>NC_054376.1:98685727-99327671 GCF_017654675.1 Xenopus laevis
TATAACAAGTATAACTTGTTTATTTTATATTTTTTCATATCAGAAATACTAAACTGCATGTTTGTTTTGGAGATATTTGCAGAAAATACATCCGATTGATTTCCACTAAAACTTGTATCCTCATGCAAATGTGTATTGTGAGTTTCTTCAGCTTTTTCTGCTTTTACTGCATGTCTAACATAATGACAACATTGCAAGAGAGAGCAATAGGTGGCTGTCTAGCATTCTCAGCATATCAAGATTATTGCACTATGACAATATAAGAGTAGGCATTTATTAACCAAATCTTCCTTATAGCCAATTCATTACATGGCCTTTAAATTCTAAATAAATATTTCATGTTCTAATATTTCTAAACCATTAAGGGTGCCTTTTAATGCTTTTCTCATAGATTTGCAATTTATGTTTCGGATTATGGAAAATGACAAATATACATTCAATTGTAGATTACTTTGATCGTGACTTAATTTTATTGCTAAACTGTAAATTAGGTGCATCAATAACTAATAAGCCCTATATTTAAATAATTTCATAAATCAAGAATCAAGACAATGGAGACCCTAATACAGTATACAGAGTACAGAGGGGGAAAAGCAGGAGTGGAGATAGGATAAACTTTACCCAGTATTTAAAGTAATTAACGATTACGAATCGATAATGAATAAAAGGACAGAGGCTCTTCGTCTGAAATAAGAGGGTGGGATCTGGATTAATATTAGATTCATATAAGTTTAGTAGTAGATGCCTGGAACTAATTTCCAACTGATACAGTGGGGGATGCAGATATGGGTTTGTCCTGAGTATGAACTGAGAACCAACGATTAACTACTTGGCCTCTTTTGATTATCTGATTGGCTCTCTTTTTGACACAGTCAGCTATGTAATTATGTTAATGTGTCCACTTTATTTGTGACTCATTTATAAACATATTGTTAAAGTGCCTGTATGTTCAGCGCCAATAACTTTATTTTATCAAGCCAAGCAGCATAAGTAAAATATGACTGTATAGTAATGTTTAGCTGCACTGTATTTAGGGATAATCAATTCAAAGAAGACCAAAAACAAACTACAGCAAACGATTAAGGTACAGCAAAATGTATGGGGAGATTGGCAGATTAGTGTCTAATAAAAGCTATTACCTTTGCAGGTTCCCCAATGAGTCCCCGACGTTGTTCTTCACTTCCTCTTTTCCGGGGCTGAAGATTTTTTCTTTGAATGAGCTGAGCGCTTGGAAAGGCATTGTAAATGTATATAGCCAGTACCAACGTTACAAACCATTCATTCTAACCGTCACCTTACAGAGCTAAGAGTGCCACTTGGAGATAGTCCACTCATCGCCTGCACAGAGCTCCTTACTGAAATGTAATATCCAAGTGCATTGCTTGTTGAAATTCTCCTTTAAATAATCAGCTTTTGTTTGTTAGTTGCAGCTTCAAATGCTGAACTTAGGCTATCCAGGGTAATGTATAGGAGATCCAGATTCAGTGATCAGGTCAGTGGAAGTGTCTATCCAGTGAAGCTGATGAAGAGCTCTGCCTCTAGTGATCCTTATTGTGGAGGGATGGATGACAGCTGCACACATCACACACACACAGTGCTGCTAGCTAATCAACCTTATACCCACATCAGGCATAGTCAAGAACCAGGGCAATGTTATCTGATGCCATTCAAAACAACAACGGACTTGGGAAAACTTATCTCATAGATCCTATACAATAATGCTCATGAGAATGAAAATTAGCTCACGGAGAGCAGCAGGGCTCTGGTATTAATGCACATTTTTAATGAAACGAAAGCACACCATAAAATATTACTTTCTGCCCAATCAATGCTCCAGGATCTTGAAACCTGATAACAGCCCTCCTAGGTTGTCACGCGTCCCTGATACAAGTGGAGATGCTATAGTAACAGATACGATGGGTATCTACCAGCTTGGTTATTAATAGCATCCCATACAAAGCTCTAGACAAAGAAACGAGTTTATTAAACATTTAAGGACTTCTTCCCATCTCCATGACGCATTCACTTGGCCGCATGCATTATTACTAAGCTTTTTTTTTTAATTTATTTATTTCTTTTGGTGCTGGGGGAGGCACACAAGTCACAGTAAAAGCAGCTGTTTATTGAGCTTCATAATAATACAAAGGAATAATGAAAAACGCAAACATGCCCGGTGAGCATGATGCAGTTGTTGTAGGAGGATTACAAGCAAATATTGACGTTTCTAAAATCAGGTAATGTGAGATAAGCCATGCTTGTTCATCTGTGGGGAAAAAAATTTAATCATCATCATCATCATCATTTAGTTATACAGAACCAGCAAGTTAAACATTGATTTGTCATAACAAAATTCCAAAATTAGACAATGGGATTAAAGGACCATGCTTCTAAAAGTTTACAATCCAAAGGCCATAATTCGTTGTAAAATCAATATGCTACTGAAACAGCTACACTGCTAAACTTGCCTTTTATACATTTCTCTGACGTCTTCCCCTAATCCTACACGAGGTTCACTGCAGATTCCTAAAAATTCGAAAACATTGCCAATAATTAGTATAGACGCACTTTTTCACATCCACTGTTATATTCCATAATTATTTCTATAGGTAATAATGAAGATATACATCATGGTCTTATGCTAAGCATTTATTTCACGGATACCCAAAAGAAGGGACTTTAATGCTCAGCTGCTACCTGCTCCCCGCAACATTTTTCTACTTTACTCATGAAAAATATTATTCTCATTTTTCCATAAACATAGTTTTCAGTCTCCCTTAGGGACAATGTATATAGAAATGGCAACATTTTATACATAAGCTGAAATGGACCAAAAAGGTAAAAAAATAAATGTGCTTGCAATTAAGCATTTTCATCAAAACAAAGAAATTTAATTTTATCAAAGACGTGTTATGGGCAAAGTGCTAAACTTTTCCCCAGAATTCCTTTGCAATTTGCACGGCATTCATCGAACGAGGCTGAACGGGTGAAGAAGTGCCAGACAATGGTTGGATGTAGTACACATAGGTGCAAGTTGAGCTTGAGGAAAGGTTGTTGTAAGCCTGAAACATCACTGTATTTCTGTCTAAGAATATTAATCAACAATAAAGGCTTTTTAATTTCACTGTATGGTGCTGTCTACATGAATTTTGTGCTTCAAGTCTGGCCGGGAGAGGCTGACAATTGACATGCACCTTATATACGGTGTTCTGAGTGCTGACCATTTATTAGTTATACATTGATTAAGTGCAAGTTGAGCCCAAAGTCGTCTATTAGCAGTCTAACACTACTTATATCTTGGAAACTACTAAAATATAAAAATGAATGTTACTTGCTCCTGATGGGCATGAGCAAAATTGCACATAACTTTATGCTTTGTTCTTGTGTTAGCAAATAAGCCCTGCTATTTGCTACCTAGGGAGCAGTTTAAGTTCTGCATTGTGTGAAATAAAATTACAGTTGATTGCCTTGATTATAATAGATTTGATTATCAGGGGGGGCATGTAGAGAATAGCTAGCAGGAGACTGTACATCCATTGTAGGTAGTTTAACACACGTTGTAAATAAATATGAGTGAAATCTGCTCAACTAAACTAGTCAAGTACTTGCCACTGGCTGACACCTGAGCTAGCAATATGATCTCAGGAAGCACAAACTCAAGACGTAATTAGGAATAATAAGGAAGGAGAAGGGAATAAATATATAATGGTTTGATCCTGGTTATAGAGGCCATCTGGTTGACTGCAAACTACTTAGCATAACTGTTGCTCTATATAGTCTACACTTAAAGTACGTGTGTTCATATAGTATGGTATGTCTGCATCATGGAAAAACAGGCAGATCTCACAAAGAGAAAACATTAAGGAGTCTCACTTCTTTATATAACAGAAGCTAGAGCGAGCGACTTTGTGCCATAAACAGGAAGGATTCATATTTTGCTGTGGAACCCTGCCCCTTTCATCCCATCTTCATACTGTGTGTGATCACAATGTGTTGCTGGCTAATGCAGGATTGCTTATTGCATGGATTTAAAGAGAAGATTAAAAGTGCAGTGTGGCTCTATCCAAATGCTGATACACAATTTACAGTATTTTCCAATAAATGATCAAAGATTAAGGAATGCTGGGAGTTATAGTCTAGTAATATCAGAGCTCAATAAAACATTCTGCCAACCAGATCTCCCAAGCAGTGCTCAGAAGCCCAAAAAGCCCAATAAATAGTAATGGTCTATGGCATCTTACAACAATCACTCTGGCAAGAATCGGGGGTAGATTCACTAACCGGCAAAAAGTCTCCAGCGACCGCTTTCCACCCATCAGCACAATTCGCCTGGCGAAATTTCATACAGACAACGCTAATTCACTAACATGCCGAGTTTCGTCGTGGGTGGCGACCGGTGCCGACTGTTCGCTAGCGTTACTTTGCCAATGCGAGCAATTCAAAGTTAAGATGCGCTATCGTTC
Organism: Xenopus laevis; assembly: GCF_017654675.1. Lineage (NCBI taxonomy): Eukaryota > Metazoa > Chordata > Amphibia > Anura > Pipidae > Xenopus > Xenopus laevis. The sequence continues at coordinate 98,690,188 of NC_054376.1, forward strand.
ATTTCTGCCTAGAGCAAATACGCTAGAGGTCTTGCGCTCAGGTTAATTTGCATATGACGGGAAATTTCAAGTTGAATGGACGTCTTTATGTTACTTGTTGCAGCAAATACATTGCATTTCCACTGTTAAATACACAAGTCCAGGGAACCTTAATAAAGACAATAGAGATGTTACAATGCCCTACACATGAGCCCACTGTATAGTTTATGTTCCATATGTTAGAAAATGTATGGAGATAACCGGTTTCCCAAAAAAAATTTTTTGAACTTTGATGCTTTTTCTACTAAAGAATAAGATGTAAGTGACAGAAGATTGAGGAAGATCTATGCACTCGAGTGCACTTCACCTGGTCTGAGCTGGTAAGTCTGGTGAAAGAGGTAACTTTCAATAAAATCCGCATTTTACTGAATTTGCCGAGTAACGTCCTTTCGCCAGAGCAAATTGTCACCTGGCAATAGAGTGCAAATTAGCGCTTGCGCCTCTTTTTCTAGCGAATTCGACCTACGCCCATTAGTAAATCGGCGATGTCCCTGCAGGCTGTAAAGCTGCCCCCTGGTGAACCAATGTTTCGGTCCCCTCAGGCCATTGTCAAGATTTCACCTATATATACTACAGTGCCTTGTAGGCGATATCCTCCAGGAAGCCTAGAGTTTTGTGCTGGGTGAAAGCACCTATAAGTCAGTTGCCATGTGAATCCTGGGAAATTTGCAATGGCTCCATTGCAGCCATTCACACTTCTAAACTGTCCAAAACCCTGCCTGTCTCAGGTTATCCACACTCCCTATGCGGCCAGCTTTACAAGGCTGATCTCATTCTCCAACTCAACCCCCAGTAAGAGGTGAGCCCTTTGCATCATAAGTAGCTACAGTCACAGCCGAACGCCAGAGCTAAAGTAACACATTTATATTTATAGACTCAACTGTAATGAGGTCCAGCACTGTCTTAGCTACTGGGTGCCTGCTTGACCCTTCACCCTGCACAGGATTTAGCTCCAAGTCTCCATTGGTGGTCTGAGGGGATATTTTTTCCAATATAGGCCACCCTAAAGTCTGTCTATATAGAAACACGGCCCTGTTTGTGGAAATTAAAATACGAGAAATCTCAATTATTATCTTTACACAGGAGCCAAGTGTAGAAGTGTGCATGAAATTCATATTAATTTCAGCTGTGATTATTTTCTTGTGTCCTTATATGGAATTCTTGGTAATACTATTGCCTAATGATATAAAATATGTTGATATTCAAACAAATAAACCTTTCCAGTATATTTCGTCAACAAATGAAATGACTAGAATGCTTATTAAAAAAAATAAATGTACTCCAATTTGTCTTCAATTATGCACACAATGATTTGTTTGCAATTTGGGTTTCTAGATAGTATTTACTTTGCAGAGCTGTATAGCAGGAACATAGCTGAAAACACATTTATTCTAATAGGAAAAACTAAGCAGGATGATGAACCTGCTTCTTTTCTTCCACTACTAGGTCAATGTGTTCGTTGTACAAGTTTCCTTCATGAAACTAGTCTATATAAATGTACACTGTGAAATATTGTACTCACGGGAAATGCCATCAAGAGAGACTGAAATAATGTGGTTACTCCTGACACACAATAGTAGGTGTGAGACACTCCTTAGTGAATCAGGGAGCAGTATGTAGAGGTGCTAGTGTGACAGTCATCACATTGTTTGCTGTGTGATCAATGAAATCGGATAGTCAGCAATTATTTTGAACAAAAATCTTGACGTCAGTGGAGTTTGCCCCGCCTTTCCCTTTAGAAGGATAATTTTAATGTCCAATACTGGTGTTTCTGTTCCTTTTAGCTTCTCTGCATGGTCTTGGTTTGCTACACGAGTTACGTATAGTCTATGCCAGTTACGTTAAGTTTCTAGGCAAGGCAGCTTGTGTAAAAGTTACGTAGATTGTGTAAGTGTTAATATAACTTTATACATAGCATGCACAACTTGTATAACTTTTGAGTCATGGCCGGGCCTCCGTCCGATGAAAAATTTCTCCGCGCCCGGCCCAATGGCAGCCCCAGCATTAACCTTCTAAAGGAACAGGTGGGGAAAACTCCACTGACCACCAATGAATTAAAAAAACATAAGGTAATTACATTGACCCCCAATAAACTCACTGACTTATTAGGCATTCAGTTAGTTTTAATATTTATATAAACTACTATTAATTATTGGGCCCCATAGCAAGATTGGCTGATTTTTTCATCTTTCTTCTTTGCTTTTGGCCCAAATCTGCCAACTATTTGTACTTAGGGATACTGACACTAAAAAACTACTTTTTAAAATACGAATGTACATTAAAAGTTACCTATAGGTCATGCTAATATAGGGCCGCCCCCTGGGATCCTAGGATTCACGGTGCACACAAACAAACCATACATGTTAGGTCACATGAGCCAATTATTATAGAGAGTTCTGTCTTTTGCTTCCCCATTTCTTCCTGTTACATAAAGAGTAGTATTTCTGGTCAGGTGATCTCTGAGGCAGCACAGAGGCCATCATGGAATGGTGGTCCAAACAAGAAATGTAACAGGGCAAGATTTACTTAAATATATATTCCAGTTTTGTAAGATTCTTTAATATGCCACTTAATTTGCTATAAACTATCTGTTGCTTAAGTATTCATTTTGATGGTAATAGTTTTCCTTTAAGGTGGTCATACACAGGCAGATTTAGTATACGGATACCCCTTCAGACTAAAGCTGGCCATACACGGAGAGATCCGCTTGTTTGGCGATGTTGCCAAACGAGCAGATCTTTCCCCGATATTCCCACATTGAGGTGGGCGATATCGGGCTGATCCGATCGTTGGGCCCTATCATAATGCTGGCAATACGGGCAGTCGGATCACGGGACCACATCTCAGAACAGATGCGGCCGCAATCTGACGGGATTATTAACCTGCCCAATCAACATCTGCCCGACTTTCGGCCAGATATCGATCGGGGAAGCCTCGGTCAGCTTTTATCGGCCCGTGTATAGCACCTTATCTGCCTTATGGCCTATCCAATAGATTTCTAGGTGAAAATCACCCACACAGGTTTAATAATTCTACGGGGGCAAGGACTGCTTTGGCTCGTTGATGTGGTCCTCTCCAGATGGCCTGCGTGGACCTGAATCCAATTAATTGGATCAGACCTCTCTTTTGGCAACTTTACCAAACAAGCAGATCTTCCCATTTTATACTTTTTTGGGGCTCCTGAGAAAAAAATTATATTCATTAAGCAATTATTCAATGTCATTTATTAACAGTTTCCTTATAAACACATTGTTCAAAAAAGTAGTTACCAACAGCACAACAATTTGACCAGTACACAAGCCTCAAAGAGCATGTTAAACAATTTCTATGATTCACAGTTAAATATAAATTAGGGTATAATCATCAACTTTTTTTAACATTCATGTAACAAATCCATTTACACCGTAAGGCCCCGTGGTCATCAACATCAAATGGAATAATATAATACAACAAAAGAGTATAGGCAAGACTGATACTGATATATAATTTTCATCAAGCAGTCTATAAGATCTGTATATACAAATAGTCCCGGGATACCATGGGATTAACAGAGTAGAAAAACAGAAACAAGGGAAACAAAAAAAAAAAAAAGTGTCCATGATACAGGTGATAGACTTTTAATGATCATTGTATTGCTTGTATCAGACCCGCTCAATCCATATAAGATTTATCAGCCTCAATGTATCATGAAGAGGGAACCATAGTGCATTTTCTCGGATAAGTAATTCTAATATACCAATACCAGTAGTAAATCTTCAAAACCGTATTACCTTTGATATCTCACATGAACAGAAAATTTACCCAAAGTAGGGTTTTATCTTCCATGTCCCTGTATTATACATTCCCATATAAAGACGTGTGCACACAGAAAGGGGAAGTTCAGCTTTCGATAACCTACGGCATACTGGTTACAAAATAGAGAACTCTGCACTAAATTTTTTTCCTGTTTTTTCCCCAAAAATCCTCATTCGAGGAATACAGTAATCCCCTTTTTGGAATTGAACTCCAAATTTATCCCAGGATGTCTCCCATTGACTAAAACAGCAATTAATCTGAGTTCTTAAAGGGCCAGTGTATGATACATTTCGAAAATCTAATTTAAAAAAAAAAAAACGAATTTAATTCCCTAGTCGAATTTGACAGTTGTGGCCTTAAAAAACCTCAAAAATTCGAATAAATTACAAATCAGAAGACTAAAAGCCTAAGAATAGGGAAAACTGATAAGGTACATTCTGGGGGAAAAAAAAAATAGGCCTTGCTTATAAATAAGGTACGTGAATCCCTTTTCTGGTATTGTTTAAAAGTTAACACTAATTGAGATGTGTAGCTAGACAAAAATTGCAATCAATATGGGATCAATCTACTTGGCTGGTACTGTGGAATGTGTTCATTTAATTTTTAATAAGCTCTTCCCTTTATAGCCTAGAGCTTGCTCAGTAATTATTTTAGGTTGCATATAAAGAGTCTAAATTATTTTGGGCACAAAATAGGCTGAATGATTTGTATTAAGGCAGAAATTCATATAAAATTCACACAGGAACATTACTGGTGATGGCACAAGTAGCATTTCTTCGCTGGCGCATCTGAGCTCAATACTCATCTGTGCAGCCTGTCTTTCACATGAATGGAAAGCGCCTATCACACTGGTCAGAGTTGTTTCAACCCTGCAAATGCACTTTGGGCGTTTTGGCAGTTCAAACGGCAGTTTTCCATGCATGAAAATGACAGAAAGCACATAGACGTATCTACCATTTCTGTTACACTTAAACACTTAAGGACACTATGCTGAATAATTGGGGTTGTTTGGGATAATTTATTGCCAAGAGGTGGCTTCAAATGAAAAGGCACCATAACAGGGGAACCTGGAAGGAATGAAATGTGAGTTCAATATCTTTGATTTTTTGGGAGAAAAAAAAAATCTATTTCAAAATAAAATATGTTTAAATTTGTTAAAAACACCACAAGCAGTTAGGGCCATAAATATTTAGAAAATGTTTAAGATGCTTAAAATATATATATATATATATATATATATATATATATATATATATATATATATATATATATATATATATATATATTTCATATAATGAATGTGGACTGGAAGTGTGGACTGTCAACTGTTTAAGGAATTACAGCACTTTTTATATGCAAGTTCCTCCTTATCAAGAGACCAAAAGTAACTGGACAATTGATTGAGTGACTATGGGCAGTTTTCCCATTATTTCATTAACAGTTAAGTGGGTAAAAGGTTGATTTCAATTGTATTTTTGTTACAATATTTTAAATCTATAAAACATGTTAAACGCCCCTAAATAAAAGGTGAAAGTATGCACTTCAATCACATTTTTCTGAAGTATTATAACCAGCAGCCTCAGCATTGGCATAGCTAAGTAGCCAGGATGTTGCCGCTACTTAAGAGCCAACAGTGCTTAGTTTTCTAGGAGCAGTTATGAAACTGATCTCCCGAGCAGTAACTGATTAGAACCTATATATTTAGGAAAACATAAATGTGCAAACAAGAGTAACAAAGAAAAAAATGTCACATTTTACAGCAAAAGGATCACTGGTGCTAGAATCCATGTTGCTTATTCAAGAGTGTATTTACCACTTACAGATAACAATATATGAAAATAGATTTAGATATGAAGCTAAAAAGGGCCAAAAAAGTCACTTTTTTCTTACCCCTCAATATATCCATCTAGAAAATGTGACTGCTGCACCTTCTACCATATTTATTACAATGTTATATACATGGTGCTGTACAGCAGAGATGGCTCCTCTAGTGACCCTGTTCACTGTGGTTCCCAGCAGAGCAGATGTTGATGCCAAAACCAACTCATGTAATCACTGGAAGGTTCAAAGATAGGCAAAGCAGTACTTTAAGTACTCCAAGTACTCTAAAAGGGGCAGCTCCATTGGCTACAACTAAAGAAGCATTGAAAGTGAGCAAAAATACTACCTCTTGTACAGCCCCTATTAAAATAATCTGTATTCATTCTACTGAAGCACAAAATATACTTATATACTATCTGTGAGTGTTAAAAACTGCTCTTGTATAATGGTTGACTGTTTAGCACTGATGACCCTTTAAAACATAAAAATCTAAAAATGTACAAGATGTGCTGGAACATAAGAACTGAGTTAAAATTAGATCACAATTTATTTATGAAGTAAAGATACCCTTTTAAAAACAATGTGCTCAGCACATGCAAAGACACACAAACATCCTTGGATGTACGGAAGCTTACCTCTTAATCAAGTGCGGATCAAACATCATACACAGAGGTATGAGGAATGTATTTCTTTTTCATTAACTCATTTGGTTCAAAATCATCATCATGGCAAAAAAAAATCATTTAAATGGTAGCCTAATGATGGACAAAAGTGCTTTTGTGAAGAGATTACTTGTTCAGTGAATGCAAGAAAATGTATTCTCTTGATTTTTTTGGGGGGGGGGGGGGTGCCTTGGCTGAATTACTATTTGTAAAAAAATGTTCTTGCCCTGAGGAAGATGCAGTAAAACAATATCAATTTTGTGTTGAAATTACGAATCTCTCCCGTCCTCACAAAAAAAAAAAAAAAATCTTCTGATAAGGAGGATAAGAAATATACAATGTGATACTTACAAATCAGAAATTGGGTAGATGTATGTAGATGTATATATATATATATATAATGCACAAATGCCATGAATATCTTGTAAATTATATCCTTATAAACGGTGAGTTCTGATGTCATTTCTGTCACATGACTCACTGAAACTTGTGTATTATAATAAATAAAGTACCCCCAGTTGCAAAATATGAGGATATTAGAAGTCACCTCGGAGTTCCATGACATCAGAACACACCGTCTATAAAAGGGGCCCCAGGCCGCCGAATTTGACGCAGCGCATCCGAATTTAACGCAGACCCCCCCGGCCTCGTGCTTTTATATGGTCACAACTCCTGGGTGACTTATAATATCTTTATAAATGACAGTAGGGGATACATTATTCACTATATAATACACAAAAGCCATGAATATCTTGTAAATTATATCCTTATAAACGGTGAGTAGTGATGTCATCAGTTATAAACGGTGAGTAGTGATGTCATTTCTGTCACATGACTCACTAAAACTTGTGTATTATAATAAATAAAGTACCCCCAGTTGTAAAATATGAGGATATTAGAAGTTACCTCGGAGTTCCATGACCTGTATAAAAACACTCGGCCTTCGGCCTCGTGTTTTTATATGGTCATGAAACTCCTCGGTAACTTATAATATCCTTATATTTTACAAGAGGGGGTACTTTATTCACTATATATATATATATATATATATATATATATATATATATATATATATATATATATTACACAAGAGCCATGAATATCCTATAAATTATAGAGAAATTAAAACATGCTAATGTCATTTGTCACTCACTGAAACTTGTGTATTATTATAAATAAACTACCCCCAGTTGAAAAATATGAGGATATTAGAAGTCACCTCGGAGTTCCATGACCTGGCCTTGTGCTTTTACATGATCGTGGAAGTCCTCAGTAATATTCTTATTTTTAAAACAAGGGCTACTTTATATGTATGTGATATGTATGTGTGTATATAAATATCTCATGTATTTTTAGTACAGGAGACAAATGAAATGTAAAATCAGTTACTGCATTGCAGTCTTTATAACAGTATCCCTTATAATGATATGCCATAGATATACGTGAGTAACCAATTACATGTTAAACGTTTCCTTAAAAACCCCAGTTAAGTAATCTACAAAATCCAAAAAGGGACTGCAATAATTTGCAACATTTTTGAGGACATATGTATAGTACAATGGTGGATCATAAACAAATCTAAATTCCAGTTTACCCATGATTACAAAACATACTGTAAAAAGAGATCTAGCCAAAAAGGTCTTTCAGGTCATTGTTGGCCGAACTACTACTTTTCATAGTATTTGTGGGATGAGTAAAGCTCTGCGGGTTGAAAAATGGATTGGACTGAGTGCCAAAGCCAACTTGATTCATCACGCCAGTCTGTGCAGCTGGGCCACTTGGGGCCAGAGAACCTTGTGAGGGTACAAATTGGTTTAGCCAAGGATTTTGATTCTGTTGAGACATTTGGTTCATACTTACTTTGGGTTTTTGAGGACCAAAAAAATTGTCTAAAGAGGAAATGTTAGCAGTGGGCCTAATGTTCTGGCTCTGTTGTAGCATGCCAGGAGTGCTGCCCAAGGAGTTAAAATTGTGCATGTTAGAAGGCACTGGCATTGCAGTAACTTTGTTCATTCCTATCGGGCCTGTGCTGCTGAAAACATTTTGGTTAGGATTTCCAGCTCCCATGGTGAATGCAGATGGATTTAAACTTGGGTTTGAGTTAAGTCCATTTTGCATATTTCTATTTGCTCTCATATTGTCAACTGGTGTGGGAAATCCAGCCATATTAATCACTGGAGCAAATCCACCAATGGCTGGTTTCGAGGTACCAACTGAGAAACTACCCAAGGATGACATGTTTTCCATGAGGGTCGCTGTCAGGTCCTTGGTCTGCAAAACAGGTGAAGTTATGTTATTCCAACATTAACACATTTTCCTTCAACATACTGTATACACACAAGAAAATAATAGAGAGCACTTAGAAAAGAGAGCAAAAATTGCACTTTCTTTTTATACATGACCGATAAATATCTGAGACAGAGTTAGTGGGACTTTCAATTTGTGAATCAGAATATGGCAAAATTGTTCATGCTAATGACCCTTTTTTACATTTCTTTGTATAGCGGATCATATTTCATGACCTTAACCATCATAACATTTCAATTGTGATTTGCTTATAAATCTTTCCTTACCTGCTTGGCAGGTGCCACAGGTGTCACTGTGCTAGGAGTAAGTTGCTGTTGGCTTTTTAATTTTTGTACTTGCTCCTGTTCTTTTGCTAGTTTTTGCTTCTCTTCAAGTGTAAGTGATGCCTGTTAAAACACAGCAATGTGTGTTACAAACAGCTACAGGTTATGAATTATTTTTTTTGTTTTACAATACAATATTTTAATATATATTTTTTTGTATCATACTTTTCATTGAACCATTTTAATAAATAGGGAAAGGATACAGAAAGAAGGGAGTACACAAATAAGAGTGAGGGACGGGGGGGGGGGTACATGCCTTCATCATATAATGAACATTCAGTTTCAAAAATACAACTATAATGTCAGGAACTCAATTAAACAACATAACATTAATACTTTGCAGATTCACCCAAATGGTGAGCATAAGAAACATATGAAGTCTATATTTATTGCTTACTCTATATTATCCCGCCCTCCTAAAAAAGTCAAGATTAATAAAATGGAACTGGGTCGCCTGTTAGGCAGAACACCTCATAATCCTATAGTCCGTTTATATTCTTCTATATTCTTCTATATTCACCTAAGCCAGGTATCCCTAAGTCTTTCCTTTGCCAGTCTGTATAAGCAGAAAGTTCCTCAAATCTACGATTTCGCTGACCTTAAGCAGCCACTCTTTGGGTGAAGAGGGGGTGTATAACCGTTTTCCTTTTGAGTTTGGCTGCATTCAGTAGGTGCCTCTCCACGGCACAATCTAAAATGCATTCCCCCCTATTCCAAGACCCGTACAGGGAAGTCTGTTTATTTGCATAGCTGCAAGACAGTGGTCCAATATGGCCAAATCAAATGACAGTCCCAGAAAATATGGAGCAGGTACCTGCAGCTGATTGACACTTCCAACAGATATTGCCCGTCTGAGGAAAAATTTATTTCAGTTTACAGAGAGCTTAAAATTAGGTTACACATTTCTTTTCCAAGGGCCTCCTTGGAGAGGTCCAGCCCAAGGCCCCTTTCCCATGACCTAATGAAAAGTAAATGTTTGCTGTCACAAAGAGGGATTAAGATACTATAGAGCTGAGAATGTGTGGTTCAGTGGGGAAGTAGTAGAACAAAGAGTAAGAGTGAGTAAAATGCGTGTAGTAATGGCTAATCTGAGAATACTGTAATCCGTGAAGTTTATTATTCGGTCTGATTGAACACAGCATATCCAGATCTGCTAATCGGCCAGAGGCTATCAGATGGATAAATTGCAGGTGATCATCAACCAGCCATTCTTTAAAAGCATTTGTATTCATTTACAAAGGCTGGATAATTAACAATTGGCATAAGTGGAGAGGGATATCTATTAAGTTTGATATTCCCCTTAAGTGAAACCCTGACCATTAAGATATAATTCAATGTTGGGGAGCATTAAAGGAGAAGTCAACCCCTTTGGTGCTAAAATCCCTCCCTTGCATAGGCACCCTCCCTTCTCTGCCCCAGCCTACCTCCCCCCCCTTGCATAGGCCCCCCCTCCCGTCTCTGCCCCAGCCTACCTCCCCCCCCCCCGGCCAAATGCGCAGTAGGAGGCATTTGCTGTTTGGATCTACTGCAAATGCCCCCGAATTTCGCAAAGTTTCCAATTTCTTTTTTCGGAAACTTCGTGACTTTCAGCGCATGCGCAGTAGATTGAACCGGCAAATGCCTCCTACTGCACATTCGCCAGCAAATACAGGAAGAAGAGCGATCGGACGAAGATGTCTTTGAATGCTATTTATAATTTTGCCAGTATTTGCCTGATGCTTATACGTTACTTATCTTATCCCCTGTGTTCCTCTATGAGGGGGCTGCCATATTTGTGCAGCAGTAATCCGTTAGCATTAGAAACTCTAACTGACAGGTTAAAGGAATAGTTCAGTGTGAATATAAAAACTGGGTAAATAGATAGGCTGTGCAAAATAAAAAATGTTTCTAATATAGTTAGCCAAAAATGTAATGTATAAAGGCTGGAGTGACTGGATGTCTAATAGAACAGCCAGAATCCAACTTCCTGCTTTTCAGCTCTATAACTCTTGAGTTAGTCAGTGACTTGAAGGGGGGCCACATGGTACATTTCTGTTCAGTGAGTTTGTAATTGACCCTCAGCATTCAGCTCAGATTCAAAAGCAACAGATATGACCCATGTAGCCCCCTTAAGTATCTGATTGGTTACTGCCTGGTAGCCAGGGTTACCAGTCAGTGTAAACCAAGAGAGCTGAAAAGCAGGAAGTAGTGATCTGACTGACATGTTATACATCAAATCACTCCAGCCAACAATTCCTATAAGAAGGTGTTATGTTTGGGTAGCCGAGGATGAGAAGAGTATAACTGTGCTTTATTAGCAGAGTCATGCAGGCATTACACACCAGTAACTTTCACTTTTAAGCTGTATGAAGTATGCACAGTATAAGTCTTGAGCACAGTGACATCCACAGGCCATATGTATAAACACCACATATTCCCCCTATATTAGGAAAGCATTTGGGCAAATGTAATAAACAACAACAACTTTATAAGCAGCCAGTAAGTTGCAGGTAAAACTTAGTACCTTTGTAAAATGTATAATGAAGCAATAGAATTCTTAATGAATCAGATGAAAATTAAGCATAGGACTGGCCAGATATGGGATGACTTTGACGTAGTTGGCCAGCTTAAATATATTGCAATATATGGACAAACAATCCCTGTTTTGTTTAAAGGGTAAGGCATTTTTCAGTAGCAGTATGCACAAAATGTCTGTCTTAAATATATTGATAATGGGGGTGAGTGCAGAAGACCTCTTGTATTTGTCTATATGTATTTTGTGGTCACACCCTCATTGCACCCTGCCTAATGGTTTTAAAAATTAGTGGTAATCACAACATTCCCTTGTTTGTTATAAACAACAACAATGCATCTTAAAGAAATAATATACATTATTCACATCACATAGTACTGGGTCCATGCAGGTAGTTTTCGGATTTTCTCAGTACGCCTTATAGGTTCACATTCTTCTGGCCTATTGTAGTTGACATCAGGAGTAGGAAAATGTCCCTCATCAAATGGAGCTTCTCCAAAGTCATATCGAACAGGAGCACGACGACTTGCATTCCATATGTTTCCATCAGACAGTTCATAGGTGTATGGTCCTCACTGGTGTCTCACTTCAAGTGGTGTAGTAAATTTAGATTCTCCTTGTTTCAGTATTCCTGGTTTCTTAATTCTGACTAAAGATCCAGGCTGAAAGTGTACTTCTCTGGCACCACGTTTTCTGTCAGTATAAGCCTTGCCTTTTTGATCTTTTCTATATTGAGAAGTTTTTTGCCCCTGATGAAGACCACTGTGGTGGTTGAAACGCGTCGGGTTTTTCTGTGATGTCTGTAAGTTTTTATTAATATGATATATAAAAAGTCAAAATTTATTGTACGTCTGAGTGTGCAATCCATATATTTATATGATACTTATCAGGAGGCTATGATTGGGCAGCCCCCCTTGGATTAGCACCTCAGCATGCTAATGGGTGCGCGCCTTCCAAATTCTAATGCTTTATAGCAGTAAGAGCAGTTTCATAAGTATCATCAGGTAGTGGCAATGTATAGTATATACGCTGTCCCTCTGCTCCCAGGCAGTGAATAAGTAAAGCACGCTTTCTAGCAGCAGAAATCTCCCCTTGGTCGGCAGCAATAATGTCATTTTCAAACATAGGGATCCAAGCAGTAAAAGGTATGGTAGGCTCACCAGGGTTTGGAAGAAAATGTGCAGGCTGCTGCAGAGGTAGAAGAGCCATCCTTGTCGCCAATTGTTATGTTTTGGGTAGCCCAGGATGAGGAGAGTATAACATTGCTTTATTAGCAGAGTCATGCAGGCATTACACAACAGTAACTTTCACTTTTAAGCTGTATGAAGTATGCACAGTATAAGTCTTGAGCACAGTGACATCTACAGGCCATTTGCATAAACACCACAGAAGGGAAGGGTCAGGTTGGCAAAACAGTCAGGTTTAGGAACTTCAAGTGACACTTACAAAAGCAGAACTATCGGCAAAAAAACATCAACATGACTTATAGGTAACTGTTAATGTAGATTAATATTTTCAAAAGAAAATTGTTAGTGTCAGTATCCCTTTAAAACATAGTGATGGCAGGCATTAAGCACAGAGCATACAATTTATCAGCACTACGTTCTGTTCTTTGCACAGGATTGTAATTTGGTACCAAGGCACACAATGCAACTGGGAATGCAACACCATTAAGCACAATTTTTGATTTTGCACAAAAAAAATCTATTTGATTTATTAAATTATTTTTTTTAGCACTGCATGAATTAAACACTTTATAATGAATTTGTGTGCATCATAACACAAATTGATCAAGTTTATTGTAAATTTAATTTTAATCAATTTATTGAATCAGTAAATAGATTAGAATACAAATTAACTAATAATCACTTATAACAACACTAAGCAATTTAATTTAGCAGTAAGCACTTGTACTATAGTAATTACAGTGGAATAATTGTCTCAAAAGACTTCACTTATTCACCTTTATTTGCTGCTTCTGTACCTGCCCATTTTCTTTCTTGTCATTGACACCGGATAGCAAATCTTGCCCAATACTTTTAAAAATATTTGGCTGTGGAAAAGTTAAGTAAATTTTTAGTTGATTGAACAGTTTAATTAAAGATTTTGAAAAAAGTTACAGTTAAAGGGGTTGTTCACCTTCCAAACACTTTTTTCAGTTCAGTTGTTTTCAGATTGTTCATGAGAAATGAAGACATTTTTTCAATTGCTTTCCATCTTATTTTTTTAAATTTTTTTTAAATAATAGCAACTATTGTATCAATTCTAACAGTTGCCTTTAAATAAAAACTATATCCCTGAACAATATAGGTTTCTTAAAAAATATATTGCATATAACAGCTCACATGTAAAACACTGCTTCATGTAAATAAACCATTTTCATAAGAATATACTTTTTTAGTAGTATGTGCAATTCATACGTATAGATAAGTATTCATTTTGGGGGTATAGTTTTCCTTTAAAGGGATACTGTCATGGGAAAAAAAAAATTTTTGAAAATGAATCAGTTAATAGTGCTGCTCTAGCAGAATTCTGACCTGAAATCCATTTCTCAAAAGAGCAAACAGATTTTTTTATATTCAATTTTGAAATCTGACATGGGCTAGACATATTGTCAATTTCCCAGCTGCCCCAAGTCATGTGACTTGTGCTCTGATAAACTTCAAACACTCTTTACTGCTGTACTGCAAGTTGGAGTGATATCACCCCTCCCTTTCCCCCCCCCCCCAGCAGCCAAACAACAGAACAATGGGAAGGTAACCAGATAACAGCTCCCTAACACAAGATATCAGCTGCCTGGTAGATCTAAGAACAACACTCAATAGTAAAATCCCATGTCTCACTGAGACACATTCAGTTACATTGAGAAGGAAAAACAGCAGCCTGCCAGAAAGCATTTCTCTCCTAAAGTGCAGGCACAAGTCACATGACCAGGGGCAGCTGGGAAATTTACAAAATGTCTAGGCCCATGTCAGATTTCAAAATTGAATATAAAAAAAAATCTGTGTGCTCTTTTGAGAAATGGATTTCAGGTAAGAATTCTGCTGGTGTAGCACTATTAAATGATATGTTTTGAAAAAAACATGTTTTCTGATGACAATATCCCTTTAATGAAACTCAGGGATTCTGAACAGCAGGGCCAAAGATAAATGCATCAACTAAATGTATCAATTTAAAACAGTCGGTGACTTCCCCCCCCCCAAGCTGCTTTAGAAAGACATAAGAAGATGAAAAATTAAACTTTACACTTCAGGATAAGAAAAATTGTCACAAATAGATAGTAGAGATTAGAAACTGATAGAAGTCCTTATTTCTGGTAAATTATCTGAAAACAGCTGAAAAAAAAAATGTTGAAAGGTGAACAATCCCTTTAAGCTGAACACTTCTAATAAATGGCCAATTAAAGCACATGTAACTTACCTGTGACCATTAAACAGTGGTTGTAAACAGAAGGGCCAACTGACTCATGTGGAAGGCATAAAAACAGATCTTGTGAAAACAACTTTTCAAACATTATAAGCTCTGCTTCAGTGCTACCCTGTCCTATTCTCCTAAAACCAGCCAATCAAGAACCAATTTTGACCCTACTAAGTAACCGTCTGGGCAAGTATCCAATTGGGGACTGGTTTAGCCAGACTATCCTGCAATTCAAGGATCATCCAAGGATGATCTGTCCAGTTTGAAAATGTCATCTGATGATGTACCTATACAAAAATCCAAAACATGAGTTTATGCCTATAGCACACACTTTCTGAGCGATGCCCACCTATAAACGCAAATGTTTGTAGGCAGATCAATTCTAATGGCAGTCAGTGGGTACAGAATGGTTAAGAAAGTTTGATGCCTACAGTTCCTCTGCAGTACTGTAGTAGCCATAACACCATGTGTGCTCTTTGGCCGTATGAAGCCACAGTCTTATATTATTACTCAAATGCTATCAAATAAAATAACTCCCCTACAATAAACTATGAAGAGTATTAGAATTACCCAAAAGTGCTATGATTTGTATAATTTAGATAATGTCTTCTGTCTATGACTACCAAAATCTTCTGAGATTTTGAATGAACAGTAGAATACTATGGGGGGTTATGTAATTAAAGGCACTATGTTTGCCCAGGTGCAGTAACCAATCAGCAGGTAGAACTTTCTGGCCACCTGTTTAAAAGCAAATATCTCATTGGTTGCTATGGGTTACTGCTCCTGGGCAAACGGAGTGAATTTTATTACATATAGGGGAATGGGTTTAATTCTTAGGAAGCTAAACGGGTTCAAATGTTCAAGACTGTAAAATGAAAATCTCTCTCATTTAAAATAAGACATTTGTATTTTTTTTTGTTTCTGTTAAGGTGCTTGATCAACAGACAAAAATAAAAGCAAAACCTTTTTTTTTGTAACATTTTGAGGTTAATGGCTATATAGCCCAGCAATTTATATGTGAGGTACACTAGGTTATAGGAATATTTATAAAGGACATTGGACTTAATACCAAAGAAAAGATGGCGGATTGGACACAAACTGTTTCCAGTTTAGGCCTGTAAATTTCACAACATGCTATCTGCATTAACTCAGAACTGTAAATGCCATGTAGCATTTTGCGTACCTGTTGTATTTAAATTTTTGGGGGGTGGTTTTGAGTATATTAAATACATAACAATAAAAAAAAAAAGGAAACGTTACACAAACAGCACTATTTTTAATGAAGAAATGGAGGAAAGCACGAGAGGGTGATGATATTTTACTGTGGTAGAGATACAGAAATGCAAATACAAAGCAAAAATGTACTTTCATTATGTCCGTTTAAACCATGATCTAATTATTACCTGACTGGCAGACTTGGCAGGCTGTTGTTCTGCACTATGGTTGAGTTGGCTTGTTATATCCAGTGACCTTGAGAGAATACATGAAAATATTAATTGTATCAGCCACATTTGGAGTTTTCAAAATGAATTCAAATGTTTCAAAGCAGGAAATAAATAACACATGTAACCACATTTATGATTTTCATAGTCGGATCACAAAAGACAAAAAGCAGGATTGTATTAATTTTAAAGGAGAATTAACAGTACTGTCCCAGTATTCTCCTGCTTCTAATTCTAATCTATACGGATATTAGTCCATCACTAGATTAAACTACCTCTAATAAGAGTAAAATAGCAGCCATATTTTGCAAAGTATTTACATCTAGCATTAAAAGACATTTATAAAATGCAGTAATGTTGCTGTTAGTGCACAAGGATTGCTAGTGATTTTTACACAATCATTATTGTCACCAGGTAGGAATTGGACTTTACTATGCTTTATTACCTTTTTTTCCTAGATTTTTCCTACCCATGAACTAGGGCCCAAGAAATGTAACTTCTGTTTAAAAAGTCTTAACATTAGCGTGTACTTACTTTTGCTGTTCTTGCATAGAATGAATTTGCTCAAGTTTGGTTTTGTGTTCAGATTCCAATTTATTTAACATATCTTTAATCACTGCCATAAATGAATTAAACTGTAAAAAAAAAAAGTTACAGGAAGTTACAGGAATATTAACAGTTTAGAGAAAAAACAAGTATCATTTGGCAGTAAAATGGCAATAGAGTGAATCTCCAAGTTTCAGTACAATGATATATAAGAAGCTCCTCTATTGGCCCATGTTCCAATAAAGGCGTGAAGTGGACATTGTATGACTTGCACCAAATTGAAGCTAAAGCTGAATTTATGGAGCGTGTTGACTAAAGTACTTGCTAAGAAGCTCCTCTACCCAGTAACGGAACTACAAGGCGCAGTGCCTGGTTTCAGGCTATGAAGCCGAGCGCCCCTCTTACTACCCTCCAGAAGCGAAGATCACAGCAGATTCGGAGTTGCGTGAACTGCCGGCTGGCCCCCGAGGAGGTGCGGGACCTGGTGCATTCACACCCCCTGAACAGGTAGTTCCCCAACTGCCTCTACCAGATTTTCTTGTTTGAAGGCGCCCTTATAATAATCTGCAGCCAGGACAATTATATTACTCCAATGCTGGTAAATACATTACTTTATGTGCTTATACAGGCTCTAGACTCTACGAGATATAGTTTCTGATTCCCAGAACTACCATTTTTATTGTCTTCAAGGCAAAGCTATAGGAGGCATGTGGGAAGCTTCTTAAGAAGAACATACATTAGGCGGCACATACACTAGTGCAGGGGTCCCCAACCTTTTTTACCCGTGAGCAATATTCAAATTTAAAAGAGTTGGGGAGCAACACACACATGAGAAAAGCAACCGAGGTTGCCAAATAAAGGCTGTGGATGGCTATTTGGTAGCATCTATGTGGACTAGCAATCTACAGGAGGATCTGTGTGTTAGTCCAACTGGTTTTGTATGCATCCAAAAGTTGTCTCCATTCCTAGAATTCAAATTAAGCACCTGCTTTGAGGCCATTGAGAGCAACATTCAAGTGTTTGGTGAGCCACTGGTTGGGGATCACTACACTAGTCCTTCCTGGGAGCCAGATTACTTAAATTGCTTTCATGTGTCTCATGAACAAGTCAAATGAAAACCCCAGGCTTTGTGTAACCAGTATAAAGATACAACATTAATAAAGGACAAAGGAAAGCAGCAGAAAAAAATCACTTACATTTCCAAATTAGTTATCATGTTAACCCTGCATTATTTCTGTGAGAGGGAATGGTGCTGTACTTTCATCTGTCTCACAATACATACAATTCTACTAGTTTACTTTCTGAAGAGCAAATTTTTGTACATCTTTCTTAGGTATTGGTAATTGCTATTTGTGGCTTCTAGAAATACGAGTGTTTTTTTTGCTGTACAAAATAACACACATACATATATACATACAGTATATACATATACATATATACATATATATATATATATATATATATATATATTATATATATATATATATATATATATATATATATATATATATATATATATATATATATATATACACATACATACATACATACATACATACATACATACATACATACATATATATATATATATATATATATATCTCAATAGTTTCCAGACCAGCAGTCCCTTTTGGTGAAAACATACAATCTTTTATTGTGACATGGTATCTTATTCCAACGTTTCGATCCCTATTGGGATCTTTTTCAAGGAAGAGATCCCAATAGGGATCGAAACGTTGGAATAAGATACCATGTCACAATAAAAGATTGTATGTTTTCACCAAAAGGGACTGCTGGTCTGGAAACTATTGATGTATGCTAATATTACCGTGCACCCCTCCTTATCCTTATTGCCTTGGAGTGCGGATACTCATCTGAGAACTATATATATATATATATATATCATAGTTCTAAGTGTATTAGCTAAAATACATTGTACATAAATTCTACATAAAAAAGCAAGATGTAACACTCTTCTCACCTGGTTGAGGTTAAGGTTATTGTCAATACTAAGAGGAATAAGATGCGGCAGCACTTTGCCAGCCAGTTGTTCTTTGGTAATACCGAGTTTCTTATGTGTAAATGTACATTTGTAAATACCTATAAAACATTTTTGTAAAGGTTCAATATGTTTCTACAAATAAATAATCATGTGCAATTTGAGATAAACATTAACATATCACTATTAAACAACTATTCCAGTGATTTTTCGATCATATCTTTTTGGGACTGACATATTTAAGGAGAAGGAAAGTAACAATCACTGGGGGTGGCAAAACCCCTAGAAATAAATAAGAATACCACAATGTTACGGTCAGTATATTTTTACAGGCAGTACCAATCAATGATTGAAAGGAGTCCTTAAGTAACCTGGCACACTAATTCCTGCAACTTCTTTAGCCATGCTTTAATTAAGATTTGTTTTTTTTTACATTCATCTGATGGAGAGTAGAAATGCTAGTAGCTGGTTAGAGATTTATTTGTAAACAACAATTATAAATTCTGGGACAAGACATTCGACGGTAGACGGCACTTCTGAAAAAAGAGTGGGTTTATTGGAAATCCTGCTGGAATACACCTAGGTGTATTCCAGCAGGATTTCCAATAAACCCACTCTTTTTTCAGAAGTGCCGTCTACCGTCGAATGTCTTGTTGTATACACAGTGGGGTCACTGCTTGACTGTGCACCTGAATAGAGGGGAGAGCGGTGAGCTAGTGCGGCCCTTCCCTTTTGTTTGCCTATCTATAAATTCTGGGCATGATATTTTTGTGTAGTGCTACACAATAAATAGCAGCTACATTCTTGCATTACATTATCTAGCATGTAAGAGGTGTTACAGTGGTGGTGAGAGCCTAAAAGCATGGAGGCAGCCAATTATGTATCCAGAA
This sequence comes from Xenopus laevis, assembly GCF_017654675.1. Taxonomy (NCBI): domain Eukaryota; kingdom Metazoa; phylum Chordata; class Amphibia; order Anura; family Pipidae; genus Xenopus; species Xenopus laevis. Next base: position 98,709,941 of record NC_054376.1, read on the forward strand.
CTACTGGTGTAAGAGCACGGATACCTTCTTTTGTTTGTTTGTAGTATAAATGGACAGATCAGTTGCACTTCCATTGAACTTGACTTAGCCTTGGAGGGCTCCTTCATGACCATTTGATGGGGGATTTCTGTACTTTAGCAGAGCTATTTTGTAGGAACAATGATCAAACTTCCATGTGATTGTAGAAACCACACAACTATCCCTTTAATGGTGGTCTTATGACTTTTAATCTACAGTAAGGGAGGATCGCAGTGAGGGAATAGATCAATACTTTGGTCAGGAGACTCGATTCCCAAGAAATACAACTATGCAGGGAGGAGCAAGCCTTCCAAAATTAAGACTAGGACCACCATATGAGTTTTACCTTGACTTTGCTGGGTGGCTTGCCAAATTGTATCATCATACTTTGACAATTAAATAAATAAATCTCCTTCTTTTTCTATGTTTCTGGTAAAATCCACCAAAAAAATACTAACACAATGCAAATAGTTCCAAGAAATAAATCAAAACTTGACAGCCTGTTTTGATCTTGTTTAATCTGATCAGTGTATAGCTGTAGAAAGAGTTGGATGAATAATTTGCTATAGGGATATAAAGAAGCAATTGCGTGTAGTTGCCCATTATTTTTGGTTTTCAAGAGATGCTATGTGTGTAGCGCATACCTCCTGTTATAAAGAGACTTCCACATATTTTTATACACATGTGAGGACTTTTAAAGTCCTTTTAGTCCAACTAACCCTAAATTCCATGTTTTTTCCCTTTTGACAGACATGTTTATAAATGTGAAACCCTGGAGAAATTGATTAACTGGTCCTATTTCTGTTTTCCCCAATCCCCTTTTGTGCAACTTAAGGCAAGATCAGCTAAATCAACTGGTTTATAGGGGTGAAACAGTTTGCTTGAAAAAAATATGAGGCAAATATGTGCATAAACTAAGAAAATACGAAAATAACTATACCTAGAATTCCCATGAGGACTGCAGGTTCGCGTGATGGAATTTGTTGTAAAAAAGGCAATAATTCATCAATTACAAACCACTTATCCAGGTATTCCAAAATTTTCCCCAAGCAAACCAAAGAATTTACACGAATCTACAAGTAAAAATACATTTATGTAATATGAATGCAACATTATATTGAAAATTCAATTAAATCTGTACAGAAACCGGAGTACCTGGTACTGTCTAAATTCAGCCACTGCGACTGTTTTACCTACTCCTGTATAATTAATAATATTTATAATATCTGTATTGTTTGTTTAAACATTATATAGAAATGTTTGTGAAGATTCTCATTCATCCAGGTCATGTTATATCTGTAGAAATAAGTAAAATCAACTTGACTTGCTGAGTTTTTTCCTTGAAGACATTTCACCAGTCATCCAACTGGCTTTCTGAATTGAGAAAGCCAGTTGGATGACTGGTGAAAGTCTTCAAGGAAAAAAACACAGCAAGTCCAGTTGATTTGACTTATTTCCACAGATATTATATAGAAATATTAGCAATTTGCTAGATAGTTGAAGCTAAGCAAACCAAATCTAAAACATTTGGCTTAAAGAAAAAACGTTGTCCATTAAAAAAGCAAACTGCATCTTCTTCAGCTTGAAGCAGAGGCAGAAATTCACCTGGAGATGACTCTGCAGGCCAGTAAGTTGCCCAAAAGGATGCTATTGAAAAGGATACAAAAGTGTCTCCCATAGCTGCCATACTGGAGTGTGCAAGAAGTGAGTTAACTGCCAGACAACTTTGCTTGCTTATCAAGGGGTCAGATACTCAAGCAACAATGGAGTATATGCTCTACACTACCAGTATGTGGATAAGAATAATGCTTAGTGAAGTTTCAGTTAGAAAATAGCTAGCTATATTGCTAACAAGACTTGCTAAATTACTAATAAGAATTGGTATTCTAATAGGAGGAATTGTGCGGCAAAAATATATATCTTACTTACAGCAAGAGATGAAGTTTGTAAACAAGCATTCTTAATCCTTGGTATTAAGGAGTTCTTCATAGATGGGTAGTCTATTAGGTTGGCAAATGTAGGGATGATGTTGAGGCACAGCTCCTAAAAAAAGAACACGATTTCCAATTTAAATGATGTTGTCTGCATTACATAGATGTATTATTGATACTTCCCTGTAAGATAGTTTCTTCATTACTTTCTCTGCATAGTATTTACTATGTTCCCACACCCTAACTCTAAACAAACAACACATAGAAATATACATTGCAAATACCTGAAAATCTTAAGTACGCAATGTAGAACTCTGATATCTACACACAATTTTATCTAAAGTGGTACTGCAATACTCATGTATGTATGGTGATTGGTTGTCTCATGCATATACAGTACCTGAATCTGTATTGAAGGAGCTTCAAGAGCCCTGTATACCATAGGCAAGACACTATTTTTGATTTCATCAGATGGGGTCTTTGTAAGGAGAAGATCCATTTTTTGCAGGAAAATTAGCAGAATCTGGAGGAAAAAGACGTGTTGAAAACATCACCAACAAGCTTACAGGGTTTCTACACCAGTCCCATTTTCATATATCATTATTATATTTATAACTATATAATACGCAAATACCATTAATATCTTATAAATTCTTATCTTGTAAATGATATCCTTATAAACGGTGAGTTCTGATGTCATTTCTGTCACATGACTCACTGAAACTTGTGTATTATAATAAATAAAGGACCCCCAGTTGCAAAATGAGGATATTAGAAGTTACCTCGGAGTTCCATGACCTGTATAAAAGCACTCGGCTTTCGGCCTCGTGCTTTCATATGGCCATGAAACTCCTCGGTAACTTATAATATCCTTATATTTTACAAGAGGGGGTACTTTATACACTATATCATACATACATACGTATAACATAAAAAACATTCACTCACCATGTTGCTAGCCTGAGGCATGAAAGAACAACATGTGAAAATGTATTACAATTAATGGATACATTTGAATGCATTTAACCTAATGAAACAAAACATTGCAGTAAACTTTCAAAGCAATATCTGTAGATAGATTGGACAGCATTCCACTCACCAGACACCTGCATATTACTTCTAGTAAAATGATTGACAGATGGCCTGGCATTCTAGGTAAACTGCTAGACATGCTGGAAAATAAAGTGAAGTGTGTGTGTGTGTGTATATATATGTACATTACCAACTTGTTATCTATAACCTCGTTCACACATATATATATATATATATATATATATATATATATATATATATATATATATATATATATATATATATATATACAGATCCGCAATGGTGCACTCCACAATGAGATAGGTACTCGCCTAGGTGCTGGTAACGAAATTGTATACAGGACGGCTAGAGTGTACTAGTCGAAACGTTGAGGAATAAATGTCACAGCCCATGGGGGCTTATTCTCTTGCGAAAGTCCTGTGAGTGCGGTCTTTTTTCAAGTACTGTATATATATATATATATATATATATATATATATATATATATATATATATATATATATATATATATATATATATATATATAGATGAACGAGGGTATAGATAACAAGTTGGCAATGTACTTACAGGTTGAGCATCCAGTTAACCTTTATTTTCGATTCTACGGAAAATATGCAAGAGACTAGAATGCCCTCCTGGATGCTCCATAGTCCTGTGTATGGGGTCCAACATGGCCCTGACCTATGCTAATATTTATAAGAACCGATTTGAGGAACTGTATGTTTACACTAATCCACAATATCTTGGACATTGTCTTTGGTGGTTTTGATACATCGACGACCTGCATGATAGGGACGGGGCCACAGTCTCTTGATGTATCAATTCGTGTTCTACATTTATTAGGTTTACTTTATATGTTGATGATTTGGAAATTTCTTTTTTGGACACTAGGGTTTATAGATCTGGAAACATTTTGCCGACAGATCTATACACCAAACCCACTGACAGAAACACATTGTTACACTACAATTGGTTTCACCCAGTGCAGGTTAAAAGGTCATTACCTAAATCAAAATTTACACGGGTGAAGCAGTGTATTGAGTCACAGGTTGAATGAGATGCAGGATAAAATTTATGAGCCAAGGATAACCTACTCTATTGCTTACTCAACAGCTTTTACAAGTAGAGCGGTCAGAGAAATGTTACTTGGTTGTTCTAAGAGACATTTAGACCAAATATCCTTTGTCTCTACAAATATCCTTTGTCTCTACATTTAGTACAATAAGTCCACAGGTAGCTGACATTTTAAATAAAATATTTAATAAGGGATGGCATTCCAAATATTCAATGTTTTAAATCCCCTCCCTTAATGTCCCGTAAGAAAGAACGCATTATTGGCTTAATTTTGGTGTGGTCAGATATTGAAAATAAAAAAGAAACAACAGACTTTGCAACCAAAAAAAATAAGGGACTTTCCAGTGTTTAAAATTGTAATTGTTGTACAAATGATCTAAATGGCTCTAATATATACCAACCCTGTTAAGGAACCCCCATTAAGATTAATGGTCACTATATCGGATTTACATAATTTATTATATATGTAATAAAGTGCCCTTGTGGACTTTTATGTGTAGGTCAAACTACACTTCAGGTGAGGGACAGAATAAGGAAGCACAAGCTGGTGATAAGGACAAAAAAGGTAGAACAAGCAGTAGACCTGGGTAATGGAATGCAACAACTGAAATTCCAGGTGTTGGATAATGTTCCCCATTCCTGACGTGGAGGGGACAGAGCAAAGGGACTCCAAATGGTCTAAATAAAGAGTGAGACTTGCAGGCAATTTCTCGATAATTCTGGATTTTAACAATGGTTTTGATACTTATTTTTTACAGACCTAAAATGGACCGTGAAAAATATGGATGATGGACAGATAAGTGTCAATGTCAGTTTGTTACAATTATCTGGATTATGGATATAAATGTTTATGTGATGTCAAAATGTTTCTAATGATTATTACTAATGTGTATATGTGGACAATAGATGGCGCTGTATTAATGCTTTTTTAAGCTAACTGACACAGTTGCTGGACTTCCTTTTAAAAGAGCCAGCGAACAGCTTGAAACGTTGCTGCATTTTCTGGTCAAAGGAATGAAATAATAAAAGGCTTTTTTAATTCACTACATGGTGCTGTTCTTCACTTAAACTAAAAACTAGGCATTCAGCAGCAATAATTTTAGAAGATGATAGATGGCCCATAATTAAAAGGATAATTAAAAGTGCTGTTCCAGTACTGAAATCCAATTTTTCAAAAGAGCAAACATTTTTTTTTTTAGATTAATTTTTGAAATCTAACACAGGGCTAGACGTATTGTAGGTTCCTAAGGTGCCCCCAGTCATGTGGCTTGTGCTCTGAAAAACTTCAGTCACTCTTTACTGCTGCACTGCAAGTTGGAATGATATCAAAGCCTCCCTTCACCACCCTCAGTAGCCCATCAGCAGAACAATGGGAAGGTAACCAGATAACCGTTCCGTGGTAGAGATATATAAACAGCACTCAATAGTAAAAATCCATATCCCACTGAGATGCATTCAGTTAAATTGTGTAGGAGAAACAGCCTGACAGAAAGTTCCACCCTAAAGTGCTGGCTCTTTCTGAAAGCACATGACCAGGCAAAATTACCTGATATGGCTGCCTTCATACCAATATTACAACTAAAAAAATAGACACTTGTTGAGTTAGAATGAATTATTTGCAGTGTAAACAGTGTAACTTCGAAATTAAAACGACACCATAAAAATCGTGTCAGAATCCTTTTAAAGTGCCTTTCACTTACTCAGGAATCATTTTTGTTAAAAATTAGTTCAAGGACAATGAATGCCTTATTTACTATGGGTACCAATGTTAGTACCATGTTAGGTACTCACCGGTGAATTTGACCACCAAGTTTTTTTTCTTCCAGGCTGGTATTTCTTTATGAAACATACTGGAACCTCACAGTGAAGATGTTCCTTGTCCTTAACCATGGTCACTGCTTCCATGCAGCAATGACGTCTTGAGTACGAAAACTTTTTATATTTTTCCTGAATCTGCATGGGTTTCCTCCCACACTCCAAAAACATATGTAGGTTAATGGACCCCTGATAAAATTGTTCCTAGCCTGTTGAAATGTGATAGCGGCACCAGATTGGAAGCTTAAGTGGGGCAGGGCCTGATGTGAATGACGTATTATTTAAGAATGGCTTGGATAATTTATTGAACAATTATAATATCCAAGGGCACTGTGAATTCAAGATCTCCAGTTAAGTATGGGTATATATATTTATATACATGGATATATAGATAGGTCTGTATAGGTGCATGTAGGCATTGGGTGTCATTTGGAGGGGTCGAAACTGAAAGAAGTTAGTCATTTTTCTCAACCTAAATGAACTATGTGAAACAGGATGTAATAAAAACAAACCTGAATTGGTTCCTGTTGCCTGAAAACAGGTCCCAGCTCTGGCAGGATAAGCTTTATATACTCTTCTTTTGTGCATTCTTCTGCAATCAGCAGAACATTGGGAAGCACAAAGGGCACCATGTCAGGGTTTACAAATTCAGAAGTTAATGCTGGTAATATTCTCTGAACAACCACACGCTACAATAAAAAGACAGACAAGTGTTAACATGTGTATTTTAACTTATTATCTCAGCATTGAAAATACGTTTTCTTCCCAAAACTAGAGTATTTAGTGGACGTTCTAAAGATTTAGAAAAAAATCATCAATTTTACAGTGATATCAAGACAGTAATATCAAGAAAAGAGAAAATATAACAAGATGTACAGTAAAGGGGCTGATGACAAATGCCAATCATACAAAAAAAAAAGTCTATAGCTCACAACCTAAATATGTTCTAGTACCGTAGAATATATTTTGTGGTAGTGTGACTATTACCTTCATTTGTGCCTAGCAGAAAATGAAAAACGATCCTGGTCTAAATCTGATTATTCAAAAAGTATAGAATTACTAGAATCATTAAGTTCCTTTTTTTAGGTAACATTAAATATTACATACACCATTAAAGAATAGGGATGCACCGAATCCACTATTTTGGATTCAGCCGAACCCCCTTTGCATATGCAAATTAGGAGTGGGAAGGGGAAAAAAATTTTTTACTCCTTGTTTTGTGACAAAAAGTCACAAGATTTCCCTCTCCACCCCTAATTTGCATTTGCAAATTTAACATTCGGTTCGATCTGGCATAAGGATTTGCCGAATCCGAAACCTGCTGAAAAAGGCTGAATCCCGAACCGAATCCTGGATTCGGTGCATCCCTATTAAAGAATGGGTAACCTTTTTCTGTTAGGAAAGAAATTTGCATTTTATGAAAATATTTAAATGAAAGTTCTGTAGATATGGATATTTAGCATCTTCCACTTTTCTTAAACTATTTTCGGGCTGCAGCATTGTAATATAAACAAAGGTATGCAAACCACTAACTCATTTTTGGTTGAAAATCACATGACCAGAAGGAAGTAGAGGCTCATATGTGCTAGGGAATACGCAAACAAAAAAAAAAAAAAAGCAGCTTTTTCATAATTAGTGTAAATTAGCGTAATAAGTAAATTAGAGTTTTTCATTCGGTAATCTAGGTATTTGGTTTAAGGCATACATAAACATTTTTTCAGATTGATCATATTTTAAATTTTATGTATATAGCTGCTAAACAATGATCCCAGAAGAGCTTTACTCTTATCGTGCACGAGTCCCTGTTCTAAGGGCGCAACATGCTCACTGTGTGAACTGGCTGCTACCCAGCTTTACTTTTGCAGCTCATATGATTGCCTAAAATCCCAAATTGCTTAATGTGGTGCACTCATTTGTCATTTTTGTGAAGTCTCTGTGAAGTAACAATGTTTTTATGAAGTGTAACAACTGAAATCAACAAGCAATGCATTACCTCACAAAATATTTTACATAGTATATACATATTTACATATAGTATGTTTAAAGGAGTGGAAATTCAAAATCCTGTACATTATATGAAGTTGGAAACTTACACTTGAAAAAAAAAGTGTTTCTCACCTTAGGCAGTTTTTGAAGAACTTTTGGTAACTCTTTAAAAAATTGTGACTTCTGAAGATTGTCTCGTTGAAAAAGGGAATCAAAGTACTGCAAAGTTACAACTCCAACATCATCAAAAAAGGGTATCTAAAATTTTGAAAATAAAATGTCATAACACAGTATATAATCTGGAGTAAAACAAGTGTCTGTGATACTGTTAATAATATATGTATATGACACTAGAGAATGACAATTTCAAATATATTTGTTTGATCTGAAATTAGCTGAAACAGACCCAGGCAGCCATTATGTCTCAATTTGTTGTTAATCTACAGATCATAGGATCCTTCAAGAAATTTTAGTTTTAAGAGGTAAATGAAGGCAAATAATAGCTGGAAGCCTCATGCCTTATATAAAAATCTCATAGAAATCACAATTATATTTATTAATTTTTATAAATGCAGAAGAAATGCATGTCTTCACAATCCACAAATGCCCTTGCAGCATATCACTTTGGCCTCTGTCTCAAGCTTTATTCTTGCAGCTACCTTTGTAATTTGATCTGCATCCGGTCTTACGGCAGGAGTTACATTCAGGAGAAGCTTTACGTGTTCTTTGACTTCTTCTGGGATGTTCACAAGCACATTTGGGTTTAAACGACTCAGCTTCAATAAAGAAAAATAAATCAAAACAATGAATTAGGAGACAGAAGAAACCATTATACATTAAAACTATGGATATATATTTTTTTAAAGGTAAATTTTATTGTTTTAACAACACAAAACAACAAAAAAAAAACAAACAAATAATATACATATTTCAGTTGTGATTGATTATAATTTCTTTAGCCGTTGTTGTTAACAGCAGTTGTCCGTGCCTATGCGGAAGTGAGAATGTAAAGCAAAGAGATGTAGGTCATGTGCGTTCCAGGGAGACTGGGCCACACCAGGCCCCCACACTTATCAAATTTGTCTGGTTCCCCTCTTGTTTCATACGTCAATTTAATTAAAGGAAGAGCTCAGTCTATTAGACATCTCCAGAAGGGTATGGTAGGAGGGGTATTCCCCATCCAGTGCATAATGACTTTTTTTTGCGTAGAACATAAGGGAGCGTAACCGGGTTCTTGGCACATTGGTTGGTATTAGATCATCAATCACACCCAGGAGGCATCCAACCGGGTTGACTGAGGTGTGCCCAGTTCGGTGGCTAGGAGGATCATGTTGGGATTGTAGGAGTTGTGAGAGAAAAACCATTGCAAGTAGTAGATCTGGGAGGCCAGGTAGTAGAGATAAAACTGTGGGAAGGCCAGCTCCCCTTTAGTGATAGGGGCCGTCAATCTTTCCCAGGAGATACGTGGGGTCTTCTTGGCCCAAATAAATGGAAGTATGAGCTTGTTAAGTTTCCTAAAAAATAAACGGGGAATGATGGAGTGTTATGGAAAATGTACAAAAGTTTAGGTTAAGTAGATCATTTTGATGATCATTTTGATGGGGGGGGAGGCCCCAAAATCTATCTCTAGGTTGGCAAAACTAGATAGAAATCGATTGTGTCCAATGAACCAATTTGAACTGACTGTGTTCTATCCAGGGTGACCAATTTTAGAGATTTTTTTTAGGACAAGCCCTTTAAGCATATATGTGTTTGTATGTGGGCATGTGAATAAATGCATTTTGTCAGAAGGATATTGATGGAGCCTGTGTTTTTCACTTTAAAGGAGAAGGAAAGGTAGTAAGCTCTATATAAGAAAGGTCTTTATAAATAGCTAAAGGCTAATCTATTAGCAATAAACTGCTTCAGTAGCTTTCCTTCTCCTTTAAGGTCATACTTGTCTAATTGTTTAATAGGAACACCAATCAGGACCTTCTTCGGGTCTTGTTTGGCCCGATTTGAAACTTAATATCATCACAGTTGGATATGGCTTAACTGGATTTTAGTGAATGGCCACACCATGCGTATACATTAGCAAGAGATTGGTGACATCTTGGCCATAAATCTGCATAAACTGGAGATATATTTAATCTATAAGGCATAAAATACATTCTGTGGAGGACCTGAAACTACACCAGCTCATCTCTGGTCGCCACCAGACAATCAAAAAAAGATTAAAGATTTTCACACTTTATCTACCATTGACGAGGTCCCATTTCTAATCGACAACGAGCCCAGATAGGCTTTTATAATTCCACAAAACTCATTTTGTGAGAAATGTTTTGCAAGATGGGGCAAGTGAGTTAAGTGGTTTACAGTTCATAACCTGGGAACTGGGATGTAATTGGATGCCTACGCCATAAAAATTGGAAAAATAATTTGTTTAGTAACCAGCATTTGTTTTGGACTTAAACCCCTCAATTTTTCGATAAATAATACACTTGACACAGTTAACCTTGTAACTGACTCAGTGTTGGGAAAAAAGTATTTATTGCAAATGGAACAAATTTGGATTGCGCCAAGAGATGCCTAAAGTGGGACATGGGTATGCTGGTTTGGGCAATATGTTTATGATATTTAAAACTGCTTTTAGATCAGTATCTGGGTTGGCCAGGAATATACATTTTTTCAGGATGGGCCCACTTAAAGGCATGGCTTTCTAAGTATCAATAACTATTTCTGGAAGGCAAATACTCTATTTCCACCTTCTAATTCTGGAACACTGGATGTATTTTTTCTGTAGAAAGAGGGGCAATGCAGTCACTAAACAACTCTATTAAAAGGCTTTATAGAGAGTAAATAATGATTTGACAGCTGCCCCTCATGTGTGTTTATACTTGTAACCTTCTTTGTTGGCAATAAGTAGGGAACCACATGTTGGGCCTGCTAACAGTAGTTTGAGTCCTGAATATATGAAAACAAATCTAAATTAAAAACTTTTTCATTACATAGGCTTATAAGCTACATTATCAGTATTGTGCTTTTTTTCAATAAGCCTCTATAGGCTCATCTTGAGAATATGGAAAAATATGGAATGGAAAAATCCTGGGATTCAATTTGCCAAAGTGGGATTCCATTTTTTAAAGTGGTTTTGGTGCATACCTAGAACACTTTCATTAATGTGCACTGTGGCAATAGCAAGATTACTTACCTGATCCAATTGCCTGCTGAAGCTTTTATAAATATCTTGCTTGTTTACTTCAAAAATAGTTTTCCCTTTGTTATATACTGCATGAATAATAACTCCCAGTGAGTACATGTCACTAACTGGGTCACAGCTCACTGATAATATGTATTCAGGAGCCAGATATTCTGGGTTTGGCAGACACAACGGCGGTAAATTGGGATCCCATTCTTTACATAAAAACTTTGCCTAAAAAAAAAAAAAGAAGAAATTAATTTGATTGTGTATATATTATATATGCTATAAGAAGAATGCAAGATTTTCTCTCCAAATCCACTGTACGCAATATTGATTGACGGTACGCAAAATAAAAATGATGTTGCATAAGTTCAAGTTGTTCATTCTTATTTGTTTATTATGAATGCAGTTCAAATAAACAGATCTATGCATGACTGGACAGATGAAGAGCAACTTCAGAAAAGTCCCAGACAGTTGTGGAATATATTGGTATATTAGTATTGCATTCAGTGAAATCTTTCTCTGTTAGCTGGATTTATCTTCATTTGATTTAAAATGCCAGTGATGTACATCAGCATACCTTTTTCTGTATAGTTTTATGCTTACACATATTAACAAAGTATAGCTTTCCTGCAGCTTGATACATAAAGTACAGGTTAAGTGCCACCTTTATGTCAATTGTAACCACAATAAAGACATTTCCGACTCATGCTATTTATATAAACAGCAGAGAACACTGTGCAGGGCTGTGATTCCCAAACTTTTGGGACGTTTTTTCAGTGCTAGAAAAACTCAAATTATTTCCTGCACGAATTGCCTGAACGAAGAATATGGAGTCCAATTTACACAATTAAGAATATGCTAAACCTTAACGTATGAACTAAGAATATGAAAAAGGTCAAAACAATTAAAGAGATGTCCTTTATATATTACCTCTTGGTCAGAGGGGTTTGTTGCTGGATTGCAGAAATCAAAGCCCATTATTTTCCATGCTCCGCTTTTGTTTAAAATTATATTTTCTGGTGTAAGATTTGCATGGATCATCTTAACACTGCTATGCAAAAAAGACAAGCCTTCAGAGACCTTAGAGGATAAAAAAAAGACATGAAATTATTGTAAAATTAACAGCAGCAACACTGTAGAGCAGAGGGGTGCTATCCTCTTCCCTTTACCATGAATGCTGTGCAAATGAGCACAATGCAAGTTCAGAATCCACAATGTCTCCTACCCTCCTACTGCAGAATTTTGCATTATTGTAATGGATCCTCCTTAGGGAATAGCCAAAACCTGGTGATTAAGGCTTGGTTTGCTCATTAAGCCTTGCCACAATTGCTAAAAATTGAGTTAGCCATTCCTTTTTAATAGAAACAAGTGCACAATATTTAAACACTCGAAAATTGTAGAATATTTTAAATAAGCACGTATAAATGTTCTTTTATTCATTGACCTCAGTGACTGTGCACCTTTACAAATTGGTTACAATAACAGTTTCTCAAGTAAATGTGATTCTAGTGGACCCGCAGAAGGATGAAAAGGAGTGGTTACACTTTTGTCTGAAAAGTGGCTTTTGTTCCACAAACAAAAAAATAATTACATTTTGGCCAACAACAAAACGCATAAGCAGGAGTAATATATGGATTTGGCAGGGGTTGTTCAGCTTTAAGTTAACTTTTAGTATGCTACAGAATGTCTCTTTATAGTTTTTGAATTATCAGGCTTTATCTTCTGCCTTTTTTCAGCTATCAGTGGGGAAAACTGGCCCCCTCAGCCAAAACAATTGCTATTTGAGGCTACAATGTTATTGTTTATTTGTATTTCTATTCAGACCCTTTCCTATTAATATTCCAGTCCCCCATTCAAATCACGGTCTGGTTGCTAGGATAAATCTGCAATTCCAAACTGGAGAGCTGAACAAAAAGCTGAATAACTCAAAAATGATAAATAACCAATATCCAAAGGCAAATTGTCTTAGAATATGAATGTCTACATCATACTAAAAGTTACCCATTAAGTCATATGGGGCTACAGAGCAAAAAGGAAACAACCTTGAAAATACATTTGCAAATAAATTTAGTACTAACCCAGATGATCTCCTTAAATTAAGCAAGTTGTTTTTAAGATCTCCAATGCAAATCCTTAACTAACTTTATTCCATTTCATTTCTGTTTGTTTTGTTCTTATTAAAGCATTTTTAAGAATTTTTCTTACCTGGAGCAATCCATATTTTCCTTCAGCATCAAAAAGTTTATGATCTCGGATTTCAGGAGGAAGCGGAGATGGAAGATTATCCCAGCTCCCAAGCACATTGGCTAGGCTTGCAAAGACTGGTTCTGTACAAAATGCAAGGCAATCCCTGAATAAAAAAAAAAGCAGAGGAAAATAATTTATGTAAAAAAGGTTTGTTTATGTTATCTGCACATCCTAACAAATCATCACTTGCACTTTTCATTTCCAGATAAATGTGTTAAGCTAATAATGATACCCCACAATATGGGCTGGCAGGAAGTATCTGTGCACTGGAATGATCATCACCTCCCACATAGAGTGGCACATATCTATTGAAGTGCTGTTACCTAGAATTAATACCTCACCGTCCATTTTCCTCATATTCCCCTGAGTTAAAAAAAGCGAGTTTTCTGAATACTGTTAGAGAGTTGGTAAGATGTAAGATGTAAGATCAAGGTGGAAATACTATACAATAGATCACTAAGATATATTTCTATGATCTGAGTTACACATTTAAAATCCTAAACAAATCATTACTAGATCAGACTTTTTAAGCGATATTAAAATATTTTTTTCCTTTCCCTCTTTGTGAATTTTTAAATCAGAGCTAATAAATGCTAAGTTTTAACTGGATATACCCACTTACATGGATTAAGAATTACTTCAGAGATGGTTCACAGTTATCAGCAGTATGACACTTTATTTATTACATGCACTTTAATGCTATACATAGAAATACGCATGAATTAGTAATGAATTCTAACAGATTCAATTAATTATATGACTTGATTGCGATTGATTGGAGATATATGAATTGCACCAAGTAAGTTTCCCTCTTTTTGCAAAGACCTTTCCCACATAATGATTTGATGTGCTCACTTTTTCCCCAACACAATAAATAGTTATGTGGATTGTTTGACATTACTTACTCCTGTTGGAGTATTTTTTTATATAAATAATTAATGTTCCTTGTAGCAATAAACGCAACTGAAATATTTTTTTTGGTTAATTACTAGTGATGGGCGAATATAACCAGTTTAGCCGAAATTCTTGAAATGGCAACAAATTTGCCAAATACATTGTGGTCTACGGGCAACAAAGTTTGTTTGACATGCAACAACTGTCTGTGGTCAGCCGTTTCAAGTTGCTGATGAACACCTCAGTGTCTACTGGGGCACAGCTGTTAAAAACATTAAGACATTTATGAAAGAGAAATGAAAAGGACTAAAAGCAAAGGTAAAACTCAAATTTCCACAGGTTCCGCAAGCAACACATACATTTGGAAAATGCAAAGTCCTTGAAGGGAAAAATGACAACCGCATTCCTACAAACTGTGCCTTTTCAATACACGCAGCTACCGAGCAGTCGATTCCCATTCACACATACTTTACTTACTGTTCATTATAAACATCTGTATTGAACAGTAATGGCACATGGCGTTCATTTGGTTGCTTGGGGCGCCACATTTTTAAGTATCCCAAAAACAACCAACCCTTCGTGTTTCCAAACACCTGAAAGCACCCATGTGCTAATGAGGCACCTTCAAAGGAAAGCCAGTTAATATAAGTGGGACTTAAAATACAAGAAAAGGCTGATAATTAAAATGTAATTATTGGTTATTAGTTATTTTTTATTATTTAGTTATTATTATTATTAATACAATTAAACGATTCCAGACAGGACTAAACATAACATATGGATGCTGGGTTTTCATTTGGAGGGGTTGAACTTGATGGACTTTGTCTTTTTTCAACCCAATTTAACTATGTAACTATGTAACTAAAAAACCACACACACAGCTGAGCGACAACTGTATCCCGAAATTCTATAAGTTAAAATGGACAAAAGGCAGTGGCTTGTTGTTGAGAAATGCAATGGCAAAAGCAAGTAAATAAATAACTAATGGCTGATTATACCAAGCTGTACCAGTGGAGATGTCAGCCTCCTGTCGCACAGACAACAAGATGCACAGCAGAAACTCACACGTCTATCAGAGGAAGCAGCAAAAACTGGCCTCAAGATCAACACTAACAAAACAGAAACCATGAGGATTAACAACCAGCAGCAAGATCAAATCCAGCTGCAAGGAGTTGACATTAAGGACGTGGACAAGTTTGTCTACCTGGGCAGCGTAGTAAGCAAGGATGGAGGAGCAGATGAGGACATCAGGAGCCGTATCAACAAAGCCAGACATGCATTTAACACCTTACGTCCCATCTGGAACTCCACTGCCCTTTCACAACAAAACCAAAATTCGTATTTTTAACACCAATGTGAAAGCAGTCTTGCTTTATGGTTCGGAAACCTGGAGACTGACCATGACAACCACAAGTAAGCTCCAAACCTTCATCAACCGCTGCCTACGACACATCCTACACATCAGATGGCCAGAGAAAACTTCCAACATCAGCCTATGGAAAAGATCAAAACAGATCTCCATTGACCGAGAAATCAGAAGAAGAAAGTGGGGCTGGATAGGCCACACCCTCAGAAAAAGTTCTGACAACATCACAAGGCAAGCCCTTGAGTGGAACCCACAAGGGAAAAGAAAAGTTGGCCGGCCAAGACAGACATGGAGGAGATGCATGGAGGCTGAAATGAGGGCAGCCGGATGGACATGGGCTCAGCTGAAGAAGACCGCTGCGAACCGAGTTCGTTGGAGGAGTGTCGTTGAGGCCCTATGCTCCCCGCTGGAGCAAACGGACTAAGAGAGAGAGAGTACCAGTGGAGCTGGATTTAAGGCATGCTGTCCTTGTTAGTTGGAGAATTTGAAGTGCTTTTAATGGAACAGATATTTTGGCTGTAAGGAGTCACTGAAGCAGGACCTCAAAAAAAAAAAAACCTAAATAATTGGGGATTTCATCATGCAACCATCTGCAAATACAGAATATCATCTGGCAAATATCGCAGAGATTCAAGCCACAGCAGTAGCCTGAAGTTTGGTTTCTTTTGTAAATCGCCTCACTAAATAAAACAAAAATTAAATTTGGATATCAGAACTTCACTTACTACAAAAGGTCACTGTCCACTGAACATGGTGCTTGGAGAAAAGAGGAAACTGGACTGCAAACAATCAGGTTATTTATACAGACATTAGACATTTCTTAATTCTTCTTTTGAAGTGGAGAAGTCAGAAATGAGTTTTTATTTATTGCATTTAGATCTCCTTTAAATGTGAAATTGAAAAAATGCCATTCCCAAGAAGCCTCAAACCTTGGCACTGCCGACATACTGAATTATAGACTTATATTGTCAGTGTCCACTTAAACACATATTGACACAGATTATTTAGATATGCAGCCTTATTTTCTGCCTTGTTGTATTTTGCCATGCAAAATACAAAGCTCTAACAAGCATACTTAAAATATTTTAATTTTCAAATTCAATATTTTTTCAAATGTCGGGCACCCCCAGTGAATATAATCAATTACCTGATACTCCAGAGCTCCTGTTAGCAGAAAACTGCAGCAGTCCGGGGACTTCTATAAGAGCACAACACTGAGAACTTCTTCTGCGGTGGGTAGGCATGTGCAGCAGAGTGAAAAGCAAAAAGTCAGATTTTTCACTCTACATGTGCTGGCCCAAGATAACAGAAGCAAGAATTGGTGGAAGAAGAAAATTACTCCATGATACTCATACAGAAGTAACCCTCTGATTTTCTGAAGAACCGGCCGTGGTATCCAGTAACAGTGTTCACATATTAAATAAATATGTGCCACCACAACCTACCCGCACTAAAGTCATTTTTAGTCGTTTTTTTAACAAATGCCGAGAAATGCCCTGCAGCAAAGACAGCGCACAGTCCTTTTGGCATTAGCAGTAAAAAGCCCAGGCAATGCCTCTGTCCAAAACAGCCTGGGAAGAACACAGAGGTAAGCTCTTATAGGGAGTGCCTAACATTTGATTTTAACTTTTCTTCTCATTTGAGGGACCCTAATCAAATTTTGTACCTGAAGGGAAACACAATTCCTAAAAGTCCGGGGGAGGGAATAGACATGGAAGGGATGATCATTTCACAATGTTTCAGAATATTAAAATTAAACTATATGCTATGTATAATGCATAGATAGCTATTCCTATAAAACGGACTATACTTAGGTTTGAAAAGCTAAACCAGATAAAATGATAAGGTACCTAGACTCTTCAAGTGGATGCTGCACAGTAAGTAACCGAGGGTGCCGGAGCCGGGTTAACTGTTGAACGCCTCTTTTAAGCGAGTCTATAATCTGATCCTTTTCGTATTTCTGATACTTATCAATTATTTTTTTGTCGAAAACAAACACTGCAACTTCCTAAAAATGAAAACATACATATTCACCAGATTAAAAGGCTTTAGCCATGTGATCACATTTGGTTTGTGTGGAATATATTAAAGTGATACTGACACTAAAAATGCTCTTTTCAAAATACTAATCTACATTAAAAGCTACATATAGGTCATACTGATTTTTTTTCACTAATAGATTTATATAATATATATTTTTATTACTTTAAAACTTAATTTTTTTGACATAACTGTTCCTTTAAGAAAGATAAAACTAACTACAAATAGGGTGTTTATGAAAGATAAAAAAAAATAGGGTGTAATTTTCTTTTGGTTATGTCTGCATATTTTGATTTTTATTAAATTACATTTTAAACAAACATCTGCAAGTTATGAATTACAAGGGAAAGGTGAACTGTAGCCTTTGTACAATGGTGCAGTGATCTCTGTTAAGGTTACAGGCATTACAAACATAACTTAAATCTACCGTATTTATATTAATCTTCATTTATATTTCAAATACTAGATAAAGAACACAGTGATTAAACACACAAAGAAATGAACAAACCTGTTTTGTAGATTTCTTGGTGCCATTGAAGATTTTCCAAGCAAGTCCATTACCACCACTTGCAATATGCTTGCCTACATCAAATTCCCTTGTCACAGGGTTTCCCATCACAGCACTGGTGACATCGGCCGTTACTTTTGTGACAGTGCTTTTCAGTTTGTTTAGCATCGACTCCATTTTTGCTTGTGTAGTCTGACTGTCAAAAAGAAAGAGACTTTATTATGAGGTTAGTAAGGATGATTTTGATAGGATGGTACAAGTGAATCTATCACAATCGACCCAGCCTTCCTTTGATACATTGAAAAGTATAACTGGTCTGATTTTTTAAATCCTATAGAAATCTATGGCCAATTTTAAAGGTGACCTGTCACCCTAAAAAAAATATTCCAAATCCTATTTTATCAAGTTAAAATAAACTTTAATTACACCATATAAATTATTTTAATCTTGTTTCCTTTAGTGTGGGAATTCATACTTATAGCATGGAGGCAGGAGCCATTTTGTGGACATTGTTATTAAGGCAAGCCTTGCATCATCTCAAAATCTTGTTTGTGCACCAGAATGGGGGACCTGATGTCCATCCCCATGGCCTGGCTACACAATGGTAAAGAGAGAGAGAGGGGGGGAACGAGGGGAGTGCAGTGACATCTAGTAAGTACTGAATGGAAAGTTAAAGTAATTGCCTGCCCCGCCTCTATGCCTAAGGCATAGAGGAGGGGCAGGCAATATTTGATTGACAGCTGAGATTTTTAAAAGACTTTACAACAGCTATAAATGCTTTAATAAAAAAAGAATTTGGATTTCATGTTTAATTTGAAAAGGACTTTTATTATACAGATTTTTATGTCTGGAGGACAGGTCTGCTTTAAGACTTTTTTTTTGTTCATTCAATTGAACAGAAATAAAAATGGAGAAAAACTGATCAAATGGCACAACAAATGAGCTTTCCTAAAGGACTGATCTAGACTGAATAAGATTCAGAACAATTTGTTTTGAAGCAAATTAATTTTTATTTTAATTAATAACTCCCAAAATTGTTATGGATAATCAATCCATAATGATACCGGATATGTGTACCCTTCCATGGTTACAATGCATGAGATAAAGCACATTATTTAAAACGGACCTGTCACCTACACATAAAAAGCTGCATAATGAGAGTCCTTTGCAAATGAAACTATATAAATGTAAATATCTAAGCTGTCAATCATATACGCCCCTCCTCTATATCTGAGGCATATAGGTGGAGCAGTCAATTACTTTCACTGTTCCTTCAGCAATTCCTAGATGCCACTGTACTCCTCAAATATCCCCTTCCCTCCTCAGGCTCTATACTTGTGTAGGGCACTGTGCATGAGCATTAGGCCCCCCATTCTGGTGCATACACAAGTTTTTGGGGTGATACACAATTTGTCTTAATAAAAGTCCACAAAATGGCTCCTGTCTGCTTGCTATGATTGTGTAATTCCACGTCTGAAGGAACCATAATGTATATAATAAATATATAACTCAACTAACATGATAGAAAATAATTTGTAATTATTTCTTAGGGGGACAGGTCCCCTTTAAATACTGTCCATTAAAAGGCATTAACTCTACATATATAGGACAATGTGTCACATAGGTATTAGAAGTCACTGGGTTCCCTAACAGGTTACATAGACTACATGCATATAGGTTTAAACTAGAAAAGCATGTAAAACTGAATAAAAGAACAGAAGGACGAAATGAAGTATAACTCCTATAGACTTTTCGAAAGACTTACAGCTGTACAGTTGTGGGAAAGTTGCTGCAGAAAGGACATGGAAAATTTTAAGCAATATTTACATTTCTCTAAGTACACTTCAAACTCATATGACACGGAGATAAACTGCAAAATAAAATACTTCAAAAAGAGGATGCATACACACTAGGAGAAAGCTACAGAATCTTAAAGGTATACAACCCTTTTATTGACTTTTGCATAAATGTTTTTAATACATCAATTATTGACAGCACCAATCAGTTGTTTCTTTTCTTAAAATGCCTTTATTGGACATGGGCTCTGACCCCAAACACCTAGTTTGACTGAACGGATGGAAAGTGGAAGCCGTTGGACGTGCACCAGGTTACAGCAATTTGGAGGTGAAGGGCGCTGACTGAGAAACCTGTGTGATTAATGTTTTTAATGCCTTGACTGTTATATATTAAAATCATTCTAAAGAATGGATATATAGCAGTGAAAATAGTAGATGCTGCATTTAACAAACAAGTGGACCCATTCCTGAACTGGGAGGGCCAAATTGGACTGATCTATTCAGCGCATGGACTGATCTGATCAGCGTATGGATTGAACTAATCAGCGTATTTTAGTGAACAAAAAAATCCCTTGGGGGCCTTTTTAGAGCCACTGGCAACAGTGCTGCATCCATTGGCCTTATACAGACCTTGCTCTGAATGTGCCTTAATCAGAAATTCAACTGGAAGACAATTATTGTTGGCCCATGCATGAGCCAGCAGGCTGCTATTTTGGTTAAAGGAATTTAAACAGTGCTCGTGAGCAGTTTTGAAATTAACATTGATCAGGTTTTTTTTTTAAGTGTTTAAGATATTGCCATTACTAATATGTGGAATTTGTAACAACAGTACCACCTGGTGGTCATTTTCCTCAGACTAACATTTCCAGTGTACAACACAGCACAGCTTCAAGGAATATTTAGATAAAAAGCCTTTATTGTAGCATTTGGCTTCTGATCTGGAACATGCAATGTTTCCGGCCAAACCTTGGCCCTTTTCCTCAGACTAACATTTCAACAGGAAAACAAGTAATTGAGTAAAGAAACATGTTGCGATGTTGCTCTTGTTAAAAAATGGAAATAGTCATCTTAGGGGAAGCAGAACAACATTACAAAATGCTCTGTTCCTCATTAGCTTTTTTTTTTTCCCCTACTGTAACCATCAGATGGCAGTTTGGTTTCAAATATTAGGATTTTAAAAGTGGATATGTAGAAATCTGGAAAAACATAAATATAAATTGATGCAATGCAATTGCAAATGAACATGCATCCCCAGCCAATGATGCATGAGTATGCTAACTGTTTTACAGGCAGTGATTCTGGTTGACAAAGGTATTTTTTTTTTACATTTTGTTACCCAATCTTACTGTTCTGGGATGCTTAGAGAAGTCAAAGTAAACTATCAAAAAAATACTAAACAACTGGTCTGTTACTTTCCCCTTATTCAAAATGTTGGAACAAAAAATGCAAACCCTGCAAGGGGAGTTGTTCCTGTGCAACAGCTAAATGTGAAGTTCATTTTGCCAAGAGAAATAAAAGAAAATGATTACGAATACAACAGTAATACAGAATGAGGAGGAGGAAAATCATCCAATACCTAAATCTAATACCTTAAAGGAGAAGGAAAGGATTTACATGAAAATCCCTTTAATATAATTACCATACTTCTGCCTCCCAAACAGCTATAGCAGTTCTTCTGGATGAGCATTATTTATCCAGCTTGCTGTCTTGAAAGTAAGCCCTCTCTAAAATAGATTGCAGTTGCCATTTTCAAGCTGCTGACATCACTTCCGCCCGTGTCTCCTACACTGTAAACTGCAGCTTTAGGGAGAGGGGCTGTGCAGGACTGTCTTGAAAAAAACAGAGGAGAGTTCCGATTGGACAATGGGATTAAGTGGGCGGGGCTAACGAGGGCAAGACTTTCAGCACGTACAGGCTGAATATGCTAATGAAGAAAAAAAAAAAACGGCAGCAGCAGCTCAGCAGTGAGGTGCGCATGTGTTTGCCCGGGGAAATCTCTGTTGGAGGAGAAAGGAAGCAGCTCTGGATTGAAACAGGTACTTAATAGCAGGACCTGACTTTGCCATTACAAAGTCAAACTAAGCAACATTACATTGAGCTGGGGGAATATGTTGGAGACTATATTAAGGCTGAGATTTTTAGGGAATGTTGTTTAGAGACTTTCCTTCTCCTTTAATGTTAAAATGCACACAGTACTAGTTCACTACTGTGCCAACAACATGCGATACACTCTGCTTGGGTGTCATCTTTGACCAGTCCCTCTCCTTCTCTAATAATAATAATACTGCCAAAACTTGTCGCTTCTTCCTCCGCAATATAGCCAAGATACGTCTGTTTCTTTCACAATAAAACACGATTCCATGCCGTTATCTTATCCCGTTTAGACTATTGCAATTTTTTACTAACCGGTCTTCCTGACTTCCATTTCTCTCCCCTCCAATCAATCTTAAACTCTGCTACCAGGATCCTTCTGCTCTCTCCTATAAGGGATCCTGCTCAACCCCAACTAAAATCCCTAGCATGGCTGCCTGTTAAGCAAAGGATAGCATATAAATCCCTTCTACGAACATTCAAAGACCTTCATTCCTCTGCTCCTCACTACATTTCTTCTCGTCTCACTGTACATTCCTGGTCCTCTTCTTTGCTCCTCTCAGAAACACCTTCTCTCCACAACATCCACTGCCACCTCTCGTCTCGAACCCTTCTATCTTGCTGCTCCTTACCTCTGGAATTCCATCCCTGAATTTCTCTGTAAGGAACCCACTTTCAATCTTTTCAAGAAAAAAACTAAAAGCCTACCTTTTGGAGCACTAGAACATTAGCCTAGTCCTGTGCCTACTGACTACGCCTTACCATATGCACTTTTTAATCTCCAAATTGTACCTGTATGTTAGCCTCCGATCCAATTAGACTGTAAGTTCTTACGGGGCAGGGACCTCCTTCCCACGGTGTCTCTTAACACATAACTCTTTGTTCTAATATGTATATATTCATTGTGTGATTTGTCTTCCCCGTGTATACTTTTTTTTATATATTGTACTTTTATGCATTTTACAGTGCTGCAGCTCCTTAAGAGTGCTTTACAAATAAAGTTATACATACATACACAATGTATTAATATATATATCATGATGACGACCATGTGTGGGTTAAAACGCTTAGATGTGAGTGTAGAATAAACATTTTTTCACATTGAATTAATGGAAATAGCTGTGAGTGCATTCGTATATTGGATTATATATATATATATATATATATATATATATATATATATATATATATAGTTCGATAAAGAAACAGCACTCGCCATAAATGCTCAATATTTTGTATTAAATAGTAAAACAGTTACATCACCATATATGTGCACATACATAGAAGCGACGTTTCGAGCCGAAAAGGCTCTTTCTCAAGCCATGTGAAACAATGGTGTAAAAAAAAAACTTTTACACCATTGTTTCACATGGCTTGAGAAAGAGCCTTTTCGGCTCGAAACGTCGCTTCTATGTATGTGCACATATATGGTGATGTAACTGTTTTACTATTTAATACAAAATATTGAGCATTTATGGCGAGTGCTGTTTCTTAATCGAACTATATATATTATGTAGGACTGACCGGAGACCTCATGGGACGTGCACCGCAAAGATACTGCAAAGCGTGAGTGCTGTTACTAGCATTTGTATTATATATATATATATATATATATATATATATATATATATATATATATATATATATATATATATATGGAAAACATTTTTTACTTCCTTGTTTGTGACAAAAAGTCACGCATTTTCCTACCCGACCATAATTTGCATATGCAAATTAGGATTTGCATTTGGTTTGGGCAGGCACAAAGATTCAGCCGAACCCTGCTGAAAAAGGCCGCATCCCAAATCGAATCCTGGATTTGGTGCATCCCTAATATATATATAAACAAGTCCCAAAGGTGCACTCCGTTTCCTGTGTAAATGCCCGGGTGCCAGCAAACATGTAATGGTATATCTGCAGGAATAGCGACACTCACGGGACTCCTCTGAAGCTTAACAAATGTGATACTTTTTTGGAGTCTCAACGTTTCGATCCCCCACAGGGATCTTCGTCAGGAGAATACACAACAAACTCGTTTCGATCCCCCACAGGGATCTTCGTCAGGAGAATACAGAACGAAGTTTGTTCTGTATTCTCCTGACGAAGATCCCTGTGGGGGATCGAAACATTGAGTCTCCAAAAAAGTATCACATTTGTTAAGCTTCAGAGGAGTCCCGTGAGTGTCGCTATTCCTGCAGAGAGAGATATATATATATATATATATATATATATAATGTATTTTATTCAAGATTAACAGTGCCAATCACCTCATTGACTTTCAACCCAAGGTGCTGCTATGCTGTTGTTAGAGGGTCCCTCCACCCAAAACTGTTTTGGAATAATAAATTGAAAAACGCAATTCTAAGCAACATTCCAATAAGAGCATTATGCAGTTTTTCAGTGGCTTTAAAGTAACATTAGAAGGAGAAAAGCATCCAGACACATTTTTTATCCAAAAGTGTCTGAACATTCTATTTACAATGACACGTCCTCAGTTGGAAGAATCCCTGTTGAGTGGTAAATGATAGAAACAATATCAGCACAAGGGCTACTTGTAGGGATAGAACAATGGTCTGGGGCTCCTGGCAACACCTGGAGGACAGCATATCCCATCGCTTTCATAGAGAGATTGATCTCAATTCTAGACAGGGGTTTGGAGTTAATTCTTTCATTCAAACAATGCCCTCGCCTTCCTCCCAAACTAGTCGGATAAAGCAGCGCCTACCTCTCCCGGGCAGGCCGGAGTGTGTGAGCCGGTTATATGACAGGTAGGGATGGCTCTCCTCCTGTCAGGCCTCTCCACTTTTTTCCCTGCCTTGTACACTCCGCATCACCCAGCAGCTGACGTCCACGTCACTTCCGTGATGGCGCCCTATGCGTCACTGGGCACGTCCAGTGTAAGAGCAAGGGTTTGTTATTATCACCTGCGTCCTTGTTTGTATTGATTGCAGTATTTTACTAAGAATAACTGCTTACAGCTCTCGTATTTATAGGCTATTTTTGTTATGGTTTGCTAAGCTTTTATTCCATAAACCAGTCGCCAGCTTCTTGTGCCCGCTTTAATAATGGCCACTTCCGCCCTACTCTTCTTGCGTGACGTTTTGAAGCAAAGCGTTCTGGGAGTGATGGATGTAACTTTTTGGATATGGCAGCAGAATTGACTTGGCTACTCTTCCTTTTTCAGATTTATTTTGCCTTTAATCAGTGGGACTCGTTTATAAACAGTGGGCACATTTATGCCTCCGCAGCAACCCATGGCAACCAATCCGATGATTACTTTCAGCGCTCAACCTGCAGCTGGCTGAAAAAAGCTAATCATTGATTGGTTGCAATGGCATACCTCCCAACTGTCCCTTTTTCGGAGGGACAGTCCCTCTTTGGACAGCTCAACCCGCAGTCCCTCATTTGTACTGGAAATCCCTCTTTTCTCTGCACTGAACAGCCAGAAAAAGAAACAAAGTTTCTCACTTAATTGGCTTTTAGCAGAGAGCCCAGAACAGCCACAGGTGCAAATAAGATACTTTGTAACAATTTTGAGACACAAAAACACAGTTTAGATAAGGAGAAATATTTTAAAACTTTCATAACCTGCCAAATTTTGTAAAACAAACATGGTAATTAGGGGGTGTGGCCACAGAAAGGGTGTGGTCAAAAAACATGCGGGGGAAAAAAAAATTTGTCCCTCTTTTTACTTCCAAAATGTTGGGAGGTATGTTATGGGTTACTGGCCAGCTGCAAATTTGCCCACTGTTTATAAATGAGTCCCACTAAGTTTAGTGGTATGGAACGTAAAGTTGCAATACAATTGGTTTATATACAGTGGCAGTCTTCTAAAAGCATGTTGCTATGTCTTTGCAAAACCCCTATAATCCATTTGAAGCATAAGATGCCTTGGTGAGCCATAAACAGCTACTATCATTTATTTACAGACTCCCGATGTGCTGTCAAACCCCTGTCCCTCAGACACTGAGCAGAGGTGCTTCTATTGTTATTATTTAATACTATGAACCACATCTAGCGGTACAAATTCTCCCTTGAACTGCCCTGTCAGGTGTTACAAATTTAGTTGGTTAAATTCGTTTTTTTTTTTTTGGTTGGACTTTTAAAGGGGAAAAACAATTTTTTTCCTAGAAAAAAAACAAACATATTTTTTGTTGTTAAAACCCCAATGGTGTTAAAAGTCTGAATAAAAAAAAAGTACCCCAAGTCAGACCTGCCGAGTTCGTGTTAATCTAATTAACGTTCAAATATCATTTTTTGATGGTTTTAAAGTTCCCTTTTAGACCTAGAAATGCTGATTTCGATTTCAATTTCATTTACTGCAACAGCCACTGTAAACTTTAATGGATATTGGAAATTGGCTTCAACATATTTTTCTTTCAATATGCCAAAACTATTTAGTATACTTTTTTCTACCGCCGGAAAAACAGCACACATGAAAACTGCCCAACATGTGTGCTAAATACATGACAATAATCCACCTGTCCTTTTGCTTAAAGGGTGAATTTCATGCATATAACTCATGTGCATTAAGTCGCCGAAATTCTTCCCAGAATGTGCACTGGTCGGCGAATACCCCTTCTTTCAATGCATCTGTATCTGCCTTATCTTGATGATTCTATGGAGCAAATTTACTAAAGGGTGAAGTGACTTACGATGGCGAAAAATTCGTCATTTCGGAACTTCGTCGATTTACTAACGGTCGCTCGCGTAACTTCGCTAGCGAAGGAGATAGACTCTAGTGGTACTTCGCTCCCTAACGGCAGGTGAATTTGCGCTCTGTCGAATGGATGAAACTATGCAAATTCACTAAGATGCGGATTTTACTGAACGTTACCTCTTGTGCCAGACTTGCCTTTGCCACCTCAGACCAAGTGAAGTGCAATAGAGTAGATAGGAGTTCCTAAAAAAATAGTTGAAAATTTTTCTAAGTCCCAAAAAAACCTAGCGTCTTTTCCTTTTTTCAGGGTGATAGGCTGAAAAAGAGCATACATTTTTTTGGGGTAACCGGCTTCCCCCCTACATTTCCTAACATATGGCACATAAACTATACACTTGGCTCACGTGTAGGGCAATATAACAACTCTATTTTCTTTTATTAAGGTTTCCTAGGCTTGTGTAGTGTAATGTATTTGCTACAACATATACGTCCATTGAACTTTAACCTACCACCATATGCAAATTAGGCAACGCTAGCGCAACTTCCCTTTGTTTGAACGCAGGAAAAATGCAGCATGTTGCTTCACAACCTGCGTACGGCGCCTACACGTGCCTGTGTGAGTACAACCCCATTGGAAAAAATGTAATGCGTCTATCCCTGCGCTCCCCTGCGGCTGAACGCAGAAAAACGGAACGCAGGGGAGCGCAGGTAAAAACGCTCGTCTGTAAGAGCCCTGAAAGAATAACTAAGTGCGTCTGAGCCTTCTGTTGATTGGATTAAAACAGAACGCATGGGAGTGCATCCCAGAATGCCCATGTGTAAGAGAACTAGATGTATGGCCAGCTGACATATAGTTTATAACGCAGCATTCAGTGGTCAGACCTCACCAAACAAGTAGATCTTTAAAAGTAAGGCCATCTGACATTTAGGAGCAGATTTAGCAAGGGTCTTAGTGAAAATTCGAATTTAAAAATCGAATTTTCAAGTTTATTTTAGTGTAATTCGACTAGGGAATAAATAAAATTTGATTTGATTTTTTAAAAAAATTAGAATTTCAAAATTTATGACATACTGGCCCTTTAAGGATTCGACTTTTCGCCACTTTAAACCTGCTGAATTGCTGTTTTAACCTATGGGGGACATCCTGGAATCAATTTGGAGTTGTTCGGTGGCATCCTGAAAATCGAGTTGTGTTTTTTTTCAATTCACCCGAATTTGAAAAGAAAATTTTGTTTTTTTTAAAACATTTCGATTGGTCGTTTTTAACTCAAAAATCAAGTTTATGGGAGTTTTTATAAACTTCCATAAACTTTAAGGGGCAGATTTATCAAGGGTTGAATTTCAAGTTTATGGGAGTTTCTAAAAACTCCCATAAACTCGAAATTAGAAAAAAAAACGGGCAATCGAAATTTATTTATCGAAATTTATTTAAAAATTTTTTTTATTTATTTATTTTTTTTAAAAAAAGGTGAATAGTATTGAGCTGTAAATTAGAATCTAATTCGATTTGACAATTTTTTTGCAAAAACAAATTTTTTTGAAAAAAGTCCACCAAATAACTCCAAATTGATTGTAGGAGGTTTCCCATAGATAAAAAGACAAATAAGGACCGCACAAGCTCACCGCTTTCCCCCTTCCAGTTCAGGTGCGCAGTCAAACAGTGTCCCCACTGTGAATACGACAAAGACTCAGGAAGCAGACGGCACTTCTGAAACTGGGGTTTATTGGAGATACTGCTGGTAACACCTAACGCGTTTCGGGAGTTATCCCTTAATCCCTATGATTAAGGGATAACTCCCGAAACGCGTTAGGTGTTACCAGCAGTATCTCCAATAAACCCCAGTTTCAGAAGTGCCGTCTGCTTCCTGAGGTTTCCCATAGGCTAAAACACCAATTCGGCAGGTTTTAGATATCGTTTTAGATGACGAATAGTCAATTTTGAATTCTTAAAGGGAAAGTACATGATAAATTTCAAAATTCGAATTTTCTTTTAAATTTGAATCGAATTTGGACTATCCCCTAGTTGAATGAAACTAAAATAAATTCGAGATTCGAATTTTCAATTCAACCCTTGACAAATCTGCCTATAAATTCGACCCTTGATAAATCTGCCCCACAATGTATGGTCAGAGTTCTTGTCCTAATGAGGTGTTGTATTGCCACAGGAGTTGGGGCCATTACAGGTATGGGATTAGTTATTCGGAAACCTGTTAGGGCAGCTACACACGGGGAGCAGGGCCGGAACTAGGGGTAGGCAGAAGAGGCACGTGCCTAGGGCGTAAAGGTGGAGGGGTGCCAGGCACATACCTCTTCTTCCTCCTTCCCCTAGCTCAGACCCTTGCTTCCTCACAACGAGTAGTTCCTCCTCTTCAGCGCGTTCCTGCGCTCTTCCTCGCACACGCGCTTGTCCTCGGGCATTGAGTCTCCACGGTCGGCAGCAAGCATCCTCATTGTGCACTTGTGCGCTTTCGCACATGCGCACGTACGTGCTTTGCGCATGCGCAAAAACGCTTGGGGAGGGGGGTGACGTAGCCGGCTAGGTTGCCTAGGGCGCCCAGCCGGCTTGGCCCGGCACTGACGGGGAGATTAGTCGACCGGCGACAAATCGCCTCTTCTTCGGGCGACTAATCTACCCGAACTGCCTTCCCGCTGGCTATAATCAAAATCGCCGGCAGGATGGCACTCGGATCGCTTCGTTTTCCAAATTCGCTTGAAGCTGACTCACGAGGAAACATCAGCCGACTTCGGAAACAAAGCAAATTCGGGGAGATTAGTCACCCGAAGATGAAGCGATTGTCGCCAGGCGACTAAATCTCCCCAAACCTTAGCGTGTGCCCTTACCCTTAACCAGAAAGGTCCAATTGCCAGAAGACCATCTCCCACAGATTCAATTTTACTCAGAGACCTAAACATTTTTTAAAATAATTTCCTTTTTTTCTGTTATTATGAAACCATACCTTCTACTTGATCCTATCATTAATCCTTACAGGGAGGCAAAACCATCCTTTGGGGTTTAAATTTTTATTTTAGTAGTCTTTAAGGTACGGAGATGCAAATTACACAAAGATCCCTTATCCAGAAAAACCAAGGTCCCGCACATTCTGGATAACAGGTTCCATATCGATTTTAGAGTTAAATACATTTCACACTTCGTAATGTTTTTTTTTAATTTTTATTAGAAACAAAGTAGATAAGAAAACATTAAAACAGTGTAACCAACTCAATCTAAGTTATAAACATATAATTTTACACACAAAAAACGGATATAAACAAAACAGCCAAGAAATAAAAGGAGATCCGTGAACAAGCATAGTACACAGACAGACAGCGGGAACTTGTCGCCTTATTGGCGCGGGGAGCGCAGCAGGAATACAACACACACACACACACACAGCTAAAGACGCGCGGATTGTGGCGCGAGCCCGAGATCTTTTCTTGACAGCCAATTAGGTAATCATGTGAGGGCAAGGCCAAACCAGATCACGTGGCAATACAGTGTAGTCGCTTAGCCCCGCCCATAGCAGCCTTGTTCGTATTTCCGTAAATACGATAAGCCCGCCTCCGGACTGTACCATCTACCTCAAATTTCGGATTTATGCTCCTATTGGCGAACGGCTGTAAAAGAAGAGTCCAGACATCTTTGGATAGCGAACTTCATGCCTATTAGTTGTGTATTAACGTTATATTATTACCTGCTGTCTGTGTGCACTTAACACAAAACACATGTAACAACTTGAGCCAGTCCATCTCCTCCCCCTACAGCTGTGAGATTTTGCTGCCTGACAACAAAAACAACCGAGAGGGGACGAAGCAGAAGCTGCCCGTACAGATGCAGGGGAAGACTGGAAAGTAGATGCCAAACAATTAATACCTTTCAAAGCGGAGGACTGTCGGGTCGAACATTAATGAAAGGATCCTGATTAGCGTTATCTGGATTGGGAAATCACACACAATAAAGTGTATACAGGTTCAGTGTATACGAAGTTTGCATTATATACAGACTGGGACAGTGCATGTCTGTGTGAGGACAACAGAGAGAAAGCAGGTAAGGTCTCAAGCAACTTTGCTATATTCTCAATCTCTTCCCTTATGCACAGCTCTTATGATAATGCTTCTTGACTGTCATATAGCAGCCACCCAGGGTTGCCAGGTCTCAGTGGCGTAAGTAACGACCCCGCAATGTGAAGAGGCCCAAGTCTTGAAGGGCTCTGCCGTTCCCGCTACCTAGGGCCCAACAATCGGATCACAATGGAAACTATACAGGCGGTCGGATTGCGGGACTGCATCAACGAACAGATGCGGCCGCGATCCAACAATTTTTTTTACCCTGCTCAATCGACATCTGCCGGACTTTCGGCGAGGTATTGATCGGGGACGCTCGTCGGATGGTCCCACACACGGGCCCGTGTATGGGGCCTTTAAGCGTAGTCATGTGTCATGATCTTCATGCAAAAAGCCATCTTGAAGAATGGCTCTCTTACTAGGGGGCATGTCCTGGCAACCTTTAGACTGTAAGCTCTTGTGAACAGACCCTTTTGATCCTATATACATTCTATAGCCCTTGTTTGTAAAATCATTGTAAAACCCCTGTTTATTATAAATGAATGATGATTATCATTAGAATCTTTGCTAGGATACAAAAGATCAAAAACACAACCCACCAACTATTGACTTACAGTATGTCATATCCAGTGCTTTTCTATTTTTTCACCCGTACCATTCTACCCTTTCAATAGTATCATTTTATCCATAATCCTGTACCATTCTATTCATTAAGATGCGTAATTATATGCATTATCCTTTAACATTCTACCCCTTCACCCGTACAATTCTATCCTTTTTGCATGTATCTTTTTATCCATTATCCAAGCGCAACCAATAAATACACAGCAGAATCAGGCAGTCTGTGGCATTTATTGCAGAAGTAAATCCTCCAAGTGACTTTATGTGATATAGTTTATGCAGCATCTTTGGGGGGCCCCTGAAAGTTCCCGCTGCAGGGGGCCCCACAAACTCTAGTTATGCCACTGCCAGGTCTAATTTTCAAAACCAGCCAAGCCAGCTACAAAACCAGCCAAGCCAGCTACAAAACCAGCCAAGCCAGCTACAAAACCAGCCAGGCCAGCTACAAAACCAGCCAGGCCAGCTACAAAACCAGCCAAGCCAGCTACAAAATCAGCCCAAAACTAGCAAAGAGGCATTTCAAAAGTATTCCAAAAATAACACAATATGTGCACTGAAAAAAAAAAGTCTAAAAAATAGATGAATATATCTCAAAATATGCCTTTTTCAAATCTGTGACTGTTTCGCAAATTTTTTTATGAAGCAAAATCTAGGACTAGCTTTGCCAATACCGGGGATGGGTTTGTATCTCTCTGAAGTTTGGAAGGAGTTACATTTAGAATATGTAGAGCGCAGCAGTGTTTGGTAAACATTTAATATCTGTATTGTGCTTTAGCTGTGTTTTGTTGAATATGTGCGACCCTGGTTGTGATACTTTCCAGAGTGTGCAAGTCAGTACTGGCACCGTGTCCCCTTGCCTTGTAAGGACTGTCTGAAGTGTCCAGTGTCTCACTGCAAGAATCCTGCCTTCCATCTGGTGTCCCCTTATCCTATGATCTAAAACAAAAGACAATTCTGCTTTTATATTTATAATGTGTGTTGTGGATCAGCATAAGTGATCTTATTTTATAGGTGCAACCAGATCTGTCATCTTTTAACTGTGGCTTTGTTTGGGTCATGAATACTGGAACAACGAATGTAGCCTCTATTGTGTTCCTCAAACTAAGAGGCCCCTCACACTTGCAATTATAGTGAGACCCCTGTGGACGGTTCTTGTTGCCTTTCTGCGAAAGTGATGTAAGAATGTATATACAGTATTGTTTTCAGACACCTGTCAAACTAACTTATTTCAGATGTGAAGCCCTTATGCTGAAGCCGTATATTACCAGCAAGTGAGGGTTGTGAAAAAAGTTGTTTTTTTTTTTTTTGTACCAGTAGTCTTTCTGTAAGCCCCTGATTTCCTTTGTCTCTGTAGTAATAAAACTGTTCCATGTATTAGATGTAATTAATCCTTAAAGAAGTGAAAACCATCCTACTGGGTTTATTTCACGTTTAAATTATTTTCTAGTAGACTTAAGATATGAAGATCCAAATTGCGGAAATATACATTATCCGGAAAGCCCCAGGTCCCAAGCATTCTGGATAATGCGTCCCATACCTGTAATGGAAAATAAAGTTAAAAATGCCAACAGGATAATAAAGTACATAGAGTGAGTGCAGAGTTTGAGGGGATCGAGCAAAATGCAGACTGGATGCACCATTGTATACTGCTATGTATGCTAATGTATTGTTGCTATCAAGCAGGAGTCCCCAACCTTTTAAGCCTCTGAGAAACATTCAGATGTAAAAGGAGTTGGGGAGCAACACAAGCATAAAAAATGTTTTTGGGTGCCAAATAAGTGCTATGATTGTCCATTTGGTAGACTATAGAAGGCTCAGTTTGGCAGTACCTGTGGTTTTTATGCAACCAAAACTTGCCTCCAAGCCAGAAACTCAAAAATAAGCACCTGCTTTGAGGCCACAGAGCAACATCCAAGGGCTTGGTTAGCAACCACTTGTTGGGGATCACTACTATACAGCTTAAGATTTGCATGCACTGGAGCCTGTTTTTCTTTATAGAGGGGCCTGGGGACGAATGAGGCCCATTTTGCGTTGCAAGGGGTCCCTCATACTATAGTTATGCTACTGAGCCCATGTATTGCCACCTTTAGCCTCCCCAAACAAAAACAAAAAACACCATCCACCTATGATCCTGCAGAAGTTTTATTGAAAGACACATAAGTTTTAGGGTAGGGACACACTGGGCGATTTGGGGAGATTTAGTCGCCTGGCGACTAATCGCAGCGACTTTTCTCCCCGAATGTCTCCCCTCACTCTGCGCCTGGATAAAATGAAAAATCGCCTGCGCTAATCACACACGGTGATTCGTTTTCCGAAATCGCCTGAAGTTGCCTCACGAGGAAACTTCGGGCGACTTCGGAAAACAAATCGCCGCGTGTGATTAGCGCAGGCGATTTTTCATTTTATCCAGGCGCAGAGTGAGGGGAGGCATTCGGGGAAGATTGGTCGTGGAAAGTCGCGGCGATTAGTCGCCAGGCGACTTAATCTCCCCAAATCGCCCAGTGTGTCCCTACCCTTAAGATGATAATGTCTTCTTTTGCATTTGCGCAACCAAATTTAATGGATGCAGAGGATGCCTGGCAACAGTGTAGGAGATTGTGGGCAGATAGTACCCAGCAGGCATGCAATTGGATTTACTTCTTTTCTACACAGTGGGTTTCCTCTATCTAAGGGGGAAATGCCAATACCATGTGATCCATTTCTAAATGTTTAATAATGTAGATGAAGGTCTGTGATTGTATATTTTAGTAAAAGGTAATTAATGTTTGTGTTTTCAGGGTACTTTTTACATGCTATAAAATGCCACTCAATAAAGAAAAGCCCTGTGGAACTGAGGAGCCAATGAGCGACTCTGATACATCAAGACTTTCTGAAAGCACAACATCTTCCAGCGATAATGAGTCTCCCAGGGAAAGCTTCACTAGTGATTCTTCATGCAAAAATGCTTCTCCTTCCTGTGAGTCTGCTTAGTTTAATCCTAAATAGTATCGCAGTTTAATGTTGTATCTAGATCCTATATTTATGATAAGTCAAGTATGTTGCCTTGAGTATTGGAACAACTTTTTCTAACACATTACTGTCTAAAGCTGGTTATACACATGTCCATAAAAACTCAGACCCTCCAGACTGAGTTGTTTGCTTATTAGTCAATGTATTGGGTCCACAATGTTGGTGGCCAGATCGGGCTAAAGCTGGCCATAGATGCAAAGATCCGATCGTTCGAATCCTCAAGCGATTGGACTTCCCCATCTCCCGACCTGCCACTAACCATTCAGATCAAAGTCTTACCATTCAGATCAAATAAAGTACAAAAGAACAGATCAGCCGATATTCTGCCCCTGACAGCAATTGTACGATAGTTTTGTCTGACAAAGCTAGTGACAGTCTCTCACTGAAAATCATACGACCAATCTCCGCCAGATGAAAAATGACGGGAACTTCCACACACAGTCTAAAAATCATATGAATCCTCGATTCGTACGATCGGATCTTTGCGTCTATGGCCAGCTTTAGGCCACACATTTGGCAACCTGGCCAAACAAGCCAAACTTATTATCTATGCATGCCCAGACAGGAATTGATTATTATTATTATTATAGTTAACATCGCTATCTTCATATTAGACCTCTGATACTTTCATAGCTATAACACACACACACAGTGTGTGTCTATTTGGCCAGTCACTGTGCGGTTGCAGTTGTGACCACCTTAATCAGATTCTGACCCAGGTGTTTCAACTGAGTTTATTGCAGGGCTCTATAAAAATAAATCACATGGAAAATATATTTTTCTATTTTAGTATGTGTCACTGCATAATTCCATATTGAAATAGTACAATCTTAAGTACTAAAGTCCATCCTCTGGCTTTTATGTGACTCTGTGGTGGCACAAACCAAAGGTTTACATACATGCTGGGATGTTTTAACCAAGGAGTGGACAGAGGGGGCTTAACTCCCACAGTATTTCCTGTTACAGTTAGAACCTTTTTATGTTTTCCTGTCAGGTGTCTGTGAGGAAGCACGCAGCACCACAAAATGATGTAAACCAAGCGGGCACAGTGGGGAGGGGAGGTAGAAGTATAGAGGGCCTAGGGGAGATCCTGATTGAAGATTTTGTTGTCTGACATAGTATAGTTATGTCTTGACAGTTGAACATAATTTTTATTTGTATACTTCCCAAATCCAAATTGTATCCGTTACTTTTCATGCATCTTTTATATCTTATTTTGAAAAGAAAAATATCTAGGAGAGTCCTTTCAAGAAATGCATTTCAGACAGTGTTAATTATGTTGGCAGGAAACTCCGCTCCGTTGAAGCAGCAATAATGTTTTTCAGTTGTTTATTTTTCTTTTGTGTCTGTTACCATGGAATGACCATTTGATTCCCTAAGTGAACCAGGCCACAGACATAGTAACACCCAGTGAGCAACTAATTTAGGGATTTTGCAGACTGCAGATTTTTCCTCTGGCTAGGGGTTAGTCTACTTTGAGCCTAAAATTAACCATTTGCCAGCCACAGATCTGCTGTACAGTAGGCAAAACATGTATTTATCTACCGATATCTAATTTCTGTCTTATTTCACAGCAAGTCCACCAAAGCCAGTGACATTAGATGACATGATGGCAACTACAAGAAACCTTGGCAACTTAATGCTTGCCCATGAAATTGTCACAAATGGAAATTTTCAGATAAATCACATAGATCCTCCCCAAAACAGGTATGATATGTGATGTCATTGAAATGTGTGTTGTATCTGTATATGGTTTAGTTTAATCTAGGGGTCCCCAATTTTCTTTACCCGTGAGCAACAATCAAATGCAAAAAGAGTTGGGGAGCAACGCAGGCATGAAAAAAGTTCCTGGGGGGGGCAAATAAAGATGGTGATTGGTTATTTGGTAGCCGACAGAAGGCTCTGTTTGGCAATACATGCCAGGAATTCAAAACATAAGCACCTGCTTTAAGGACTGGGAGCAACATCCAATATCATTGCATTAGCAAAGCAGGAGGGGGGTGGCATCGGTGGTACTGCCTCAGACGACAGCAGCTCCAGGATCACCCTTGTAATCAATAAGCAAAAAAAATGGCGATTAATGTTTTTTTTGTGTTTTCGGTTTGTGTGCTCAACAGCTTAGAAGGAAGAGTAAAGCAAATTGTTCACAAAGCATTTTGGGATTGCTTGGAGTCAGAACTGAATGCGGATCCACCTCAGTATACGTATGCGATCAAACTCTTTGATGAAATTAAAGAGGTAATGCCATCTAAAAGACTATTTAGTTTATTATGCTGATTAGCAGGGCCTCATTGGCTTAGAATTTTCTCCTGGCTGTTCTCTCTGGTCAGGCTAGTTGTATGTCTAGAACAATTAATTCTTATAAAAAAAAAAAAAAACAAATAATGAGTCTGTTAACTCTGTACAATTAAAAGTTTATCTTGCTGCAATAGCCTCTGGCATCTGTGATCAGTCATTTTAATTAGTCAGACATATTATTACATCCCCATGTACTGTTATTATTTTGTGAAGTGGGATAGGCTGTACCTGATTTGAATTCTGGTGGGAGCGACTCACTCATAAATATTTTATAAAGTTGTTCCCTTATCATTAAAGTGTCTAGGCTTAAATCCATATTTTGTACTGATATACAAAGAAATCCGTAAAAATCATATAAATCTCTTTGTATCTCAGAAGCTAATAAAAGGCAGTATGCCAGATCACAGTATATTGGACAGTACTATTTGCCCAAACCCAGTCTAATACAGTATTTCAGACAATCATAGATGAGCATTGGTTATTTATTTGCATAACCTTTGGGAAATGTTTCAGTGGGGCGCCAACAAGTGACTGAACAGTGAAAAGTACTAGGAAAACATTACTTTCCTCATATTTCTTACAGATTAATTTAAGAAATTGTATACACTTGAAGATTTGTGTAACTAACTGTACGTAAAAGTAATGTAGTATTCCAGCATCGTTAGATGTGTCTTCTGTTTTAAAAGGTTTGTTAAATTTTGTTTTTAGATCTTGCTTTCCTTCTTGACCCCTGGTACAAATAGGCTCCGGACTCAAATCTGTGAAGTTTTAGACGTGGACCTTATAAAGCAGCAAGCTGAGCACAATGCTGTTGATATTCCCAAGCTTGGAGGTTACATTATTACTATAATGGCAAAGTTATGTGCTCCTATTAGGGATGAAGATGTTAAAAACTTGAAAGCAACTGGAAATGTTGTGCAGATGTTACGGTTGGTATATTTACTTCCCAATATGTGCAGTTTAAACTTATAGATTTGGAACTGTCTGCAAGACTAGATGTCACTGTATCTATTGCTAGGGGTAAATCACTTTTTGTACATTTCATTGTTTTCTTCTAAGGTGCATTAACATTCTAGTGACATATGTTTTTGTTCAACACGAACAGTGATGTTTTCCGGGTTTTGGATCTTATGAAAATGGATATGGTCAACTACACTATTCAGAATATCCGACCACAGCTTCAGCATCAGTTAGTGGAGTATGAAAGAGGGAAGTTTCAAGACATCCTCGAGAAGACGCCAGGTAAAGAGAGAAAGCAATCTTTGCCTTAAATAAAGCATCCCAGGGAGTGTGTAACATTGCATTTTTTTCAGTCCATGTGAGAATCAAATCATAAGTGTCATTGTACCTTAATTTTTGAATTGTCCATTTGAGTATTTTTTTAAAGAAATTTTAAGTGCTTCCTCCTAGGGAACTCCAAAATGGAAGAATACATAGCAAGCCAACGTGCATAGTGTGAGTTTATGGAACAGTGGCCAGCTAAAAAGTCCATTAAATGGGTTTCATAACAGGAACAACTTCCTAGGTTTTTTCTTGCATTGATATTGCACTGTTCTAAGGCCATTGAGAAGGCACATTTAGACACCTCGGGCCGATTCACTAAGGGTCGAATATCGAGGGTTAATTAACCCTCGATATTCAACTAGGAATTAAAATCCTTCGAAGGATTTAGCGCAGATAGTGCAAACGATTCGAAGGATTTTAATCCAATGATAGAAGGAATATCCTTCGATCAAAAAAAGTTAGCCAAGCCTATGGGGACCTTCCCCAGAGGCTAACATTGACTTCGATAGCTTTTAGATGGCGAACTACGGGGTCGAAGTTTTTTTTAAAGAGACAGTACTTCGACTATCGAATGGTCGAATAGTAGAACGATTTTTACTACGAATCCTTCGATTCGAAGTCATAGTCGTAGTCGAAGTAGCCCATTCGATGGTCGAAGTAGCCCAAAAAAAACTTCAAAATTCAAAGTTTTTTACCTTCGAATCCTTCACTCGAAGTTAGTGAATCGGCCCCCTCATATAGCCAAAGCTGCAATGTGCTAACCACCATGTAATTTTCTCTTAATGGGGAAGTAGACTGCATTCCTCAAACTGTGTCTTATCATTTACTGAAATATATTTGACAAGTTTGGGGACCTTTTTATTTAGCAGTATTTTCCAATAGGAAACTTTTTAATTTATGTAGAATGCTTGTGCAGCTTGTTATGCTTTGTATACTCTATACTCATAATGTTTCTTTGTAGACGCCCTTAATCAAACAACAGAATGGATAAATGGATCCCTTAGAGATGCCATGCAAAAAACATCTGGTGAAAGTTCCTCAGATGCTAGTGGAGAATCTATGGATAATCTCAGTCCCACATTGGTTCTGAATAGAGGATATCTGAAACTTCTGCAGGTGGACTATCAAAATGCTGTGCCAGAGGTAAACAAATACAATAATCCTCACTTCTTATTGACCTTAGCAGATATTTTCTTTTAGTATGCTCATTTTTCCATGATTGGTTTGTAATCTTTCAACTATAGCTATATTTGTATAATCTGTGTATGAAATTGCATGGATTAAATCGTGTCACATGAAATAATCAGTTCTTCATATAATATTCTTTATTCCTTGATTCTTAATCTTGAT
The DNA here is from genome assembly GCF_017654675.1 of Xenopus laevis. Classification (NCBI taxonomy): domain Eukaryota; kingdom Metazoa; phylum Chordata; class Amphibia; order Anura; family Pipidae; genus Xenopus; species Xenopus laevis. Next base: position 98,749,228 of record NC_054376.1, read on the forward strand.
TATGTTTTTAACCATTGCCTTTATATTTTTTACATTTCTATGGTTACTTACAATATTCCGATTATTTCCCCCAGACTCTCATAACTGAAGATTTGCGTATTCAAGATTTAAGACACAAACTGCAACAAATTAAAATTGTGGCTTCTGTGTGTCTAGTTACTCAGAATGCAATAGGGCCTTATTGCACTTCTGCATTTACTGATCATATCAAAGAGATTTCAGCAATTCTCCTCCAGGGCATAAACAACAGGTAAACCATTATTTTTCTGGAAAAAGAAATCTGTTCAACACATTTTTTTTTTATTTATAAATCAGAAGGTGATGGCTTCTTGAGTTTTATCTCGAAATGCTGGAACTTTCACACTAGAGGGCACATTTACTATAGGTTGAATATCGACGGTCAATTAACCCTCGATATTCGACCATAAAAGTAAAATCCTTCGACATCGAAGTCGAAGGATTTACCGCATTTCATTCGTTCGTTCGATCGATCGTAGAAAAATTTTTAATCCATCGATCGAACGATTTTCCTTCGATCCCAAATTGACAGGAAAGCCTATGGGGACCTTCCCCGTAGGCTAACATTGATGCTTGGTAGGTTTTAGTTGGCGAAGTAGGTGGTCGAAGTTTTTTTTTACTTTGTCGTACTTCGACTATCGAATGGTCGAATAGTCGAACGATTTTTAGTTTAGATTTTTAGTAAGTCGAAGGTCGAAGTAGCCAAAAAAAACGTTCGAAATTCTAAGTATTTTTCCTTCTATTCATTCACTCGAGGTAAGTAAATGTGCCTCTAGTTGTTTTATTTTTTTTTATTACTGAAATTTTTGGGGAGTCAGTGATTTGGACAGTACTTATTGTTCCTCCTAAGGCAGTTGCAGATAAACCAGCACTTGAAGCATGGAGATGGGGTGAATATATGTGATCATATATTAAAGTGATTTTGTGACTTTTCCAGAGAACGGATGTTTTCGTAATTTGGATCTTCATACCTGAGGTTTAGTAGAATACCATGTAAACATTAAATAAACCCAATAGGCTGGTTTTGCTTCCAATAAGGATTAATTATTTCTAAGTTTGGATCAAGTGCAAGTTACTATTTTATTATAACAGAGAAAAAGGAAATCATTTTGAAAGTTTGGATTATTTTGCTAAAATTGAGTCTATGGGAGATGGCCTTTCCATAATTTGGAGCTTTCTGGATAACTGGTTTCCAGATAATGGATCCCATACCTGTACTTAGACCCTGCGCTATATTTTGTGAAATCTAGATGAGTGAATGCACTTACACTATTTAAAAGGTGTAACTGCACTTTATTTTATGCCAACTAAAGTAGTCTATACACAGACTATAGAGTGTGATGGGACACATCACTTAAATATATGATCACAAGTCAGTAAACCAAATCTACTACACAATATCAACTCATACTTCAATCTCTGGTTTATCTTTAATTAGACAAACCATTTTGAATAGTAAGGGATGAGAATATCTGTGTAAATGTTGGATATATTAATGGGGCATAAGATTGTGATGGGATAAAAGGAAAGACAGAAACCAAGAATTTGTATAGTTCCAACAACAAAAAAAAAACAGACCAGAACTTACCTTTTGCAAAACACTACTATTTAGTAGTAGTTTAAAGGAAAATGTATACCTCTGAACAAAGCCTAAAACGGCTCATATGTAAAATCCTACTTCATCTAAACCACTCTTCTCTCACCTGTCTGCTACTATGGTGGAGAAGGTGGCAACCCCCAGCGACCACTACTGCTCACTGCCACAGACCATTTCAGCTCACCCTTGTGGAACTTAGAGCAAATCAGGGTGGTTGATTTCTTTTCTCAAGATAAGAAATGAGGTTATGTGTGTATATATATATTTTTTATATATATATATATATATATATATATATATATATATATATATATTGTTTAAAAAGTTTGCTGTAGTTCTTATATTCTTAGAAGGTAGCATTTACTAGTCACCTGTTAAAATGCCATGGGTACTTATTGGTTGCTGTGTTTTAGTGCCTCTAATTTTGTCTGCTTTGCTGCAATTGAGCTTGCAATGTAGACTCATACATTGGCTTTCACCATGTGATTAAACAATCACTAGCTCTAGTATTTATTATAATATTACTCTCTATTTATTACAAAATAGGTGTCAGGCTTCTGGGGAAGCAGGCCAAATGTAAATTGTGTCCCAGCTTATCTTGACTCTGCTCCATCCCCTCAGCCTGACCTCAACTGCTATGACAGAGGTCTGTAATGGGGATCTGTGGGAAGGCAGAAGGGCACAACTGAAAAGTAAGCGTAACACTGGATAGCTTATTAAAAGGATAATTACATAATCCAAGTGACACTATCCATTTAAATCTAGAGCTGATAAAACCTCTGCCAGAGTTAAGATAAATGTCTTATTTTTTAACAACAGTGTGCAGCAACTGGGTCACATGCTCGTGCAAGGTAATGTTGAAAAGGCTTGTAGGTGCTGCATTACTAAGTTTATCTTCTCTGATCCTTTCAGGGCATTTAATTTGAGAGAGACTCTTACTGCTTTAAGTGTTAAGCTGTGTTTTGAGATGAACAAATCCTTGAAGGAAAGAGGTCTAACCATACTTAGTTCAGAAGCACAAATGAACTTGCAGGGCCAGATCTGCAGCATTATTGAAAAGGATCATCCTATTTACAATTTGATTGGTAAGCCATTTTTACACAGAATACCCACACTCTCACATATATTCAATAGCACATAAAGATTGATTCATGTTTTGCTATAGAGTATTTTATTTTTTTCCAGTATTTCTTTACATGCTACAAATAAAGGTACACTCCCATAAAAATCTTATATCTGCCTTAAAATTAATCTAGAATGTTTCATTGGTTAAAGTAATTCTGAAAGGTAAAAGTTAAATATGTGCTTGCATTGAAAAGCAAAAGTATGGACTACAGAATCCTTGGGGCCTTCCAGGTAAGGGATTGTTCCTATCACAGTGCTATATCTTATTGGGTGCACATGGCAAGGCTTAATTTACATACTAAACAAGTTAGCCACAGCACTCTCAATATATAACCCTCATGGACTCTGCCTTGACAGGGTACGTCTGCTTATGCATGCTTTGTACAAACTTTGTAACTAAAAGTGTCTTTTTTTTAAGAAAGATACAGTTCAGTTGTGCAATAACATTTTTTCAGGGGGTTATATATTGAGAGTGCTGGGGCTTACTTGTTTAGTATGTGTGTGTATGTATATATATATATATATAGATAGATAGATGGATAGATGGATAGATAGATAGATATTAGGGATGCACTGAATCCAGGATTCGGTTCGGGATTCGGCCTTTTTCAGCATTATTCGGCCTAATCCTTGTGCCTGGCTGAACCGAATCGGAATTATAGTCGGCCATCATTGCACATTGCTGCCCTTATAATGAGTACCTTTATGCATTCTATGAGGAGATGTCATACATTTAAAATATTTTCATGTCCTGATAAATAGATCAACTTCAGCAAAGCAGAAGATGCAGGGTATGGTGAAGGAGGATCTGGTAAAGTAAGCCACCAGATTCTTAAATTACATTTTCTTTTTTCCTTCCTTTAGAAAAGCGGATCCAAGAATACCTAAGCATATTTCTCTGTCTTCCTTATCCATACAAACGTGTCCCCTTGCTTCCTGGAGGCCTTACTACTGTTCAAAAGGAACTTGAATTTGTTGCATTTCACTTTGCCAACATTGTGAACTTTAACAAACAGGTGTATGGACCTTTTTATGCCAATATCTTCCGGAAGCTACTTTTCAGCGAGGCGCCAGGAAAACCAGTGGAAACTGTGTCATCATGAGAAAAAGACCTGGACACATTTCTATTTTTCTTTTTTTTTTTCTTTTTGTTGTTGAAGATTTTCTCTTTTTTTAAACACAAGGGAGGGGATTCCATTCAAAAGAAAACAAAATATTATTTTAAATAAAGAGACGGTATTTTTTAAATAACAGACAAGAAGGTCCTGCAGATTTTATGAGAGAATTAATTGCCTTGTCACTTTCAGAGATTTCATTTTACTGGTGCTAAGATGGATAAACTTACACATTCTGCACAGGGAATTCTTATTTTGCTCAATAATCGTTGCGGATTGTGTGTATGTCAGCTTCATAGCAGCTGACATACACACAATGATTCACGATACTAAATTGGTGCTTTTATATTTAGTAATGATCCAATTATTACAGCTTCAGAATTCACCATGGACTATAACAGAATTCCTAAAAGAAGGGAAATTTAGAAATGGATGACACTACAAAGACATTACAGGAAGCAAACGTGGATTTTTATGAAAAGGGAAAGTATACATTTTTTTCTTTTTAAACAATGAGATTTTGGGCAATTTCACTTGATTAAAGTTAGAGCATTTTCCTGGAGATTAATTGAAAAAAAAACCAAAATGTTTATAAAATATTTTGTTGGTAGCACAAGCCAAAGCATCCTGCTATGATTGATGTATATAGAAGATACTGGGCCCAAGAGCAGAATGATTTAGGGGTCCCCATAATGTATCGGTTTAAAATTAATATACTGTAACTGTAATATTATATTAAACAGAACTTCTACAGGGCCCTCTATACTCCTGGAACACCATGCAGTCTATGGGATATATGTTTTAATCAGCTAGAAGGACTGTACCAAGTATTTTCTGCACAATGGTATGCTTAATCATTTTAAAATCTTACGGCTTGAATTAATTTAAAGGGAAGGTTGTGATTGTTGATACAGATCCCATTGGATTAGGTCCATCCAGTAGTGATTTTAACACATAGCCGAATATTGATTAAAGGGCATGTAAAGGCAAACAGGGCATGTAAAGGCAAACAAATAAAATCCAATTTACCGTTTTTATAAGAAACCTGACTGTATTCAGTGAAATTCTCCCTTCATTTACTGCTGTGGATAGGAATTGTCAGATGGTCCCTAACTGCTGAGCAGGGAAACAATCATACTTATGAACAGCAGGGGGAGCCCCCGCCTTACTTCCCAGCCATGCAGAACTCAAGCAGCTTTGTTTATGATGATCCCTAAGCAGCCCAGACCACACTGAGCATGTGCACAGTCTTAGTCTTGCAAAGATGTTTAACAAAGTCACAAGATGGTGACCCCGTGTAGCCAACTTTGAAAGCATAAATCATTTGTTTGATTAGGCTTGTGGTGCAGTAAGTTCATGCTTATGTTTAGTATACAAAATACAGCATTTCTAGCCTTATTCTAAAGCCCTTTAAACTAAAGCGGGTAAGTCTATACCACTATATCAACGATTGGGCATTATTAGTTGTGCTACACTTCACAATAATCCATTTTTAAGTTACAGCATGTTAATTTTAGTTACAACTGATTCAGCCATGACCGTGTTGTTGCAGGTAATCATTTAGGACATAGTAAAGACTTTGCTAAATAATTTTTCTAGAAGTGAAAAAGGGAATAACCTTATTTATTAAATACAGTACGTGCGGGCCCCAAGATAAACTTCTGCTTAAAAATAGAGGCTTACGTAGATTCTTAGTTGCACTGTGAGTATATTTAGTTGAAAGTTGCTCATTTATATTCAATGTATAGTCCTAATCATGCTTTTCTTAACATTGCTGGTGTATTCTGAGAGCTTTCCTGTGAGATACTGAGAACATTTTATGAGAAGCTCTATCCCATGGCTTGAAAATGAGCATGTCCTTGCCCTTTTGATTCCCATCGCCTGTTTTTCTTGTGCACAATGTAGTCATATCACTTGTGGCTTGCCCCCCGAATCTATATAAGCCTTCTGTATTTTACCAACAGTAGGAATGGTAGAGTTTGACAATACCTGGCTTAAACAAATGTGACTTATGAAAAGATGTAGCTAGTAGCTTAGAATGCTCATGTTTATTTACCTGACTTACAGTCATCCTTTCCCCTGGTTAGATGTTTTAAGTATTATATTCTTTAATTATAACCTGGAATTTTCATTTACACATTCCATCTAGGTATTGCTAATATACATCAGTATATGCATGTTGCTTCCCATGTCATGGTGTTGATCTTGGCTTTTATTTGCTTGCTAAGGTTTTATGGTTTTATCTTCTAAAGGCTACTTTTTATTTTAGCATCTTATTCTTCTGTTTACATACATTAGTGAGTTAAGCTATCTGTATATGCAGATTTGTTACCGACAGACCTGTAAAAGAAACAAAACTTAGTAGTAGTGAGGCAGAATAGCTGAAATCTGTCCCTTGTGCCATAGTTCTTATGGTTCAGGTCAAACCAAGAAAGAATTAATAGCTGGCACAGGTGGTTGATTTAATTTTAGTTTTATTACAGACTGTTATTTCTTCTTTCAGCTAATCCTACTTAGTCTACTCCTGTAAACTCCCTACTGAGGGAAGTTAAAGGGATACTGTCACGGGAAAAAGTTTTTTTTTTTTTTTTTTTTATTTCAAAACACATCAGTTAATAGTGCTGCTCCAGCAGACTTCTGCACTGAAATCTGTTTCTCAAAAGGAAACATATTTTTTTTATAATGATATCACCCCCCCCCCTCCAGCAGCCTAACAACAGAATAATGGGAAGGTAACCAGATAGCAGCTCCCTAACACATGATAACAGCTGCCTGGTAGATCTAAGAACAACACTCAATAGTAAAATCCAGGTCCCACTGAGACACATTCAGTTACATTGAGTAGGAGAAACAACAGCCTGCCAAAAAGCAGTTCCATCCTAAAGTGCTGGCTCTTTCTGAAAGCACATGACCAGGCAAAATGACCTGAGATGGCTGCCTACACACCAATATTACAACTAAAAATATACACTTGCTGGTTCAGGAATACATTTTATATTGTAGAGTTAATTATTTGCAGTGTAAACGGTGTCATTTAGAAATAAAAACCACACCATAACAATCGGGACAGAATCCCTTTCATAAAAGTTTGGCATTCATTTCAATCATTGTTAAGGTATTTGTATTCTAAAACGAATCCACCAATAGTTGTACTGTACTGTTTTGTGAGTGGTTGGAAGGCCTTCTCAATACATTGTTTCATGCTATTAGTTGCTATGAGGTATGGGACCTTTTATTCAGAACGCTCAGACCTGGGGTATTCCAGATAAGGTATGGAGTTTCAAATTACAGAAATATCCCTTAAGTCTACTAAAAAAATCATTTGAAGGGGACCTGTCACCCAAACAAAATTATTCCAAATCCTATTTTATCATATTAGTCAAGCAAAATGAACTTTAATTACACTGTACAAATTATTTGAATATTGTTTCCATCAGTCTGGGAACTCATAATTATAGCAACCAGGAAGGAGCCATTTTGTGGACACTGTTATTAAGGCAAGCATTGTATCATCTCAGAATCTTGTTTGTGCACTAGGGGACAGGGACCCAATGTCCATCCCCATGCCCTGGTTAGGTAAGGTCTAGGAAGTGCTGAATGGAAAGTGAAAGTAATTGTTTGCCCCGCCTCTATGCCTAGGCATAGAGGCGGGGTAGGCAACATTTGATTGACAGCTGATATTTTTAAATGAGTTTACAACAGCTATGAATGGTTTAATAAAAAAAAAAAGAAATTGGATTTCATATTTAATTTAAAAAGGACTTTTATTATACAGATTTTTATGTCTGGGCGACGGGTCCACTTTAAAACTTAATTAAACCCAATAGGATTGTTTTGCCTCCAATAAGGATAAATGATATCTTTGTGGCAATCAATAACAATGTTCTGTATTATTATTAAAAAAAACTATTTTACAAATCTGAATTATTTTATTAAAATACAGTCTGTGGGAGATGGCCGTCCCGTAATTTGGAAGTTTCTAAACAGATCCCATACCTGTAACACGGTTTCAGACCCTTTCCCTCATTAACATGATTTGTGTGTAAAATGGCAAACTTTTTTTTTAGTATTTCTACATATTTCTGCAGCAATTTTAACAGCTGGTTGGTTAGAATGCCCTTAAAGGTTTGTTTTGCTCATGAAATGAGCAAAGATATAGGAAAATGTTGGTGTTCCAGTCCGTTTCAAGAACAGCTAGGACAGAAAATGCCCCAATTCTCACCCTAACTGGCCTAGACCTCCTGACACTGTTCCAAGACCCCTCAGAGGATGAGCTCCAGTTTGGGAACCACTGGTTTAAAAGAAACATTTCAACTAAATTTAAAGTTAGATTGCTCATCATTTTATTTGAGGATTGCAAGATACAAAGGAAAATGTATACTGTCAATATGCTAAATTTTGTAGAAACTCCACCACCACCACCTTGTCAATATTTTGACTGAAGTTGGAATACAGTGTCAGAAGAAAGAAAAAGTGTTCTGATGTTGCTCTGCTCAGGAAGGGCATGGGAAAAGTTATCTGAGGTTTTCTTGTCCTGTTCTCCCTGATTTATATCACAGTCTGAAAACTGACTAGAAGATGGTACAGTTGTTAAAATAGCAATATACTTGGTATCTTTAAAAAAATAAAATCAGAAAAGTGCTTAGAATAGCTCTCCAAGAACTTTTATGTTAATTTTAAGGGGTTACATATCCTTGTCTTATAAACTGAGACAGTATCAATATGAATATCAGTAGCTGCATTATGTATAGAGAATCTATACAGATGATTGTGCCTAACATTGCTGCTATACATTTCTGTCACATATTAATCCACCTAATCTTCCAAATTCTCATCCAAACAATGAAGAATGGGGGGGGGGGGCTGTGAAATAATTCACAAAACTTAACAAAACTAAGAACTATATAAATTTTTATATATGAAATAATTCACAAAACTGAGAACTAAATACATTTTTATATGGTGTACAAAAGCTTATCTGTTTCCTCCTCTTTTACAGAGTTTATTTCTGTGTAATAAAACATACCTGTATTTGTTCAACTACTGTCCTATCTGTCTGTGTATGTGTTACTTAAATTTACATTTATTCCTACACAGTTACAGGTATGGAACCTGTTATCCAGAATGTGCGTGACCTGGATAACGGTCTTTTCGTAATTTGGATCTTCACACCTTAAGACTACTAGAAAATCATGTAAACATTGAGGGGGTTATTTACTAAACTCTGAATGCAAAAATCACGAAACATTTGTGATTTATTTTTTATAAAATTGAACTTTTCAAAAAATCTCGAATTTTTCAGAATTTATTAAACACAGAGGATGGAAAAGTCCAAATCAGAAAATCCGGCATCTCAGATCTGTCAAGGTTGCATATAAGTCAATGGGAGAAGTCACCCCGAAGTTTTCAGGCAAAAAATAGTGAAAATTTGATGAAAAAAATCACAAAAATCATTTTTTCCCCCCGCAAAACAAATTTTCAGGAAAATGTAATAATAAATAAGCGCAAAAAATCAGAGCGGCTTTGATCGGAGTTTGTATCAGAAAATATTGAGATAAATTCGGACTTTGATAAATAACCCCCTGGATAAACCCAATAGGCTGGTTTTGCTTCCAATAAGGATTAATTGTATCTGAGTTTGGCTCAAGTACAAGCTACTGTTTCATTATTACAGAGAAAAAGAAAATCATTTTTAAAATTGCGGATTATTTGATTATAATGGAATCTATGGGAGACAGCCTTTCCGTAATTCGGAACTTTCAGGATAACTGGTTTCCGAATAACGGATCCCATACCTACACAAATATTATTGAGTCGTTTAGTGACTAGAATAAGGCTTTAAAGGAAGGACTTTGTGGGATGCTATATAAGCAATTAAAGTTAATGGCAGATGGAGCTATTTTGGGTGCTTGTCAGGCAATAGCTGTCTGAATGCATCTGTATTTTTTTTTTCAGACAACTGTCGTTTTAAGTGCTGGTGCAATTACAATGTAAGTCTATGGAGGAGGAATTAATTTGGCTCTTTAAATAACTGAGACAGTTGCCTTGTATAACAAATAGGAAACGTGTTATTATATATGCCTCATATTAATGGAAATGTAGGCCAATATTTATCAATTAAAAATATATAATAGCTTGTCATAGAATATATTGCACTGTAGATTATGAGTATAATTGTGTTCCCTATTGGTATAGGTAACTACATCAACTAAGCTTCTATAACTACATTAACTGCAAGTGGGGAATAAAAAAAAACTCATAATACATGCCATCCAAATCGCCGTTATTCATCTTTTTAATCTGTAGATGGCGACGATACAACACAGAATGTTACATTGAAAAAAACATGTTCATTCTTTCACTATCACCATCAATCAAGTGTACCTTGTGTACATTCTCCCTATGCTGTTATGATTATTTGTTTTAATGACTTTGCAAAGACAAGATACATTGAGGGCTGGAGAGCTCCGAATCTTTAGTTCTTTTAAAACCATGTGATAACTGCTGTATATTTCTTCAGTGAATTGAGACTGAAGCAACTAGTTCACGTCTGTCAATTACATTGTTAGGGTGACTGATTTGTTCCCATTATGTTTACTGGGCTATTCCCTTTAGTGGAATGGCCTGGGGATAATTTTCTGCTCCTGTCTCAGGAGATTTAACATGAGGACCAAGAAGGCAAACTAAGAATAAACATTTTATGAGACTGTATATCATTTTATAGCATAGGCGGAATAATAGGACATGTCCTAGTAGTAGTTATGGAACACATTTTGTGAGTTATTTGAGCTAATACGAGTCTATTGGTTATTGAGGATGGTCATTACAGTAGACCTTGCAGTAACAGTGTGACTATTAAAGGGCATGTAAAGGCAAAAAAAAATAAAATCCCATTTTTACTTTCTTTAATGAAAAATAAACCTATCTCCAATATACTTTAATTAAAAAAAATGTACCGTTTTTATAAGAAACCTGACTGTATGCAGTGAAATTCTCCCTTCATTTACTGCAGTGGATAGGAATTGTCAGATGGTCCCTAACTGCTGAGCAGGGAAACAATCATACTTATGAACAGCAGGGGGAGCCCCACCTTACTTACCAGCCATGCAGAACTCAAGCAGCTTTGTTTATGATGATCCCTAAGCAGCCCAGACCACACTGAGCATGTGCACAGTCTTAGTCTTGCAAAGATGTTTAACAAAGTTACAAGATGGTGACCCCCTGTGGCCAACTTTGAAAGCATAAATTATTTGTTTGATTAGGCTTGTGGTGCAGTAAGTTCATGTTTATATTTTGTATACAAAATACAGCATTTCTAGCCTTATTCTATTTTAGACTTTATATGCCCTTTAATATTGCTAGCATTTATTTATCAACTATATTTTCTATGGCACTATTCAGTGTGGTTTTAAACAAAACAACATACATGGAGCATAAACCGTTTTATCAGCCTCCACGTGAATGTTCATAGCTCTTTTGCTGAGGAAACCCATGGCACTCACATGACTGAGATATATGTTATTCGAGCATTAGTTCACTCATTTTGTTGTAAAATGTGTCCACTGATCTCATTGGAATGTGAGGATATTTCAACCAAGCAAAAGAAGAAACAGTATGGCGGCTCTCACATTATATACATAATATAATAATAGTATAATAATAACAGTCTTTTTTTGGCAGTTTCAATTAGCAGTAGATTTTAAAAAAAAAATGTGGGAGTAGTACAATAATTGTTTCTTTTGTTGCTTAAATCAAATAATGTTACTTTTTTGAATATTCAGAATTCCTTTGTGAATATTCAGTTCAGGACAACCGTTGAGTCTGGATAAGGAGGTTTCCTGGACAAGTGTCTCCTGGCTGGTCTGGTGGAAATCAGCCATCAGTTCTGAGGACTACATGACCTATTTACACTCTCAGGGTAAAGCACATTAAATATTAACATGGTAATTTACTAGCAGAGATTACACAAGAAACAAAACCAACAGAATTACTCCAACTCTATTTCTACTGATTCAGAGGAAATTTACTTAAAGATAACTGATGGCCCTTGGAAGGAATCAGATGAAATAATGTTTTTTCTCATTTTAAGATTGATAAATGTGTATAACATAGTTAGGACCGACACTAGAGCAATGGTTTGACAGACTCTTATCAGCTTACATAGTCCATAAAACAGATGTAACAAGATGGGTCCCTTTTCTTCTCAATAAAGGCATTTTCTCCTATGATAGAACCTCCTTTTCACTGCAGGCCACACAGATAATTGAGTGCCAAATGAACAAAAATAGCACAAAATCCAGCCACAAGATCTTGTAAATCTAAAATGAGAAACTTTACTGCCTTTATAATAAACAATTGGGGTGCCAATGGGTTTAAACATTTCCAGGAAAGACCATCTTAAAAATACCCAAACAGATTTTAAATAAATAAATGAATATATATATATATATATATATATATATATATATATATATATATATATATATATATATATATATATATATACACACACACAAAGGCTGGCGTAGACATAAAAAACAATAGCCCAGATGCTACCTCAATAGGATAAAATGCAAAACATGAACTCTCACAAAAAGTTTAAATATTCTTTATTTAAGTCTACATTTCAGTTCTGCTCAGAGAATCTTCCTCATGTCTTGAGAAAGGTTCTCTGAACAGAACTGACTTTTTTTTCTCTTTTTTGAGCCCAATAAGTGCTCCAATATTGTTTGTGTCCTGTATTGTTGTGCTCCTACATGTCTGATAGGTAGGTAGTTAGACTGATTGATAGAAATCACTAAAGCACTCTGGGGTTATCACAACTATATCAAAACTGACTTTGCAAGAATACTTTTCAATCATCTGGGGTTTTTTCCTGATCCAGACATTCAAACATTTGATGGTTAGCAACCCCTACAAATAATTTTGAATAGGTACGTGCTGATATTGATATACCGGTATATATATATATATATATATATATATATATATATATATATATATATATATATATATATATATATATATATATATATAATTCGAATGAAGAACAGCACTCGCCATAAATGCTCAAAATTTGTATTAAATAGTAAAACAGTTACATCACCATATATGTGCACATATGTAGCAGCGACGTTTCGAGCCAAAAAGGCTCATTCTCAAGCCATGTGAAACAATGGTGTAAAAATGCATACAAAGTCCGTAACGTTTTTTTATAGTCCAGCAAAGGAAGTGACATAGTATATTCTTGTTCATAGGTCACCTTGAGAAAGGTCCCAATGGGGACCGAAACGTAACGTCGGTTACATATGCAATAACACTTTTTCCATTTACAAAAATCCTGGTGTTGCTGGTCTTTTTTTATTTATATGCTAATCTTACCGAGCACCCGGGTAAAGGATTTGGAACGGAGTGCTGTCCACTACAGCAAGATATATATATATATATATATATATATATATATATATATATATATATATATATATACATATATATCCTGGAAAAAGGCGAGCACTCACAAGTCTTGAGATGCAAGAAAATCAGTGATATTTATTGAAAATAAATAATTTATAATTTATTATAAAAATATAATAAAAGTTATTTGTTTTCAATAAATTTCACAGATTTTCTTGCATCTTAAGGGCTCTTACAGATGAGCGTTTTTACCTGCGCTCCCCTGCGTTCCGTTTTTCTGCGTTCAGCCGCAGGGGAGCGCAGGAATAGACGCATTACATTTTTTCCAATGGGGCTGTACTCACACAGGCGCGTGTAGGCGCCGAACGCAGGAAAAATGCAGCATGTTGCGTCTGAACCTGCGTTCGGCGCCTACACAGCCCCATCGGAAAAAATGTAATGCCTCTATTCCTGCGCTCCCCTGCGGCTGAACGCAGAAAACCGGAACGCAGCGGAGCGCAGGTAAAAACGCTCGTCTGTAAGAGCCCTAAGACCTGTGAGTGCTCGCCTTTTTCCAGGATATCTTACTCACTTTGCTGATAGCACCCAGGCACCAAACACTTTTCTTACGAGTAGTGCCCAACATGGACGCTATATATATATATATATATATATATATATATATATATATATATATATATATATATATATATATATATATATATCCATATACAGTATCGCCAAATAGGGACCAGCCCTTTTTATGTGAGTATATTATATAGACCAAAACATTGGATAAATAACTGTTTTGACTGTGCACCCCGCTAACAGTTTAGCGGGGTGCACATGCCTTTTATGTTTTTTTAAAGGGGTTGTTCACCTTTAAATAAACTTTTAGTATGATGAAGAGAATGCCATTCTAAGATAATTTGCAGCTCTCCGGTTTCAGCAATCTGGTTGCTAAGGTCCAAATTACCCTAGCAACCATGCAATTATTTAATGAGATTGGAATATTAGCAATTCACCAGTCTTTTGGCACCATGCTAGATCTCAAGGAATCCTGAAAACTTGAGTAAAGAGGTTTGGCTTTTCACAGCCTTTTATTCACTTATATGGAATATATTAATGGGCCTCTTGCTCTCACCCCTTCACAAATACAGGTATGTGTCTAAAGATTCCAGCATAAGTGGTAACCCTTTATAAGAAAGCTTCAAAATGCCACTACAGCAAGTTCACCCTTTTTTAAATACAGTATATCCCGAGTGTCTTTCTACTGGCAGGTGCAATCTTATGAAGCAGATGCAGGGTTGCAGTGAGAAAAAAAGTGAATTGTGCAGTCTGATAATAAATGAGGCCCAGTATATTTAATGTTTTTCAAATCCATAAATCATATTAGTACTGCCTCTTTAAAGATATGTTGTTAGTAATAAAAACCTTTTAATTTCAAATATCATATGCTTTCAGTCAAAGTGAAAGTCAATATATGCAATCAATAACACACGGGTGTTTTCCATATATATTGCAGTATTAATAACCAAGTGAATATGGATGGATTATGGATCAGACAATTTAGCCATACCTCTCCCATTAAACATTAAATCCCATTTTTGTAGTCGCAGAAATCTGCCGGGAATTAACATGGATCCAACAGAACTATTGGAATATATAATCATTCTATTTTTAGGGCTTATCATTTCACATTCATTATTATCCAATAAAATATTGGATTTTTTCTGCTTAGCCCTGTAAGGCTAATGAATTTATTCTGAGACAATAGTAGCAGATGCACCTGTCTTTTTGCTTTACATCGTGTGTTTCTCGACAGGGATGGAAAGGGCATTATTTCAATATTCAGAGGGATTTATAGCAAAAAATGTTTACTTTCTGATACCCTGTAGCCCTCTTGCTGTTGTTAAACTATAGCTATCACTAGCCACTAGCTCTAATGACTGTCCGAAATGTTGTTCAACAGTAGCTGGAATATTACAGGCTAGAGATATTTGAAATTCCACTTCTGTATTTGCTTTCATAGTTTGTTGGGTATTAAAATACACATTTACTTTCAAAAACGATACAGCTCAAGTTGAACATACAATCGGGCAAATTCACTAAAGGACGAAGCGCCTAACGGACACTGGCGTAAATTCGCTAATGTTACTTCGCACCCTTACGCCTGGCGAATTTGCGCAACGGACGTAACTACGCAAATTCACTGACACACGCATTTTTCTGAACGCTACATTTTACGCCAGACTTCCTTCGCCACCTCAGACCAGGCGATGTGCAATAGAGTAGCTAGGGATTGCTTCAAAAAAAGTAAAAAAATTTCTAAGTCCCAAAAAATGCTGACGTTTTTTCTTTTTTTATGGGTGATAGGCTGAAGAAGATCGAAAAAATTTTTGGGGCTCCCCTCCTCCCCCCCTACATTTCCTAACTCATGGCAACTTAACTATACAGTGGGCACATGTGTAGGGCAAAATAAAAATTTTATTTGCTATTTTGAAGGTTTCCCAGGCTTGTGTAGTGATGCTACATATACCTCCATTGTAACTTCAATTTGGCGCCGTATGCAAATTAAGCATCGCTAGCGTAACTTCGCTTTGCTTGGCGAATTAATGCTAGTGCAACTTCGCAACCTTACGCTTCCCCTGAGCGCAGCTTCGGATTTTAGTGAATTTGCGTAGCACTGGCGAAAATACGCCTGGCGAAGTGCGGCGAATCGGACGCTGGCGCAACTACAAATCTTAGTGAATTAGCCCCAATGACTTTCAACCAATCAACTTGTACCATGCTTCTCTTTAAAAGAAAATATATGATTGGTTTCTGTAGTAAACCAACCACCCCCCCTCTTCATTCTTGTGTTGTTTTTCTTTTGCTCTTTTCATGTTTCTTCTCTTCAACAAAGTTCAGATTGAAGTCATTGCAAGATCTTTAGGAAAATAAAAATAAACAGAGTTACTAGGGTATACAGTACATGTGGCTGGGTCCAGAGTACAAATGTACCAAATCCTGGATTCAGTTCAGAAATTGGCTAAATTAGAGGATTTTTCAGCAGAATTTGAACTCGGCTTAAGCCAAGAGCCTGGCCGAATCGAATGCAAAAACCTTAAAATCACGTGATTAAGGAGATCAAAATTTGTTGATATTGAGTTTGGGATTTGGACAAATCTTTTTAAAAGATTTGGGGTTCAGCTTAATCCGGAAAAATAGAGATTTGGTGCACCCTTAGTCAAGAGAACCAAATATAAATTGGTTTCTTAAGCTTACCTTCCAAATGTTAAAGATGTTAATCCTGGCAATCTTTCCAAGTATGGAATCACTACGTTTGTCTTGATGGATTCATCTTTATTTAGATTTAGGGGCACATTTACAAAGCTCGAGTGAAGGATTCGAATTAAAAAAACTTCGAATTTCGAAGTGTTTTTTTGGCTACTTCGACCATCGAATGGGCTACTTCGACCTTCGACTACTACTTCGACTTCGAATCGAACGATTCGAACTAAAAATCGTTCGACTATTCGACCATTCGATAATCGAAGTACTGTCTCTTTAAGAAAAACTTCGACCCCCTACTTCGGCAGCTAAAAGCTACCGAAGTCAATGTTAGCCTATGGGGAAGGTCCCCATAGGCTTGCCTGCGTTTTTTTGATCGAAGGATATTCCTTCGATCGTTGTATTAAAATCCTTTGAATCGTTCGATTCGAAGGATTTAATCGTTCAATCGAATGAATAATCCTTTGATCGTTCGATCGTAGGATTAGCGCTAAATCGTTCGACTTCGATATTTGAAGTCGAAC
This sequence comes from Xenopus laevis, assembly GCF_017654675.1. Classification (NCBI taxonomy): domain Eukaryota; kingdom Metazoa; phylum Chordata; class Amphibia; order Anura; family Pipidae; genus Xenopus; species Xenopus laevis. Next base: position 98,766,273 of record NC_054376.1, read on the forward strand.
GATTTTAGTTCCTAGTCGAATATCGAGGGTTAATTAACCCTTGATATTCGACCCTTAGTAAATCTGCCCCTTAATGTGCTTTAAGTATGCTTTCTCCTAAACATAAAAGAAAAACAATAATAAGATACATATTTGCAACAAGTCACTGCTATAATCTGAAAGGGACTCTGACCCACAGCATTCTGTTTTTGTCTTCAATATATAGTGAATAAAGTACCCCCTCTTGTAAAATATAAGGATATTATTAGTTACAGAGGAGTTTCATGACCATATAAAAACACGAGGCCGAAGGCCGAGTGTTTTTATACAGGTCATGGAACTCCGAGGTAACTTCTAATATCCTCATATTTTACAACTGGGGGTACTTTATTTATTATAATACACAAATTTTAGTGAGTCATGTGACAGAAATGACATCACTACTCACCGTTTATAACTGATGACATCACTACTCACCGTTTATAAGGATATAATTTACAGGATATTCATGGCTTTTGTGTATTATAGAGTTATATTCTAGCTCATCTTTAGTAAAAATGTCCCCTCCTGAAAACTCATCTGTTTCTGCTAGTCATAACATTACAAATTGCAGAAAGTGCAGAAGTTCTTACATTTTCTTGGCATTCTCCTCTTGGCCTTCTCTGCTTTGGATTTGCCTTTTTCTTGATGTTGGTGCTATAAAATGCATCAGCGACATAATTAATAAGTAACACTTGTCCTGTGAATAAGTGGCACATAATGTTTATTGTATGTCATCTGCCTACATCATGCATTAGCATTTGAGGCTCAAAATTACCATGCTGTACTTACTCTTCCCTATTTTCTACACCACCACGTTTAATTCACAACTCCAATCTGTTCTAAACACGGCCGCTAGACTCATTCATCTAGCTCGCCGCTCAACATCAGCTGCTCCCATATGTATGTCCCTTCACTGGCTCCCAATCTCTTCTAGAATCAAATTCAAATTACTTACACTCACATTCAAGGCCCTTAATAATGAAACCCCTCCATATATTTCATCTCTAATCTCCAAATACACTCCTTCACGAAACCTACGCTCTGCTTCTGATCTTCGCCTCACTTCTCCTCTGGTCACTTCTGCCCATTCTCGTCTACAAGACTTCTCTCGGGCTTCTGCTTTTCTCTGGAACTCTCTGCCACAAGCTGTCAGACTTTCTCCTTCCTTCCAAACTTTCAAGCGCTCCTTAAAGACCCATCTGTTTAAAGAGGCTTATTCAATGTACCTTAATTAATCATTGCTGTATCAAAAATGACAAAGTGTTTATATAATCCTAATGTCTCAATTGTACCCTAACCTTTTAGTTTGTAAACCCTATTGTACTCTGTAATCCTTGTCTGTTATCCACCATTTATTCCCTGTTTGCTATAACTGCAGTAAAGCACTGCGTATCTTGACAGCGCTATATAAATAAATGATGATGATGAAATCAGAATGATGCTGATTTTATAATCATGACAAGACTGGTAGAAAGGTCCATATATTATGACACACACATAGTCACCCATACATTGCTGTTCACACACACATTCACTCATTTATACGCAGTATATTTCTCACACACTGAGGAGGTCATTTACTAACAACTGAATTTTATTTTTTCCACAAATGTGTGATTTTCTCAGATTTTTAAAAAGTTCTAAAAATTTGAGTTTAAAAACCACAAAAACCTCTAATAAAAAAACTTTGCCAACTAAAAGTTGTGGAGGTGCTATAGAAGTCATTTGGAGCTTCGCAGATCCTATTGGACCGCTCAGAATCAATATGGACTTTTATAGGGTTTTGTATTTTTTTGCTAAGAATTGACCAAAAAAACTTTGGTTTTTGAGCTTTTGGTATTTTTTAGTGCATCATTCAGTGCAATTTTCTGTTCTTACTTTTTTATTCCCATTTTAATAAATCTCATGACATTCATAGTTTTAGAGTTTGGTCTTGTTTTCAAAAACCATAAAATTCCAACCTTGGAAAAATTGGCCACCAAAATTCATATTTTGTCATCTACACACGCATTTCAACCACACACACACAAATTCACAGATATGTCCCCATACCTCTGGTCTCTTTTGGAGTTTTACCAGTTTCATTTTCCCTGAAGATCAGGTTCTTCTTGCGGCTAATATTTATGTGTTTTTTATTATTATTATAGAATGTCACACACTGCGCTTTGGTTTTTGTTTTGATCTGCAACAGGCAAGGGAAGAGATTGACTGCTAAGGTCACAGCTTATAAATCACTTATAAACTCTAACATATTTTATGTATATAGCAGATATACATAGTGTCACGGTCAGCTCCCTAAATTCAGAACCAATGCTAAGCACCCTGTTCTCGGCTCTTGCTTCCGCCTTTAACAGTCGCCTTTCACCCCGGGAGGAGCCCTCGGCTAATCGGATCAGGTCTTAAATAAGAGAGGTGCCAAGCGAAGGGTTCTGAACGAGCAAAGGATAAAAGCAAAGTCTTTTGGCCAGAAGGTCACAGTACAAGGCGTAGACAGAAAGCGTACACAGATCAGGCCGGGTCGGGGCAGGCAGAGTACAAGCGCGGAGTCAGGCAGGCAAGGGTCAAACCAGGAGATCAATAAGAAGGGATTCGGATACACAAGAGTCAGTTACCAGGCAGGGTCAGGATTTCAGAAGTCAGGATAGTCAGTAGCAGGCAGGGGTCACAACAGGTAATCAGATCACAGAATTCAGAATTCAGAAGCTTAACAGCACAGAACCACCAGGAACTCCCCAGGAGAAAACCTATAACGGGCAGTGGAAAAATCAAAAATGTTCCTTTAAATACATTTACTTTTGCGCCATTGCGCGCTGGCATCATTACGCCAGCGAGCATGCGCCTTTAAATACAGAAGATAGTATATAGATTTTGAAGAGGAGCGGCGAGACAGGCGTCCCTGCCGCACCGCTGGACCACCAGAGCAGTAAGTTATTACACATATACCTTAATGCTTGCTAATAAAATAAAATGACACTAAAAAGCAAGATGGACTATCTATGGGACAAAGATCTAAAGTCTCAAATTTTCAGTTGAGTTACAACAAATGGGTGTAGGTATGTGCTGCAATGAGGGGTCTTTAACATTAACAGATTAACATTTTAGTTGATGTTATTCTAATATACAGCAGACCAATATATATATGGACATTCCTTTGGAGAATAGGATCTTTTCCTCCATAAACCACTCATCAGATCCTACTGAAGAATATCTTTTAAATATCTTTTAAATTGCTTAGCTTCACAATAAAGGGTGATGATAACAAAGAACATGTGCTCATGTCTTAAAAGCCATTCATTTTTTATAAACTCTATTACATTTTCATCTCATCTTTACCTTTACCAACTCCTTCCTGCTCCAGTGGCTTTGACACCAGTTCTGCCTCATCATTGTCAAAGGCAGCTAAGGATTTTGCTCTTAGATCTGGTAATTCTGCCTGGTACTCTGAAAAAAGGGGAAAACATAAACTTGTAACATAATTCTTTGTACCTTTCCCTGCCAAATTAACAGAAAGGTGTAGGGTAGTGACGAGTTTCACCCGTCCGAAATAATGCCCATAGACTCCAATGAGTAAAAAAAAATATAGCACAACAAAAAAAAAATTGACGATGGGTTTTGGCAAATTTTCACAGTTTTGCCAATTTTTGGCAACGCGAAATGAGTCAGATTCGTCCATCACTAGTGTAGGGCAAATATATAAGGCTGTGGCAATTTTTATCTATATCTATATCTAAGTTTAATTGTGCACTGTAATTGTAAACCAATTTCTTAACACTTTTCACACTGATAAGTACTTTTATATGCAGAAATGTTTCCATACAGGTGGTATTATTACTTACATTTTTGAAGTAGGCTGCTCTGCATCATCAATGTCAGGAATAGGGCGTTTCCTTTTCCTGGATGTTGTTGGAGCTACGAAATAGAAGAGAAATATACAGTAAAGAGAACATGCTTCCTGTGTGTGTATGTGCCTAATTCAGAAACATATCCACATACCCATAGAAGGGATGCTAGACACGTGACACCACTATAGTTTACCGATTTAATAAATCATTTTGGAAAAGGTTTTTCAACATTTGCTTTGCTGCAAACGTGAACTTATGCTAGATTAGTTCCAATCAATTAAAAGGTAAACTACAAGGCAAAACCATCCTATTGGTTTTAAATCATTTTTTAGCAGACCTAAGATATGGTGAAACAATTTACAGAAAGATCCCTTATCCAGAAACTCGCAGGTCTCATGCATTCCGGATTACAGATCCCATACTTAACCTGTATAACTAGAAGCTATTGGACAATGCAGCTATACATATTAGGCCAAATAGTGCTACATATAAATACATATAAAAATATATTTAACTGCTTAGTTCTTCATGTGCATGAAAACCATTTGAAATCACAGCTAAGAATTCTTTGTGACTCAACTGAAAGTCAACAACCTGTATCTTGACTGAATACAGGAGGTGCATAGAAAGGACTTTGACAATGTTGCTGACTCTCTAAGCCTTCAAAAAGAGCTGTAGAATCAATCTTGCCATTAGAAGTTTAAAACTGCGGCTATCTTAGAAACCGCTTAAAATAGAAGATTCATAAATTCCTTAAAATTGCAAAAGTGTTCAGAGAATGACTCTGAGTAGGTGAACACCATTTAACCCTTTTCCTGGTATCCCGGTGGGCCAGTCCGACACTGTATATACATGTATTTATTTATATACGTATTGTATATGTACATACAGTATATATAAGAACATTAAATAAACCCTGTTTGAAAATGAGGAGAAAGATAGTAAAAAGCCCCCTCACTCTCCAATGAAATAAATAACTTAATATCTAAATTATACCGTTAACCAATCAATTAATAAAACTTGTTGTTTGCTAATTGCCTAATATTTAATTAAATTATTAGAAGGTTTTTAAATAACCAAGCAAGCATCTGCATTAATAGCACAAGCACTTTAACTTTATTAATTGATTGGTTCACGGTATAATTTAGATATTAATATTTAATTCTGTAGAGAGCCATGGATGGCGTGTGACCTGATTGTATGGTACACAACTTATCTGTTCAAATATATGCCTTTCACCCTATTCAACTTGAATAACTGCCCCCACAGTAGCTTATTTATACCAAATGCTGTAATGTTTGAAAAAAAAATGTGAAAATTCGAATATCAAAATGTATCATATACTGTCTCTTTAAAAATTCGACTTCGACCATTCGCCATCTAAAACCTGCCGAATTGCTGTTTGAGCCTATTGACTACCCATTTGGAGTCAATTGGTGGACTTTGAAAAACCGAAAATTCGAATTTGATTGCGCTATTACTTCGATTCGTACGAATCTAATTCAGCTGTATTACGGACCTATTTGATGGAAAACTGACCTATTTGGTTACAAAGAACTTCAACTTAATTTCGGTTGGTCTTTTTGAATTCGAATTTCGAAATTCGACCCTTGATAAATATGCCCCTATCTTTAAATGCTTTTTAAAAAAAAAAACTTCATATTTTTGGAACAAACAAACAGTATCCCCCCCTATGCAACCCCTTGGGCAAGAGAAGTTGCCTGGGAAATATATTATATATTTAAAAATATCTGTTAAATATATTATATATCTACATATACAGTATAAGTAGGAAACTGCCATCAACAGGAAAAAAACTTTTTATAAAAGTAAATTGCATCCAGTACATTACCCATAAATTTTGATATGATATTTCTAAAATGCTTGTTGTTAATACTGAATAAAATCTAAAATTCATCAATTACATAAAAAAAGGTTTGGGACACCTGATATAGACATGCAACAGCTATTGTGTGCCACATAAGTCTACATGCATGGTACAAATGCCTTTTTATTAAATATTCCCTGATACATATCATGGCTTCAACATCAAGGAAGGTGCAGAGCCGAAGCAGTCAAGCCCAGGAGGAAAATGCCAAGAAAAAGTAAGAACACCCTCTGTAATTACAGGTAAAAACTCCATATTTTGATGTAAATATAAGACTGGCAGATAGAATGAGTAGGTTTCACTTCACAATAATATTTAATACAGAATCAGGAAAGGGGAAACTTTGTTCTTGAGAACCATAGAATTTAACTTTATGATAAAAATACAAAATAATTGTGTGCCCTGCATCGTAAATAATTCCAATCAGACTTTGAAGACTATCAGCACAAGTGCATCTGATTTACAGTGAAGTGTGTGAGTGCAACTATGTTATGCACAATGCAATTGCATCCGGTGCAATGTCCCTTTGTGACAGCAACCGCCTTGGAATTTAGGGATAAAATGCTGCATTATGGGGAAAGTGTCAACTATGCTCAAAATTTGTAATTTGCTCACTAAACTTGTGGTCATAAATGAACCTGATGGTGATTGTTTGCAAGTTGAGGGTTATTTATTAAAGGCTGGACCGGTGGGCTCTCTTACCTCTTTGTGCTCTGGCCAGTGGGTGCGCTCCTTTGTGCGCATGCGTGCAGGTGAAAAGTCGTTAGGCGCATCGTTGCATCTCTGATGACATCATGACATGTGCAGTTCCGCATTTTGAAGCTGCCACCGCTATCTTTGTTATGGGCTATTTCCTGTCCTTTTGGTGCCAAATCTCGCTATTTAAACCTGTTCACTCATTTATTCATTGCCCAAGCTGGCTTCTGCTTATCTCAGATCCTGCTCAAGCTCCATGATGTGATTAGTTCCTGTTTTTTTTTACCTTGGCCTGTCTTTTGACCTTGAAACTTGCTGCCTGTCCAGACCTCTGCCTGTTTTTGACTTGTCTTTGCTTAACCCTTGCCTGTACCTCGCTTTTGGGATTTCTGTACTCTGAAGTTGGTAGGCTCCCAGCTAGAACCGCAGCAGAAAGTTTCAGGGCCCCAAAAGGGCATCGATGAAAACCGTAACTCTCTGGGATCTCCTGCTATATGGAAGAGTCAGATCTACACCCGCAACCTAACCTTAGGTTCCAGCTTAAACAAGTTTGTTACAGTTGTATTTTAGTGGTTTTTGAAACCACAAATAAACTCGCAAACTCCAAAACCCCAATTGTCATTGAAATTATTAAATTTAGATTAAAAAAATACAAATAAAAAAAGCACTGAATGATGCACTAAAAAATCTGAATACCTCGAATACCTAGTACCATCGTTTTTCTAACAATTTCTGGTCGGGAACAAATTCCAAATGCGCTAAAAGTCTGAATTGAAGTCTATAGCACCTCGACAATGTTTACTTGACAAAGTTTTGCCTGGTTTTTATGGATTTTACACCTGGGGACATATTTAGCAAGAGTCGAATTTCGAATTAAAAAACTTTAAAAAACTTTAAAATTCGAATGGTCAAAGTCGAATTTTTAAAGAGACAGTACATGATAAATTTCGATATTTAAATTTCTTTCAAATTCTAATCAAATTTGGACTATTCCCTAGGCGAAGTACACAAAAAATAGCTTGAAATTCGAATTCTTTACATTTGAAAATTCACCTCGACCTTTGATAAATCTGGCCCTTAAAGACTTGATATGGCTACCTGGGGGCATATTTATCAAGGGTCGAATTTCGAATTGAAAAACTTCGAAATTCGACATCAAAAAGACCAACTGAAATTAAGTTGAAGGGTTTTTTTGGACGAATAGGTCCGTTTTCAATCGAATAGGTCCGAATTTGATCGTACGAATCAAAGTAACAGTGCATTCAATCAAATTTTCCCCAAAATTTCCACCAATTGACTTCAAATTGGTTCTAGGAGGTCCCCCATAGGTTAAAACAGCAATTTGGCAGGTTTTAGATGGTGAATGGTCGAAGTCAAATTTTTAAAGAGACAGTGCATAATAAATTTAGAATTTTCGATTTTTTTTCAAATTCTAATCGAATTTGGACTATTCCCTAGTCGAAGTACACAAAAAATAGCTCGAAATTCACCTCGGCCTTTGATAAATCTGGCCCTTAAAGTCTGATTGTGGCAATTTGGTACTTTTAAAAAAAGTTAAAGGGTAGAACTACACGAGTGTCTACAACGCGATTCTGGTGGATCTAACACGCTGCATTCATCCGGCACGACACAATTGTCGGATGCAGCATGCAGCGTATGCAGCATGCAGCATGCAGCGTCTGCATCTGACAGTCGGATCGGATGAACGATGCGACACCATCCGACATTATTATTGCTTAACTTATTTTCCGTCAATTGGGCAGTGTATGGGTCCCTCCGATAGATTGTCGAAAGTCGGGCAGATGTCAATCAGGCAGGTTTAAAAGTCCTGGATTGAGGACTGTATCAGTTTGTCGATGTGGTACTCGATCCGACCACCTGTATTCTCCTCGTTGTGATCCGATCTTTGGACCCTAGAGCCCATGATTGGTTCAACCCAATATCACATTACTTATGCTTACTAGTCATTCATTTGCATTCTCAGATTTGGAATGCCAAGACAGGAAAACCCATAAGGGTGTATGAGGAGCATATAGAACAAGTCAACTGCTGCCAATTCACCAATGGACTCTCTGCACCACTGCTTGCCACATGCTCCAATGACTGCCTAATCAAGGTATGAGAATGACACAGTGGCCAATGTAAAGTATTTATTTCCCATTCAGGTATACTGCCCGCAAAGTGTTATTTATGATCTGACAAAAGATCAGCCTTATCAATCATCTTGCTCATTCGCTCAAGCATCACAATGGCTGTTAACATAATTATATATATCAGAATAAAAACATCTTACAAATCACTTACCTCATCCTCTAGAAGGATTAGCATTGCTATCTAGGCGGCCTATTTTTTCACTATTTTCCCCATAATTACTTCGCTCATTGGGGTGTAAAATAATGGTGCCTGTAATTACTGTGTAGCATCATTTGTGTTGCGAGTGTCACAAGAGTAGAAATAATTAGAACAAGCTTGTTTGTTCTGGAAATATTCAGAGGAGCTGCTGCCTTTGTTTTTAAAGCAATGCGAATGATCATCATGCACTTTGATAGAATATGGTTTCCCTTGACCACCATGTAAGCTTACACTTCTTACCATAGATCTTTTAGACCAGGAAATAATGCTGTTTTCCAGAAACTGACTGTTTATTTGCAGCATAGCATATGAAATCAGAATATTTCTTTGGCTACTTGCTATTTAACATTATTTTACTCCAAATCATTCAGCAGCACTTAGCCAAATGGCATGTTTAATAATCCAAAATGATATATATATATATATATATATATATATATATATATATATATATATATATATATATATATATATATATATATATATAGTGCAGTAATTTTTTACTCTCTTTGTAACACCTTTTTGTTCTCTCCTTTCATTATTTGCTGAAAAATAAAAAGTGTTTTTCCTTGAATAGGGTTAGCTTTCCCTTTAAACTGCTTAATTTCACTCGTGAATGGTAAGATAGGGTTAACTTCCCCTTGAAATCGTATAGAACCACTCACCAAAAGAGGGTGGGTACTCACAAACTTTTAGATAAGTAAATGGCTTTCAATAAAGCATCTCTCTCCAGCAGTTGTAAAATTGCACTCACATAAATAAGATAAAAAATGCTTATCAGTCAGTCCAGTTCCCAGCGCGCTTCCCACTGTTAGGGGCACATTTACTTAGGGTCGAATATCGAGGGTTAATTAACCCTCGATATTCGACTGTCGAAGTAAAAGGGGTTTATTTATCAAGGTCTGAATTTATCTCAATATCGGCTGCTACAAACTCCGCCTGGGTTTTTAACTTATTATTACATTTTTTTTGCACTCAAGAATTTTTTTATTCTACTTCCAGTTCACATAATAAAAATAAATCATACTTTTGCAGTTGTACAGTATATCTGTTTCAAATGATTATACAATGTATCTAAATGCTGTATGACTCATATTAATTACTGAACCAGATAATTAAAATAACAAAAAGAGGAAAAGAAAAGCAAGAAAATAGAAAGATAGGTTAGAAGATGGATTCCCCACTCCATACAATATGTACCGTAAGCAAAATATAGATTAGAGTATTACCCACTATAACTCCATTATATTACTGCAAGGTAAGCCGTCTTGTAACCATATAATCCTTCCAGGGCGACTAAATTTCAAGAAAATTTTCCATATTATCTTGTATATACGAGCAGTAAGCTCTGTCATTGCGTAAATAGCATTAATTTTGTGCAAAGTTTGTTGCCAAGGTATATCTGGAGATAACCAGCTGATTGCCAGGGTCCACTTAGCAGCCGAGAGAATATGTTTAGTTAAATGCCTAGCTGATCTATTAAGCAATGTAATTGGAAGATTATGCAATAATTCCCATGGATTTAACGGAAATGTCACTGAACAGAGTTCCTGTATCAAAGCATGTACTTTATGCCAATAATGTTGCGCCTTGGGACAATCCCACCATATATGAACTAAAGAGCCAATATCATCACAGCCTATTTATTATTACATTTCCCGAAATTCACCTTTGCGGGAAAAGCTCAGATTTTCGCGATTTTTTGGTGAAAACTCCGAAAACATCGTGAAATTGCCCGAAACCCCCGACACAACCAAAAATCAATGGGACTGTTCCCATTGACTTTTATGCAACCTCGACAGGTTTGAGATGCCGTGATTTTATATTCTGGCTTTTTAGCCCTCGGGGTTTAATAAATTCCGAAAAATTTGTGAAATTTTTTAAAAGCCTATTATAACACAAAAAAACACGAATTTTTTAATTTTGGGGAATTTCGGGGTATTTGGAGCTTAGTAAATAACCCCCTTAATTTTTGGATATGGCACCATACATGGCGGAAGAGAGGTGGTGGCCCTACCAAAATATTACTTTATGAACCATGTATTAATGTTCATTTTACTTGGTTGAAATGATTGCCTTATAATATGAATTGACTAATTTAAAAGACCAAACTTTTGACCTGTCTATAGAATTCCTTGGTGATTTCTAATATATTTATATAATAGGTAGGTACTTGTGTCTCTATATATATATAGGGGCACATTAACTATTAATTAACCCATGATATTCGACCGTCAAAGTAAAATATGGAAGGATTTACCGCATTTCCATCGATCGATGGAAAAATCGTGGGGACCTTCCCCATAGGCTAACATTGGTGCTCGGTAGGTTTTAGGTGGCGAAGTAGGTGGTCAAAGTTTTTTTTAAAGAGACAGTACTTTGACTATCGAATGGTCGAATAGTCGAACGATTTTTAGTTCGAATCGTTCGTTCAAAGTCGAAGTTGTAGTCGAAGTAGCCAATTCGATGGTCGAAGTACCCAAAAAAATACTTTGAAATTCAAAGTATTTTTTATTTTAATCCTTCACTCGAGCGAAGTAAATGTGCCCCATAAAGTGCACTCTAAAATATATAAAATGTATGCCTGGGTACTAAAATATTTGCATCATATTAGCATAAAAAAGGTATAGCTCTGGTTTTATATTGCTTTTTAAAAAGACATTACAAAAATCTTCTCTTTTGATACTATAGAGCTCATTTACAAGTGCAGTGAGCAAAGTGAAATATTGAGCGCGATCACCATGATTTTTCCCTCACAATGCAGCTTTTTTTCACCCAGCACCATTGCAACCCTGAACAGAAGGGGTTGTTCACCTTTACATTAACTTTTAGTATGATGTAGAGAGTGATATTGTGAGACAATTTGTAACTGGTTTTTGTTTTTTTATTTTTGTAGTTGAGCTTTTTATTCAGCAGCTGTCTAGTTTGTAGTTTTAGCAGTCTGGTTGCTAGGGTCCAAGTTACCCTATTTGCCTAGAATTAGCCATTCTGTAACATACTAAAATTTATTTAAATGCTTTTTTACAAGCAGCTAACTGCGGGAAAAGTGCGGTTGTAAATGAGTTCTAATATGTTTTTGGGCCAGATAGTGGACAGGCAATTTGTATTAAACCTATTTGGAGTTTCACACTGCCTTGTGTGTCATAAGCCTAGGCTGCAGTCTGTTATTACTATACAGGTTTCTGAAGAAGAGATCCCATACCTGTTCTACAGCTCTCAACATACTGTGATTCTTTACAAAAGGTTGGAAACTTCTGTGTACTAACAACATTAGGATAGAGCAACACTGCTTAGAAAGGTTTGTGTCTTGTTAATGTTTCCAGCTTAATTTAATAAAGCCACACATTGTGGAAAAGAAACATAAATGCCTTAAATACAAGAAGATTTATACAACTGTTGTACTTGTAAATTGTAAAATGTACTTGTCCTTAAAAGAGTATCGTATTTTTGTGTTATTATTACTTTACTGTGCCCTGTTTGTTCAGGCATGTTAAATATCTTCTATTTTGAAAGCTTTCACTGCAATCATCACTGCAGAGCTTGCACTTTAATCCCCTTTTACACTGGGTGCTTTGCCCTTAGGCCGAGAACAGCAGCCTGTCAGCACCGGTGAATAACAAGCGCTCATTTCAACACCTATGAATTGGTGATAGACCAAAGCAACCAAACTAGCTTGAAGTATGATTTTTACTATTATAGACAACTTGGTATACAAGCAGCAGGAAGATGCAACTAGAACTGACATATCCAACTTATACTCAGCCCATAGGCTATGCTAGGGCTTGCTAATGTCTCTCTGCTCCCTCTACCACATGATTAGGCTCTTCCACATAATAATAGCATTTTCTCTGAGTTTTTTCTCAGTAGCCTGCCTTAAAAATTCCATATTTTGTATACTGAACTTATTGCACCAGCCTAAAGTTTCAGCTTGTCAATAGCAGCAATGATCCAGGACTTCACACCTGTCCCTGGGGGGTCACCATCTTGGAAAGTGTCTGTGACACTCACATGCTCAGTGGGCTCTGAGCAGCTGTTGAGAAACTAAGTTTAGGGGTCGTCACAAATTATAGAGCAGAAAATGAGGTTAGCCTGTAATATAAACTGATGCAACAAAGCTGGTTATTATATTCTGATGCTAGTTGCACTGGTTTCTGTGCTGCCATGTAATAATTATCTGTATTAATCATCATCATCATTTATTTATATAGCGCTGTCAAGATACGCAGTGCTTTATTAATTACTAATCAGCCTTATATTGTGACATTTCTATTCTATGTGTACTGTATATTGTGAGTGGGCCCTAAGCTCAGTAAGTGACAGCAGTACAGAGCATGTGCAGTGAATCAGCAGAAAAGAAGATTGGGAGCTACTGGGGCATCTTTGGAGACACAGATCTTTACTGCTAAAGGACTGTGATTGCCTTGGGCTGATACATGAGCCTAAACCATAATGTATAACATTTCTAGCTTCTTCTTTAGTTAACCTTTCGGTCTCCTTTAAGGGGTAATATAATAAATAGCACAAATATGTCACAAGGTCTAGTAATCTATAGGAACTAATTAACAGCACTACTTACTGGTCATCTGATTGAAGGTGTACATATGTGTGTGTACCTGACTTGGTGCTCATTTTGTAAAATCTGTTACGTTACCTCACATCCTCTCTTTTCTTTGTTACCCAGCACTTTCTCTGTTTAAAGGAACAGAAACATCAAAAGTAATGAATACATAATTTAGTGTTGCCCTGCACTAGTAAAACTGGTGTTTTTGCTTCAGAAACACTACTGTTTATGTAAACAAGCTGCTGTGTAGCCAAGGGTGCAGCCATTCAAGCACAGGACACATAGTAGATATAAGAAAAGCACTGAAGAATCCCATTGTTTACTTCAGTGCCTTTTCTCCTTTTTCAGCTTTGAATGGCTGCCCACACAGCTACCCAGCAGCTTGTTTATATAAACTAAAGTAGAGTTTCTGAAGCAAACGCAGAACTTTTACCAGTGCAGGGCAACAGTACATTATATTTTAATTACTCTAAAACACCTTCATTTTTGGTGTTACTGTTCCTTTAAGCCTGCAGCGCAAGAAATCTCCAGATCACCTTGTATGATAAAATTAATTAGTTAAGATAACCATGTTCCTCACCATAAAATATATTGGTATGGGATTCCCAAAAAAGTTCAGTAGAATATAAACAGAATTCAAGGGCCTATATTTGTACAGTGTGTATCTGTGATTGTTTTGATCCTAACTTTTTAAAGCTTTGCTTTCCTCTCAAATGAATAAAGAAAAAAATAAGTACTATGTTAAAAAATGATTACTTGGTAAGTCTCCATTTTATTAAAATTCAAGATCACATTTTTCAATAATTCAATAAAATCTCAGAGAAAAAAGCGTGATCACACATTTTTTGGTCACGTTTTCCAAACTCCAAAGTTTTGGAGATTTAGAAATTGAAAAAAATCTCAAATGAAAAAAAGTCAGCAGCTAAAATCTGGTTAGCTGGTAAAATGAATGGAACAATGCGACAATCATTGCAAACAAGATGTTTTCAGTGAATTAACATGATTTTTCCAATTCATCTATTGTAAATATGCTAGCGAAGACAACAATCTCACTGGGGATTAATGTCAATTTTTATTCCACAGTCCAAAAATGGAAAAGTGCAGACATTTGGCTGCATTTGGAATCCAATATGTGGGAAAAACTACAAGAAAACTTAAAGGAGAAGGAAACCCCCAGGGCGCTAAACCCCTCCCCCCCTCCCCTGTGCTGCCCCCCCTCCCTCCTCCCCCCTGGCCTACCTGTCCCCCTGGGCAAATGCCCCTAACTTTTTACTCACCCCTCTGCGCAGGTCCTGTCCACGGAGTACGCAGTCGCCATCTTCTCCCACGCGCGTCTTCTTCCTGCTCTGATCGGCGTTTTCTGGCGCATGCGCAGTAGGAACAGGTACCGGTACGGCTCTACTGCGCATGCGCCGAATGTCACGAAGTTTTCCGATTTCACTTCGTGACATTCGGCGCATGCGCAGTAGAGCCGTACCGGTACCTGTTCCTACTGCGCATGCGCCAGAAAACGCCGATCAGAGCAGGAAGAAGACGCGCGTGGGAGAAGATGGCGACTGCGTACTCCGTGGACAGGACCTGCGCAGAGGGGTGAGTAAAAAGTTAGGGGCATTTGCCGAGGGGGACAGGTAGGCCAGGGGGGAGGAGGGAGGGGGGCAGCACAGGGGAGGGGGGGAGGGGTTTAGCGCCCTGGGGGTTTCCTTCTCCTTTAAGGACAGGGTACTTTAACATTTAGCATGCATTGGCAGATCTGATATGTCTTCAGCCATAGCGGAACACATAATAGAGAAACATGGATCTAATGATAATTTTGTCACATTTCAGGGGATAGAGACTGTCAGAGTAGGTAGAAGAAAAGGAGATGTTGAAAAACTAATATCTAGAAAAGAGATCAAGTGGATGTTCACTCTAGATACAGTAAAACCATTGGGTTTAAATAAACATTGTGATGTTAAAACATATATAGACTAGTTAAGAATACAGTAATTGATAGATAATAGGTGATACGGGGTTGTCCCGGACGGAGATAATTAGGTTTATACTTTGATATTTACTATTCATATCTATTACACAATACATACTGTATTGAGAAATTAGTAAGTATTATATGCTGGAAGTCCAAGATTTAGTGATATATTTAGTTCTTTTAGTCCATTGCAACATATGTAACTTTTTTAGCATACCGTTTCCTTTTGTCTCGTGATTTTGTTACAGTGAATAGGAAATATATAAGGATGATGAAAGCCCTTTTACGGGACAACGAAGTGAAAGAGAAATGTGGGATGATGTTTGCACATTAAGGGGCCGATTCACTAACTTCGAGTGAAGGATTCGAAGTTAAAAAACTTCGAATTTTGAAGTTTTTTTTGGGCTACTTCGACCTTGACTATCGAAGGATTCGAAGTAAAAATCGTTCGACTATTCGACCATTCGACCATTCGATAGTCGAAGTACTGTCTCTTTAAAAAAGACTTCGACCCCCTAGTTCGCCATCTAAAAGCTACCGAAGTCAATGTTAGCCTATGGGGAAGGTCCCCATAGGCTTGGCTAACTTTTTTTGATCGAAGGATATTCCTTCGATCGTTGGATTTAAATCCTTCGAATAGTTCGATTCGAAGGATTTAATCGTTCGATCGAAGGAATTATCCTTCGATCGTTCGATCGAACTATCTGCGCTAAATCCTTCGACTTCGATATTCGAAGTCGAAGGATTTAATTCCTAGTCGAATATCGAGGGTTAATTAACCCTCGATATTCGACCCTTAGTGAATCAGCCCCTAACACAGTTGTGAAGAGAAGATACTATTTATTATTATATGTAGGTAGTACAGACACACAATAGACGGGTTTGCACATTTAAATACACAATTTACTGTATTTTATATGTATGTAATATTAATATTTATATATGAGATATTTTGCACATTATGTACTATATGAACAAGTGGTAATTTATTTATAAGGTGTACATAATATGTGCACGATCTGAGGTGTGTTTTTTAATGATTGGGACTCAGGTTTGACAGTGTAAGATTCACACACTTTATTAAATGGGCATTTTACTCATTTTATTTAAATATACTATTAATTGAACTCATATGTGTAGGGGGTGTATTTATCACAGTATTTAAAGGGGTGTTCACGTGTTACGAATTTAGCTCTGATGAAGTGCCGTTGGTTCTGGGCACGAAACGCGTAGGCTGAACTGCACTATTGATTCCCACTGTATGTCACATTGTTTGCTGGAATAAAGCCATATTTGATGAAGATTATACGTTCCCTATTTTCTCCGGCTGAGCGCCCGCACTGACTGAGCTCATCTTGTTCTGTCTTCTTTCTATACCCTGGCAGGGAAGGAGGGACTAAACACTGATGTTATAAATTGTATAAAATAAACTTCTCCACAGCTTACAGACAGCATGCAGGAACTACATAACCCACAATGCATTGCACTATGATGTTCTGTTACTTATTGAAATCAAGTGTGCAGGGAATTGTGGGGTTTGGAGGATGCAGACTGAGGACAGATGGCTGTTGATACAAAGTAACAGTAGTCAGCCAGCTCAGCAAAGTAGTCAGACAGATCAGCAGGAGAGCAGGGGGCTAGACTTAGGGAACTGTCAGAAACCATTAAAAATCATGAAAAGTCTGCATATTTTTTTAATAATGTATATTACAAACTTTTCATGTTGCTCTGCAAGATTAAATTTTTTTGTTGCTTTTAATTGCTTACCTGTTTATTAAGACACTCTCCTCTGCATTTCCCAGTCATTCAGACCATTGCCTTATTGCCAGGGAAAGAATGACCATAGCAGTCACATAACCGATAAAACTCTAAATTCGAGATCTGCAGAATAAAAAAAAAAAAACAGCCATTTTGTATATAGTTTTTAAACACCACTGTCTATACCAGGTCACAACTTACAACAAGGCCACAGACTTATGAAAACATGGGCATTACCCTAGGCATAACCAAAAAATAATTATTCAGCTTGAGTTGATTTAATCAAAGTTGAATATAAAGTACCCATTTATGTAAGTACAGGTATGGGACCTGTTATCCAGAATGCTTGGGGCCTGAGTCTTTTCAGATAACGGATCTTTCATAATTTAGATCTTAATACTATAAATGTACTAAAAAATCATGTAATCATTAAATAAACCCAATAGGCTGGTTCTGCTTCCAATAAGGATTACTTATATCTTAGTTTGGATCAAGTACAAATTACTGTTTTATTCTTACAGAGAAAAAGGAGATCATGTTTAAATATTTGGATTATTTGGATCAAATGGAGTCTATGTAATTCGGAGCTTTCTGGATAATGGGTTTCCAGATAATGGATCCCATACCTGTACTATCTTTAGGTTGGACACCCTATTCATAGTAATTTTTCAGGACCTTTAGGGAAAACAGACCATCAATTTGAACACCACTGATGCATGCATTGTAACACTAACACTAACACCTAATTTAGCTGTAATCAAGGGAAGATTCAGATTCACGTTGGATCTTCTGGTAAATGAGGTTCTCAAATTCTTTTTGATTAAAATGATATTTTTGCTGAAATCTTTAATAACTCAACTTTTACAACAATTATACTGTAGTTCTTCCAAACATGCCTATTTAATGCCCATTTTTACTTCCGCATAGTAAATGTAGGAGTCTGGAAAATACGCACTAAACTGCAATTTTATTTTGCAGATTTTTGATTCTAAGAGCTGTGAGCTTCTGTCTCGACTCAAGGCCTGCCATCAGATCCTTTACTGTGACTTCTGCACTACTAATCAGATTGTAGCACTTGCTTTGTCACACGATGTTGTTCAGGTATGCAGTTTGATCCCTTTTCCTGTCTCATTCAATAATCTTAATGCTATCTTTTTCATTCTCTCCTGTAGCCACTTTCAAAAATACCCAGTTAATGTTAAATTCTAAGTGAGACAATACATTACCATAAGCAGATTCTTCTGCCAACACATTTTTTTTTCTTTTAAGTGATTAAACTTGAAAAAAGACCCCTGGGTTGGCAAATTTGCGTAGCCTACACATTACTCCATCTTTGGCTCTTTAGTATATTTGTATTCTGTTTTTCCTTATATTGTTCATTTGGTGTAGGTCTCTCTGTATGTAGTGTATCATACAGTGATGTAGCATAAATGGCACACAGTAAATGTACAGAGAAGAAAGCTGTCAAAATTTCAGCCGGAAACACTGTGATTTAGATAGATGATTATACGTTTATTTCTGTGACTGACTATTTTCTCCTGCTGTGAATGCATTGAAACATAATCAGGTGGGAAGTGAATGTTAGCAAGGAATGCAGAAGGCTTATAGTGTACTTCAGCAGCACTTACGCAGAACTGCACTGTGACCAGTGTAAGAATTAAATAAGGTGACGTGGATGTAGGGGGAAAAAAGCATTCCGGGAGGTTAGAAAAGTAATTCAGATCATCAAAAGATTACCATTCTTCTAAGCAGTACGTATTGTGAGTATAACTAAGACTCTCTTTTTATGTAAGACTTTTAAGCATTTGACACCCCGTTTTCTTTTAATGAGGTGAGATAAAAGTGCTGCAGGTGAGAAAAGAAATGTTAAAGTTGTAGTGCTTTAAAAAATAGTGGGGTTAACAGGTTATGGAAATGAACATGAGTCACGTAAATTGACTGGGGAGACCAAGTCAAGAAGAGGATAAGTGAAGAGGTGAATGAATCGTGCAACAGAAAAAAGAAGAAGGATTCAAAGTAAAATTGCGGATGTAGTATTAGTGTAGTAGAGGATGAGTGAAAATTATGATGAGGGTATGGAGAAGAGCAATATAATCTAATTTCATAAAGTTTCTTTTGTTTGCCTAGCTGTGGAACACAGATTCCTCTACGAAGATAGCTGACTTCAATGCACACCTGAGCTTGGTTCACTGTGTTAAAGGAACAGTTCAGTGTGAAAATAAAAACTGTGTAAATAGGCTGTGCAAAATAAAAAATGTTTCTAATATAGTTAGTTAGCCAAAAATGTAATATATAAAGGCTGGAGTGAACAGATGTCTAATAAAACAGCCAGAATCCAACTTCCTGCTTTTCAGCTCTATAACTCTGAGTTATTCAGCGACTTGAAGGAGGGCCACATGGTACATTTCTGTTCAGTGAGTTTGTAATTGATCCTCAGCATTCAGCTCAGATTCGAAAGCAACAGATATGACCCATGTGGCCCCCCTTCAAGTCTCTGATTGGTTACTGCCTGGTAGCCAGGGTAACCAGTCAGTGTAAACCAAGAGAGCTGAAAAGCAGGAAGTAGAGTTGTGACTGACCTGTTATACCGTATATACTCGAGTATAAGCCGAGTTTTTCAGCACCAAAAATGTGCTGAAAAACCGTACCTCGGCTTATACTCGGGTCAGTACGCAAAACCAAAAGGAGAACAAATGGTGTGAGAATGGAGCAATATGGAGGCTTTAAATGAGACGGAAAGGCTGGAGACACTTGGGGGTGCCAAACGTTAGGCACCCCCAAGTGATTGTAGCGATTTACTATAGGAGTGAGCAGCACGGAGAAAGTTACCGGTACTTCCGTCTTCACGCAGCTGCGCATGCGCATTAGAACGCAAAAGCCGAACTTTAACTGTAAAGTCGGCTTTTTTGTTCAAATGCGCATGCGCCAGTACAGGGCAGCTGCGCGAAGACAGAAGTACCGTAGCTTTCTCCGTGGTGCTCACTCCTATAGGTCCTGGGGTTTTGGTAAGTCGCTACAATCACTTGGGGGTGCCTAACGTTTGGCACCCCCAAGTGTCTCCAGCCGTTCCTTCTCATTTAAAGCCTCCATTTTGTGTTACCATGCCTACAGTAATGACTGCTGCCCCTGTATGTCGCTACAATCACTTGGGGGTGCCTAACGTTTGGCACCCCCAAGTGTCTCCAGCCGTTCCTTCTCATTTAAAGCCTCCATTTTGTGTTACCATGCCTACAGTAATGACTGCTGCCCCTGTATGTCGCTACAATCACTTGGGGATGCCTAACGTTTGGCACCCCCAAGTGTTTCCAGCCTTTCTTTCTCCTTGAAAGCCTCCATTTTTTGTTAGGAGCCATGTACCATGCCTAATTACTGCTGCCCCTGTATGGCACACACTATCTCTTCACTGATGGATATACATAGCTAGACTGAGGCACCATAAATATGTGTTATGTGTGTGTACAAGAGACTTCAACCCATTCTCCATTGCTGACAAACTGCCTTGGCTTAGACTTGTGAAACGTACCAGTTTTCTTTAACCCACTCACCCTCGGCTTATACTCGAGTCAATACATTTTCCCAGTTTTCGTAGGTAAAATTAGGTACCTCGGCTTATACCCGGGTCGGCTTATACTCGAGTATATACGGTACATCAAATCACTCCAGCCTTTATACATTAAATTTTTGGCTAACTAACTATATTAGAAACATTTTTTATTTTTCACTGCCTTTCTATTTACCCAGTTTTTATTTTTACAATGAACAATTCCTTTAAATGTTCTCCAAAAAGTTCTTTATTCCCGAACTTAAAAGCAGTACATTTTCAGTTGCTTAATACTAGTGATTCTTCTTTTGTATTTGCCCATTTTCCATTGGGTGCATAAAAAAAACAAAATATGGCAAACAGAAAATCTGTAAAAATGGGTAAAAAAACCCCCCAAACCTAAGACTTCTATCAGTAGGACTAATGTATAAAAGTATACTATTATAAAAATAGAAGATGCCGTACAACTGTAAGTTATGACATGCTAGAAGTTAGGGGTACAGAAAGTGTTGAAGTTCATTTACTTGAATGTTTAAAGATACGTTGTTGCTCAAAGAGAATTGTTGAAATTAAGCTTTGAATTTTTTTACTTATTAAAAATATTTTAGTTTTTTCTTAAATCCACAGCTGTGGGAGACTAGTAATGTGAGTAAACCACCAGTTGCTACCTTAAAGGGTGAGTTTGATGTAAAGTTCAATGGCGAGGAAACACTAGTGCTTGCAACTAGCAAAGATGATTGTACACTAGTAAGTTTTGTGTAGATGCTTTCAACAGTATATATATCTATATATACATACATGCACGCACATAACTGAAATCGTTTTTTCATGGCACAATTTCTTACCAAATGAATTGCCTTTTTTCTTACTATATATTTGTGTGTTCTTTATAGTGCCTACTCTGAAAAAGAAAGAGGGGCTCATTGCTTAAAGGGATCATGTCACCGGAAAACATGTTTTTTTTCAAAACGCATCAGTTAATAGTGCTACTCCAGCAGAATTCTTCACTGAAATCCATTTCTCAAAAGAGCAAACAGATTTTTTTATATTCAATTTTGTTTGGCTGCTGGGGGGAAAAGGGAGGGGGTGATATCACTCCAACTTGCAGTACAGCAGTAAAGAGTGATTGAAGTTTATCAGAGCACAAGTCACATGACTTGGGGCAGCTGGGAAATTAACAATATATCTAGCCCCATGTCAGATTTCAAAATTGAATATAAAAAAATCTGTTTGCTCTTTTGAGAAATGGATTTCAGTGCAGAATTCTGCTGGAGCAGCACTATTAAAGGGCATGTAAAGGCAAACAAATAAAATCCCATTTTTACTTTCATTAATGAAAAAGAAACCTATCTCCAATATACTTTCATTAAAAAATGTGTACCGTTTTTATAAGAAACCTGACTGTATGCAGTGAAATTCTCCCTTCATTTACAGCTGTGGATAGGAATTGTCAGATGATCCCTAACTGCTGAGCAGGGAAACAATCATTCTTATGAACAGCAGGGGGAGCCCCCGCCTTACTTTCCAGCCATGCAGAACTCAAGCAGCTTTGTTTATGACGATCCCTAAGCAGCCCAGACCACACTGAGCATGTGCACAGTCTTAGTCTTGCAAAGATGTATAACAAAGTTACAAGATGACAGCCCCCTGTGGCCAACTTTGAAAGCATAAATCATTTGTTTTATTAGGCTTGTGGTGCAGTAAGTTCATGTTTATATTTAGTATATAAAATACAGCATTTCTAGCCTTATTCTATTTTAGACTTTACATGCCCTTTAACTGATTCATTTTTTTCCCATGACAGTATCCCTTTAAGCTATGACCTTGGGCAAGTCATTTATTCTTCCTGTAGGTTAAAGATCAACCTTTGCACACTTAAGGTCCAGATAACCCTAATAGCATGATTTGGCTCATCACCTGTCATCCAGATAGGGCAACGGCTTAATTGGCAACTGGACCTGGCAGAGGGAATCTCATGTCTGACATTATACTTAGGCAAGTACTGGTTGGGCTCCAATACACAAAAAAGATATTCTGTGTATAATGAATATGTAACGCTAATTTGGGCTAGGCAAGTTACAAATAGTTCATGTCCAGCTAAGATAGGAGAATGGGTTACATTGGACTCACATTTCAGGATCAGGGCCTTCCCTAAGTGGAAGCATTCCCAGACAGACGTTGTGTTTGCATATGCAAATTAGGAGTGTGAAGGGGGAAACTTTTTTACTTCCTTGTTTTGTGACAAAAAGTCATGCGATTACCCTCCCCGCCCCTAATTTGCAAATGCATATTAGGATTTGGTTCGGCCTGGCAGAAGGATTCAGCTGAATCCTGCTGAAAAAGACTGAATCCCGAATCCTGGATTCGGTGCATCTCTAGATTGATTATATCTTAGTTGGGATCAAGTACAAGCTACTGTTTTATTATTACAAAGAAATAGTAAATCATGTTTGATACATTTGGATAATTTGGATAAAAGCGAGTCTATGGGAGATGAATTTTCTGTAATTCGGAGCTTTCTGGATAATGGGTTTCTGGATAACTGATCCCATACCTGTACCATGAAATCTAAAAAAAAATATGATTTGTTACTTGTAATAAGATTATCAGCTTGATAGGAATTGAGACAATACAAGACACATTGCTAAAGCATTTGCATCTTTATAGTAGTTCGGAAAATACTGAATAGAACAGAAAAGTTATACACTAATTTCCATCACCTAAATAAAAAGGGGGAAACATGTTTTTATCTCTTTAACATCCTTACTGTAATATTCGAAAAGAAAAACACGACCTATCCTATACACGACTGGACAACAATATCTCCTTTACAGATGAGATTAGAAGGGGAGACTTTGTGCTATGAGATACTTAAATGAATTTAGCAGTGGTATCTTTTCACAGCAGATAGTAGCACAGTTATTCAATCTCCACCTGCTGTCTCTGACGGAAGTTACATTTTATAAATGACAGTCCCATATGCACATGGCAAGCGGCAAGTTGAGGTTGGGGCAGTGAATTATCACAGGGGTTCTAATCGAGAATTGATAAGGGAAACATACAGGGTATTCTTTTCTCTTCTTTTAAATTTAGGTTTGGACTAATATATCATGCTAGCAGAACCAAACTAATTGACTTCTACTAAAAACACGGTGACTGAGTTATAAAGTAGCCAACAGGTTTCTTTCTGACAGCATTTTAAGCCCATGCTGCTAAAAGAGGTCGGCTGTCTACGAGACGAAACTGTTTTGTAAGAGCATCCCCATTAGAAGACAAAGCGCATACAGAAGTCAAGAAAATCAATTCTACAGAAGTAATCCCTTTCAGCCAAGCGGGTGTCACGGCACGGAACAGCTTAATTTTATTTCTGAACATCTGGTAAAATTTAAATAATGTCACTGGAATAGAAACTGGAAATAGGACAATAGCCACCTGCTTTGAAAATAAGAGCTCCTTTCTGAAACGGTTGTTAATTCCATTTAAACTCTGGCTTTAGTATCCAGCAGGGGAGCATTTCTCCTGAAATAATCTTCCATTTCAACTCACTTTTTTCAATAACTAATTTGTTCATTGTGCCTTGTATAATAGAAATCTGTATTTAAAGGATAATGCCAGTAGAATAGATGCAAACCTATTTCTAGGAAACAGAAAAACAAACCCTTTTTTTGCTTATGACATGAATTAAAGTATAACTATCTTTCTGTTTAGAATTAAGCTTATTTAATGCATCATTCCTTACAACTGTTCTTAAAATAAAACCAGATGTAAAAATCACAAAAAAATCGGACTTTTAAAAAATCACGAATTTTTCGGGAATTTATTAAACCCCGAGAATGGAAAAGTCGGAATAAGAAAATCCGGCATCTCAGACCTGTCGAGGCTGCATATAAATCAATGGGAGAAGTCCCAATGATTTTTTTGATGTGCGCTGGGTTTCGTGCAATACCCCGAAGTTTTTGGAGTTTTAGGGCAAAAAACTGAGTTTTCGGGTTTAAAATCCGAAAAAATCGTGATAATCAAATGAAAAAATCTGAAAAACCAAATTCTTGGGAGAATGCAATAATAAATAAGAGCAAAAAACCTGAGCGGATTTGAGTTTGTAGCAGAAAATATTGAGCTAAATTTGGGCTTTGATAAATAACCCCCTTGGTGTGATAAATAACAGTATATTTATACAGAGATTGATCAACTCTATCTATATTTTAATTAATGTTCAGTATTTAGTTGTTAATATTCAGAGATCATTTTTAGTTCACTTTGTATTTTATTTGGTTTATGCCTTTTCTGCTTCTCTGTCTGGTTGCTGTATTCAGCCATTCGCAGCAACCAAAAGCATTCATGGCAATGCCACACAATCGCAATCAAATTTCTTGCCCTACCTGCAGGCAACAAAGCATAAATGCCTGGTATTTTTTCCTGGTATTTTGAAGAGAACTAACCATTTAAATGACTGCATTAAAATGTATTACATACAAAATATATTGTACATTTAAACCTTATTATCACACATTGATCAGGGTGAGTGAAATGTAATGTATATAGCACTTTATTTGCTGGAGTATACTGATTGAAACACTGGGTTCTGGGGCGTGGCTTGCCGCCGAGAGTAATGGCCGCATGATCAGTGCACTCTGAACGGCAATCGTTGGACTGGGCCTCTCCAGGACCGTAAACTATGGGGAAAACCGGCAAATCTAAAGCAGATAAGGAGCGGACCCCACTGCGGAAACAACCGCTTGCCCAACAAGACCTGGCACCGTTATTTTTACGGAAGAAGTCGGACCGCGCTGCTTCCAAAATGGCGCAGATGGCTTCCGACAAGGAAATGTACCTTGACGCTGAAAGAGAATCCACTGACCAGGAAAGCGAAGGTGACGAGGAAACAAATGTCCGTGCTTACCTGGCGAATCTTCCTTCCAGAACGGAGCTCAAATCCATGCTCCAGGAAGTTACTGCTGCATTGAAGGAGGAACTGAGGGAGATAAAGCGCGACATGGTGAGCATTGCATCACGCACTGATGACATTGAGTCTAACCAAA
Organism: Xenopus laevis; assembly: GCF_017654675.1. Classification (NCBI taxonomy): domain Eukaryota; kingdom Metazoa; phylum Chordata; class Amphibia; order Anura; family Pipidae; genus Xenopus; species Xenopus laevis. The sequence continues at coordinate 98,791,937 of NC_054376.1, forward strand.
CTAAGTTACTGCATAATGAAAAGCTTTTACACTCCCAAATTACCTCTCAGGCCCGCATTATAACTGATATGCAAAGACAGCTGGAGGATAATGAAAATAGGAGCAGACGCAACAACATCAGGGTCAGAGGCCTTCCTGAGTCTGTCCCCCCTGATGAAATCCGGCCTGCCCTGTTACAAATCTTTAATAACATCCTATCAAGGGAGGCAGAGGCGGACATAGCCATAGAAAGGGCCCATAGGGTCCAGAAACCAAAGGCTGCTCCACTGAATGCACCCCGGGATGTATTATGCTGTCTGAACAGCTTTAAACTGAAAGAAGATATATTGCAAAAAGCAAAAGATGCCGGCAATTTGGCTTATTCAGGGAATACAATTAAGCTATTCCAAGATGTGTCCCGCTCTACTCTGATGAAAAGGAAAGCCCTCCATCCACTCACAGAAGCCCTCAGAGAAAACAATATCGCTTATAGATGGGGATTCCCTTTCGCTCTGACTGTTTCTAAAGATGGGGTCCAGACCTCTATTCGAGTCCCAGAGGATACGCCACACTTCTTAAGGAAGCTACAACTCCCTCACCTACAGTTACCGGGTTGGACCACCGATACCGACAATGTCCAGATGCCAGATTTTGAGCTACTTGGAGGATGGTCTGCTCAACGTACCCCCAAGCAGACCCCGAAGGCACCTCGTAATTTGGCTTCTAAGGAGAGATTTTCCTCTACCACAGCTCCTCCACACTGAACGTTGACTTTCATTTGCGCTTTCTACTTTACAGATGGCTGGACGTTAAAGTCGACGATCTTGAGTCGCTCATGACTTCTACCTAGAACGACATTCATCCTGGTCTACAAGTTGATAAGTTTTACTTTTCCTTTGGCTTAATTGAAACGATATTTAATATATTCTATATACATTTTTGATTTGTTTTCCCCTATTCAGTATCTATTTTATTTGGCCTACCAATGATTGGACCTCTCACTGTGATTACTATAGTCCTGTACAGTCTTCTCTCGACTGGCAATCTCTTCCCCCAAATTACAATGGCCGGCAGATTTAACAACCAGACTTGGGTTGCCCTCCTTCCCAACTCTGGTTCGGCCAGTTGGGAACAGTTTGTTCTCTTTTCCTTCCATTTCATTTCTCCCCCCCCTATCTTTCCTATCTTCTGGTTAAGGGTAAATATGAGTACTACGCCTCGCTACCATTTAAGTGAGATTGACAACAGTTTCATTAGCATTGACCTAATATATTGCTATCTACATAATGGAATGTAGAATTGTTAGTTATAATGTTAATGGTTTAAATGAGCCCATTAAACGCTCCCAAATACTAAATGAATGTAAGAGACTCAAAGCCAAGATAGTCCTGATACAGGAAACCCATTTTAAGGAGACTAAGGTTCCCAAGTTTTCCTCCAAGCATTATACTAGAGTTTTCACAAGTAACAACCCAGATAAGAAAAGTACAGGGGTGATGACTTTGATCCATAGGGACCTGCCCTTTATACTCACTGAGCAGAAACAAGACTCTGAAGGCAGGTTTCTGTTATTAAAAGGTAAAATAGCTAATTCAACGATCACAATAGCGAATGTGTACGCCCCCAACTGTGCTCAGGTTCTCTTTCTCTGTCGATTTTTCTCTATCCTGTCCTCCTTCGCAGAGGGTGTTGTTTACCTAGGTGGTGATTTGAATATTCCACTCAATCCGTTATCTGATACGTCTAGCAAAAAAAGTCATATTTCATATAAAGGCCTTAAGAAAGTGAAGAAAGCCTTGGCCGACCTACGACTGGTGGATGTTTGGAGATGCCTTAATCCGCATGTCATAGACTTCTCTCATTTTTCGAAGACCTACACATGTTATTCTAGAAAAGATTATATATTTATTTCCCACAATTGGCTACATTATTGTCAGGATGCCACAATTACACAGGGCACTCTCTCGGACCATTCACCAGTCGTGGTACAGCTAAATATCCCAGACACCACTAAGCCCATGTTTAATTGGAGACTTAATAGCACAATGCTTCTAAACGATAAATCTAGGGAACACATTCGACAGGTGTTAAAGAATTTTTTCATAGATAATGATGTTCCAGGTACCAGCCCTGGTATGCTTTGGGAAACACATAAATGCGTAACCCGGGGACATCTGATTGCACTGAGTTCTCAAATCAAGAAAGATAGAGAAAAGACTATCCATGCTCTATTGAAAGATATTGCGCTACTGGAACAAGCGCACAAACGTACCTTAGCGTTAGCTACCCTAAAGACATTGGAAAGTAGAAGACTTCAACTGAAATCTATTCTAGATCACTATTCTTACAGGGCATATTTAAGATGTAAGCAAAGGTCATATGAAATGGGAGATAAGAGTACTAAACACTTTGCTAATATCTTGAAAAGATTAGAACCACCTACTTTTATCTCCTCAATTAAAGGGAAAGATCAACAAACGCACTTTACGACTCCCCGAATAGCACATTGCTTCCACCAATTTTATCAATCTCTCTATAAACTAAAAGATCCCAACACATCTACCTCCCTTCGGACAGAGATAGAGAAGTTTATCCAAGAGGCCAATCTCCCTAGAATTAACCAAACTCAATGTCAGCAGATCGACGCCCCCTTTACTGACGCTGAAATATTAGACACTTTGAACTCGATCCCAGCCAACAAAAGTCCAGGCCCAGATGGATATAATTCACTATACTATAAAGCTTTTTCCTCAGAACTACTTCCCTATTTGCAAAGGTACTTTAACTCGATTGATACGGGCAGCCAGTTCCATACTCAAGCTAAGGAGGCTCACATTACTGTGATTCACAAACAGGGGAAAGACCCTCAATGGTGCGCTAGTTATAGGCCCATCTCCCTAATAAATGTCGACCTCAAAATTTATGCCAAAATCATAGCCAATAGGCTTAAATCAGTATTGTCTAATATAATTCACCCAGACCAATCTGGATTCGTCCCAAAAAGAGAAGGGAAAAACAACACCTACAAGATATTCTCTCTTATCCACTATGCCAAAATGAAAAACATCCCTTCGATGATCCTTACAACAGACGCAGAAAAGGCGTTTGATAGGGTTTCCTGGGAGTTTTTGTACCATACCTTGAAAGGCTTCGGTATCAATGAGATTACGATCAATAGAATATTGGTTCTCTATTCTGAACCTACGGCGAGGATTCGCATTAATGGCTCCCTCTCTTCCAGAATTACCATCCATAACGGTACGAGACAAGGTTGCCCTCTATCCCCTTTATTATTTGTTATGGTTATGGAAACTCTTCTTGCCCATATTCGTAACAGTAAGGATATCTCAGGATTAATGATAGGGACTACTGAACACAAAATAGCTGCATTCGCAGATGATCTCCTGCTATACATAACTAAACCAGAGATATCCCTCCCTAATCTGATGGTCCTCTTTTCGGTTTTTGGAAAACTTTCAAATTTTAAAGTGAATGCTAGCAAGTCAGAAGCTCTTAATATCAATTTGCCTCGGCCTAGTAGGACAAATATTGCAAATAACTTCCCCTTTCATTGGCCTTCTGTGGGCATAAAATACCTAGGAATTCAGATTACTCCTGACCTCTCCTCCTTATACCAGGTCAATTTCCCGCCTCTACTAGGTAAACTAACCAAACAGATAAATTCTTGGAAGACACTGGGGCTCACGTGGTTTGGTAAAATACAGGCCATAAAAATGTCCATTATGCCAAAGATTCTTTACTTCCTACAAACCCTACCAGTTAAAATTCCCTTCACCTTATGTCTCGCCTACCCAAACAACAACCCCTTTCACTCAACCCTGATTTTCCCCCTAGCCTGGACCCTAAGGCTTTTGAAAGGTGGAGTTCATTTAGAAATAGAGAAACCAAATTAGTAGATTTCTATAAAAACAATACGATTATTTCCTTAGCCCTTATACAGAAAATCTGGGGTAAGCACCCTAGAGATTATTGGTGTTATAATCAACTACATCACTTTTTGGACTCTTTGAAAATACATTCAGTTGAGGATCAACCCACAATGTGGGAGAATATCTTGGAGACTAATAGAATCCCGTCTAGACCACTATCACTAGTTTATAAGATGTTGCTTCATGGGAAAACGCTGCATCGCCCTAATTATTTTGACTCCTGGGAAAAGGATTTAGATATTGAATTATCACCGTCCATGCGAAGGAGAATCTTGGTGCAACTTCACAAATCTTCGAGAGCAATTAGAGTCCGAGAAATGCTCTATAAACTTGTGACTAGATGGTATTATGTTCCGGTGAAATTACATGCTCTCTTCCCCAATACGTCCATGCTATGCTGGAGGTGTAATATGGAACCGGGTTCATTCAAACATATTTGGTTCTCCTGCCCTGCCATTATCTCTTTTTGGGAATCCATATGTGTAGCAGTTAACACAATGACAGGGTCTACTATACGCCACCTAGATATCCCTGCTATTCTGTTCGGTATAGATACACAAGACAAAATTTGGTTATCTGATAAACTTTCCCGATTCCTGTTTCAAGCGGCGCTGGCACTGATACCAAAAAAATGGAAATCACCAATTTCTCCTTCATTTGTAGAATGGTTACATTCAGTGGATGAAACTAGGAAACTTGAGGAGATAACGAGTCTTCTAAATAACAATGTTGATCAATACAAACAGATTTGGGAGCCCTGGATTTCATATCTAGAGAAAATGAACTGATGGTTGCTAGCTAGCCAGAAGGGAATCTAATTGGTCAGATCTTCACATGTTACTTATGTTACCTCTCTCACTGTAACTTTAATTTTATTTTGTCTATGTTTGAATGAATACATTATTCTGATATTTTTATGTTGCTTTGAACTAGATATACGTGTTGTATGTATTGATACGACTCATTATTCACCCTGATATGTCAATAATTATTTTTCTCACATGTTTACCCTCCCTCCCCCCCCCCTCTTTCTTTCTGTACCCCTCCCTTGTTTTTCTTGAAAAATCAATAAACAAAGATTTGCAAAAAGAAACACTGGGTTCTGGGGGGCCTTCAAGGCTGGGATCTCTAACATTAAAGAGGGGGTTTTAATGTTTTCAGAAAGGGAGAAACAGTATATGGATATGTCACAAGGGACATTAAAGATATACAGTGGGTTTCAGAATTGCCTATAGTAGTATATAGTATAGGACAGAGGTTGTTCAAACTTTAATTGGAGGTTAGAGCCCCCACTTAGCTCATACCAATGTCAGATATATTGGAGAATATTGTATTGGTCATTCAGCTTGTTCTAGAACTATATAGGGAGGAATATTTTCATCCAACTCTATCTAATTATGTCTAGCAAAGGAACAGAAAAACAAAACAATGAAATATTTTAAACACAACTTAATTGAAAACATGTTCTATCGTTAATGGTTTATATTATAAAACTATTAAAGTCTCTGTTTTATACATGCTGTTCTATATGCTCAAAATGCCCATACGCCTGTCTTACTATAATTTACTTGATTCTTTTGCAGGAGTATAATAACAGTAGTAAAGCGTTATTGAAGTTTATCAGAGCCACATCACTGCCCCCACAGTCATATGACTGGAGGCACCTGGGAAACTGACAATATGTCTAGCCCCATGTCAGATTTCAAAATTGAATATAAAAAAAAAATCTGTTTGCTCTTTTGAAAAATGCATTTCAGTGCAGAATTCTGCTAGAGCAGCACTATTATCTCATGGATTTTGAACAAACATGTTTTCCCATGACAGTATCCCTTTAAACTCCTAATGCAAAATGAGCAAATGTCCCCACTGTACATAGGGTTGCCACCTTTTCTGGAAAAAAATACTGGCTTTCCTATATATTTATCTTTTTTCCCTTTTGGTAACATTGAGATCAACCATTATTTTTTTTTTTATTTCTCTTTATTTATATGTTTTCACGTGTAACCATAATTTTTATTGGCCAGGCCAGTAAAATTACGGCCAGGTGGCAACCCTAACTGTACATAAGATTTCAAAACCGTATAGGCAATTTTAAGTGTTAAGATCATATGAAAACAACGTGGAATGAACCACTGCGTATAAGGGGAGGCAGGAAAAGTTTTGAAATAAGCACTGATCTTCAATGAACAGAGCTATCACTTGTGGTTTTAATAAAACAGTGAAAATAATAAATAAAAAAACAAATAAATACAAAAAGTATTGTAGAAGTGATACCGATATTGGCTAACAATAAAAATACATTGCAAGCTTTCGGAGCACTAAGGCCCCTTCGTCAGGCTAAATACAAATGAAAGCTAGAAAGGCACAGCATATGCACTGTTAGATCAGTGAAAGGTATTCATGGGCAATAAATTAGGAAGTTACAGATAGACAGAGATCAATTGTAGAGATAATACAATGAATGGGTTGTAAATAGTCCAGGAGTCTGGATTCAATCAGGTCACATAGTGTGACATGAAACCTGACCCTAAATTAAGTCCCTGCCTTAAACAGTGAAAAATCTTCAGATCTTAGTAAATAACCCCTTGAGGGATCTCTGCTTAGCACAGCTCTCAAATACAGCATGCTGGGTTTTTCAATTGCCATTTAGTGGTAGGTGGAGCGGAGCAAAAGAGAATGTCACTCCCAGTTATTGTTTTTTTACATGTTTGATTATTAACCGACTGTATTTCAGTTTGTGCCAGCAAAGAGAACACAGATCAGACTTTGTAACCTGGATGAAAGTCATTTGTTGCCTGGTGCTATCTTATTTCTTGATACTTGAATGTATCAAGCTGTTGTTTAACTACAATTCCTAGCATCCCTTTTAGTGTTAAAAGTTTTCAAAGCAGCTGAAGGATTCCTGAAACTGATGTTAACATCAACCTTTAAAATTCTTATTAAACACACCAATTACTTGGAATTCTGTCATGATTTGTATGATGTCATTTTTATTTCTAAATTACACTGCAAATAATTCACTCTACAGTATAAAATGTCATTCCTGAACCAGCAAGTGTATTTTTTTCTAGTTGTAATATTGGTATGTAGGCACCATCTCAGGTCATTTTGCCTGGTCATGTGCTTTCAGAAAGAGCCAGCACTTTAGGATGGAACTGCTTTCTGACAGGCTGTTGTTTCTCCTACTCAATGTAACTGAATGTGTTGCGGTGGGACCTGGATTTTACTATTAAGTGCTGTTCTTAGATCAACCAGGCAGCTGTTATCTTCACTGTTCTTTTGTTAGGCTGCTGGGGGGAGGGGTGATATCACCCCAATTTGCAGTACAGCAGTAAAGAGTAGGGATGCACCGAATCCACTATTTGGGATTTGGCCGAATCCCCGAATCCTTGTGATGCAAATTAGGGGCAGGAAAGGAAAAAGTGGGAAAAGTTCTTCTTTTGCGACGAAAAGTCACATGATTTCCCAACCCGCCACTAATTTACAAATGCAAATTAGGTTTTGTATTCGGTTCGGCAAGGCAGAAGGATTCGGCCGAATCCGAATACTGCTGAAAAAGGCCGAATTCTGAACCGAATCCTGGATTCGGTGCATCCCTAGTAAAGAGTGATTGAAGCCACATGACTGGAGGCAGCTGGGAAACTGACAATATGTCTGGCCCCATGTCAGATTTCAAAATTAAATGTAAAAAATAAATCTGTTTGCTCTTTTGGAAAAATGGATTGCAGTGCAGAAGTCTGCTGGAGCAGCACTATTAACTGATGCGTTTTGAAAAATAATTTTTTCTATACATATGGAACAGTGTTCAAGGTTGTGCTGTAGGAATAATGTGTTGCCTAGCAATGTGCTCTTCTTAAAGCACCCTTAAAGGAGAAGGAAAGGCTAAAATTAAGTAAGCTTTATCAGAAAGGTCTATATAAATCAGTAAACCCTCAAAGTAATGCTGCTCTGAGTCCTCTGTCAAAAGAAACACTGCATTTCTTTCCTTCTATTGTGTACACATGGGCTTCTGTATCAGACTTCCTGTTTTCAGCTTGAACCTCCAGGGCTAGGGCTTGAGCATGCTCAGTTTGCTTCTCTCTCCCTCTCCCCCTTTCATTTTCTTCCTCCCTCCTCCCCTCCTTGCTGTAATCCTGCTGCAGTCCAGAGCTATGAGTGAGCAGGAAGAGAATTTAGCAGGAGGTGATGTCACAACAAGCTAATATGGCAGCTGCAGAGAGAGTTTATAAAGCATCCTGCAGAATAAATATAGTGTTATAGCTTGCATTGTTGTGGATAATCTATTGGCAATAAACTGCTTCGGTAGTTTTCCTTCTTCTTTAACCCACCCATTTCAGCATCAGGCAGGGCGTGAAACCATCTCATTTTGTATACATCTCATTCAATGTTAGGGGATCATTTGGCAAACCACCTAGATAAAAGCGTTAAATAATCCAGGTTAGGCACAATAATTAATTTGAAAGCACCTACTGCCTTAATAGATGCCAATGCAATTAAGATTCCGTTATTCATAGACTTCTGTGAAACATTTTCTATGGATAATGTACTTTCTATTTTTTTCCCTAATGTGCCTACATTACAGAACAAATGAATTTCCTCTATGTCGTGGCTCCTGATTCTTTATCATCTCTGGTAAAAATACATATTTGCAGCCCGTTCTGTACAGTGGTGCTTGAAAGTTTGTGAACCCTTTAAAAAAAAAAAAAGAATAACAGGGAGCGTGTTTGCATGCTGGACTTTTTAGGAGGTGTCAAATTCTATTTATTTGCTTTTGCAAGTTATCAGGTGTCGTCGTGATATGCTCATGTGACCAGGCCCGGATTTGCAGCAAGGCCGCATAGGCTCGGGCCTAGGGCGGCAAAAAAATAGGGGCGGCATACCACCCAGCCGCATTATGGGGACGCGTGCGTCCCCATTCATTTACAGCAGCTGTGCCGGCGTTTTTTCGCCGGCGCGCTGGGAAGGGGAGGTGAGGTGGGCGCTAGGACCGCGCGGCCGCCTGGTCGGACCGCGTGGCCTAGGGGCGCGCCTCATTTAAATCCGGCGCTGCATGTGACACAGGGGTTTTCTAATAGCTGTGAATATTCACCTTGACTGTGGCAAAAACACCTGACAGTCAAGTTGTGTTCTCTTGCGTCTCAGCTCACATGCTGTAAAAAGTGACCGTGAGCCTTACATTGGCCTGATGTGTCTCTAAATACAGTTGTGTTCATAATAATAGCAGTGAAAAAAATGAATAAAGCTCAAAATCCTTAATTTAATATATATAATAATAGCTTTTATTTCCATACATACAAATGTATTGGGAACACTGCACATTCTATTCCAAATCAAAACATGAAGAAATGTTTTTTTATTTTACATGTAAAATTGTTTTGTGTTATTCCTTTACAGAAAGTGATGAAAAAGTAACATTAGACTCTTCTTCAAAAAAAAAAACCATTCACTGTATGAACTGAAGAATGTATCATATACGGAATGTATAAGATACAGTTCTATTACTATTGCACTCATAGGGACAAATTTACTAAAGGGCGAAGTGACTAACGCGGGTGAAAATTTGACATTGTGATGTAATTTCGGTACTTCACTTTGCTAGTGAAAGAGATAGACTCTAGCGGTACTTCGCTCCCTAACGCCTGGCAAAGTTGCGCGAATGGCCGTAACTACGCAAATTCACTAAGATGCGGATTTTACTGAACGTTACCTCTTGCGCCAGACTTGCCTTTGCCACCTTAGACCAAGGACTTCCTTAAAAAATAGTTGAAAAAGTCCCAAAAAACCCTGGTGACTTTTCCTTTTTCAGGGTGATAGGCTGAAAAATAGTGTCATTTTTTTGGGGGGTACCCGGCTTCCCCCCTACATTTCCTAACATATGGCACATAAACTATACACTGGGCTCATGTGTAGGGCAATATAACAACTCTATTTTATTTTATTAAGGTTTCCCGGGCTTGTGTAGTTTAATGTATTGGCTGCAACATACATGTCCATTCAACTTTAACTTCCCGCCATATGCAAATTAGCCAATGCTAGCGCAACTTCGCTTCGCGCAGTAACACTAGGGCAACGTCACCAGTGTTCGGTACCCTGGACGCAACTTAGTATTTTAGTGAATTAGCGTTGTCCTGGCGAATCTACGAATGGCTAAGTGTTACGCTGTGAGCGAAGCCGTCGCTGGCGAATTTTTGGAGGTTAGTAAATTTGCCCCATAATCTTAAAGGTCCAGTAATATTCTAAAGTGTAGATACTGTATATTTGTGTCTATGTTTCTACATATTTTTCTCCTTTAAAATTTAAAGTTTGTATCTGTTCAACCAGCACCTGCAAATTGACTTTTCACTTATAACAAATGGCCTCGTTTTCATTCTGTATTTCTGTAGAGAGAGCTATGAGTGGCATTCAATGGCACTGCTGAGTTTATCTGCATTATAAGCCTGTGCTTGGTGGTAGTCCGATCCCTATTTGAATGTCTGCCCATATGGCTTATTAAGGAAATACAAAGAGGGACAAAAAGATTTGCTGCGCTGAAAGCGGTGAAAATGTTTTAACTATGCCCATTTTTGTGGCCACACCCACTAATTACCATATTTGTTTTACACAATTAGGCAGCTTATGAAAGTCTGAACACATTTCTGTCTTTTTTTGTGTTATTACAGTTTTGCTAATGAAAGTGAAATGCCCTTTAAGCTGCAAACTGTTACATTTGTTTGCTTATCTTAAATTGTCGCAAACAGGAAAAATGTAAGCGCGGGGGGCTGGAGGGAGGTTGGAGCTGCAGAGGGGGGGCCTGGCAAACGCATATTTGCCGCTAGGATGGAGGGCCCGTGGTGGTATGAGGAGGCGCAGTCACCCAGTCCAACTCTTTGTAAGTTTCCCTGGAATCTGCTTTATAGCATGAATCATATGATGTATGTTTTGCACTTTCACTATTATTAATGGTAATGGAAATCCTAAAGGGGATCCAAAACCAGCCTGCACGATGGTAAAGGAAGACACTGGATATGTCATTTCTATTAGGTTTTGCACCTTATGGGTGACAGCTGTTGTTATGGTTTCTGTGTTTTAATCTTTATTCTCCATGAAATCTATTTGTGCTTTAGAAAAAAAAAAGACCAGCATTTAGCCTTACATGGTAATATCTTGGCCAACAGGCTTTTGTTGTGTCTGTGAACATTATGTACAGCACACTGTGAAGGTTACACTAACAGATTACATCGCACACTACAGAAGATCTGCCCACCATACCTACTGGACAAATGTCCTTGATAGCTCACACATTTTATAGGATTTTGTATATTCAGTGCCTGCATTGATTAGTTTCTAGTCCCTCTTATTCTTGTGTATTATCCATTCTTGAATTGTTTCCTTCCTGTCCTTTCTCTTTTACTTTTGCCTTCCCAGGCACTTCCTGCTGCAACAAACCTTATGGGTATGCAGCAGGACCAGAATCTGTGGATTCTAGCAACTGCCAGAGGGGCTGCTGTATAGGGTTGCCACCTGTACGGTTTTGACCCAGCCAGCCCACAATTTTGAAGGGCTGTCCAGGACTAAATTGCCTGCCCATATTTGAAATTAGGAAAACTGGGCAGGATTGCCAAAGACTGACATGTTGATCAGCCAATTGCTGATGGCCATGTCCATCCTTATGTAATCAGTCCTTCTGGGTACGTGATTGACCGGCTTCATCATTGGTCCTCCCCCACACGGAGTTACCTGCAGGGAAAGTGGCAACACTTCTGCTGTAAGATACCATAGACAGTCACTGTTTAGCACTGGGGATGCACACTGCTTAACACTTAGAGACCCACTTATCATATTTGAAATATATCTCATTATTTTCTGAAAACTACTCCGACCAAATACGCACAGGTTTTTTCCCCTTATTTATCAATACATTTTCCCCAAAATTTCCACCCAAAAACTCTTTTTCTTTTTGATTTTTGCCCAAAAACCATAAAATCTTTGGATTATTGCACCAAACCCAGGGTAGATCAAGATATCTTCGGGACTTCTCCCATTGACTTATATGCAACCTCAGCAGTTTGGAGGTTCCGGATTTTCGGATTCTGACTTTTTCCATTTTCGGGGTATAATAAACCATGAAAAATGTGTTGGGTTTTTTTTTCACAAAAAATTAGGATTTTTGGCATTTGGAGTTTAATAAATAACCCCCATAAAGTCACTCCATTTGCAGTCGGGCACCTGCTTGGGGGCACCTAGGCCCAGTGCCATGCGTTCCAATATGAAATGCATAGCCATCTTTAGTTTTTTTCCCCTGGAGGTGCGGGTGAAATGACCACGAAGTAAGTAACCTGGGCACGGGTACCACAGTCGACTCCAGAGACTATGGGGCAAATTCACTAAAGGGCGTAGTGACTAACGTTAGTGAAAATTCGCCAGCATGACGTCATTTTGGGACTTTGCCGATTTACTAACGGGCGCAGGCGTAACTTCGCTAATGAAGGAGATAGACTCTAGTTCTACTTCGCACTCTTATGCCAGGCGAAGTTTCGCTCTGGCGTAAGAGCATTACTTAACAAATTCACTAAGATGCGCCTTCTACTGAACGTTACCTGTTCCGCCAGACTTGCCTTCACCAGCTCAGACCAGGCAAAGTGCAATGGAATTTTTTGGGGTACCCGGGCTCTACCCTAAATTTCCTAACATATGGCACATAAACTATACACTGGGCACATGTGTAGGACAATATAACAACTTTATTTTATTAAGGTTTCCCAGGCTTGTGTAGTGTAATGTATTTGCTGCAACTTATATGTCCATTCAACTTAAACTTCCCACCATATGCAAATTAGCCAACGCTAGCGCAACTTCGCAGTAATGCTAGTGCAACTTCGCCAGAGTTCGGTGCCCTGAACGCAACTTCGGATTTTAGTGAATTAGCGTTGTCCTGGTGAATCTACGCCTGGCGAAGTGTTGTGATGTGAGCGAAGCTGGCGCTGGTGAATTTTTGGAGGTTAGTGAATTTGCCCCTATATGTCAATAGTTTTTAAATGGTGGTGCATGTTATAAATAAAGACCAAATGCATAGCCATATCTTGGCCACATGCATTTCTTCATCAGCCCAAGTGGTGCACAGCTTCATGTTATTTATTCAGTGGAAACCTTTGCACCTTATGGGTGGGTGCAGCTACACTGGGTATCTGGGAACACATTGTGCATTGCAAAACAGCAATTTTTGTCAGTAAATGAGCACTTACATATTTTACTATTTTTTGTATTGGAAAAATGTGTATATTAAGTAGATTTCACTAAAAGAAAATTCTGCATTTGTGGAAACAAGGCGAAATCGTTATCATGTAAAGCCTTTCTTCAAGGCACTTTGTTTTTCAGTTGCCCAGAGCTAATCAGAGAATTATATATGATAAAAGAATGATTGCCTTTTGGAGAATGCCACTCAGAGATCTAGCGCAGAATTAGAACAGAAAAATAACTGCAGAATGGTCAGCTATGTTACTACGTGTAAAGGTTGTAGGTTTTGTGCTAGTTCTGAATAGTTAATGATATTTTTATTATTAAGTGAATGGAATCCTGTCTTTTGCATGTGGGTTTATTTCAGTGATCATGTAGCCCCATATTGGTCATAATGTCAAACACTAGGTGGCATTAGTTACCACACTCACTGCAACAGGTTACATGGACAGCTTGGCAGTGAAAACAGTATTGCTGGTTTAGTCATGTACCAGCAGCAAGCAAATGAATAGGCATTACTAGATTTTTATTATTTTAACAGCAACAAGATTTCTAGTTTATCAATCAAAGCACAAATAACAATGAGAAAACATACTTGTAGGGATTAAAATAATGACTCTTGTCCCACCTGTACATATAGATTTAAAAATAATTGAAAAAATAAATAAATATATAGAACAGTCATTTCATTTATTTACGTGTTTACGCAGACACACATACACTACATATACAGTATACATATACAATCATTCTTTTCTTAAAATAAAAGTATATTTTTAAAAAACATATTTATTTAAAAATACGTCTACCATATTATTAGGCATGTCCATGTGCATCTCTTTACCTGTAACTCCTCCAGGAACCCATTGCCACCAGAGTCACTTAGTATGTGTAGTATAAATGCACAATGTTCAATTGAAAGTTTTCTGGCGAATACCATTCCTGTCTGTGCTTACTACCATTGGAGCACATAGACTTTTTCTCTGCTGACAGAGAATGTGCCATAAGCCTAAGAGCTGACATTTCGCTCTGCATGCATCATTTCACAGCTCTTGCACTTTTTTGCTAAGTAACTTGTTATGAGTGTCAGTCTATGATAATTCCCAGGCTGGGATGATACTAGTAGGGAGGGTTTTGTTTAAAGGGATGTTGTTGTGATTTTTATGATGTTGTTTTTATTTCCAAATTACACTGTTTACACTGCAAATAATTCACTCTACAATATGAAATTTCATTCCTGAACCAGCAAGTTTATTTTTTTAGTTGTAATATTGGTGTGTAGGCAGCCATCTCAGGTCATTTTGCCTGGTCATGTGCTTTCAGAAAGAGCCAGCACTTTAGAATGGAATTGCTTTCTTACAGGCTGTTGTTTCTTCTACTCAATGTAACCGAATGTGTCTCAGTGAGACCTGGATTTTACTATCGAGTGCTGTTTTTAGATTTACCAGGCAGCTGTTGTGTTAGGGAGCTGCTATCTGTTGCTATTCTGTTGTTAGTCTGCTGGGTGGGAATGTAAGGTGGGTGATATCACTCCCATACCTCCCAACTGTCCCTTTTTTGGAGGGACAGTCCCTCTTTTGACAGCTCAACCCGCAGTCCCTCATTTGTACTAAAATGTCCCTATTTTCTCTGCACTGAACAGCCAGAAAAAGAAACAAAGTTTCTAACTTAATTGGCTTTTGGCAGAGAGCCCAGAACAGCTAACAAGTGCAAATAAGATACTTTGTAACAATTTTGAGACACAAAAAAACAGTTTAGATAACCTTAACCTGCCAAATTTTGTAAAATGAACATGGTAATTAGGGTGTGTGGCCACAGAAAGGGGCGTGGTCAAAATATTTCGCTGCGATACGTGTGAAACATTTTGTCCCTATTTTTACTTCCAAAATGTTGGGAGGTATGGAGTCACTCCAACTTGCAGTACAGCAGTAAAGCATACCTCCCAACATTTTGGAAGTAAAAAGAGGGACAAAAAATGTTTTCCCGCATGTAGTGCAGCAATTTTTTGACCACACCCCCTAATTACCATTTACCAATTTACCAATTACATTGTAAGGACAGCCATTAAAAATTTTAAGCGATGCAAAAAAAAACAAAATGTTTAAAAAAACAAAAAAAAATGTTTAGTCTAATTGAAAATTGTCTTAGAGTACTGGTGTCTACATCACACTAAAATGTAATTATAAAGGAAAACTATACCCCAAACAATGTAGGCCTCTATAAACAAATAGAGCATAAAACAGTTCACGTGTAAAACCCTGCTGCATGTCATTAAACCATTTTCATAATAATATACTTATTTTAGTAGTATGTAATCATTAATAGAAAACTGCCATTTAAAGTACTAAGGGCCGTCCCTTGGGATCATATGATTTACGGTGCACATATACATGTTGGGTCACATGAGCCAATTTGCTTCCACACTTCTTCCTGTTACAGTTAGAGCTGTAGTATTTCTGGTCAGGTGATCTCTGAGGCAGCACACAGACCATCACGAAATGGTGTAGAAAGGTAGAAAGGCAATATTTAATGATATATTCATGTTGGTAAGATTCCTTAATAGGCTACTTACTACGATACCATCTTTTAGTTACATATTCATTGTGGAATAGTTTTTCCTTTTTGATGAAGTACATCTTTACATGTGAAGTTACAATATACTTCTTTTAGATTAAGGGTTCATACACATACAGATGAAGCATTATTGCAGTTGAACCAGGTGTCTGTGTGCAGTGGCTGTCACTTCTGGGATCCAGAATAACAAAGTTGCAAGGTGTTGAGACTTTGATTGTTGAACCACAAGTCTTGGATTGGTTGTTCTAACATACAGTCCCATTGCCTTAAATGGATGGGACTGGATGAACTTCATGTTAAGCTATACATATATAGGCACTATTGTACAAAAAAGTTCAATGACAGATTAAACTAAACCCTAAATATTAGTTTGGTATCCACTGCAATTGGTTCCTTGCAATGCATATAATATGAGGATAATGTATAGTGCACTCCGTGCCCATATACTTTTGTTTACCTGTTATTTGCACAGGAAGGAAGTTGTCCATAACAAACTGGATATGCAAGGATGACAATCAATGCCTTCGGGCGCTTCTGAGGGCTGGTATGTGGTATGTATATTTAATGGAAATTGCTGTCATTTTACTCTCTGTGTCTTGGGGTCAACCTTTCACTCTTATGTGAGCCTAACCCTAAACTAGATGAATATATACATATATATGTATGTCATGTAGACTGTATGTCACACCCAGGGAGCATAGGGCAGGCAGAGTATGGCACACCCAGGGAGCACAGGGCAGGCAGAGTATGGCACACACAGGGAGCATAGGGCAAGCACAGTATGGCAAACACAGGGAGCACAGGGCAAGCTGAGTATGGCACATACAGGGACCATAGAGCATGAGATGTGAAAAGGTGAATAATGTGGGCACTTTCAGTCTCGGTCTGAAATGTGAACAGTACAGGACTTTAGGGGTGTGAACAATAGAGGTGTTAGAGGGGTGAACAATGCAGGGGCCAGTTAATCCCAGTATTGATAATTTTCAAAGTTAGTTTACACAAGGTAAGGAATCACAGCAGGCAGACTTTAACGTGGGTGCCACACAAGGGGGTCTGGCCCGCGGGCCACCAGTATAACAGCCCTGTTCTACATTATCATTTTTGTTCCCCAAAGCACATTGGGTGAAAAAAGACCAAGGGTGCACAAAATTGCACAACTGTAATCCAGGCCACCTTGTTGACATGCTGAATCCATTGCTGTATTTTCTCCAAATGGATCATGACACGTGTGCAATTTGTAGCAATGACCAAAACATGCTCCTGATTCCATAACTGGAGCGTGTCTTCTAGCACCAACTAATATTACTCAAAAACCAGACCATTATTAAAGCACTAGTAATAGCAGTTCTAGTAGAGCCCAGATGCCTCCAATTTAGTCGAGCTGGAAGTCTCATGGATCCAGTGGTACCACTACTAGTACCCAAACATTCACTGGCATATTTTCAAAAGCAATCGTGGGTGCCCACCGACTAAGCAGAGTAGTATTGTTTGGTCCCCTGTTGCAAGCAGCAGCAATTAGCAATGTGTTTTAGTGCAGTACATAGATAAGTCAATACCTCTCTGGGCGCTTTATTTTTTTGTATGCGTTTTAATCTTTAAACTTCCTTATAAGCAACTCAGACACATATAGAACCAACAATTGTGCAAGTGCTCATCAAGCTATAGTTGCCTTGACATGAGGAATGATGAATTTCCAGAACAACTGACAAATAATTGCATGCAATTCACATGGAAGTCAATGTGGGTGGTTTCAGTCACCTTGGCTCTGTGTGGCTATATATCGGCTGCACCCTGTGTATTTTGTGATTGCCATTGTCCTAAATGTAAAATATGTAGCTCAAATTGAAGGCATGCAGCTACATATACCATTCTACGTGCCACCCATCACAAAGAAGTTATAGAATGTCCTTACGTTTCAAATTTGACAAGGTTAATCGCACCTCTTCCGCATACAAAGTATTGCATCTTAGTTTATTTTTTAAAATGAAAGTGAAACAAATGTATGTCTTTATGAATTCCTATTGCACTCTAATTTATGCCAGACTGTAAATACTTGGGGGCTGTTTTCATGATTTCTGGGGTTCTGTAAATACAGGCTCAATGCTGGCACTGGTATAACATAAAGTCACTGTAAAAAATGCTTTCAAAAGCCTCAATGACCCAGATTGAACATACCTAGCATCTGGATTGTCATGACTTCTGTGTCCTTGACAACAGACAATAATAGTGGGGCTGGGGTTGCCCATAGCACTTCCTATTAATGGGGATTATTCATTGCCATTGTAACTCTCTCTGTTATTAAATGGGTTGTTCAGCTTTAAATTATCTTTTAGTATGACGTAGAGAGTGCTATTCTGAGACAATTGGCAATAGGTTTTCATTTTTTATTTATTGGTTTTTGAACTATTGAGCTTTTTGTTCAGCAGCTCTCCAATTTGCAATTTCAGCAGCGATCTGGTTACTAGGGTCCAATGTAACCTGGCAACCAGGCAATGGTTTGAAAGAGAGACACAACTATGAATAGAAGAAGACAAATACAAGAGGTCCTCTGCACATTATATTTTTGGCCAACTAACTATATTAGAAACATTATTTACACAGTTTTTATTTTTTACACTGAACTGTTCCTTTAAATAAAACCCCAATCGAATGGATTTGCCACCAATAAGGATTATTCATAGTTAGGCTCTAATAGAAGGTACTGTTTTATTATTAGAAAGAAAAAGGAAATCATTTAAAAAATTGGATTATTTGCTTAAAATTAAGTCTATAGGAGATGGCCTTCCCAGGGTCGGACTGGGGGGCCCAATAGGACTTCTTTCCAGGGCTGCTGGTGAATGCGCGAAAGGAGCCGAGCCACGCATGTCCAAAAGGATCCAAGCGCAAGAGTGAAAGGCGTTGCAAATTGTTTTTTTTGTAAGGCCAGATCGGGAGAGTAGGTTTGGCCCAGCGGGGGCCCACCACATTTTTTCCAGGTGTCCCGCCTAGGGTTGCCACTTTCTCTAAAAATTTCTACTAGCCAGTGGGGGGGGGCGGGTCGTGATGCAAAAGGGGGTGGAGTCACACACAGTGATGCAAAAGGGGGTGGAGCAACATGCACGATCGCCAGAAGCCTGAAAAAAAAGGTAACTACTGAGCAAATTGGGGGCGGGCAAAGGCTTTTACGTAAGGGTGTTACAATTTACCGGCAAATTTGCAATAACGGCCCTGGCAGATGTTTTACCGGCTAGGCCGGTAAAATACTGGCCGGGTGGCTACCCTAGTCCCGCCGGGCCAGTCCAACCCTGGCCTTCCCCTAATGTGGAGCTTTCTGGATACATGGAATATCTTCCGGAGGTTCTGCTGTAACTGTAAAAAAGAATCTTCATTTAATGTGCTGAGCCTTTTCCTATTGACAATGGCAGTAAAACTTGTACTTTGCTTTTGTAATCTAAAATCAAATGAATTTATGGCTGGCACCTCTACTTCCCTTCTCCACCCCAGAGATTACATAGAAAACAAATAAACCCTAGATAAGGTCAGGGAAAGGCTGAGCTCACAAAAAGTTTAGGGCAGAGAGATAAAGTATGGAAGATAGCGGCAGCCAGTGTCTGGGCAGTAGGAGGGGTGGCACCAGGCCCAGCTCATGGCTAGAAGTGTATATCACGTGCCAGTGTAAGTGCCAGCTCCCTGGCTGTCAGCTGCTGCTTTTTCTTGGCTACAGAAGTTTGTCGGGGCACGGCGAGACGTGCAGGAAGGGAAAAGCTGCAGTTTGAACCTCTGTACTGGAGCACCGGGCGCGTAGCCACGGGATGTGGAAGTGAGAGCCATTTATGGGCTAAGGAAGCTCCTTATATGGCGACTCGGCACAGGAAAGGGCTTTATATGGAGAAGGCTGTTCCTGTCTGGAGAGAAGGAGCGACGTTTCCGTCCGGTTTTGGCTCTGACTGAGGAGCGGGATCTATTGACAGCAATTATTTTTATACTGGCAGGCTGCAGCACATCTTATACCCACTCCTTGCTGCGCATTCCCGGGGATTAAAAGGCTGCAAAGAATTCACACCGCGCGTACACATTCCACTGAGCAAAGATACGCACAGGAGCGCGCGCAGTGTTACACAAACGACAGGTCACACTGTGCGGAAATACACTGCGGAGTGGCAATGGCGGCGCACACAGCGTGAATATAGCGCTCATACAGGCGCAAACTAGCCGCAATACTCAGAGCAGCGTGTTTAGCTCAAACCAGCCACAATACAGGGGGGGGGGGGGGGGTCTCAGTCTGTATAGTGCAGGGATAGTGTTAAATTCGCCTTTCATTTAACTTTAAGTATGTTGTAGAATGGCCAATTCTGAGCAACTTTCCAATTCGTCTTATTTTTTTTCACTTTTTTATTATTTGCCTTCTTCTTTCCAACTTTCAAATGGGGGTCACTGGCCCAATCTAAAAACAAATGCGCACTAGCGTGGCGCCCAGCACTCGCGATTCAGCACACCGCAGCGGGGGCCCTGGGTCTGTAGCCCCGGTGGGCCCCAAGCCCCCCAGTCCGACCCTGCTACTTTTTATTACTCATTTTCCTTTTTAGACCCTTCAAGTCTCTTATTCAAATCAGTGTTTGGTTGCTTGGGTACTTTTGAGCCTAGCAACTGCAATTAATTCAAAAACTTTTATTACAAATAATTAAAAAAAAAATGAAAAGCAATTGCAAATTGTCTCATCATGCTAAAAGTTAACTCAAAAGTGAACAACCCCTTTAAGCGTGTTTCATTGCATACAGTTGTATGTTTGGTGCACATTCAGATTTTTCATGTTAGACAAGCAGAAAGGTGACAATAAAGGTTTTTTTTTTTTTTTTAAATATAGAGGATTCGAACGATCAGATCTTTGCATCTATGGCCAGCTTAAGTTATATTGGTTGTGGAGGCAACAATGAAGAGAGGGAAGACGTACAACTGTACTGTGCACTACTCAGCTTCCATGCTACAATGGGGGGGCTTAGAATATTGTAACCTCTGTTTATATTATGGAACTTCTCTCCACTATATGAACTCCGGTGAATCAGAATTATCAGCCTAGACCTTTCCATTATCCAATAACTCAGCTTCAACATTCAAGACTGAATCTATTATGCATGACTTGTGTGCATTTCTAGGATACACATAAAGAGGGTCAGATCGCTAATAATTACAAAAGTAATTAATCCAAGTCAAATGTCCAGTGCCAATGTTACCATTTTATTAGCTGCAATCACAGCTCTGGACTGGGATCTAAAATAGGCCCTGGCATTACAAACAGAGGCCAAACAACACCCACCAGCCCAATAAATAGCGACTTTCTATGGCACCTAACAGCAGCATCTTTGGTTTGCAGTTTGCCAGTCCAGGCCTGTTTTGTCAGGTTCTGAAGATCTCTAGCGTCTATGTGAGTTGCTGGAGCATTTAATAGTTACAGAAGTATTGGATAAGGTCAGTGTGGTGCATTAGACACGAGAATAACTGCACCGTGTCCTCAGCAGTGTTTAATCCCACATGAGTAAATATGTTTCAGTTGCGCTGCAAGGTCTTTGCTAACCCATAGAGGAAGAAGAACATCACCAAAGGCCACATTTGCACCTGTGGCTAGATACTGTGACCTCTAAACTCATGGCAGAAGTGCGGCCAATAATTCCAGCTACAGCTGAGGACTGCCAACCGTATGGAGATACATTTAAAGGGGATGTGAATGCAAAAAAAATCCAATTTTTACTTTCTTTAATAAAAAGAAATCTATCTCCAATAAACTTGAATTAAAAAATGTCTACTGTTTTTATAAGAAACGTGACTGTATGCAGTGCAATTCTCCCTTCATTTTCTTGCTCTGACTGCTGCGGATAGGAAACTTCAGACGGCCCCTAAATGCTCTGCAGGGAAAGCCTCATACTTTCAAATGGCAGGGGGAGGGACTTCCCAAAACTCGAGCAGCTTTGTTTGTTTTCCTGTAGAACAGCCGGCGACCATAAATTCATATCTGCAGCAGTCAGAGAAAGTAAATGAAGGGGGAATTTCACTGCATACAGTTAGATTTCTTATAAAATCTGTACAGATTTTTTAATTGAAGTATATTGAGGATAGGTTTATTTTTCAGATAATAAAGTCAAAATTTTATTTTATTTTTGCCTTTACATCCTCTTTAATGTTTCCATCTCCAGCTGCAGGGACAAAGATCATGGAGCCAGATTTAAACAGATAAACTGGGATTCTATTTGGAGGATTTTTTTTGCTGCAGCCACTGGTTCTGGAGAATTGGAGAAAGTTTGTATTAAACAATAAAAAAACTATAAAATCCACAATAGATTACATGACAACACAGGGCCCAGTGCAGTCTGCATATTCTGAATATTAATGAGTCTTGCTGTATCTGCTTCTATGGCAGAAATTATTTGACTTGTGCTGTTCATTTATGACAATCCCTAAGCAGCCCAGACCACACTGAGCATGTGCACAGTCTTGGTCTTGCAAAAATGTTCAACAAAGTTACAAGATGGTGACTCCCTGTGGCCAACTTTGAAAGCATAAATAAATTGTTTTATTAGGTTCCTGGTGCAGTCAGTGCATGTTTATGTTTATATACAAAATACAGCATTTCTAGCCTTATTCTATTTTAGACTTTAGTTTCCCTTTAATGGCTTGCAGGAAAGGAAAAGGATTCCTTGCACATCTTTCAGTATCAAATTATGTTCTTGCACTAGTGTTGCAGTTATTGTTGGAGTTATTTCTGTTTCCCTATCTTTACAAAACGAGTGCACTTGTTTGGAACAGAGCTCTCAAGGTGCAGTTGGAATGCAGTCGTCTGTGCTTGGGATAAGCCTGTGAAAGGGCCAGCAATGGTTCAGTAGAAGAGTGAGCTTGCTGGCTTCGCTTTGCCAGTAGAAGAAAGCTTGTATGTATTGCTTGTCTCTTCAAACAATGCATTGCAGAGATATATGTTCTTATTCAGATGCTTTCATTCAGAAAGTTATTTGATCGTTTTGCTTCTTACAGCATTTGTTTTGTGTGATTTTTACTGGTTGGGGGTTCCCTGAGAAATGTCAGACCACTTTAGTTGTGATGATTCACCAACAATGAAACTTTAAGGGAATTAGCACATATAGCTCCATTTTAAGCACCACTGGATCTGTAAATATGACGGAGAGACACTCATATGATCCAGCTATGTTTTCTTTTGACAATCTACTTACCTGCTACATAGGACAAACCTGAGGAACCCCTCTGAGAAATTGCATGTAATGGGGCTTTGATACTTCCCTGCCTACTGAGGAACTACTAATAAACTACCTCCAACTGTTATGTCACTGCAGAAAACCTATGCCCTTGAATGTCTGGACTAGTGACCTGTGATCCAGTAGTATACATTATTCCAAACCACAGACATTCTAGGTTAATTAGGAGTCATCGTAACAAATACATTTAGTAAAAACAAGATACGTGGTTCTGGGCTTGATCAATGAAGCAGAGAGCAATGATTTTATATTTGGATTAAAGCCTAGTTGTTCAGGTTGCCCCCACCTCCAGCTGACCAATGATTGAATCATTCTAAGAGATCTCATAACACAATCAATGTGGCCTCCAGAAAAATTGAGAAAACTAAATTTTAATACCATGATTCAAGAGGTGTGTCAAATTATGCAGAACCTGTGGATGCTACAGATTAGAGCAGGAGGCAGTATAATTACCCAAGCATGCCCAAAATGTTCTTACACTAAGAGGTACACATAAAAGAGGGTTAATTGGGTAATTATTTCTTTATAACGAACTTCTGTAGGACAGATTATTGCACCGTAGTGCCATCTATCTCTCCATGAGAGGTGGTTGACTTATTTTCTAATTATGTCCTCTGATTTGGGCATTGGTTTTACTGTAAAATGCTTAGTGTTTACCTGTGGACCCTGACTCTCATTCTTATGGTATTAACTGTAGGTTTCTGATTGTGATTGCAGCCAGCTTCAGTATATATTCTACGTCTACACTTCCCAAACCTAGCCTATTGATGGTAAACCTATTGACGGTAAGCTTTAGTTATCCTCTGCGTGTTTGGGTCTCTCTGATTGTATTGTGGGTTACTGTATTTACTGTATGGCTAAAGAATAGCATTTAAAGTGCACTATGCCAAAGCTAACATGTAAAACAGCAACATATTTGTAGTTCTTTTGCTGTTTGTTGCATCTATTCAGGAAAGGTACATAGGTATTTTATCATAAATGGACTGTGGTGGGAGGTGGGGGATAGAAAGTCAGCACCTTGGAGAGGGCAAATACTTTTGGTATTCAGGTCTGATGATGTTAATTGAAACAGTGCCAGAACGCAAAGAAGAAAAATACTAGCAAATGGTTTTATACCATCCGAAGTGCTTTATGAATCCTCCTCCAGCACCTGTGAATGCTTGCTTATGCTAGAAAGATATTTGTTGCAATTAAACGTGTTTAAAACAGCTGCAAATGTCATGCATCTGGTTGCTGCCTTCAAGGTTGTTAACTGCTTTTGCTTCTTAAATTTCTTCAAAAATAGTCATTGTATTTGTGTGACTCCAACTTTAAATCTAGTATGAATGAACCCTCAACAGTCAGTTAGGGATATCCCTGAATGCTATGAGACTTCTGAACCCCTTATAAAGAGAAATGTTAGTAGATTTCTCTTCTGTTTGCTTGTGAAACCCTCTTCAATAAGAAAAGCTTTCCTTCAACAACCACCCTCTATAATGTTTTTGAAATCATTTTTGCTGAACAAGTATCTTCTGTAAGTAATCTTTTTTCAAGCAGGCAGCTCGCTGAATGATGAAGCAAAATGAAAACAAAGAAAAGACAACAACCTAAAAAAGGAAAGATATAACTCACAAAAAAGTGTTTCATCATGCCTTGCACGCGTCTGTGATTCTCCTTCTTTGCAGGTGTGTTACTCACAGACGTGCGCAAGGCGTTATTTGAAAATGGAGTCTTGGCTGGAAGAGAGCTGGCTGCTGCTAAATTATATTAGTGGAATATGTAGTCAGGACCAGCAGTGATTGCAGTTAGCAAGGGACAGCCAAGCATTGCTTTCAATAGCTATTACAGATAACATTATTATTATTTAAAATGTTTAATGTATATTGGAATGCTACTTGAAATTAAATGTTCTTTCATTGTGATGTGTTTATTGAATTTAACTGACGTATATCAGTATAGCTATAGGATCTATTATCAGGAATGCTTGGGACCTGGGGTTTGCCAGATAATGGATCTTAATTCCATAAGTCTGCTAAAAATCATTTATACATGAAAAAAACAAAAGGATTGTTTTGTCACCAATATGGATTCATGCAGCTTAGTTACTATCAAGTACAAGGCACTGTTTTTTTTATGACAGACAAAAGGGAAATCATTTTTAAAAAATGATTTACTTAAAATGGACTTTATTCTAGACTAGATTCACGATTCACGATAAGATCTCCCATACCTGTATTATCTTTTATAAATCTAGTCATTTTCCTAACTATTGAAGGATTCCTTAGGAAAATTAGTAGATCTTATAGGGGGCCGGTGCAGCATGGTTGCTTGTAGAGAGCATGCAAATATATTATAAACAGGGCAAATCCTTCATTATTTTGAATATACAGTAAGTTTAAGGGCAGAGCTTTTTATGGGAAAACAATGACTTTCCTGTGTGTTTTAAATTAAACATAAGTGTTGAAGGAGCCATGTTGTTTGGATATGCTGAAGACTTCTCCCTATTAACAACTGATTGTCCAATGAGAAACTACTTCTGCTGAGGCAGTTTAATGGCAGTTAATTGTTCAGTGTAAAAATAAAAACTGGATAAATAGATAGACTCAGTGTCGGACTGGCCCAGCCATGTTCCCCCGATCGGGCGCCCCATTAAAAAAAACTTTTGCTGCTGCGCAGGCATGCGACATACTGGCGTTCAAGCAGGTGCACGCCACACTGACGCTCACACAGAGGGAAGCCGGGAGGCGCAAGAGGGAGGCACACAGAGGGAAGCTGGGAGTGGGTCTCCGGTGACTGCCTGGAGGGGCCTTCATGTAGCAGTCCCAGGGCCCCCATTACTCCAGTTTGACTCTGGATAGACTGTGCAAACTAAAACATTTTTTCAATATCGTTAGTTAGCCAGATATGTGATCTATAAAGGCTGGAGTGACTGGATGTCTAACATAATAACCAGGACACTACTTCCTGCTTTGCAGCTCTTTTGGTTTCCACTGATTGGTTAAAAGGCAGTAAGCAATCATTGACTTGAGGGGGCCATGTGGGTAATAACTGTTGCTTTTGAATCTGTGCTGAATGCTAAGGACCAATTGCAAAGTCACTGACCAGTTATGTCCCATGTGGCCACCCTTAAAGTCGCTGACTAACTCAGAGTTAGAGAGCTGAAAAGCAGGAAGTAGTGTTCTGTTATGTCAAACAACCAGTCACTCCAGCCTTTAAAAATTTAATTTTTGGCTAACTAACTATATTAGAAACATTTTTTATTTTGCACAGCCTATCTATTCACCCAGTTTTTATTTTTACACTTAACTGTTCCTGTAATGTTTAAATGTTTTTTTTTTGAAAACGTAGGAACCTATTGATGAAGCCTTAAAGGTACAAACTAGTATATTATTGCTGCCCCCATGTGCAAAGACAATTAAGCAATAACCTTGTAATGAAAAATGTGTAAATTAAATCCATGAACATACAATTCAGCAACATTTTCACAGAGAAATTATTTACATTTTTAGCATAACATGTCAAGAAAGTGTTTTAATCCTTTGCTGTAAAGGTCAGGCTTAGCGTCTGCTTTGGTTTTTTTTAACACAGACATGAATATGAGAAAGCCAAATGCTTCATTTGGAATAACTGTAAGGAGAGCGAGTGAACTGGTTAGTTTACAATGAAATGATGACAAACATATATATATTTTTTTTTACACTCCACTGACAAGTATCCTTGATGCTATAATGCCTGCCCTACCCTAACCTTAAAGAAACAAGCACTTTTCTTTCATTCTTTAAGCATTTAGGGGTAGATTTACCAACGATTGTTCCACAGTAAACAAAGGGATTGGACTGTTTAAAGGTTGCATCCACTTTGACATTCCTAGGCACTGACATAACAAGAAGTTACAGGACCCCACAGCAAAATTATTTTAGGACCACCTTAAACTTTTTTTTTAATAAGATATTTTTCATAAATATAACAATTCTTTTCAGTCAGTGTCCCACTGATGATCTCCCCCAGCAGTTTCATGGTCTTTTACTACTATTAATATGGTATTATTTGAGATGAAACCTAGTAGTAAGGTCTTTAAACACAGTGTAATTGCTGCTTCTTTGTGGAACACTGATTGAATTTCCTAATACTTCTGGGGGAATCTGAGTTTGATGAGCTAAATCACTGTCTCGTTCACTCGATTAATAAAGTCTGTAATGTATACTAAGATTTTTATAGCAGCCATGTCAGTCTGGGACATAGGCTGCCAAATTGTAACATACAGGGTGCAGGCAATTGAAGGTAGGCCCCTGCTGTTATATGGCACTGTGGGATCTGATGAATGATGGGTGCAGGGTTTAATTATGCTGCAGTGGATTACACAGTGAGGACTGGAAATTTGATGATAGAAAGGGACAATCACTGTCATCTTTGGCAAGTTAATGGATCAAATAAACCTATGGGAAGAGGCAACCCTAGCCCTCTTAAATTGTTGCTGGGTTGCACAATCATTTCTAGGTATACCCCTGAGGAACAGTTGTGCCAGTTATCTGTAACTACACTTGCTACTCAGAACAATCCTATAAATACATTACAGAAAACACTTGCAAATCTCGAGTCTGGATGTATTTAAAGGAGAAGGAAAGTCGTTTACCACTTGGGGGTGCCAAATGTTAGGCACATCCAAGTGAATGTATTTACTTACCTGAAACCCCAGGCCGGTGCTCCTATCAGCAGAAAACTGCACTGGCTCGGGGTTATTCCAGGGAACTCCACGGATCGATCCTCTTCCGGCTTTTTCTGAGATGGTGTTCTATACGTAAGTGCTTGATTTGGGAACAATGTTCTCTGCTGCAGGATTAAGTGAATATATTAATGTACAGTAGTTTTTTTTTAACAATGTTCTAGCAATTCCAGGGGGTAAAGAACAAAAAAAAAAAGTGAGGCGAGTAGGATAAGGTTGGGGGACAGCACTCACTACACAAGGTGCTGCAGGGCAGCTTTAAAATACCAAATACACAAATAAACCCTCTAAGCACCATGCAATTATGGACTGTCAGTAATTATCATGATGACACTATGATTGCAAAATTTCACAGGAAAGTCAAACACTTCACCACTTCTTGCTGTGCAAATAATCCTTTATTTTAGCCAGTTTTACCACTCCTTACAGAACAACTTTACGGGGGGTTTGCACCTCCCTTCGCCAGGGGACGAAGGGACGAAGAGAGGTGCAAACCCCCCGAAACATTGTTCGTACTTGGAGTGATAATACTGGCTAAAAGTGGTGAAGTGCTTGACTTTCCTGTGAAATTTTGCTGAATGTTG
This sequence comes from Xenopus laevis, assembly GCF_017654675.1. Lineage (NCBI taxonomy): Eukaryota > Metazoa > Chordata > Amphibia > Anura > Pipidae > Xenopus > Xenopus laevis. The sequence goes on from NC_054376.1 coordinate 98,820,177, forward strand.
ACGTGGCCGTACATCTAAGGAATAGCACCACCGTATGCAACAACACCTGAAGAGTGTAAGTAGTGCTCCCCATATCTCTTACTATGATTGCAAACCCAGCGTTCCCCCAAAAAGAAGACACTGTATGAAAAGAAGGCTGAAGTACAGTACCATAGAGCACAGGTTTAGAGCTCAAAATATCTAAAGGTACATTGTTATTTATACCTATTCAATGACGGAAGGGGTGTGGGGTATCCGGCTGCACACTCTGCACCTACGTTACTGCACCTATTAATGGCATATTAATGTACCTATTGCAGAAATATTAGATATTCAATGTATATGTGCAAAAATATCCCTGTTTTTATACAACACTGTGTCACAAATTGCATATATATTTCTAAAATTGTTATGACTATCTTTTATGAGGGTAAGAAGTTGCATTTTTGTCCCCTTCAAAGGAAGCTCCTGTGGCATAATAGCCTGCGTGTATCAAACCATTAAACAGCAGTAACCTCACTGGTGTAAATTGGATTTCTGGGCCACTCCTTAAAAGTTTGGATAGTCACTTAATATCCCGTTGGTTGTCTCTTTTCAAACTCACACACTATGTTTTTATGTAATTGTCAGCTTTAGTCTTAACCTTTTTTGTTGAATTTTTGTAAGATACATCTTTCTTATAAATTATTGTAAAGCGCTGTGTAACTTACAGGCACTATATAAATTACTAATAAGGAAGATAATGAATCGGGATCCTGTTTATACAGTGTAGATGAGTGAATTGTGGGTAATAAGACCTAAAACCAACAATGCTGCCCTGATTGAAGCATTATTTTGAAAGACACAATAAAAAGAGAGGGACAAATGAAATAAAATATTTTATATATTTTATTTTTCTGGAGGATATGTTGTACACCAAATATCCCATTGGCAGTAAAGCGCATTCAAATGTGTTGTAAGCCAAACAGTCACTTTGTTTAAACCAACACAATTACAAAGTAAAAATAAGGACCACAAAATAATGAACTGCATGTTTATAACATACAAAATCCATGCCTACTCAGTAGGTAATTACAACATTCCAACTCTTTGAATATATATTTATAAATTTACATTTTAGTTACAAAAATAGACTTTGAGTTTTTGCTTACATTCTACAGAAACAAAGCTGTGCTTGAAGCTGTCAATTTTCCGCTCTGTACCTTTTTTTCTGTTTTTTAAATTTTATTTTAAAGATCTTATACATTCTTTAAAGAAATCCCTTTCACCTTAAGGCTAGATGCAACGCATCAGGTCACGCAGATACACGTGTCGAGACATCAGCAAGGCTTCACAAAAAGGCACCAAGTTACTGAGACTTGAAAACAAAACAACTGACATGTGAGAGTACCATCTGATGTTATTTACAAAAAAAAAAGGAATACAAAAAAAAAGTAGAAATTAAAACGTAACATTACTCTTACACATGCTCGAATACATAAGTGCTGTTCTTAAGAACTCATGGTAGCATAATCACTAGATACCATTTACAAACGGAGTCCTATTCATTTCAAATAATACCATATGAATATGCAAGGAGAACAAAATTTTCACATCAAGAGTACCAAAATTAAAAAAAAAAAAAAAAAAAAGTAAAACTGAAAAAAAAACTTGCACATGTACAATATACATTATGTCTAGAGTAGAAATCCCTTTAATGAAATAAAAGTTGATCTTTGAAAGGATCATGTTGAAATTATTTCAATTATCCATGCAAATAATGTCTGTTGTTTGTTTAAAGGATGTAAAATAAAAATGGCAGTTTCTTAGGCATTCAAAGCTTAGCAGTTTATAATGGCCTCGCATGGTAAAGTCAATTGGTCATCAATAATACCCATTCTGAGACCATGCTTTGGAAGTCTTCAGATTGCGCCTGTTTATTTGTATTTTTCCCCCCACTCAGTCACATTAAAGTCTTAGCAAATCTCAATTGTCCTTGGGGAATATGTTACTGACATATCAGAAAGTGCTGAGGACACAGGCGAACTGTAGGAGTTTGTCACTATAGAAGAGGGAAAGCTGGTGATACATTGGGTCTGGAAGGTGGAGGTAACGGAGGGGTATGTCACTGCTGTGGTGGGAGATGGGAAGGAACTGTGAACTGGAGATGGGTAACATGAAGAAACTGGTGACGAGTAAGAAGTTGGCACTGGAGAGGGGTAAGATGTTGACGCTGAAGGAGAGTATGCGGAAACAGGAGAAGCAATGGAGACAGGTGTTGCTTTATCTGCTTTTTTGTCCTTTTGCCTCAAGTGAATTTTAGTGTGCCTCTTCCTCTCATCACTTCTGGCAAACTTTCTACCACAAATGTCACAGGCAAAGGGCTTCTCCCCTGTGTGTGTGCGGATGTGAGTGGTTAAATGGTCACTTCTACTAAAATTCCTCATGCAAATGCGGCACTGGAAGGGCTTCTGCCCAGTGTGGATCCGGATGTGCCTGGTCAGTTCATCAGATCTAGAGAACCTCCTGTCACAGGACTCAACTGGGCAGGCATATGGCCTCTCATGTGGAGGTGTCTTGCTTGGGCGGTTTGGGTATTTCCTCATTCTGCTTGGCTTGATGATCTGAGATTGATATGTACTGTTGATGGTCTTGAGGTCCTGTGAAGTTTGGGTTGCAAAGGCCTTGATGGTAGACAGGGGTGTGAGAGAAGGCTGCTGGGTTCTGTTCTCCATAGCCTGGAAGGGTTTCTGATCTGCAGATACCAGGCTAACATCTCCCTGTTGCTGTGGAAACAGGTAGTCTGGGATCATTGGTACCTGGAAGGTAGTCTTTGAGACAGGGTATGCAGGGGGTGGGTATGGAATGGAAGCAGTAGAAGCATTTTGGAAGGGCTGAGGTGAATGGTCAGGAAACATCTCAGGACTAGAATTAGGAAATGTTGGTGCTGCAGAATATATGGGGCTGCTCTCATTTGACTGTACAGAGCAACTCAGAGGGGGGCTCTGTGATGATGATGATGATGATGAAGAGGAGGACGATGATGGTGAAGATGAAGGTGCTGAAGAGGAGGATACATTGGCCATCCCCACAAGTCCACTGACAAGGCTGAAGAGAGGCTCTGGCCATAGGGTATTACTGCTGTTGGGTGCAGGTTCCAGGGAGAAGCGACCAGTATATGTTAGAGATGGCAATCTGGTGGTATGGTTGGCATAGCTGGATTCTAACACAGCTTTCTCATTGCTCAGTGACATTTCAGAGAAGGCATCTGAAACAGAACAAAAGCAGGTTACAGTGTGTAAACAAACAGACCCACTGCCCATTAATTATTCAGGAAGCTGACATGCATCTGTCTATAGGCAAAGCAAATGGCATTGAAGGGCTACACTTGTAGTACATCACTGGGGGATGATTTTACCAATTAAATGATAAACGACTATAGCAGTATTATATCAGCTATATGCTCCAGCTCCCAGCATGCACCTGCAGCCTTACTGGGAGCTGCCATTCAATAACTGCTGGAGGGCCACAGGTTGGACCCTATGACTGAATGGGATGGGAGGGTTCATTTAGCAGAATGTCTTATTGACCATGCAAATATGTGTCCGTTATTATAGAATTACATGTCTCATTTGGCAACAGAGAAGGCTAGATCCCACAAGCATGCTATCAATTACCATCTGCAGCAATTCCTCTATGTTACAACTACAGCTCCCAGCAAACCACTGACTAGCAGGTCAGACAGCCATGATATGAGATGACACAAACCAATGCAAAGACAAAGAAGCTGATTTCCCTATATAAATATATATATACAGATTAACTATAGCAAAGACTGTATTTTGCGCCAGTGACAGCTGCATTGGGTGTGCAGGTGCAACTAGCGGGTTACTAATAGAAATGACGGTGTGTGTCCAGGCTTACCTGCTGCAAGGTGATCGAATTGCTCAGCTCCATCCACCGGGGAATTGAAGCCGCTGCCATCGGGGACTGAGGCGCCCAGAAACTGAGGTCCCCCGGGATTGAGCAGCATCATCTCCTCCAGTTTGGGGTAGTTATCCATAGTTGGGGAATGGGGGAAAGAGCTGAACGGATCAGAAATCTGCAGAGGTGACACGAGCATGTCGGTTTTGGCAAGTGCCATACGATCCTCTGGGATTTCTAAAGGGAATGGGGAGACGGGCCACCCCTCTCGCTCTGTACAATGGGCTTTGGGGCACTGTGTATGTTGTGCTGATAATAACCAGTGTTTGGTGCTGCGATTAGAGTTTTGCTGGCTGCTGCTGGGGTTGTCGCCGGTTCTGCAATCGCTGCCCCCGCACGGCTCCCCCAGTCCTGCCTGCTGGAATCTCTCGCGGCTGCCACAGCTCGGCTTCTATTTAAAGCGTTCGTAGCCTTCAATCCCCGCCCCTTTTGTGACGTACATGGCCATATATGGACTGCAGGAAGCCCAAATTTGGAGGGCAGCTGGAGGATCCGTGACGTCGACTCGGAAGGGGGAAGACTGGAGATGGAACCCCGTGCAAACCCATTCGGAACCGGGGAAGCCAAGACTGGGAACGGTGCCGCTTGCAGTGTGTCTCCCGAGGAGAGTATAACCAGGCCTTTGTTCTACCGGTCACCCTGGCGGTGTATCCCAAGCACCGGGCATCCCGGCTAAGCACCGCCTCCCCCACCACCTTCCGGAAACCCCGGCAGCTCAGGCCATGTAAGGCTATGCCCATGTAAGTCGCTGTTCCGGCGGGGTTCCTTCCTGCTCCTTTTTAGGGCTTTCCGGATCAGCTCCCTCTCCCTTTCTGTTTCACATAGAGGGGAAAAAGTGCTGATGAGGTGCTGGAGCCCAGACAGGAGCAGGGAGACTGCAGAGAGAGCGCTGCATTAGCGCACCATTAGCGCACAGTCTTCCCACCTCTGTCACATACACAGTGCGCTCCCAGTCCCAAGCTGCACTTATCTCTACTATATGGTAAAAACAAAACCACTTCATCAAAATGTTATATACAGTGGAACCTCAATTTTACATCCCCTGATTTTATGTTTTCCTTCATTTTGTGGTCCCACCTATATATTATGCATAATACATTTCCCTGATTTTACATTTTCCTGGATTTTACACCATTTATTTCTGGTCCAATGAAAAACATAAAATATATATCCGTCTCTTATGCTGAGTTTCCAACATGCAGCCTCTCTGCTGCCAACAAGACTGCTATGGAACGGCACCTGCACACTCACAACTGCCCCTTGAGGGTTAAAAATTGATTACATTTTCAGCATAATAAAAATCAACCAACTATGTACCTCCCTAAATAATACTGGGCTGCCAATGGTCAATTGCATAACTAGATGTTACTGGGCCCCGAAGCAAATACATTTTAGGGCCCCCTACATATCCAGAGGTTGTACTGTTTTAGCAAAATACGTTGAAATTGCTCATTAATTAGGACCTCATGGGGCCCCCTATACTTCCCGAGCCCCCCTCTAGCCTCAGAGTCTGCCTTCTCTGTACTTACACCCCTGCCAGTGGTTATGGTGGCATAGAGATTTGGATGCTTAACTATACCTGTCATTTTATAAATGTACAATAAAATGCAATCGTAATCAATAATCTGGGAGTTGCAGTTGCACAGCTGCAAAATTAGAAACGACTCATTCCTCATATTATTAGGAATTGATTATCCTCTAATTTGTACATAATTCCCATGTTCGAAAGCTGGCCATACACAGAGAGATCCTCTCGTTTGGCGATGTTACCAAACGTGCAGATCTCTCCCTGATATGAGGTGAGGTGGGCAATATTGGACTGATCCGGTCGTGGGCCCTAGGGCCCAATGATCAAATCATAATGCAGGACTATGGGCAGTTGGATTGTGGAACCATATCAACAAACAGACGTGGTCTGCTATCCGATGAGATTTTTAACCCTGCCCGATATCGATCGGGGAAGCCCATCGGAGGGCCCCATACACAGGCCAATAAGCTGCCAACTCGACCCGAGTATGGCCACCTTAAGTCTACCATCACCTAAATGTGAAAACACTTTAATATTCTTACATGACTTGTCATGACACTGATGCTTGTAGTTCAGTAGCAGCTGGAGGGCCTCAAGTGAGACCCCCTGATAGGAGAAAATTGTTTCATACATAAGGTAATTTTTCTTTCCTGGTCATTCCTATGGCACCATAATAATAACCTCCTCCAACTCCCCTTGTGGACCAAAGCCACAATGAGATGAGGCTTGCCCTACTATTTCCATTAGGGGCAAGGTTTCAGAAGTTTTGGGAGGTTTGGGCCAGAGAGATCCAAGATCAACGGTTGCTTTCTATAATTACCAGGGATAATCGGCTGGAATTTTAATGAAAAAATCCTGATTGACCCAAAGGTTATTATTATGCTGCCAGGGATGACCAGAAAAAAGAGTTACCATTCCTTTTGACTGTGTCTAAGTACCACAAGTGGTGTAGTGCAGTTCCCAGAACCTGCAGCAGCCAAACAGGACAAGTTTTTGAAAAACAGTCATTTATGAAATCAGGTCACTTTTAACACAATACTTTATGAAATATACATTTTGTACTCAAAATATTTTGCCAAGCTGCTGGAATAAAATAAATAAATAAATAATAATAATAAAAATTATACAATAGTTGCTCTTTTCCATCGAACAAGTGCCACAAAGAGAAATTCTCCTACATTATATAAGGACTAATAAAGATAAAAGAATGGTCCTATACGTTTACAGGAGTACTAGGAAGGTTTTTGTCCAAATCTGACAGAGACAGCTTGGAAATGACCCTTTTTTTGGAACCCGGTGAATCGCTTCCCATGTCATATTGGCAGGCATTGGTTGGCAGCTGAACTGAAGGCCCATCTGCATAACATTTAGCACAGCATTTATTGTACATGTGAAAAGAGTAGAGGTAGGGAAGAACAAAAGATAAGCATTTTCTTTAAACCAAATATTGCAGTAGCCTACAAGTCTTCTCATATCTTGCCAGCCTCATTCACAAATTATTTCTGTGCTATGTACACAGTCAGTGAATGGACAGACTGACGTCCATCATGTAGACTGGGAAATTATAAGGACAATTCAATGTTTTCCCTTTTGGGTCTGTCTCATATCATCTGAAGTCTGTACAAACTTTTCATGAAAATTTGATAGTCCTCTTTCTTTTTAAAAGATGCAGACTAATCACATATTTCAGAGATTTTAGTTCACTCCTCTACTGTACAGCTTGAGTATTTATTTAAAAAGAATGCTGCAACAAATTCAACCTAATGTGAGACTGCAAATATATCTACATAACCCTGTTCACTGTATAATACATTTCCTAATGATAAGAGTTCATGAATATTGTGAGCCTGGACACCTGCATAGATTTTCACACCATCTGAACATGTCATACATTTAATATGGGGGCTAATGTTATTTCAGGCCTGCACAGTACCTTTCCTAGAAGCAAACCTAAAGTACAATGTAAAGTAGTCAGATCACCCTTTTAACTGGGGATGCTTATAAAATGTAAGAGCTGACATTCATTATAATCAGTGCGGGACACCGGGTTTATGGAATGGGTGTAGGATTGGAAGGTAAACACTTAGATATGTGCTTCAGATATTTAAGCTAAAACATAACCAATATATTTTCCTTGTTTTTCTACAATAACAGAAAATGCAGATGGGTATGTACACCCAGTTAAGTTCAATAACAGCTGAAAGGCCCCAGGTTGAACTTCCTTTTGTACCTTTGTTCCCCATGTATTTTGGAGACCCAGGGCAGTTACCTCTCTGCTGTACCCTAAACCAGGCTTACATAAGCACTAGAGCAACATTGCATTGTGTTTGTGCCATAAACCCCCTCCTTTTGAGATGGTGTGCATACTATTATTTTTAATAATGTTATAATTTAATTATAATATTATTTTTAATAATAAATAGATAATTTTTCAAGGAATAATTCAGTAATTCTTTTTGGCTATTCCATATTCAGTTAATGATCATATGGACTGTGCTGAGGTTTTACTGCCTTTATTGCAATGCATTTCCAATCTGAGGTTGCTAAGTGGTTGCTAAGCGAGCCTGAGGGTTTAAAAATAAATATTATTAATGCCAAGATATCCAGCACCATAGAGAAGTAGCAGCGGCTGTACTAGGTCACATTCCTTATATGCACATACTGTTGTTCTTCCATTTCCCGGTTGCAGAGATACAGATGATTGCAATAGGTAACAAATTCTGTTGTTATTTAAAGCAAATGTGATTGGAAGCCATACAGTCTGAAAGTAGTAACACCAAGCCCGTATACTACTATAGTTATGGGCAACCGGCAACCCTCCAGATGTTAACGTTTTTATACTGCAATAGCGAGAGTATGAGTTTAACAACAAAACCTGCAATTTTAAATTACCAATGCCTCTCGTAACCCAATTTGAATGCTAATGCAATGATTTATATTCCAGCTGTAAATGGAGAGTCACATAATGACTGTAGGAAGAAACCTTTGAGCATCTATCAGAGCTACAGATTTGGGTCTGGAATTTATTAGCCTCTAATTTGTACATAATTCCCATGTTCAAAAGCTGCCCATACACAGAGAGATCTGCTCGATATGCCCACCTTGAGGTGGGCGATATTGGACTGATCGGACAGTATTTTTAACCCTGCCTGATATCGATCGGGGAAGCCCGTCAGAGAGCCCCATACACGGGCCAATAAGCTGCCGTCTCTGTCTGTCGGCAGCTTTTAATGGCCACCATAAGTCTAACACCACCTAAATGTCACAATACTTTAATGTTTTTACATGACTTGTCATGACACTGATGCTTGTACTTCAGTAGCATCTGGAGGGCCTCAAGTGAGACCCCCTGATAGGAGAAAAATTTTCATACACACCGTAATTTTCCTTTCCTGGTCATCTCTATGGCAGCATAATAATAACCTTTGGATGAATCAGGATTTTTTCATAAAAAATCCAGACGATACCCCTTGGTAATTAGAGATCAACCCATTGATCTTGGATCTCTCTGGCCCAAACCTCCCATAACTTCTGGAGCCTTGCCCCTACCAGAAATGCATCTCATTGTGGCTTTGGTCCACAAGCGGAGTTAGGGTAAAACTACACTGACGACTTCCATGCGTTTTCGGCGGGGGGTGACCAGGAAAGGAGAAAAATGTTCATACTTACCATCATTTTCCTTTCCTGGTCATCCATATGGCAGCATAATAATAACCTCTTCCAACTCCCCTCATGGACCAAAGCCGCAATGAGGTAAGGCTGACCCTACCATTTCTGGTAAGGGGCAAGGCTCCAGAAGTTCTGGGAGGTTTGGGCCACAAAGATCCAAGACCAACGAATACTTTCTATAATTACCAGAGGTCATCGTCTGCAAATTTAAAAAAAAATCATGATTGACCCAAAGGTTATTATTATGCTGCTTTTCTCATAGCTGGTGCATCATGACTTTAGCATTTGCAGATCTTGAGGGATTTCTTTTACAAATCAAGGAGCAATAAGGGAACACAATCTCACATGCTGCATTATTTACCCAAGGCCAAATCCTTATATGCTGTGCCAAATACAGGCTTCCTAAAGCACCAATAATAATAATAATAATAATGAGCTCATGATGGGTAGGACAGAGCTGGCACCTCTCTGTGTTTTGAGACTTGTGTTTACTTTCATCTCATTCATTGTGGGAGGCTAAATGACTGCATTGTGCTGTGAAAGGGAAATTCCTGATGATACAAGATGCTCGGAATCTCTCTCTCTCACTGATGCCCCTCCCTCTTTCTCTGAAGCTTTTCCCAAGCTCTGCTTTTCCCACTCATAGTTACGGGTGCAGGAGATCTTGGGAACAACAGGTGGGGGGTTGTCTTTGACCTGGGAATGGGTGGGTGTGAATCTTTTAATACATAGTATTTTATTGCTGATTATTCCATGCTGGAGCGCCATTGTTTAGGATGGGATTAGGATGGGCCTTAATATTATTTGCAATGTTTATAACGCAACACGTTTATTAGCACAGCGCACAAACCATAGACTATTCTCTGCTGGCAGCGCGCTGCGACACTCTAAGGATGCACGTTAACTGCTTGCCTTTGCCTACAGCCAGACCAGGCAGAAGACGCATTGAGATTGGAGTGCGCATGCGCGGGGCTCTGCGCGCCTTTTCCTCATACCCTCAGTCGTTTGTGTGTGTCTTTCTCTCGCAGTCTGAAGAGAATTGCCGTCGCCCCTCTTACATAATTAAAGCCTCCTCCTTGTGCAAGTCAGTTCTGATCTAAGTAACAGGCACTAAGAGTTTCCCAGCTCTAGGGAGGAGAGATACTTAGAGCAGCCGTTGGTGCTATCCCCTTCAGAACTACTGGAGCCTGTAGGCAGCAGCCATTGCCCAGACAAAATGACTGTAGTCTTATTGTTTTCTATGTTACTGCAACATTATTATGACAATTCCTTTATACAGCACAGATATCCTTCACATCACTCCCTAGGCCAGGGAGCTTCTACTTTAACAATTCTGTCCAGTGCCATAACAAGATATTACAGGGCCCCACAGCAAATAATTTATGAGGCCCCCAAAATGTTTAGAGGTTGACCTGTTTTACCAGTATTTATTGAAATTGCATATTAATTAGGGCCTCATGGGGCCCCTATATCTCCTGGGCCCCTCTGCAGCCACAGGGTCAGATTCCTCCGTCCCTACGCCCCTGATTCTGTAAGTAGAAGTCGCCCTCACAGGTCTTAGCAGGAACAAACAAATTTTATTAACAAAACTCAAAGCCACAACTAATGGTTTGGTTGTTCCACAGCCTATATATATATATATATATATATATATATATATATATATATATATATATATATATATATATATATATATATATATATATAAGTCCATGTGGGCAGCACTCCGCTCTTGATGTTTAGACTCGGGTGCAAGGTAAAGAAATCAATTATGTAGACAAATGACCAGCAACACCGAGATATTTCATGAATAGTTCAAGTGTATTCAAAAAAACATGCAAAGCCCACTATATATAATATAGTGAATAAAGAATTCCGATGTAACTTATAATATCCTCATATTTTGCAACAGGGGGTACTTTATTTATTATAGTACACAAGTTTCAGTAAGTCTTGTAACAGAAATTACATCACTACTCACTGTTTATAACTGATTACATCACTACTCACCGTTTATAAGGATATAATTTACAAGATCTTCATGGCTTTTGTGTATTATATATATACAGTATTACTCTTCAAAGGACCCACACTCCAATTTCGTGAATACATTAACTTTTATTCATACTTGTGTACCCAACGTTTCGGCCCCAAAGTTTCAGCCTTAAAGGCGGGTAAGGACATATGAGGCCCCTAGGCTACACTTTCCACAGGGCCCCCTTCTAGGGCAGGACTTTATATCGGTGCTGTATGTGCCACTTTTTTTAAAAAAAAAAAACGCCACCCACCGTGTAAATTAACTGTCTGCAGAAATGATTTAACTGTCTGCAGAAATTATTTCACTGTCTGCAGGCTACAAATTTTCTCTGGCTGCAGTGCAGCTCTACAGCTGTTGCTGGGACCGGCTGGGTGCCCCCTGCTGCTGGCCCAGTGCTCGCTGGCACTGACTGCTGCAGCCTGCAGGACCAGGGTACTGCTACCACCACTCTGGCTGACCCCTTGGGCCCCCCTGCCAGCCATGCCTTGCTTTCTAGCTAGGCTAGCTGCCTGCCTGGGACTGAGACAAGTTGCAGCACAGTGCAGCCAGTAATAGGCAACTTGAACTTGGGCAGCAGCTTGGTAAAGAAATTGCCAATGGCAAGACTCATAGGAGCAGTGATGGTGAGTGACGACTCAGTGGATGTGGAGTCACAAAGAAGACAGACAGTCAGACTGCGTGTCTGCTCTGCCTGTGTCTGACTGCGTGTGTGCGAGAGAGTGCCGCGCTCAATGCTCTTATGTAGCCGCGGGTCATCGTCGGCGCACACCTGTGATGTCACTGGTGAGCGACTGCCCTTCCACATGAAGAAAGTCAGCCCGGCCCATCTAGAGATTGGTTGCACTTGCACACTGTGACGCAGAGAGACGCTGTGAGCCTGTGACGCTGCCACAAACCTGCATCATGCCTTCAGTGTCTTGTCTCCCACTCCCAGTCAGCAAGCCTGGGGGCGCGGAGCCTGGACCGCAGTGAATTAAAAATAAAAATGAAAAAAACCTATGGGGCCTTACCACTAATGGGCCCCTAATGCCTAGGCATTAATCCGCCCCTGTGGGCCTTTATCAATCAATGATAAAGGCCCAAATGGAGGCCGAAATGTTGGGTACATAAGTATGAATAAAAGTTAAAGTATTCACAAAATCAGAATGAAGGTCCTTTGAAGAGTAATATATATATATATATATATATATATATATATATATATATATATATATATATATATATATATACACACACACACACAGGAAGACAAATCACAGAATAAATATGCACAGAATTCATATCAGGACAAAGAGCCAAAGTTCTATGTTGTAAGAGACACAGTGGGAAGGAGGTCCCTGCCCGGTAGAGCTTACAGTCTAAGTGAGTCTTGCAGGTGAAATAAACAAATATCCAAGGACCAATATAAAGCAACTAGCAATGACAGTTCAACCATGCTTATTTCCTGCGCTGTCAACCTGAGGCAGCTTTTGCGTTACCTCTGCCATCAGGGTAGTACCGGGCTGGTGGGACACCAGTAAAAAACCCATCGGGTCCTGTTAAACCAGCCCTACTCCCACTAAAACCCTGGATGTTGCACCTTGACCTTCCCCTGGCCCCAATCGTGTCCACAAAAATCATATTTTGGTTCCTGGTCCTGTGACATCCCAGCTTAGTCTATAAATTGGTGGTTTGAAAGAATAAATGACTGAAGAGAAGGTAAGAATAGTAAAGCCAATGATAACTAACTATGAGGTAAGTCTGGTCCTATTGCCAACTTAATTATAAATGTGTACAATGAATAGAATATTCCAATTTATTGCTTGCTGTTTTATTAGCAGTGATGTAACAATCATTTTCACAAATGTTTCAAAGAGATTGCAGCTCAAGAGAAATTTGTATCTTTGAGTCTCATAAAGAATGTGATCATTCGAGGCATGTTCACTCTTTCCACTTGTGCCCAGATTTGTAAACACACACACACACACACCATTGGTTTACATATCTAGTACTTGTTTCCCAATAGGAGAAATATAATAGCTTAATCTGATGGTAACTGTGGCCTCTTGTTACCATCAGTCTATTGGATGTATGAGCACAAGTGATAAATATTCTGCCTCTCGCTAGCATTCATACATTGCACCAGTAGCCTGCAGTCACACAGACTATTGTGCGTTCATGTGAGTTAATAACTTAACAGGAGTCTGCACTAAATGACACTTCTCTAACAACATCTGCTGCAAGGAGCTCATGTCCACAGTGCCATTTTGCTGAAGGGTGCTTTCCTAGGTTTTAATGATTTAAGAGAACATCAGCAATTTTTCATCTATCATTTATAAAGATGAATACTCGCAACAACTTGGTGAATTATTTAAGATGAACTTTTGGGTGCTGTGACATTATTCTTAGAATAATTGACTTAGAAATGTGTTGAAAGGGACTACAAATTTGTGAAATATATAAATATTTGCCTTTATTTTTTTATTATTTTTTTTTTTAAATGGAACGTAAAATTGTTGTCACCATTGGGCTGTAATAAATAGTGTGATGTATCATGCGCATGCTGATATATAATAATAATATGCATTACAATGCCTACATTTATTAAAGGACAAGGAAAGTCTAAAATAGAATAAGGCTAGAAATGCTGTATTTCGTATACTAAACATAAGCATGAACTTACTGCACCACAAGCCTAATCAAACAAATGATTTATGCTTTCAAAGTTGGCCACAGGGGGCTGTCATCTTGTAACTTTGTAAAACATCTTTGCCTGACCCTAACCCTGCACATGCTCAGTGTGGTCTAGGCTGCTTAGAGATCGTCATAAACAAAGCTGCTTGAATTCTGCATGGCTGGGAAGTAAGGCGGGGGCTCCCCCTGCTGTTCATAAGTATGATTGTTTCCCTGCTCAGCAGTTAGGGACCATCTGACAATTCCTATCCACAGCAGTTAATGAAGGGAGAATTTCACTGCATACAGTCAGGTTTCTTATAAAAACGGTACACATTTTTTAATTAAAGAAAGTAGAAATTGGATTTTATTTTTGTGGCTTTCCTTGTCCTTTAAGAAACCCCACAACACACACACACATATATATATATATATAGTGTGAAAGTTGCACTTCCTTAGAGCTGAGTGCCTAGAACCAAAAAAGTTTAATACATACAATGAAGGTGGTCTGCACTCCACCCATATTAGACCAACCTTTCGGCTCCTGCTTGGGGCCTTCTTTAAAGGGATACTGTGATGGGGAAAAAATCTTTTTTCAAAATGAATCAGTTAATAGAGCTGCTCCAGCAGAATTCTGGGAATTTGACAAAATGTCTAGCCCCATGTCAGATTTCAAAATTGAATATAAAAAAATCTGTTTGCTCTTTTGAGAAATGGATTTCATTGCAGAATTCTGCTGGAGTAGCACTATTAACTGATGCGTTTGGAAAAAAACATGTTTTCCGATGACAGGATCCCTTTAAGGTGAAAAGGGATCTTAAAGGATTTCCAGCAACTCATATTTTAGTACATTTACAAAACACATTCCTGACTTAAGCGTTAACTATGTGAAGCATTAGTCAATGGAGATACGTGGGTTAACTAAGTTCATTTATTAACACTGGGCTCATCAGTAACCAATGGCAACCAGTAAAATTTTTGCATTTCATTGTTCCATAATTAAAACAGAAATGCTTCAACCTTTTGTTTTAATTAAGAATTATATATGTTGTTTTTAATGTTGCTTGTATTATACAGGGCAAATTCTGAAAGTAAAAACACATTCTACTGTTTTTGTTTCTTCAGGAAGGAAGTAGATGCAGTCATCTGAATTCCGGGCACTTCTGCTATACAGTAAGGTTAGAAGCTGTCATTTATAGCTATATATATATATATATATATATATATATATATATATATATATATATATATATATATATATATATATATATATATATATATATATATATATATATATATATATATATATATATATATATATATATATCTTTATCATTCTTTACTATTATTATGTAGTATTTTCCCAGTTTATCAGCACACCTCAGTTTCATTCATTACTTCTTAATACCTTTTATTAAACATAATTTCTCATAGTGTTTTTTTAATCGCATGCTTACAATTAACATGGGAAACATAGATGCTTCATAACCAACATGTTAATTATCTGTCATTATGCCTCTAATTACATACTACAAATACCTGAATTATAGCTCTTTTGCTAAACAATCTTTTTTAATGACCAGTACAGGACCCACTTTTTCAAATTGTTTTTTTTTTCTTTCCCTTAAGCATTCAGCTTCACTTAAATACTCCCACTAAATTTTAAAACTGACCTAAACATTTGTTGTAGGGATTATTCACGTGGCATATTTATAGTGCTGTTTTAATGATGTCTATAGGTTAAACTTGAGCAGAGGTTCAAGGGAAGCTCTAAACCAGAAGATGGGAGGTTGAGAATGAATAGTGGGAGAATGCATGTATGATATCCTAGATATTGCTGAAACCTTGCTATTATGAGGTTATTTGAGCCTTAAGGAACAGTAACACCAAAAACTGAAAGTGTATCAAAGTAATTAAAATATAATGTAGTGTTGCCCTGCACTGATAAAACTGCCATGTTTGCTTCAGAAAGACTACTATGCTTTATGTAAATATGCTGGCATGTAGCCTTAGGGGTAGCCATTCAAGCTGTAAAAAAATGAGAAAAGGCACATGTTACATAGAAGATAACAGATAGAACCCCACTGTTATTGGGCAGGGTTTATCTATTATCTGCTATGTAACCAGTGCCTTTTCTCCTTTATTACAGCTTGAATGTCTGCCATGGCTACATAACAGCTTATTTATGTAAACTACAATAGTCTTTCTGAAGAAAAAACACAGCTTTTAACAGTGCATTATATGTTAATTATTTTAAAACACTTTATTATTTTCAAACACTTTTGTTTTTTGATGTTGCTGTTCCTTTAAAAAGCAGGACTAGAGGATACATTTCCACAAATCTTACATTTCACTGAACTAGTTCATATATTTCTAGTTAGGCCAACTAGTCTGGCATGCAGTTGTATTTAATATTGTTGTAAGGAGTAATATTCCCTGAATTGCATTGCAGCCAGAGGCTGCTAAACATTTGGACTGTCAGACCATTGATTTCATATAGGGCAAATCCTTTGTAATAGTCAGAGCTAATTCACTTGGCTATCCAGCTGTAATGCAATTCAGGGAATTCAAGTTATTTGCTATGTGGACAGATGTGATTTTATATTGATGTATTGGACTGACTACAATCTGCTCAACCTTACCAGTGTACATGAGGTATTAGAGAGTCAATAGCAAGTAACATTATTCTTTCAGGTGCCAAAATTCAAAGATGGACAGCTCACACATATACATTTTTCCACACATACACACTTGCACAGCTAAAGATCTTTATTTGAAACAGCATGCAATGATTTCTGCCACCACCAAGACCCGTTCCCTTCAATTCTATTTTCATTCAGAGTTAGTTTATTTAGCCACAGTTGTTATTGAAAGTTTGCAGTGTTTTGATGTCCATATCTGTGTTTTAATTTGCATTGGTAAAGGTCCTACCCTGCCTCAATCTACAGGCACCTCCCCACTGACAGAAAAGGCAACATTTCCCATGTTTTGGGAGAAAATGGCAGAACTATATGAGTCAGTGGGACGGATCTTCAAACTTAGATCTCACTTGAAACCTGGGACAGATTTAGGTTGGTAAAATAAAAATAAATTAACTGACATTGCAGCCCAACACTTCTAAACATAGGAATCTCTTCTCTACAAACACATTTGGTTTTTACCCTGCCATGTACCATCGCACCCTACTACCTTTTCCATTCCTAATGGACTTTCAAGACTGGCTGACTACCAGTTGTCGCCCTGAGACAGATCTTTTAGATGTACCTTAAAAATAAGCTGACATTTTTAATGCGTATTTCATTGTCAAGCACGTACAGGAACTCTATATACTATGGAAACAGTATTTTCTGCCAAAATCAGTATATTTATTTTCTGCAAGATATGTAACTACATTATTTATTACATTAATATCAGCTCCTTCAGTTTGTATGGTAGCATTTAGAGAATAAAGGCTTTTGTGTTTTTGAGAGAGCAGAACAGAGATCTTTTACTGGACCCATGCCTAGTCTTTTTTTATTTAAATCACACAAATGAAGGTATTTCAATCTTTTTTCCTTAATGTTAGAAGCTTCCATGGTAACTAAATGCGGTGGATGAATATATAATCTTTACCCAAGCTCTTTGTGTTCAAACCTTTCTGTCTACAGGCAGTTTGTTAATTCACAGAGCCCTGCTTCAGAGCTTTGATTGACTCTGAACAGCAATGCTGTTATTAGCTAAACAGGTAAGTGTTCTAATCTTGCAGAATATGACAAAATGGTAAATGTCTCAGTGAGACCATTAGTGCGCTATTCATAAACAAATGAATGGCATTGCAAAAAAAATATTTAGATTGTGTCTTGATCTACAGGATTAAAGTGGTAAGAAACCATACTAAAATGCAGAGGTGCCCAGTAAACTTCTGTTTGTCAGTGCTCTATAAAATCAATATATTATGACTCAAGGAACATATCCATGTGTGTGTATGCATACATTTTTCAGTGCACGGCAATGCAATGACAGCTAAATTCAATCAGTCGTGCGGGGCTGTATCCATCAAAGTAGATGCCAACTCTTAATGCAGATAAGGTTGATTTGAGTTTCCCTTGACTTTTGACATGTTCATGCCAAATTCAGCTTTATGGCAATTGAGGTAATATCTCCTTGTGGCTTTGGCTGGCGGTGCACAGACTAACTGGCTAGTTATGATATAATAAATTCATGCATGGATGGGCCAACTGGGCAGGCTCAACACCCAGGGGCACATTTACTAAGCTCGAGTGAAGGATTCGAATGAAAAAATATTCGATTTTCGAAATATTTTTTTCGGTACTTTGACCATCGAATTGGTCAAATTCGATCGAATCGAATGATTCCAATGATTCGAAGTAAAAATCGTTCGAGTATTCGACCATTCTATAGTCGAAGTACTGTCTCTTTAAAAAATACTTTGACTACATACTTCGCCACTTTAAACCTCTCGAGGTGTAATGTTAGCCTATGGGGACCTTCCCCAGCACTTTTCAAAAAATTTTTTGATCGAAGAAAAATCCTTCGATCAGTCGCTTAAAATCGTTTGAATCGTTCGCTTTGAAGGATTTTATCGATTGATATTCGAAGGATTTAACTTCGAGGGTCGAATTCGAGGGTTTATTAACCCTCGAAATTCGACCCTTGATAAATGTGCCTCCCCGTGTTACTTTAGCTAATGAATCAGATGGGTTTTAGTTTTGCATTTTAATCCTGCAATAAAAATCACTATGGTGAAGTCATGAGCTTCTTTGTGTGCTCTCCAGGTGATATTTTCTTCATATTTGGAAACGTTTGTAACTAGCACAGGGTATGCAGTCTGTTGAGCAGTCTACACCAAAAGGACAGAAGACAATCTGTTTCTGTATGTCACATACAAAGCATTTGCTTAGAAATTGGATTGAATTGTGTTGACATCTGTAGACAAACTATGTTGTTTTAAATAAGATATTTTTTTGCAAATCACATATTATATTCCCTGTTTCGATTATACTGTTCACCATCTACCATTATCCAAGCACATCAAGGTAAAAATCCAGGCTGCAATTCATTTTTGTTTGAAATATTTTTATTTGAAATATGATCTTGAGGGATGTTTTAAAGGGGAACAAGCTCAGTGCAGCAGAGGGCCAGTATCGAGTAATGAGTGGCTTTCCCTATAGTAGAGCTAAAACAGCAACGTTAAAGGGCTTTAATTGTTTTTTTATTTAGAAAAAAACAACTCTTTTTATAGAAATATTGAAGCTGGATAGGGCTTTAGGGCACACATTTACTGATTACAGATAGATTGTATAAAATACAATGATTTTAGTTCTAAATAGGAAGTTATATAGGGGTGAAATATTATCCCTGGCTCTGTACAGAACTGTAGAATGAAAACCTCTCTCATACAGAAGAGTACATTTGTTGCAAAAAAATTATCTTATTTGTACGAACAGATATACATTTCAACATAAAAAAGACAAAGGATATTGGTTCTGAAATATGTAAATTTTACAAGAAAAATGTTTATGGGGGGTGTGTTAATGCATAAATAATGGTATTTGAGTTATCCTAGCATTTTAGCTACTCACTGAGCTCTTTTAGAATTGATATCCAAATGTCAATTGCATTTGGCATACTACACAGGCAGTGAATTAATCCCAAATGTTTATTTTCAATATCTGGTTTCCATGATGTTCTGCTCACATAAAGCTCCCAAACAAGCTTGAGACAAGTGCTGTGTTGCCATATCTTACCTGGGTATGTACATTTTATAGTGATGGAAAAAAGTGCAAAAGGAAGTGCAAAGAAGCAGGATGTTTCCAAATTGCATGTGAATATTTCAAATAGTTGCAACACTTATACAAGTTTACATCTCCATTCATCATCATTATATGGGCAAGTTTATTCATCAAGGGAAAAACCATAAGCTTATATGGCTAACTTTGACTTGAATCAGGTTTAGAAACTATCAGAAAGGAATATGGCCTCTTCCATAAATCAGCAACTGATATACAGCAAATGATCAGTGGTACTCCTGTAGCAGCACCTGTTTACACCAATTGCTTGCACTGGTAGTAGCAAACCTGCATGTAATATAGAATATGTGTTGTGTTATGACACACAATACACAGGCAAGGTGCTGTTTTTGCAGAAGCTGGATTGGCTGCCAAGAAAGTGAGGAATGGTGACTATATATTAAAGGGGTTGTTCATCTTTAAACTGATATGAATGAGAGACTGCAATATGAATAGGGGAGTGACTGAAGAGAAAGATGAGTAATACAGAGTAGCAATAACAATAAATGTGTAGCGTTATAGAGCATTTGTCTTTAAGATGGGGTCAGTGACCTCCATTTCAAAAGCTGGAAAGAGTCAGAAGGAGAAAAACCAAAGGCCATTTGAAAAGCTGTTTAGAATTAGGCATTATATATCATACATAAAAGTTAGCTTAAAAGTGAACCAACCGTTGAATAATGTGGGGTTATATAGAATATGCTGAGTTTGTGCTGTGTTATGAGTGAATTGTCAGGCAAGAAATGTAATATGCATAATTTTCATTTTGGGGTCCCCACAGACCTTATACTTGAGTAAATCTTTGCATAGACCTTTTTCCAAGATAAATGGAAATAGCAAAATGGCTTTGCTTTTAAGTGGGTGAAACCAGGAAGTGTTGGTGGGTGAAGCTTATTATAACAGTTGGTGTGGTGAAATATTGGGAGTGTTGTACTGAGGAGGATGAGCTGCTTATTTATGTATTATCATTATACATAACATAAAGTATGAACACCATCCCTTGCATGTGCACTCCTATACTCAAAGCTTCTGCATACCCTGCTTTGACATTTAGGGGCAGATATACATAGGGTCGAATATCGAGGGTTAATTAACCCTCGATATTCGACTGCCGAATGTAAATCTTTCGACTTCGAATATCGAAGTCAAAGGATTTAGCGCTATTCCTACGATCGAACGATCATGCGATTAAATCCTTTGAATCGAATGATTTTAATCCATCGATTGAAGGATTTTCCTTCGATCAGAAAATTGTTAGGAAGCCTATGGGGACCTTCCCTATAGGCTAACATTGGCCTCCGTAGGTTTTAGGTGGCGAGCTAGGGGGTCGAAGTATTTTTTAAAGAGACAGTACTTTGACTATCGAATAGTCGAACGAATTTTAGTTCGAATCGTTCGATCCAAAGTCATAGTCGAAGGTCGAAGTAGCCTATTCGATGGTCGAAGTAGCCATATTCGACCATTCGCAATTCGAAGTATTTTTTCTTCTATTCCTTCACTCGAGCTAAGTAAATGGGCACCTAAATATATACGGTAAAAACGAGAAAGTTCCTTAATAGTTCTCATTATTATTTTAGGCTAGTGGGTTTAAGGTAAAGCTGAGAGCTTAGGAGTTTTAAGATTAATGCTAGTAAGTGGAGAAAGTCTCACAAGGAGGCGTATCCATGCAATCCATGTCACCTTGGCTAGAGGCCTTCATGGGCATACACCAGCATACAACAGCAGTGTACTCACTTTGTAGTTTCTGAGTTTATGCCTAGTCCTAACAATCATGATCGTTGCCGGTTGTAGATGAGACTTTTTCCCATCAGCTATTCAATTTCTATACTGCAGACATTCCTAATGCATTGCACTGCTACTATGCTCTGCCCTACTTAAGAAATACAATTATTAAGTGTCCTACTTTTGAATCAGCTCTTAGTTGCCTATGAATCTGCTCCTCTGGGCATCCCTGAGGGTTGCAGGTTGCAAATTTCTACCCTACATTGTCTTAAATGCAGGTAAACTGGCACCTTTTTTAAATCATTGGAGGTGTTTTCTGGGTTTTTCCTTTTTAGTTTGATTGGGGTGTTATATTTTATTCATCTATTCATCAGTTTCATATACAGTATATTCACAAAACAGGCTGACGACTGGTAAATCAGAGTTTTATTTGTTCATTAAAGAAAAGAAAGCACTAAAGCTTTTAAATGACATTAACATTACGAGGAAATATATCTTTTGTGCTACCATCATAACAAGCAGGCATGTCTTATAATGCCATAATGATGTAGTAGTATTATATATATATATATATATATATATATATATATATATATATATATATATATATATATATATATATATATATATATATAGAAACAAAAAATGACCGCACTCATAGGACTTGTAAGATGAAAAAGAAAAAATTTGGTTTTCATCAGGCTCACGGGTAAGAGCCGAAACATTGAATAAAACCAAATTTTTTCTTTTTTCATCTTACAAGTCCTATGGGTGCGGTCGTTTTTTGTTTCTTTAAATACTAATACTATTTAGTACCAGCACCTGGGCAGTTGCTTAGTGATCTGTGTGCACCAGGCCAGCGTTTGTGTGTGTGTGTGTATGTATGTATGTATGTATATATATATATATATATATATGAACTGACACAGCACTCCAATTTATAAATGCATAAATAGTGTATTATAGAAAAGCATACCACAGCCCCAAGGGTGACGGTTCGGGGTACACAGACCCCTTTCTCAAGCCAGGGGCACAAGTGAAGTAACAAACATTAATCCACATGAGTTTATATAGGGTAATACAGGAAATTGCATGTGACTAAGTGACATCACAATTGGTAATTCTCTTTCATTAACCCTTTAGTTATCCAAGGCTGTCAATAGAAATAAACCTCTACTCCCCATTCCCGAAACGTCGCACTTGGGGCTGTGGTATGATTTTCTATAATTATGCATTTATAAATTGGAGCGCATACATATATATATATTTTTGGTCTATAATATTGGCTAATCTGGCAAAGCCATTTTTCTGACAATTTGCACCATATTCAAGGGTTGTGCGGCTATTTTCTTTTTTTGAAATAAATATATATATATATATATAGAGAGAGAGAGAGGTGGTCCAAATAACCGTATTTCTCAAAGTGCTTTATTCCATAAATTATGCCAACATTTCGGGTCCTGATTGGGGCTTTTTTCAAGTTGAAAAAGGATCTGAAAAAGGCCCCAAGCAGGAGCCAAAACATTGGTGTTGTGGAATAAAGTACTTTGAGAAATATGGAGATTTGGAGTGGGGACCACCTTCATTGTACCACCAGCTTTAAAGGAGTGCAGCTTTTACACAATTTTTTCATCTATATGTGAAACATAATGGAGGACATAATGTTTTTTACTAGAGGACACATGACTAGTTTCATACCTTATATACACACAAAGAGCAGGAGAATGAGTGACAGTGCACAGCCCTAGCCTAAGTAATTGTTATATAAATATAAACCATATACAGATTTTTTCAAGTTCCACCGAGCATACTGTGAGGTAGTGAAGGCCTAGCCTGGTTGCTAGCCTTAACCTCATTACTTGGTCTCTTTTGACGTGCTAGATCTGGGAGTCCCAGAATACAGTCCCTACTGAAGAGCAGTAGCAGACCATGTATTTTTGTTGTTTCTGACATTATCCATTTAACCTTTTAAATGCCACAGATCGTAGAATCTACGTTCTGTGGCAAAGGTACTTGAAATGCCACAGAACGTAGATTCTACGTTCTGCAGCATTTCCTGTTTCAGGAGCGGAGGAGCGGCTGTTAGAGCCGCTCGCTCCGTTCCTGCTCGATCCCCTGCCCCTAGGCAACGAGCAGAGCAGGGGATCGAGTGGCCCCTGGGGCGCGATCGCCCAGGGGCCCAAAAACAGCAGCAGGCACGTGTTACTTAAGTGTCCTGCTGCTGCAGCCTGCACCGGATCGTCGATCTCCGCCCCCACAGCACACAGACAGGAACCACGAGGCAGATGTCTTCCAGGGGCTCTTCCTGATCGCCTGCAACAGTCTCCAGCGATTTTTTCAGGTTAGTGCAACAATTACACACACAAACACACCAACACACACTTATTACAGTAATACACACTTAGATTCACACTTACACACACTTACACATACATTTTTGGGGATTGGGGGGGTCACTTACACTCACTGCACTTACACACATGTGCACACGCACACACGCGCACATAACATGTAATTTACCATTTGTACACACGCACACGCACATACATGGCATTGTGGCCTTTTTTTTTTTTTTCTTATCGCATCGTTTCTTTTTTTGGCTGAAAAAAATGTTTTATTGCCATTACGCATAGCGTATTCGCTAACCGTACTGTGCAATACCTTTTGTATGTTATTTCGGTGATTATATTGCAATTTTGGGTATTTTGGTGCATTTTTAGCCATTTTATTGAATTTTTAGCCATTTTATTGCATTTTCAGCTCTGCATATATTGTGTTCACTTTTTTCTAGCCGTATAACCTGTTTGGCCCATCTAAAATATTCAAACTGTGATTCTGACAGCTGATAACACTAGTCTGGAAAAAAAACATTGATTTTTGTGGTTTTATTGGATTTTTTTGCATTTCACCCTTTACTGCCTTATTTTGTTTTGCCTTGTAAATTTTATCTACTATATATCCATTTGGGGGTCTCTGTGCGCCACATAGTTTGGTATATCTATGCATTTTGGGCATCAAAGTGTTCAGTAGACCTCTGGCGTTCATATTTAGGATGTTTTATGCTGATACGTTACGAAATGTGGGGCATATAATGGGGTAAAATTCAAGCTTTCTGACAATTTTCAGAAATTTGATAAAAACCGTTATGTTCAGCATTGCTTTGCAGTTTGGCAGTTTGCAGTAGAAACACTTATTTACCCATATTGGATTCGTCAGAATGTGTACTTTCTGAAAATATATGGTTTTCTGGGGTCTTTGTACTGTTAGGGGGGTCTAATGTCGCATAATACACACACCAGGTGCTTATATTGCAGCAGCCAGCGCGTCAGCTGTGAAAATGTATATACACTATTGTCATTTGGGGGTCTCTGTGCGCCACATAGTTTGGTATATCTATGCATATTGGGCATCAAAGTGTTCAGTAGACCCCTGGCGTTCATATTTAGGATGTTTTATGCTGATAAGTTACGAAATGTGGGGCATATAATGGGGTAAAATTCAAGCTTTGTGACGATTTTCAGAAATTTGATAAAAACGGTTACGTTCAGCATTGATTTGCAGTCTGGCAGTTTGCAGTAGAAACACTTATTTACCCATATTGGATTCGTCAGAATGTGTACTTTCTGAAAATATATGGTTTTCTGGGGTCTCTGTACTTTTAGGGGGGTCTAATGTCGCATAATACACACACCAGGTGCTCATATTGCAGCAGCCAGCGCGTCAGCCGTGAAAATGTATATACACTATTGTCATTTGGGGGTCTCTGTGCGCCACATAGTTTAGTATATCTATGCAAATTGGGCATCAAAGTGTTCAGTAGACCCCTGGCGTTCATATTTAGGATGTTTTATGCTGATACGTTACGAAATGTGTGGCATATAATGGGGTAAAATTCAAGCTTTCTGACAATTTTCAGAAATTTGATAAAAACCGTTATGTTCAGCATTGCTTTGCAGTTTGGCAGTTTGCAGTAGAAACACTTATTTACCCATATTGGATTCGTCAGAATGTGTAATTTCTGAAAATATATGGTTTTCTGGGGTCTTTGTACTGTTAGGGGGGTCTAATGTCGCATAATACACACACCAGGTGCTTATATTGCAGCAGCCAGCGCGTCAGCTGTGAAAATGTATATACACTATTGTCATTTGGGGGTCTCTGTGCGCCACATAGTTTGGTATATCTATGCATATTGGGCATCAAAGTGTTCAGTAGACCCCTGGCGTTCATATTTAGGATGTTTTATGCTGATAAGTTACGAAATGTGGGGCATATAATGGGGTAAAATTCAAGCTTTGTGACGATTTTCAGAAATTTGATAAAAACGGTTACGTTCAGCATTGATTTGCAGTCTGGCAGTTTGCAGTAGAAACACTTATTTACCCATATTGGATTCGTCAGAATGTGTACTTTCTGAAAATATATGGTTTTCTGGGGTCTCTGTACTTTTAGGGGGGTCTAATGTCGCATAATACACACACCAGGTGCTCATATTGCAGCAGCCAGCGCGTCAGCCGTGAAAATGTATATACACTATTGTCATTTGGGGGTCTCTGTGCGCCACATAGTTTAGTATATCTATGCAAATTGGGCATCAAAGTGTTCAGTAGACCCCTGGCGTTCATATTTAGGATGTTTTATGCTGATACGTTACGAAATGTGTGGCATATAATGGGGTAAAATTCAAGCTTTCTGACAATTTTCAGAAATTTGATAAAAACCGTTATGTTCAGCATTGCTTTGCAGTTTGGCAGTTTGCAGTAGAAACACTTATTTACCCATATTGGATTCGTCAGAATGTGTACTTTCTGAAAATATATGGTTTTCTGGGGTCTCTGTACTGTTAGGGGGGTCTAATGTCGCATAATACACACACCAGGTGCTTATATTGCAGCTGCCAGTGCGTCAGCCGTGAAAATGTATATACACTATTGTCATTTGGGGGTCTCTGTGCGCCACATAGTTTGGTATATCTATGCATACTGGGCATCAAAGTGTTCAGTAGACCCCTGGCGTTCATATTTGGGATGTTTTATGCTGATAAGTTACGAAATGTGGGGCATATAATGGGGTAAAATTCAAGCTTTGTGACGATTTTCAGAAATTTGATAAAAACCGTTACGTTCAGCATTGCTTTGCAGTTTGGCAGTTTGCAGTAGGAACACATATTTACCCATATTGGATTCGTCAGAATGTGTACTTTCTGAAAATATATGGTTTTCTGGGGTCTCTGTACTGTTAGGGGGGTCTAATGTCGCATATTACACACACCAGGTGCTCATATTGCAGCAGCCAGCGCGCGTCAGCCGTGAAAATGTATATACACTATTGTCATTTGGTGGTCTCTGTGCGCCACATAGTTTGGTATATCTATGCATATTGGGCATCAAAGTGTTTAGTAGACCCCTGGCGTTCATATTTAGGATGTTTTATGCTGATAAGTTACGAAATGTGGGGCATATAATGGGGTAAAATTCAAGCTTTGTGACGATTTTCAGAAATTTGATAAAAACCGTTATGTTCAGCATTGCTTTTCAGTTTGGCAGTTTGCAGTAGAAACACTTATTTACCCATATTAGATTCGTCAGAATCTGTACTTTCTGAAAATATATGGTTTTCTGGGGTCTCTGTACTGTTAGGTGGTCTAATGTCGCATAATACACACACCGAGTGGTTATATTGCAGCAGCCAGCGCGTCAGCCGTGAAAATGTCTATACATATTGTCATTTGGGGGTCTCTGTGCGCCACATAGTTTGGTATATCTATGCATATTGGGCATCAAACTGTTTAGTAGACCCCTATGTTTATATTTAGGATGCTTTATGCTGGTAATGATACATGGACAATACGATGCTGGAAAGTTGAAGCTTTGAGGCAATTTCCAGATATTTCACCAAAACCGCCAAATTTGGCAAAGCCTTGCGACTCAGTAGTTTGGAGCAGAAAGGCATGGGTACCGTAGAATGTGTACTTTCCAAAAATATATGGGTTTGGGGGGTAAACATATATTTCTGTGTTTTTACCCCGCAAAAATGCAGTCAATGTGTTGATTTTTCATTAGCTGAAGTTACCCACGGGACTGTTTGTATGCGCTAACTTCATTTTGGGGCCTCTAAATGCCAGATACTTTGGTAAACTTATGAACAATGGCCACCAAAATGTTCAGAGGAACCCTGGCAATCATATTTAGGGTGCTTTTTCTTAGTACGTAATGACACATGGGTGATATGGTGCTGGGAAGTTGAAGCTTTGAGGCAATTTTCAGATATTTCACCAAAACCGGCAACTTTGGGAAAGCCTTGCGACTCGGTAGTTTGGAGCAATAAGGCATGGGTACCCATTTTAGATTCTGTAGAATGTGTACTTTCCAAAAATGTATGGGTTTGGGGGGTAAACATATATTTCTGTGTTTTTACCCCACAAAAATGCAGTCAATGTGTTGATCTTTCATTAGCTGAAGTTACCCACAGGACTATTTGTATGCGCTAACTTCATTTTGGGGCCTCTAAATGCCAGATACTTTGGTAAACCTATGAACAATGGCCACCAAACTGTTCGGAGGAACCCTGGCAATCATATTTAGGGTGCTTTTTCTTGGTGCATAACGATACATGGGTGATATGGTGCTGGGAAGTTGAAGCTTTGAGGCAATTTTCATATATTTCACCAAAACCGACAAATGTGGGAAAGCCTTGCGACTCAGTAGTTTGGAGCAGAAAGGCATGGGTACCCATTTTAGATTCTGTAGAATGTGTACTTTCCAAAAATGTATGGGTTTGGGGGGTAAACATATATTTCTGTGTTTTTACCCCACAAAAATGCAGTCAATGTGTTGATTTTTCATTAGCTGATATATTATTCAAATTGCAGGTGAGTGATTGCTCACCAAAGTTAATCACATCTCAAAGGAGATGATTAACTGATTAAAATACAACTGTCACTTAAATTAAAGTGCACTTAAATATGGAGTGTGAGAATTGTCTGAACAGAAACCAGGTCTGGGGATACTGAGCAAAGTACCCCATCTATTGCCCACTGGTCAACAAATTCTTTCAACCGACCAGTAAACACTGCTTGGGTGTACTCTGCTCGGATGCGGGAACGCACCAGCACTCGGAACAAGACCTCTGCTGGCAGAGGATTCCCACCTTCCAAACATTGCTTTCTAGATTTATGGATGACTAATTTAGCTAAAGCCAGGAGCAAGTTGGAGAGAAGGTCTTTCTCTTTATTGTCCCGGGATACTGGGCGTCCAAAAATATAAACATGAGGGGAAAAGTGTAACCAGAACTGCAGGTAAAGCTTCCTCAAAAGAGCCAATAGAGGTTGCAGTCTGGCACACGTAAAATAAGCATGAAACACAGACTCTCCTTTGCCACAGAATGGACAAGCAGCTGGGGAGTCTGTAAAACGAGCTAAATACTCTCCTGTGCTCAATGCACCATGCAGCACTTTCCAACTCAAGTCTCCAGTTGGTCTAGGCACCAAACTGGAATAAAGAGCTTGCCACTGAGGTCTTTCACCCTCATTAAGCACACGTCTCCAGATGGTATCATATCGGGAGATGAGGGCAAGGAAGTGTACAGTGTGAAGCATTAGAGAGTACAACAGCTTTCTTGTTATATCATGAAAGCGTGTCAATGGAAAATTCTCCAACTGGCTCAAGTTGGGGGAAGGAGGTGCTTGGGGGGATTGACGGGTTTTAGGTGCTATTATTATGTCTGGAGGTGAGGAGTTCCAAGGTGGACGTGGCTCTCCAGAATGTAAAACCCCATCAATGAAGGTGTGAGAATCAGGAGAGATTGTGTCCTTGATTTCCTTGAGAAGACGGTGTGGAACCCTAGTGGTGAGGAATCCCATGCGTTGCATAACTGCTTGAGAGTCCACCCAATCTGATTTCTCAAAATCCAGGAGATCTCCAACTCTGGTTAACCGAGCCTGGCAAAGGCGACGTCGGATGCTGATGGATTCTAACATCCTAGTCTTAAAAGATGGATTGTAAAGTAGGGGCTCATTTAGAATGTCTTCCCCTTCAATGGCTCCTTGCCTTAACACGGATACCATGCTCCAGGTTTTTAGCGTGTCTTGGTAGTAAGCCGGCAGGGTTGAAAGGTTTCTTAGGAAACCCTCAGGTTCAATTATAAACAATTGCCGGTCATATCCCATATTTCGTACCTGGCGATAAAAACTCGATGCTAGAGTACACCACTGTGGAGAAGGATCTGCATACAAGTATCTCTGTATTTGCTGGAGACGGAAGGTGTGCACTTGAGAACGTATACACACGACTCCCTGCCCTCCCTCTTTCAACGGGAGGCTTGAGACACCTGCAGAAACCCAATGCTTTCCTATCCAGAGAAAGTCCAGTAACCTTCTCTGGATCTTAGCAATGAATTCTTGGGTTGGGCTAAGACATATCAGCCGGTACCAGATCTGAGAGGCCACCAGCTGATTAATCACCAAAGCTCTCCCCCTCATAGAAAGTACTTTAGCAAAACCCTTCCACTTTCCAAGGCGCGTTAGAACACATTCCTCAAGTTCAATGAAATTCTGTGAGACAGGATACTCCTCAGCTGATAGGTAGACGCCTAAATATTTAATGATTTTACTCTCCCACGAGATGTCACGAAAAGCAGGAGGCAGGAAATCCACCTTTAGAGAACCCTCCAGAAGGCCTGAGCTCTTGGACCAGTTGATCCGGGCAGATGAGGCAGCAGCGTAGACTTCTTGACACTCTTGTGCCCGCTCAAGATCAACTAGGTCCTGGGCCACAAGAATTACATCATCAGCGTAGGCTGAGAGAACCACCCTCATGTCAGGTTCTTTGAGCACCAGTCCCGTGAGCCTTTTCCTTAAGAGACACAGGAAGGGCTCAATGGCCAGCGAGTACAGTTGTCCCGACAAGGGGCATCCTTGCCGAACTCCTCGTCCAAAGGCCAGAGGTGCAGTCAGAGACCAGTTGATTTTAACTAAACACTCTGCAGAGGCATACATTGTTTTCAGGTAGCCCACAAACTGTGGGCCAAAGCTATAGGCTTGCAGAGTGCCTATAAGATATTGGTGATCCACCCTGTCAAATGCCTTCTCTTGATCCAGAGAGAGAAAAGCAAGAGATAGACCAGTCCTTCTCGCAAAATGTAGTAAGTCTCGGATTAAAAAGACATTATCAAAAATTGTCCGACCGGGGACTGTATAGGACTGGTCAGGATGAATCACTTCTGCCAGCACAGATTTGAGCCTAAGTGAGATAGCTTTGGCCACGATCTTATAGTCTGTGCTAAGCAGTGAGACTGGTCTCCAGTTCTTAATAAGACGGAGATCCCCCTTCTTAGGAAGTAGTGATAACACTGCTCGACGACACGAAAGTGGCAACTCACCTTTCTTGAAGGCCTCAGTTAGGACCCTATGGAAATCAGGGCCCAGAGTATCCCAAAAGAACTGGAAGAACTCTATGGTCAGTCCGTCAAGCCCAGGAGATTTATTGTGGGGCATTAAACGGAGTGCTTGAGAGAGTTCCTCTAGAGTGATTGGTGTTTCCAACCTCTCTTTTCTCCTCTCACTGACCACTGGAAGCCCATCCCATAGCTCCTCACAGGCATCTGGAGAGATGGGATCTGGAGAAAAAAGGTTTTGATAGAAGGACCGGGCTCTGTCCCGGATAGCCTCCGGATCCTCAAGGGGGGTTCCATCCTCCGCAAAAAGGCATGTGATTTGTTTTCGGTTCCCCTTCTTCTTCTCCAGAGCATAGAAGAATCGGGAACCACGATCCATATCACAAAGTAACTGCATCCGGCTTCGCACAAAGGCACCACGAGCCTGTCGTTGTTCCATGTTACGCAGCGCTTCTTTCCTTTCTAGATATTCACACTGAAGGGCTTGGTCTTCAGAGCCTGATAGCCTTTGCTCAAGATCAAGCACCTCCCCATTCAGTGCCTCAATCTCTGCATTGCGCTGCCCGCTCACACTTTTGGTATACTCTTGACACAAGAGCTTTAGGTGAACCTTGCCTACATCCCACCACTGGTTCAATGTGGCAAATTCATCCTGAAAGGCCCTCCAGCCTCTCCATGTATCCCGGACTGACTTTGCAAAACCCTCATCTTCTAATAAACTGTTGTTAAAGTGCCAGTAAGCAGCTTTTGGCAGAGATGGTGCGATTGACATTCTCAGGGATACACAATTGTGGTCTGAGAATGGTGCCAATCTAATGGTGCTCGACTGGGCTCGTGACATGAGATGGCTCGATATATATATCCTATCAATCCGGGATTGAGAAACATGACCATCTCTCACCCTGACATAGGTAAAAGCAACCGTCTCTGGGTTCTGTTCTCTCCAGACATCAACCAAGGAGAAATGAGCAATTAGTTCTCGCAAAACGGACTCAGACGAGTCTCTTTTCTTGGGTACATTGCGATCTCGAGCATCAAGGGTGTAATTAAAATCACCCCCTATAATCAAGGCTTCATCAGAGTCAATTGTCTCCATGTAGGCTGACAAACTTTCAAAGAACCGTGCCCTCTCTGGTCCGGTAGTAGGAGCATACACATTCATTAGATTATATGTTCTACCTGACTCCCGGACCCGAAGATGCAATAGACGGCCAGGGATGACAGAGGTAGCATTCAGGACCTCTGGCTGGAAGGAATCTGAGAAAAGGGTCACCACCCCGCATGATGTCCAAGTGAGGTGATTAAAAAAGACCCTTCCCTTCCACTCCAGATTCCAGCTTGCTTCAAGCTCTGGAGTGGTGTGGGTCTCTTGGAGGAAACTCACAGAGTACCCTCCTTGACGAAGAAAGGAGAGTACCTGAAACATTCGGAAAGGATTCCGACAGCCATTAGTATTAAGTGTGCTTATACTCAAGGCCATTACTGAGTCTTAGGAAGTGCTTTAACCTTCATCAAGGTCTGATGAGACAAACATTTTTTGTGAAACTTCATTATACGGAGATATTCCGCTGTTCCATAGTTCTTGGCCTCTTTTATGACCTTAATGTATTGTCTCACAGAATTGATAACTAAAGGCAAATCATGCCACTTCTCCAGAGCCATGTGCATCTTCTTCTCTAATTTAACACCAAGGGTGCTCTCAAGAAACTTTTTGAGTTCCTCAGCAGGGATGATTGGGGTAGAAGGATTTGCCACTCCTATGTCAACCTCCTCTTCGATGTTCCCCTCATCCATGAGCTCTTCCTGGCTAAGGGATTGATAATCTCCCCTCTCCACTAGAGCTTTGAGAATCTCTCCACAAGTTGTTACAGGAAAAGTATCAGAATCACTTTTCTGGAGACCCTGCAATGGCTCAGGTGTTCCCTCAACTTCACTTGAAACACATTTGGAAGTGTTTGACACAGGAGCAACAGAACTAATTAGCTCCCCAGCAACCGGTAGAGCTTTGGAGGCTCGATGGTTAGCCTCTGCCCTCTCTACTACCTCCTGTGCTTTCTGGATGGCAATAACATTTGGGTCAGTTGAAGACAAGGGAGGAGAGATTTTAGCATGAACAGTAGAGGTTGTCTGGCTACCCTCCACCGTATTTACAACTCCACCCTCACCATCCTTCCCAGCAGTTTTATCTGCAGGGTCCTGTATGGGGGTTAGCCCAATATTCTCCCCCTCCTGGAGTGAAATACCCTGAGGCACTAAAAACTGAGGCTGGTTGCATTTGCCAAATATCAGCACCTCAGGAACACTGACTGCCCACTCTGCAGGAGTCTCATTAGGTATCTCTTTACACTCCAAGGGAAGATCTTCCAAATGATTTTGAGGCAGATACTGCACCCCTGACTCTGTGGGGAAACCAACACTGCCATGTTCAAGGCCATGCAGACCATTAACCTCATTATTCCCCACCTGGTCTGGAGGCAAGAGTGCATGGTCTGACACAGGTTGATCGTGACCAACAGTTGGGCCAGACAATGTCACCACATGAGGAGCAGAAGTTTTGCTGCCCTTTTTACCCTTGGATGGGGGTGCTCCATCATTAACCACTGATGCCCATTCCTCAGGTACCAGCCAGTTTGATTTAAATTTCCTCTTTTTCTTGGCATCTGAAGAGGAAAGGCCACTATCTGCCCCAACCCCACCAGGTGTTGCAATCATGGGTACCCCCACACCTTCAGGGGTGCCCATAACAGGGGTACACTTTTTTGTGGTAGGAACAACTGTGACCCTGGGGGAAGCTTTGACATGTTTTCCCCCCTTCTCTTTTGCCGCAATTGTAAGACATGCTGCAGCCTTAGATGTCTTCAGTGAAGAAGGAGGAGGTTTGGATGTTGTAGAGGTGGGTTGTGTAACAGCCACCTCCTTTAGTGAAGGAGATATCCCCTTTGAGGACCCTGCTGAAATAGTCCCAGCAGGATAAGATGTTTTATTTGAGGCACTGGGAGCAGGAACAGGGGCTGTGGTCTTAATTTGCCCTTTGGGGCAACTCTGGCGAGTGTGCCCCAGGTTCTTGCAAAGGAAGCACCTCACTTCCTCTGTGCTGTAAAAAATTTTATACAGCACCCCTTCAAATGGAACCCCGAAAGACCCCTCAATAGTGTCTTGCCCCCGAGGTAAAAGTAGTTGCACCTGCCTTTTAAAGGAAAGGACGTGCCTCAGTCTGCTCTCCTTACATCCCAGGGGAATTCTAGACATATTTGATTTTAACTCCCCAAGGGCTTGCAGGTGGGGGTACAATAAGTGGTCTTGCAGGAAGGGGGGCACATTAGATAAAACCACCCTTGTGCCCAATCCTTCTAGGGGTTCTACAGGGACATAACTCCCTCCCACTGTGATACCCCTCTGTACCAGAGTATGCACTGCAGTTAGAGTACGGGCAAAGATTATGGCTTTCCCATACATTTTACTTGCTGCCACTACTGCAGAGTGGCCCACCACTTCAGCTGCAGCCTTTATATAAGCCTCTATGCCATGAGTGCTTGACATTAGGCATCTGACCCCATGCTTCCTTGTAAGCTTCTCTACCCCAGCAGTGACTTGGCTAGGGTTGCTGCCAGTAGCTACCACGTGTGCAAATGTTTTAGCAGGGGTCACATTGGCAGCAGCAGCAGAAGTAGAGGCAATGGGGCTTTTTGACATGGGCTCTGCCTGGTGTTTCCTTGCAGAGCTACAGCTGGGTTTTTCAGGTCCTTTTGCTTTAGAACCAAGAGATGTTTTTTTATAACTTTCCTTTTTATTCCCTCCCATTATTTTACACAACACCACACAAAAAGAAAGCTTTATACTATTGATTAACAAAAAAGTAAGTTTTAAGTTGAGAAGCTGTGGCAGGGAGAGGGTTAATGTGAGCAGGTGCCTGGGAGCTGCACTGCTGCTGCTGGAAAAGATTTTATATTTATACTTATATTAAATCCTTCTCCCTTTAGCTTTCTCTCCTCACAGAACTGAGTGCAAAATCAAAATATCCACTCAATCTGTACAAAAATTAAACAATTTGTGCTGAAACAAGAGAAAAATGCAAATGAAACTGACACCCAGGTGCGGGGGAGGGGTAGGGGATCTAACAGTGAGTTTGTAGCCCAGAGCAAGTGAAGGGAACTGGGCTAAGAATCACTCACCTTCAGGGTCAAAAGAAAAATCGATTTTTAGTAAAGAAAATCAACTTAAAACTTCCCAAATTTCACCCACCAAGTGGACAACACATTCACACACCAAGTGATAACAAAAAATCCTGTCTCAAACAGGAATTTCAATGCTTAATTCAGCACTAAACAGAGAGCTTTCTCCTGTGTGTTGATCTTTCATTAGCTGAAGTTACCCACGGGACTGTTTGTATGCGCTAACTTCATTTTGGGGCCTCTAAATGCCAGATACTTTGGTAAACTTATGAACAATGGCCACCAAAATGTTCAGAGGAACCCTGGCAATCATATTTAGGGTGCTTTTTCTTAGTACGTAATGACACATGGGTGATATGGTGCTGGGAAGTTGAAGCTTTGAGGCAATTTTCAGATATTTCACCAAAACCGACAACTTTGGGAAAGCCTTGCGACTCAGTAGTTTGGAGCAGAAAGGCATGGGTACCCATTTTAGATTCAGTAGAATGTGTACTTTCCAAAAATATATGGGTTTGGGGGGTAAACTTATATTTCTGTGTTTTTACCCCACAAAAATGCAGTCAATGTGTTGATTTTTCATTAGATGAAGTTACCCACGGGACTGTTTGTATGCGCTAACTTCATTTTGGGGCCTCTAAATGCCAGATACTTTGGTAAACTTATGAACAATGGCCATCAAAATGTTCAGAGGAACCCTGGCAATCATATTTAGGGTGCTTTTTCTTAGTACGTAATGACACATAGGTGATATGGTGCTGGGAAGTTGAAGCTTTGAGGCAATTTTCAGATATTTCACCAAAACCGACAACTTTGGGAAAGCCTTGCGACTCAGTAGTTTGGAGCAGAAAGGCATGGGTACCCATTTTAGATTCAGTAGAATGTGTACTTTCCAAAAATATATGGGTTTGGGGGGTAAACATATATTTCTGTGTTTTTACCCCACAAAAATGCAGTCAATGTGTTGATTTTTCATTAGATGAAGTTACCCACAGGACTATTTGTATACGCTAACTTCATTTTGAGGCCTCTAAATGCCAGATACTTTGGTAAACCTATGAACAATGGCCACCAAATTGTTTGGAGGAACCCTGGCAATCATATTTAGGGTGCTTTTTCTTGGTGCGTAACGATACATGGGTGATATGGTGCTGGGAAGTTGAAGCTTTGAGGCAATTTTCAGATATTTCACCAAAACCGACAATTTTGGGAAAGCCTTGCGACTCAGTAGTTTGGAGCAGAAAGGCATGGGTACCCATTTTAGATTCGGTAGAATGTGTACTTTCCAAAAATATATGGGTTTTGGGGGGTAAACATATATTTCTGTGTTTTTACCCCACAAAAATGCAGTCAATGTGTTGATCTTTCATTAGCTGAAGTTACCCACGGGACTGTTTGTATGCGCTAACTTCATTTTGGGGCCTCTAAATGCCAGATACTTTGGTAAACTTATGAACAATGACCACCAAAATGTTCAGAGGAACCCTGGCAATCATATTTAGGTTGCTTTTTCTTAGTACGTAATGATACATGGGCGATATGGTGCTGGGAAGTTGAAGGTTTGAGGCAATTTTCAGATATTTCACCAAAACCGACAATTTTGGGAAAGCCTTGCGACTCAGTAGTTTGGAGCAGAAAGGCATGGGTACCCATTTTAGATTCAGTAGAATGTGTACTTTCCAAAAATATATGGGTTTGGGGGGTAAACATATATTTCTGTGTTTTTACCCCACAAAAAATGCAGTCAATGTGTTGATTTCTCAGTAGCTGAAGTAAAGTCCTGATCAATTTGGATGTGCTAACTTCATATTGGTGTCTCTAAATGCCAGATACTTTGGTAAACCTATGCATAATGGGTATCAAACTGTTCAGTGGACCCCTGGCAATCATATTTCAGGTGCTTTTTCTTGGTACCTAATATAGTTTGGGATATGCGGAGCAGCAAAATAAAACCTTTGAAATGATTTTTCAGAATTTTGAATTTTTTTTTGAAAAACCGCTATTTTCAGACAAGCTTTTATGTTTGGTAGTTGGGAGTAGAGAGACATAGTTACCCATTTTGTAATCGGCAGAATGTGTACTTTTCAAAAAATGTATGGTTTTCTGGGGTAAACCTACGGTTTCAGGATTTTTTGCCTTGGAATCTAAAGCATGCCGTTTTCTGCCTTAGTGCTTTCAAAATTCGGTAATATACTGCCGGGAGTTTTTGCTGTACAGAAATCCTAAATCTCCCTAAAACTATACATATCTGGTATTGGCACGTTCGAGAGACATAAGGCTTTCCAAATCAGTTGGATTTTCATCCCTAAAATGAAATATTTTTCTGGTATAAATTGATATACGATGAAAAATGGTAATTTTTCATTTTTTTTTGGTATTTAGCACTATAAATTTTTTTGCACAGGTGGAAATACATGAAAACTCCGGCAGATTTAGAAAGCTCAGTTTCTACCGAAAAAAACAATGTATAGTTTTCCTAGGTAAACTATAGGTTTCCCCTCAGAAAATGCCCCTAAAGTGAGAGAGCACAAAATGTTTCAAAAACGGCTGGCATTTCGCGTAACCAAAATGTGAAATTCTGCTGGCACTTAAAGGGTTAATGAATGAGCTATATGGCTATAAGCTTTATATGGTTCTAGTATGTTATGGTTGAGTGGTGTCTAATTTTCAGCTCTGCTTGCAGGCACAGTATGCTGTGGCAAAAGCACATTTTCCTTCCATCCTCACAGGGGATATTGAGGTGAGTTGCCAAATAATTCTGGCAGCCCCACACATGCTTATGTTTGGTCTGCTGGCAGAGCCTATTATGATTTGGAGTAAGAAATGAGGTGAGCAGAAGGAGCTACTGGTGTGGGGCTGGTCCTCAAATGAACTACAGGAGGTGATAGTCCTATGAGCACAAAGGCCTGGGCCTAGGGCGGCAAAATATTAGGGGCAGCATGCCACCCAGCCTATTTCGGGGAGCACTAGCGCACATGCATGCTCGCGGGAAGGGGAGTATGCAGGCGGGTGCTAGGACCTTGCAGCCTTGGGTTGCCCGCCCACTAAATCCGGCGCTGAATCTACCTTATACTAAAGATAAGAATTGTACTACATTAACAAACTGAGGGCTGCATTTCACCCCCTCACATATACTCTAAATAATAATTAGCTTTTTTGATTGCATAGGGTTTTAGACTATTTATATTGCATGTCATTAGAGCGTTAATATATGAGGAACTAGTCACAGATATAGTTTCATTTTTTTTCTTTCGAATACCCACTGTCATCACTAAAGAGGAAATGTGGCGTAAAGTCAGACTTCTCTAGAATTAGGTAACAGAGCCGAGTACATCTGTGATAATGAGCCTGACACAGATTTAAGTGCATGGTATGGGGTACAGGTATGCAGTCATTTATACAGAATCTTCAGGATATAAGGTTGACCAGTTGAAAGGCAGCTTTTTCCAGAATTCAGAGCACTAAGAGGAAACCAGTTTTAGTGTAGAGCTGTGCAATCATGCTGTCTGCATAGCCCCCTGACTCCTATTGACTTCTATGAATTCATATGCAGGCTGGAAAAAAGAGGTGAGATCAGCATTACAAAATCTTGCCGGAATTGAAATGGACTTTGCCTAATGTGGGGTTCCCTCTCGTGCCACATTTCTAAGCCTTCCAGATTTTTGCCAAACTGTCTCTTTTTTGGGGCCTCTGTGTACTGGAAATGTCAGGGCCTACTTTGAATCCCAGTCCAAGCCTGAGCTGCAGAATCTGCAGTCCCCTGCTGCTAATTTGGATGTATCAAAGGGAACATTTTCGATCATTTGTGATATTCTTTTTTGTATAATAGGATTGTGTGTAATCATTGGTGGTTCATTTTGGCATATTCCCATAAAAATCAAACATATTGCCTTGCAAATACAGCATACAGTTGTATAAGATTCTGTTTAAAGGGATTTTCTAGCTGAAAGACTGCACCGGGAAAGAGAGTATATTTCTAAGCCACTTCCCAAAATAGATTAATTAATGCTTTGCAATGGTTTAAACAGTATTTGTTAATTTAATTGCAAGTAAAAGCGGTGCTTATTTGTCCCTTCCTGTTCTCTGATTTGACGCTTGAAACAATGAAGCAGATGCCCATTCTCATCCAGGTGGTCTGTTAATCGGCTGGCTTCTGCTACACTGTTTCGGGAATCAGAACCAGAAGCGCAAAGGATATAAACAGCCAAAAACATAATTAGCAACTAGATTTACAATTCACTTTCAACATTTTAATGATTATATCTTGAAAAGTTGCTCAGAATTACATTTTGTCTAATTGTACAAAAATAAAAAAAACATTTTTGGTTGGAAATCCTCTTTAAGGTGCATTGTTTTACTTAGTAAAAAAAAAGTTCCTACAAAAATAGTTTCAAGTTCCTAAAAAGAAATTAAATAAGTTTAAGCATAATTTAGTTTAGCTACATTTTTAACATTTTTGACGTATTCTTAGACATAAATTATTTAAAATAAAATATTAGCGCACTTTTTTGTAGCCAGATAGGATTTCTTTTTAATTACTACCGTAGTTATTTTAATTGAATGGAAAAAATCTTGGTTTATTTTTGCCTTTTACACTACACATCACATTGTTTTTTTACCCCTCACATCCTTGCCACTCTTGCTTGTGACTACACTCAGCTTATTTTACACTACTCTCCAAGCAGGAAGTTCTTTCTAAAATTGGTTGTGATTTGGCTGTAGTCCAATGTACATGGCTTTCAAATGATCCTATGGCAAGATCACGTAATAGTCTCTAGTGTCTGCTAGCCACCTCCCCCTCACATGAAAAAAAAAATCTCTATTAGTAATGCATGTTACTAAATATCTTTAAAAAACACATCTAAAAATGAAACAAGCAGTGTAGGGAATATAATGGAAATTGCTTACTAAAATGTAAGGTGGGTCCAGGTGCGCATGCCCTGAACTTTTAGTGGAGGGTGTTTGCACAGGAAGAACTTTATACTTTATGTAATAAAAGGCATTAAGTTTGCCAAGTAGCAATAACCGATAGCAACCAATAGGATGTCTGCTTTTAAACAGGTGACCAGTACATTGTACCTGCTGATTGGCTGCTATGGGTTATTGCACCTGGGTAAACTTAGTGCCATTAAAGTATCGGCTTCCTGGCGGTGGTCCAGTATGTGCCTGCGTGCAATATATTTTTCCTGTATCTCAAAAACCACACATAATAAAAAATGGAAAAAAAAACAATTGCAAATTGTTTCTGAATATCAGTCTCTGCGTCATACTACAAGTTACAAGAACAAACCCTTTAGTACTTTTACATTTTTGAGAAATGTAAAAGTAATAAATATTTGTATATTTGCCATACTGCATCAGGTTTCATTTTTGTCGTCTTCTGTTTATTGAAGCCAACAAATTTGTTATTATAAATTCTAAACATGTCAACTTAGATACATGTTGTCAGGGGTCTCTTGAAAGTTCCTTAGCCCAGGTTTTATAGTACAACATGAGGCAATGGTTAAAACATTTCCAATTTTCAGGCAAACTATTTTCCACTGACCCTTCATTTGGTAAAATTTCCAGTTAACACACAGCATCAACTTTTCAACACCCTTAATGATTATTATACCAGTATATTTTATGGCTTTATATTTGAGCTACGGGACACAGGCTTACAGCATGCTTGTAGGTGCACGTACAGGAGGGAGCACATCGACTGCTTTTTTAGAAACACAGGTGGAGAGACAGCCTTGTGTGCCATTATTGTAAGGAAGCACAGAGATGATGTAAAATTATAACCAGTGTTTCCATTGTGAGAGCAGAAGAAGGAATTGTTTCTTGTAAGTGTTTATTTCTTTGCGTTGAACACATTTTACCCAATTTTTCTCCCTTCTCTGTGAAAGGAGAAGGAAAGGTTAAAACTAAGTAAGCCTTATCAGAAAGGTCCATCTAAATATACCAGTAAACCCCCATAGTGGTGCTGCTCTGAGTCCCCTGTCAAAAGAAATACAGCATTTCTTTCCTTCTATTGTGTACTCATGGGCTTCTGTATCAGACTTCCTGCCTTCAGCTTAAACCTCATTGCCCTGGGCAAGAGCATGCTCAGTTTGCTCCTCTTCCCCCTCCCCCTCCCTTCTCTACTGTAATCTGAGCCCAGAGCAGGGAGAGACTCAGGCAGGAAGTGATGTCACACCATGTTAATACTGCAGCTCCTATCCTAAACAAACAGAGAGTTTCTAGAGCTTTTTACTCGGGTATGGTAAAACATTCTACAGAATAAATATAGCATTCTTGCTTGCACTATTGTAGCTAATCTATTGGCAATAAAATGCCTCCGCAGCTTTCCTTCTCCTTGAACACCCTTTCAGATGTCTTCATTCAATGACTTTTCAGCAAAGTTAAAGTGGCTATACACTATAAGATCTGCTCGTTTGGCAAGGTCAACAAACGACCCGATCTTGACCCGATTTGCCCACTAACGGCTGGGCGACATCGGGTGAATCTGAACGTTCAGCCCTGGGGCTGAACGATCAGATTCCGATAATATGAATGGGCTCCGTTATTCTTAAAGGGGTTGTTCACCTTTGAGATAACTTTTAGTATGATCTAGAGCGTGTTATTCTGAGACAATTTGCAATTGGTTATCCTTTTTTATTATTGAAGGTTTTAAGGAGTTATTTGGCTTTTTATTCAGCAGCTCTTCAATTTGCTCACCTTTTTATTTTCAATTATGTTTTATATATTATTTTTGCTTATTTTTTTCTTCTTTTTGTAATAAATTAATTTTGCTTTTCAAATCGGGTGTGCTATCCATTATCTTTAATATTTGCTCTTCAATTTGCATCTTAACCAATTTGGTAACTAGGGGTCCAAATTACCCTAGCAACCATGCATTGATTTGAATAAGAGACTGGAATATGAATAGGAGAGGGCCTAAATAGAAGGATCAGTAGTAAAAAGTAACAATAACAATACATTTGTAGCCTTACAGAGCATTTGTTATTTAGAAGGGAGTCAGCGACGCCCATTTGAAAGTTGCAAAGAGTCAGAAGAAAAAGGCAAATAACTATAAAACTATAAAAAAAAAATAAGGAAAACCAATTGAAAAGCTGATTAGAATTGCCCTTTCTATAACATAATAAAAGTTACCTTAAAGTTGAACCACCCCTTTAAGCCATCCGTCAAAAGGGTGGGTTGAAGTTTGAGCAGCAAGTCATTTTTAAACATTCCAAGCATTCTAACATAACCTAAAGTAAAGAGTTTAATGTTTACATTATGTGGTGGCTTCAGGCCATCTACTACTTCCGATAGATTAATGATCACAATTTACAACAACAACCTTCTTACCTATAGTAGTCAGTGAATTTCATAATTAACCTAAACTCCAAGGCTAAGACAAGTAGTGAGCGGGAGCTCATGGTCTCTTAGCAGTGTCGGACTGGGACACCAGGGGCCTACCAAAAGCCCTTAGACCAGGGGCCCACCCAAAAACCTTTAGACCAGGGGCCCACTGTAAGATTATTTTCTCACTCAACCTCTATTTGCCTATTCTCTTTTCTTTACATACTATAACCTATTATTCCATCTATTTAGCCTCTTTATTCTTATAGAAATAGGAAATGGCCTTGAAATAAGCCAATTGTTTAGGAGCAGGGGGGCCCACTGACACCTTGGCCCACCAGGAGTTTTCCTGGTATCCCGGAAGGCCAGTTCGACACTGTCTCCTAGCTTTACCTATTTCTTGTTGTCACCCATGCCCCCTATTTTCCCTGTTACACACTATAAATCCCCTGTATAATAAGCAGCTGCTGTGGGGTGGAGGAGCATTTCTGATCTTAAACTATGTTTTCTAAGAGTATTCATAAAGCACAGTATAGTCACATTTGTGTTTCTATTTTGGTGAATTTAGTGTGAGATGCCTGATTAACATTGTTGATTGCGGACTTTTAATTATCAGCATATTTAGTCAGCTAATTGCACAAAGAGGCTAGGCCCTGAAGGTGTGCCAAACATGCTGGTCAATATTACAGATCCTCTTTCTGCCATTCTGCTGTCTTCAGCTCAAACTCCTTTTTTATCTTCTCCTTGAGTTGTAAGGGCTTCCTCATCCCAAAATGATTATGGCATTACACCAGGCCCGGACTGGCAATCTGTGAGTTCTGGCAAATGCAAGAGGGGCTGCCATAAGATGCCATGGAAAGTCACTATTAAGTGGGCTGGTGAGGAGCTGATTGGGCGTCTCTGTATTGGATTGCCAGGGCCTATTTTGACTCCCAGTCCAGACCTGCATTATACTGGCTGTTTAAACTGACTAGATGACGGAAATAGTTTTACCTGCCATATGTACACATCATCTAGTTGCTTCATTTGTGATCATCTGCAGCCTGCACATAGATATATGAATATATTCACCAATTTCTCCATCTATGGTGTGTTAATCTCTTTGAAGGAGGTAGCACCTGGGAAATACAAGGCTCACAATGCTGCTCCATGACAGGTCAACATGCATATGAAAATAAGATGATAGTCTATTCATTTAATCAGCTCCTGTGAGTACCTATTCCTATCTGCACATACAGGCTGTGATACTTTTTTGGCAAGTATTGCTCTTTTCAATAACTGTATGTGAGCCTGATGACACTTAGAGCTATGCATAAAATATAAACTAGGTGGCAGTTTTCTGTAATATGTGGTGGGGCACTGCTGCTGTTATTAAGCAGTAGAAAATAATCCCTGGCAGTAGACATGGCTCACTGGTATTATTCTTTACTAATTCCCAATCTTTGAAGATAAGTAGACAAGTTGTTATGGCCATCATGTGTGACACAAAAGGTTTGACATTTTAAGATATTTATTTTACTGCTTTATTGGTTATTATCTGGTTAACAGAGGCCTTAAACCTGCAGCACTTGTCGCTACTGAAATGCCTTTAAGTGTATGTGGAAAACCTACGCAGCTGCAACACTCTTGGTAAATATCTAGCGTGGGATTATTTTTCACCTGGTGTGTATTTTTTATTCACAGTCATTATCGCTATTTTAAGTTGTTGTGAAATCAGGAGCCTGCCTTTACTATTTTACAAAACACCCATCCTGTCCTATAGATGGTCTACAAATCTGTTCTAAATTGGAACACAATCACTGGAAAATTCAAACCTTTCGGTTTCCGGCTCCTAAAAATAAATGTAGCTTTTTTTTTTTTTAAAGAAACTTTTTTTAAAGATAAACTTTTTCCACTACAGATCTATGACCACAGAGCTGTGTCACTGAAAAAAACAAGTGCTGTGTTCTTATTTGAGCTGCGGTTACAAGTGACAAAGGAAGTGTTTCGTTTCTCTTATATCACAGTTTCCATGAGCCCTGCACACCAAAGTTGAAACTGTATGAGTGGAACAAAGACCAGCTCTATGAAAAAAATGGCAGAGGAAAGCGACAGACAGCAGTACAGTAAATATATTTTATTGTATTTCTGTTTCTAAAGCAATTTGGTCATATGTTGACTTCCATTTGTTTCCATTTTTGTCTAATGATATTGGGTTCTAGCGAATGCAGTTAAACGGAACCTGATTAGCTGAGTGTTAGGGTTATACTATAAAGC
Source organism: Xenopus laevis (assembly GCF_017654675.1). Classification (NCBI taxonomy): domain Eukaryota; kingdom Metazoa; phylum Chordata; class Amphibia; order Anura; family Pipidae; genus Xenopus; species Xenopus laevis. The sequence continues at coordinate 98,864,658 of NC_054376.1, forward strand.
TTTTACTTTATGTATTTGCTATTTGTTGTTTTAAGTGTTCGTCCCTCGTGGCTATTAGTGATCTAGTTAGTAGATACTTGTAGCAAGCAATAAATACATTTTATTATTTTCTATAGTCAATTCTGGACTGCTTGCCCCCATATTCAATGCATTTATAGTGAAGTACAAGTAGCAGCTACTTAAGGCAATTAGGATCTTAGGACTCCAGTAGTGAATTTGTTTTATTTTCTACAATATTGCTGCATTCTTTTTGTATTGTCTGCTTGCTAATCCGCAGTTACTTAATTTAGTTCATCTCCAATCTTTCTGCCAATGCTTGTTAATTATTGAAGTCAGTTGGAGTTTTAAACGGGAAAACACAATTTTTTCGGTGAGAATTTTTCATGATTTGTTAAAAAAAAATTAAGAATAAAAAAGTACTCCGCCTCAAACCTGCCGAGGTCATGTAGCAGTCAATGGCAGATGTCCAGTTTACAATTAGAAGATATCATGACTGGTGCTGATTCGTGGTTTTCGGGCAATAATCCAAAAAAATCTGAGTTTTCGGATGTCAAATCAGAAAAAATCGTATGATTCCGATTTTAGCAAGTGTTTTCCAGATTTTTTCAAGTTCATTTATTAACAAATATGGTAAAAATGTGGATGGGAGTTTGGTCAATGTGGTTTTAAGAAAATATTGCAAATTTTTCAGATTTTAGTAAATAACCCCCTCAGTCTCGTAGCTTTTAATGGTCTAAAACACTTAAACAAATCGCAAACTGGTCCACTAGACGTTTTCACATCTCAGATATCTACAACCTTCTGCAATATTTACTCTTTTTGTCTATATAGTATTAGTTTTAATCCCTACGTTTTCTCTCTGGTATTGTTGTGTATTATAGGTATAGTTCTGTACCTACTGCAAAACTGTTGAATGTTTTACTATTACTTTTATTGACTTCACATGCAAAGATATCACACATAGGGCCAGATTCAATTCAGTGAGAAAAAGGTTTATCACCTGAAAATTAATGGATGAGATTCAAGTTGAGATGCATTTCAATTCAGAAAAACTTTCACGGTTTATCTCATGTGCAACTCTATTGAAGTCTATGGGCAAAAACTGAATTCGGAGAAAAGTTTTTTTTTCTACTCAAATCGAATCTTGTCCATGACATAAAAAACCAGGAGAACTTTTTCTCACTGAATTGAATCTGGCCCATTGTTGGCTGCTTTTAGTAACTTAAATACTAAATGGTACCGGTGTTTCCAAGAGTAAATGATCAGATCTTTGCTTTCGTTTTCTGACTACTACAAGTGACCCAAGTTCAGTCTGGGAATCAGAAACAATTTTCTATTATAAGAAGGAGATCGTGGTGACTCACCCTAAATAATTTAGGTTAAGAATCCCTGTACTAGACTTTTCCATGCCAGTTACTGATTGATTTCTCTTGCCAACTACACTGGTGCTATTTAACTATAGGCTATGTTTGCTGGCTGAGAGAAGCAGATCAGAGCTCAGTGCCTCTGCTATTTGAATCTGATCAGCCAGTGTGCGGTCACACATAGCGGGAAAGTTTCATATTACAGGAGATCCTTCTTCCATAGAGTCCATTTTAAGTGAATCATTATTCTTTTAAAATTATTTCTTTTTTTCTGTTTAATAGTAGTAAAACAGTAGCATGTTATGGTAACTAAGCTGCATACATTTATATTGGTGGTAAAACAAGAATTTTCGGTTTATATAATGTTTTCTAGTCGACTTAATGTATTGAGATTCAAATTATGAAAAGACCCCATATGCAGAAATCCCAATCACTCCGCAAAATAGATTCCATACCTGAAAACTCTTGTTATTTAGTCTGTCTAAACAAGACGAAGATGCCCATAGTAACTCTCTAGTTATTTCTCTAAGGGGCAGATTTACTAAACTCGAGGGAATAATTCGAATTGAAAAAAAATTAGAATTTTGAAGTATTTTTTTGGGTACTTCGACCATCGAATTCGATTGAATCGAATGATTCGAAGTAAAAATTGTTTGACTATTCGACCATTCGATAGTGGAAGTACTGTCTCTTTAAAAAATACTTCGACTTCATACTTCGCCACTTTAAACCTACCGAGGTTCAATTTTAGCCTATGGGGACCTTCCCCAGCACTTCTCTAAGTTTTTTGTGGTCGAATAAAAATCCTTTGATTTTTATTCGATCAAAGTATTTGCAGTAAATCCTTCGAATTCGAAGGATTTTACTTCAAGGGTCGAATTCGAGGGTTTTTTAACCCTCGAAATTCAACCCTTGATAAAAATGCCCCTTTATGGGTTTTTTTTTTATAGATAACATTTTTATTGTTTTATATCACATAAAACAAAACATAAATGCAGTTGAGTTACTATTACAGAGCTTTGAGCAAAATATTTACTTAAAGGTTCGTTTGGTAATTTAGGTGATACACTCAACATCTAAAGTATAGTTCAAACATTCATACGTCTAGATGTGGATGTTACCTCCCAAGTACCTATCATCGACCTTGAACAGTAACAGCATGTTCTACGTGAGATTAATACATTTTTGACTTTTATATTATAAATGTTTCTTTCCATGTTAGGGAGCCCTGACCCCCCAGCCATGTTTTTTCAAATCTTTTCAGTGCGCCTCTGGCTAGTAAGGTGAGTTTGATGAGAGGCAGATTCTGATTTACCAATGTTATCCAGTTTTGCACTGTTGGTGGTTGGGGACCCATCCATGCCATAGCAATAGCTTTCTAGGCATAGTATAGCAGTGTTCGGTATCTGACTCTGGCATGATTAATAATCCTAATATGCACACCCGTGGGGTCAGCATTTTAGGGAAATCCAATTTATCTGCTAACTTCGGTCCAAAACTTGGACACCTGTGGACACGAACAAGCCATGTGTAAGAAGTTTGCTCTTTCTGCCCCTCACCTATGACATCTTGCAGTCGGATTGCATCCCATGGCCTTTAATTGCACTGGGGTGATATAGAATTGGTGAAGTAAATTGAACTACTGTATATACTCGAGTATAAGCCGAGTTTTTCAGCCCCCAAAATATGCTGAAAAACTCTACCTCGGCTTATACTCGGGTCAAGCGCAAAAACAGTCGCCGGTGTCCAAGAATAGTCGCCAGCGTCTAAGAATAGTCTCCAAGAATATTCCCTGGCATCCAAAAACGAGACGCTGGCACCTCCAATGGGAGCAGAAACCCTCAATTTTTTGATTGAAACTTACCAGAAGCTGCTGCATTTCTCACCCTAGGCTTATACTCGAGTCAATAAGCTTTCCCAGTTTTTGGAGGTAAAATTAGGTACCTCAGCTTATACTCAGGACGGCTTATACTCGAGTATATACGGTAGTTTGTCACGTATAGCATACAGGTGACTATAACTTCTGTCTATTGCTTCTTTATTTCTCTAAATGTTAATGTATCCCTGAAAGAAGATAGATATCACCCAATAGGATACTCATGTTATTAGCTGCTGCTGCAGGTAATTCTCTATAAAGACTATCCCATCACTTCTGTTTGTGACTGTTTCTGTGAAGGCCTTATAAATGTTTATTTAACGGTAATTTTTAGGACGGCTGCATTCCTAATTATAGTTTTGTTTGTTATGTTTTAAAGGATTAGGTCTAAGCATGCGGGATCTTGGTGTGAAGAGTCTGATGACTGCTGCACTAGATCATTTACACAGAGACCAAAAACCAATTAGGTTAGCAATGAACTAAGACCAAGCTTCCTTTTGTTATGTTCAATGCGCAATCAAATTCAATAGTCAGTGTTACAAGCCTGACCCAAAGAATTATTTGCAGACACAAGTTACAACCAGACCTTTGGCGAGTCAGTCAAGGTGACCAAACAATAAGTGACCTACTTTACAGTATTTTACTTGCTATTTGCCAGAAATGCCTCTGAAGTGAAAACTCTGCTTTTCAATTAAATTCACTTTGTGAAAACACCTGAAATCAGTACAAATTAAGGCTCAGTGAGCCATTCCCCACTAATTCAATCTATTCCGAATTTTATCACGGAAAACGTAATTCTGAGTGATTGCCAATGAACTACACAAGAACACTGTAAGCTCCATTATTGGAACTAGCGCACACTTTATTGTATTATGAATTCAGACCTCACTTTATATTATAAAAGTACGCAGTTATAAAATGTTATTTCATGCTATTTCCACTCTTCTCATTAGAAGGAAATGCATTATGTCTCAAACTGAGAATTCACTAATGTAAGGTATAATTGATTGCAGCAGTCAGAAGTCAGGCTCTGAGAGGAAGTGAAAGTAGCTTTTTTTATGCACTGGTTCTTGGTTAATTGTGTACGCGTCTACTTCCTTAAAATGCACAATGGAAACATTTGTGTATCACTATGAACAAGTCATTGCAATTACCTGTTCCACTTTCCTTAATGTCTGCTCTCTTTAGCCAAACAAATTTAGAACGCCGAAAAGAAACAAAACCGAATATGTCATTTTCCATCACAATTTTTATTAGAACTTCATCTAAAATTATCTCTAGAATGTGCACCGCAGAATGACTAGGCAGAATACACTTATAGGACTAGTTCTATTTAGAATAATGCTCAAATTCACCTGGATCGAAGGATACGTTTGTAGGTAACAGGTTAAGCCCCCAAGCACAACTTGAGACCCCGTCCCCTATGTGGAATATTCTGCAGAGAAGTGCTCAAAAACAATATATATATATATATATATATATATTGTTTTATAAACACTTGTGCCGTGAGTGCTTTCTGGTATCAGAATATATATATATATATATATATATATATATATATATATATATATATATATATATATATATATATATATATATATATATATATATATATATATATATATATATACATTTGCTATAATGATAATCTTACACTGCAGTTTCCATTAAAATCACACATACTGTCGGGAAATATGCTGCATGTGCCAAACAATGTTTTGTTATTTTCTGTCTTGTTAAGCACGTTCTATTAATGCATGTCCTATTGTTGTTGTGATCAGATCATTTGTACCAGCTGTCAAGCAATGGGATGAAGAATGTTTAAGAGAATTGCACCATGTATGTTGCAGGTGGGGAGCTTACCCCTTTTATTTAAAGTGACCACCTGTGCATCACCGTTTTGGGGGGATTAACCCTCCCTTCGTCAGGAGGTTAATACCCCCAGAAACGTTGATGCACAGGTGGTCACTTTAAATAAAAGGGGTAAGCTCCCCACTTGCAACATACATGGTGCAATTCTCTTAAACATTCTACATTGTACTGACAAGTGCCGACCATCTAGAAAGATCTGCACCACCAGGGCAGGAAACACCATGGGAAGGGTGAGAGGTGCGGTTCATCTACACACAGAAGCAATGGGATGAACCTGATATCAGCCTCCTTATTATGGGCATATTTGGGGATAGAGACGCTCAACCATACAAAGCCAATCTTAAAATGCATGGCCAGCTTAAAGGAATTGTTCAGTGCAAAGATAAAAACTGGATAAATAGATAGGCTGTGCAAAATAAAAAAAAATTCAATATAGTTAGTTAGCCAGAAATGTAATATTTAAATACTGGAATGAGCGGATGTCTTACATAATAGCCAGAACACTACTTCCTGCTTTTCAGCTCTCTTGGTTTCCACTGATTGGTTACCAGTCAGTAACCAATCAGTGACTTGAGGGGGGCCACATGGGTTATAATCGTTGCTTTTGAATCTGAGCTGCATGCTAATGATCAATTGTAAACTCACTGAACAGTTATGTCCCATGTGACCTCCCCCCCCTTCAAGTTGCTGACTAACTCAGAGTTAGAGAGCTGAAAAGCAGGAAGTAGTGTTCTGTTATGTTACACATCCAGTCACTCTGGCCTTTATACTGTACATTACATTTTTGGCTAACTAACTATATTAGAAACATTTTTTATTTTGCACAGCCTATCTATTTACCCAGTTTTTATTTTTACACTGAACTGTTCCTTTAAGCCTCCTTATCCCTCCCTCTTATCTTTGATTTGTAAAACAGCCACAGGCATTCAATTAAGCAATGTAGAAAATATCATTAAGCTATTCAGATAAAGATATTTGATCCTGAGTGTCCTGTGGGTTAGTATGTCTAAAATATCTGCCATAAAACAAGATAGGACTTCTGTTGTTTGTCAAAAAAAAAAATAGAACTAGTTACATCAGTACATGGATTCCTCATTGCAGGAACTTTTCTAGGAGAAAGTTCAAATACTTTTTTCTGAAACAATTGGGGCAAATTCACTAAGATTCGTAGTTGTGCCAGGCGTAACTTCGCCGCACTCCGCCAGGCGTAGTTTCGCCAGCGCTTCGCAAATTCACTAAAATCCGAAGTTGCGCTCAGGGGTAGCATAAGGTTGCGAAGTTGCGCTAGCGTTGATTCACTAAGTGAAGCGAAGTTACGCTAGCGAAGGCTAATTTGCATACGGCGCCAAATTCAAATTTCAATGGAGGAATACCTATCAGCACTACAAATGGCTAGAAAACCTTCAAAACATCAAATAAAATTTTTATTTTGCCCTACAAATGTGCCCATTGTCTAGGTAAGTTGCCATGAGTCAGGAAATGTAGGGGGGAAGGAGGGGAGCCCCAAAAAAATTTCGATCTTTTTCAGCCTATCACCCATAATGTAGAAAACACGCCAGTGTTTTTTGGGACTTAGAAAAAATTTTGGCTTTTTTTGAAGCAATCCCTATCTACTGTATTGCACTTCGCCTGGTCTGAGGTGGCGAAGGAAGTCTAGCGTAAAAGGAAACGTTCAGTACACTGCGCGCGTTAGTGAATTTGCGTAGTTACGTCGCTAGCGAAACTTCGCCAGGCATAAGGGAAGTAACACTAGCGAAACTATGCCAAACGCTAGCGAATTAACGCTAGCGTTCGTCGCTTCGGTGCTTAGTGAATTTGCCCCATGTGTGATAATTGTGTGCATTCTAACAACCCATGGAATACAATGCTAACGACCCACTCTAACAACCCGTCTGCTGGAGACTATAGTTCACAGGTAGATGCTGGGTCACAACTATTGTTATCTCTTCTCTCTTTGGTCATTACATGGGGTATCAGATGAGTCAGCTGTAGTAGTTACATAAAAATTACAAGGAGAAATAGATGTAGTAGAGTGAGGTCTAAAGGGATGGGTGATTATGGAGGACTAGACAATAAATCAGTACATTAGGAACCCCAATTAATTCAGTCACTATGTGTTTATGCCATGGCTGGTCCTTCTTTCCTAATAAAAATGTCCTCGCCCCCCAGTGAATTCAGGTTTCCTTATCTTTTAGGCATGCTGTACACCTGCAAATATTGTTGTTTGATGCTAAGTTTTGTACAGTTTTGATATGGATACTCTGGACATTGAGAAACAGTAGCTACATAAACAGAATATATAAATGCCCAAAAACATTATATTGTAATTGAGAGTGTCACTTGATTAGAGGTTCTGTTGCGTGAATGCCGACATCACGGTATTGCACAGCTATCTTTATGACTGTTTAGAAACTTTCAATATACTGGATACAGATGTGGAATTAAAATAGATGCGAATTGGTTTACAAATATGTGATGGGGTTAATAGATGTGTGACCTGGATGCAAAGTAATAGGTTATTGGTTCAACGATGAAAGATACTTTTGTTGCAATTTTCGGACAAACTAGCAGATAATTATACTGATAAAGGAACGACTTTGAAATGTTTTTATTTGATGCATGTTACAGTGTTAACTATGAGGATGCATTGAATCTAAATAAACTAAGGGAAACACGTCAGAGTGGGAGGGAATTTAGATTTCGCGCCATTGACCGGGTATTTAGGGGTGGCTTACATGGCATTATGTAACTGGTCCATTTCCTCTGGAGTGTTTTGAATGACTGAACTTGATTTATTTCAGCCTCAGAGATATGTACCTTTTATAAATACTGTCAAGTCTTTCTTCATAGCTTTTAGTCCATAAATAAATAGATTGCTTTTCTAATCCTTTTCAATTTCTCTGTACACCTACTCTTTTTAATGCGTGTAAAGACATTCATAAAGAAAAATAAATGCGTCATAAAACTCAATCATTTGCACACTGTAGCTCCCCAAAGTGGGAATTTCAAGCTTAATTTCAGATGCAAGATGATTCACCAATAAACATCAAACATCAGATTCAGATGGGATAGGAACAAGTGTGTTTAATGTCTCCATTAATGAATAGGGATCTGTGTGTGCACAGAGCAGGAAGAATTCATATTAGAGGATCCTCCTGCATACGTAGAGAGCTTGGGAAAGTTTTTTCTTAAAAAGTATTACACCTTAAGTATACACCTTAATGTTGTGTGTGTTTGTGTGTGTGTGTGTGTGTGTATATATTTATATATATAAAATAAAACAAGGTAGCCCCAGCACTCTCAATATTTAATCCCCTGAAAAAATATTCTTGCACAACTGAACTGTAACTTTCTTAAAAAAGACACTTTTAGTTACAAAGTTTGTACAAAGCATTCATAAGCTGACGCGCCCAGTCAAGGAAGTGTGTTAGGTTTTGCATGCTTTGTACAAACTTTGTAACTAAAAGTGTCTTTTTTAAGAAAGTTACAGTTCAGTTGTGCAAGAATATTTTTTCAGGGGGTTATATATTGAGAGTGCTGGGGCTTACTTGTTTAGTATGTAAATTAAGCCTTGCCCACGTGCACCCAATAAAAGGTGAGGAGCGGCATTTCAGCTTGTTTGTTTAAAAATTATATATATAACAGAGATGTTATCAGGTTTCAATTAATTCAATTAATTCAATAAACATGTAGACGAGAAAAAAAATTTTTATTCGGCACATAGCATAGCACCAGGGTAAGTAACTCAAATAGAGGCCTATTTATATATATATATTATATATATATATTATATATATATATATATATATATATATATATATATATATATATATATATATATTATATATATATATATATATATACCCTATACCCTAAGTAAACCTAGGGTATAGCTACAGTGATTACAAAAATTACTTTTTCAAAATACTAGAACTATTTCATAAAATACATTCTGATGTTCACCATCAGTTTAAATGGATCCCCCTCACCTCTGAAGTCCTGAGATATGGGTAAAAAAAAACCCGAAACACAAGAAAATTGATAAATCTCGAGCTACAGCAAAAAAAATTTTTTTTAGATCAGGCCAAGGAAAAACATCATCCTTTTATTAATCAGTCTGCTCTTCAAAGACCTGTTGATAAGTCTCTATAACAGGCAGAAATGGGCCAAATCTGTTTGCCTGCAATCCCCACCGTTCTGTCCATAATGTCTCCCCCACCACTGATGCACCTAAGCCACATGCCTCTTCTGCCTATAATTATCTCTGGCCCTGATGAAAGTTATGAAGTTAGACCAGATGAAGTTATGTAATTCATTTTTTACAGGTCTAGTCACCAATAGCAACCAATCAGCAGGAAGCATTTATTGGTCACCTGATTAAAACCAGCTTATTGGTCGCTATACATTACTGCATGCAACTGGGCAAACTTTGTACCTTTTATTACAGGTGAGGGTTATGGTACTACTGTGAGAAATATATATAAAGCTCAATTTTACGTTTTATTTCTTCCAGGAAAGCACATAGATTATTGCCACGAGCAGTCCCCCTGTTTACGACCTCTGTGTTATTAGTTAAAGAGTAGGAGGAAATAGGTATTCATATGCCTTTAGGGACTGCTTGCCAGATGGCTTGAATATCACTTTGTATGGATATGTGCAAATACAATATATGTTCTTACTATGCAAACAGAAACAAAAGATCAAAGTATACATGTGAGGAATATTGCACCACTGATCACAGATTGTACAATTTTTGAACCTATGACATTTTCCACTCCACTCCAGTGACGCGGGACTTCCCCATATACTCAGTGACCCCGTGTGCTGCTTCTTGGGAAAGCGCATTGTTAATTAAAAGCTACAGAATTCCTGTCTTGCAGATATACATGAGCCCTTATTCTCATTATGGCCAAGAGTATCCTCTAGGTGATACAATATGTACTTGATTAACCTCTAGGGATATGTACCGGCAGGTCCTCTCAGTTATAGGCAGCCCTCTGGTGGAGAAACAAATCTGAGTAAATAGTGAATTTACACAAATTGTTGTTCTCTCCCTACCTCCTCCAAAGCCTTTATCCTTTCAGCACATTTATTTGTGTTTACCTGCTCATTATTTTCTGATCCTAATCAAGCTAAATTTTCTAGAGGGAGAATACACACTCCATCTACAGTGCTCTTCCAGAGATGTTTTCTTTTAGAGTCAGGTCCATTGAATGGTTTGGAAGTTAACCATTCTCTAAAGGCATATTTGCTCTAATCTAGTCATTCATATAACCAGACACTTACATTTTGACTCTAACTATGCCAAGAAATATATTATTGCATTACACGAAGAAGCTACTCAACCAAATAAAGTTTGGGTTTGGGCTGACCTTGCACCCCCATTTGCGGGTGCGAGATCTTCTTCCTGCTCTTCCCGCTGCTGGCTTCCACTTTTATAGCCACGCGCCTGCTCGCCCTGCTCACCCCCTTTTGTAACATCATCGGCGGGGCAGGTCTATAAAAGGAACCTGGAAGTCAGGCTCAGGCGTGTGGAAGGAGGAAGGGTTCTGGTCGTGTGCAAACCCAAGCCGCACATCATATATAGTTCTTAAGCTACTGTACATTCTGAGGGTGTTAAGAACCAAAAGGTATAGTACAGGCTGTCTGCATTATTTTCACCAACGTTTTGGCCCCTTTTTTTGTGGAGCACACACTGCAAGCTACATAGCTGAAACAAGAAGTGTTTCCACCTCAGAAAAAACTTTTTTGACCTCTAATTCTGAAGTATCTTGATGATAACACATTAAATTGGCATGGTGGTAGCATACAAATTAAGTACTTACACGCTCTAACATTTAACGGGGGAATGATTTTCGCATTAATGCAGTCAAGGTTATTCTCCCAAGGTAGCAGGCAAGACTGCCAGTTGCCATGGTGACCATCTATATCATGTGCATTAAAATACTCCCAGGTAAACCCTTACATATGGAAAAGTATTTTTTTTTTATATTTCTGTAAAACCCGAAAAATTTGATATTTATTAAGTGCAAAAACCACCAAAAAGCAGTCAAGGTCCTATAGAAGTCAGTAGGAGCTACACTGATCCTATTGGGCCATCTTTAATCAATTGGGACTTTTGGAGGTTTTCTGATTTTTTTCCTACTAGTAATTGTCTGCAAAACTAACGTTTTTTAGTGTATCATTTAGCGTTTTATTCTAGTCGCACTTTTTATATTCATATCATTTATTAAATCACAGCTATTTGTGGTTTTAGAGAGTGCGTTTCTAGAGAGGTGTCTAAACCCACTAAAATAGAAATGTTAATAAATGGGCCTCTTAGAATACAGGTACGGTAAATTATTTCTACAAAAATTGTGAAGATGTGCTTAATGCAAAATGTATAGCTCACTCAAGAAAGGGCAGCTCTAAAAGTTCAAAGAACGTATATAATGACAGTATTAACAGCGATGACAAGGTTGAAGCCTACAGCAAATACAAGTGTAAGCCATGGAATGCCAGGCTTGTGTTGCTTTGTGGCTAGTGGGGTTTATAAATTGATCTCTCGAATGTACTTGTAGGAAGTCATATACAGGGGCGTAACTATAGAGGAAGCAGACCCTGCGGCTGCAGGGGGGCCCAGGAGGTATAGGGGCCCCATTAGGCCCTAATTCATATACAATTTCAATAAATATTAGAGAAAAAAGTCAACCTCTAAACATTTTGGGGGCCTGAAAAATAATTTGCTTTGGGCCCCAGTAATACTGTATCTAGTTACGCCACTGGTCATATAGGATAATATCAATAATTAGAGAATAGTAAGATATTAGAAAATCCTTGCAGGGAAGATGCATGTGTTTTTCACTCTTTATACATGTACATACATGTACTTCATGTTTGTGGAAGCATGCTGCCCAACCACACCCACATTGCTTCAGAAACACTGGGGATGCGCAAGAGATAAAATCGTTTTTTGAATGACCCATGCGCCAATCCCAATTCTCCAATCCCGATGATGAAAACTTGCACAAATAAAAGTGAAGAGACAGGGGGCGATGAACATCAGCGGGACTAGGGGTACCCACTATGTAAATCCGGCCCTGGGAAGCACTCACAATTAAACACACACCCAGGCACAAAGACAGGACCAATGTGAATGATATTACAGTTTAAGGGATTTGGACTATAAAATGAGTAATTTTCTTCATTACCCAGGGCTGGATTTACATAATGGTTGCGCCAAGGCCCACTGCCATTCGTCGCCCACATCCCCTCCTCTTTATTCGCACAAATTTTCATCATCAGGACCCGAGTGATTGGGGTTTGGTGCAAGGGAAATTTTAAAAACAATTATATCTCCTGTGTATCCCCAGTGTTTCTGAACCAGTTTGGGTGTGGTTGTGCAGCATGCCGCCACCATAAAATTCTGCTGCCCTAGGCCTGGGCCTTGGTGGCCTTTCCACAAATCCGGGCCTGTCATCACCTGTCTTGGGTTTTACCTCTTTTCGCACAGCTTTGCTATTAAGTGAAAATTATACTTTTCCCCTATTGTATTTGTGTGACATTATATTACTCCTTATTTTTGTTACTGTCCTTGATTCTCACAGCGCGCTTCATTGTACAATAAGTTGTGCACCGCCAAGATGGTGGTTGGTTGCTATTTATGTCGCATCTACACTGTATGGAGCATTTGCCAGCAGCTACTCAATAGAGCCTTGTCAAATGAACCAGTTTGCAATACTGTAATCTGACTGACATATAGGCTAGTTTTTCCAGGAAAATGCACTCAATGCATCAAAACATCATCAACAGTTTTAACCCCTTTCTGAAATTCCATTCGAACTCTCAGTGTAATTGTTTACATTAGGACACATCTCAGGAATGGCCAGATGGATTCTGATGTTCTGCGCAGGGTCATAACATTATTGAAAAATCACACATTTTTAGGGCTGGATTTACATATCAGGGGGCCCGTAGGACTGCTGTTGTTTGTCGCCCCATCCCCTCCCCTTTATTTTCACAAATTTTCGTAGCAATGAGTATTGGTGCTCAGGACGTTTAAAATAATTATTGCTAGTTATGGGCATTCCTAGTGTTTCTGAACCAATGTGGATGTGGTTGGGCAACATGCCACCCCCTAAAATCCTGCTGCCCTAGGCCCAGGCCTTGGTGGCCTTTCCATAAATCTGGGCCTGTTTAGGATGGGCACAAATTCCATTCAAAATACCCCAGACAATGCATGTGGCTAGATATGTATCTAACCTCACTTTTACCCCTTAATGTCAGCAACAGGTTTCACCATAAAAGTACCTTCTGATCAGCCTATAACAAGGTGTGGCTATTTAGGCATTGGCATCTTTTATCCAGAATGCTAGGACTTTCTGGCAGTTCAGTGATCCAGGTGCAGATTCTTAACTGTTACAATTTGCTTACATTTTAGATATAAAAAGGAATCAACTAAATCAAGTATTTCAAAATCAATTTAGAACAGTTGCAGTCGGCACCCCAACCCACCACCAGAGCAGCTTTAGTAAGATATAAAAGATATAAAACTTCAATATTAGAAAAGCGATCACAAATAGAAAATGGAAAGTAATTAAATAGTCTTTATTCTTGGTGAACTGTTTGAAACCAACTGAACTGCAAAAGTGTTGAAAGGTGAACAATCTCTAAGTATATGCAAACAAATTGACTGTGATCATTTGTGTATATATACTGTATGTGTATAGAGAAACAGAGAGAGAGACTGACTATTATCCCCACTGCTACTATAGGCACCATCTCTCCCTACTATACCTGCTATCCCACAGTCACACTCCCTTCCCAGAGACTATTATCCAACTGTTACTATAGGCACCATCTCTCCCTACTATACCTGCTATCCCACAGCTACAGTCAATTCCAAGAGACTATTATCCCCACTGCTACTATAGGTACCATCTCTCCCTACTATACCTGCTATCCCACAGTCACACTCCCTTCCCAGAGACTATTATCCCACTGCTACTATAGTTAAGTTCGGCTGAAAAAAGACCAAAATCCATCAAGTGTAACCCTTTCAAATGACCCCAGTGCCACATACAGTATGCACCCTTATACATACCTATCTATAGATGCACATCTATAGCTATATATACCAATATCTATACTAAATAACTGTTGATCTTAGGACCATAATAGCCATGGCTTGTTATGCTTGTTCAAGAAATCATCCAATCTACTCTTAAAGGCATTAATATGCCATCACAAAATCACCTGTTGTGGTTGATGATACCTAGCACCCACCATGTATCTGGATGGCTGAGCCCGAGAGCAGCATGATCCTCATAGTCTAGAGCAGTTATGTTGAACACAAGGCACTGTTGTTTAACTACAATTCCCTGCACGTCAATGACAGCAGATGGATCAAGATCACAGAGAACAGCAATCAGATATGTAATATTTCTTGTACACCTGTACACATATAATTTCCTGCATTCTTTTTCCCATGGCAAAAATTCAAAATAGCTATTTAAATCTTTTTATATTTTAAGAAATTGTCTCTCCATGAAAAGGCCACCCTAGTTCAGGGAGTATCTGAAAAAAATCCAACAATAATCCTAGCATTTAGGCTTGCTAAAATAGCTGCGCCCTTATATCATTTAGCGTCTACAGGATTATACACTATATTGTGTATTATTATGTATTGTGATCTTGTCTTGCCTTTCACCCACATACTTTTAGAAATTCCACCAACAGCAAAGCAGGACCCTGACATGAACTTTGGTTATAAACAGATGGGTGATTAATGAAATTCAGTCATTCCTTTGCTTCATCATGTAGCTGTGTCTCCCATATTCAACTTGTTGGAATTACAATGAACTTATTCTCTTGTATTTGCTCACGTCTTGCCTTGTCATTGCCTTCTTTCTCTCACACGGCCTTGCTTCTGTTTGATCACTGCCAAACTTCTTCTATTACCCTTTACCTACCACATGTGATAAATTCCAGAGCAGAAGTCATCAATGAGCCAGGGCGAATTCCTTCTCCATATTTGCAGTATTTGTTACTACCACTCAGCTCTCCATATACCCTCAAGTTGAATTTAAACTCAGGGTGAAATTCATTAATAAAGAGCAAATCAAATACAGACCATGTGTCACTCTACAATACAGGTATGGGATCCAGAATCCGGAAACCTGTTATCCAGAAAACTCCAATTTACTGAAAGGCCGTCTCCCATAGACTCCATTTTATCCAAATAATCCAAAAAATTTTAAAATAATTTCTTTTTTCTCTGTATTAATAAAACAGTACCTTGTACTTGATCCAAACTAAGATATAATTAATCTTTATTGGAAGCAAAACCAGAATATTGGGTTTATGTAATGTTTAAGTAGACATAAGGTATGAAGATCCAAATTACAGAAAGATTCGCTATCCAGAAAGCCCCAGGTCCTAAGCATTCTTGATAATCCATACTCACTGTTGCATGAAACTGTGAAATAGGAGATTCACTTTTTTTTCTGAAATACAACCGAAATTAGCATTATGCATGGAGTTAAATACAAAGGATACATTAGTGCCATTAAATTGTGTGTAAGGTTCCTTTTGCTTCTACATGCTCTGTCCCTCTATTTGTGATGTCTGTGTTTGGCTGGAACTTCCTGTTCTCCTTCTATGGGCAGCAGCAATATTATCACTTGATCTGTAGGAAGGGGAATTAAAGCTGCTATCTTACATGACAGTTCTTTGGAGGGTCTGAAGAATAACAACCTCCAAACAAACAAAAAAATAAAATATGGATCAAAGCACATTCCCTGATCCCCTGTTTCTCAAGTAATTTAGTATCTAAGCTAATGCATGTATTTTGCAAAACTTTGATCATAAAATTGATAAGCCACCATACATACCTCCCAACTGTCCCTTTTTTCGGAGGGACAGTCCCTCTTTTGATAGCTCAACCTGCAGTCCCTCATTTGTACTGAAAAGTCCCTATTTTCTCTGCACTGAACAGCCAGAAAAAGAAACAAAGTTTCTCACTTAATTGGCTTTTAGCAGAGAGCACAGAACAACCACAGGTGCAAATAAGATACTTTGCAACAATTTTGTGACACAAAAAAACTGTTTAGATAAAGAGAATTATTTTCAACTTTCATAACCTGCCAAATTTTGTAAAATGAACATGGTAATTAGGGGGTGTGGCCACAGAAAGGGCGTTGTCAAAAAAATTTGCTGCGCTACGTGCTTTTTTTGTCCCTCTTTTTATTTCTAAAATGTTGGTGTATGCACCATACCATGTCAAGGTGAACCCCACTCGTTTGGTGACCTCCCCAAACTAATGGATCTTTGCGTGTATGGCCACCTTTAGTGCTTTAATTTAACACTGGTGGCGCTTAACATATTACACACATATTATGTAATATACATATTACAGCAGTTATGAACACATTGCCCTCTAAACTGTTTTACCTGTTTTATCACTCTAGCCCCTGATGCCACTATTTCTTCATGTCACAAACTGCCCCACTTCCACTCTCTTCTGCCCAAATATTAATTCCCTGCTCCGATTTGCCACTCTTAGCAACTAGTAGGAGGTAAAGAGTTTAACATTATTCTTTTTCTGTGAATTGTGTAGGCAGCCAGAAATTTCCTGGGGTTCGATGGCAGCTGTAATTTTATTGTCAGTCACTGACATTGTAGCTCATTCTGCATCTATCCAGAGCATTTGGGTGACACATTCATTCCCCTATGCCACATACAGAGGCATGTTTTTTTAAACTCCTCCATCACATTTATATGTATATATAAATATTTACCATATGAGTTATAGCTTAGTCATACTTACTTCCCACTCTCTGTCCCTCAGTTAAACTGTGGCTCTAACACTTATCCCTTTGTCACTCACACCCTCACAATCTATTATTGTGATATGTTTTGCTATGAACTATTTTTGTGTTTATATTCTGGTTCTCTGAAAGCTAGAATTAATAGTAAAGCAATAGCCCATGACCCCTGATAGTTTTCCAGAAACTATCACCAGCAAAGAGTTATTAGCGGCTCTAACAACCTACAGGTGTTCTCCTACCTACTAGTAGCAGACATCAGACTGCCTGTGTGACATAGCCCTTCTGTAGGATTTGATGATGTACAGGGATGTGACGATAGAGGAGCTGCAGGAGTCTCATGAGTATAGAGGGCCCAGATGTCTGTCAATTTTCCATAGCAGTGTTGCTGGCCTACATTTTTCAGCATATAACCAACTTTCAGATGGGTGGATAAAAGTGCTGTATAGGTGTTACAAAAAACAAAAAGAAATATTATAAGGCCTGATGGCCTAACTTCATCTTTTTATTAAATAATGAAGGACAAGATCTAACCTTTTCTAACAAATTTATTCGAGCCATCTAGAAAAAGGACAAAGACGTATCCCTTCCCTCTTCCTATAGACCAATTTCTTTATTAAATCAAGATATCAAGATATTATCTAAGGCTCTTGCTGATAGGCTCTCTTTAATTCTTCCCTCCATAATTTCAGAAACCCAAAATGGCTTTATTAAAAATAGATCAGGAGTTAAAAATATTAGGGCTTTGATCCATATTTTATTTTTCGCCAAAAAAATCCCAGTTCTGTTCTTAATATTGATGCTGAGACGGCATTAGATAATATAACATGGAAACATCTATTCATGTGCCTTCAAAAATTTGGTATCACAGGCCCATTTTACCGATATATCGAATGCCTCTATAAAAGTCCCAAAACAATCTTGGGGGGAGCTAAGTCATCACCCTTTGAAATATTTAAGGGTACGAGACAAGGCTGTCCTTTATCGCCCCTTTTATTTAATATTGCACTAGAACCATTCATTTGTTTCCTTTATTTGTCTAAATTGATTAAGGGAATTACCATCAATAATAGACAATTCAAGGTTTTAGCCTTCACAGATGATTTGTTGCTGATTTTAAGAAACCCAGAGTCTTCATTCAAGATTGTTTTTTTGACTTGCTTCAAGATTTCCAGTCTTTTTCTGGCTATAAGGTTAATGTAGATAAATCTGAAGTGATGAATATATATGGTTCTTTTTCAAACTCTATACTTAAAAAATGTCACCTGAAATACCCCAAAAATCAGACAAAATATTTAGGATTAATAATTCCTTCAGACTTAAATAATTTATATTCATTAAATATAACTTCAGCTTGTCATAAGGTTTCCTCCATGTGTGAAAAATGCTCCACTTAATCGGACGAGTGATATTTTTTAAATCTTTGATATTCCCCAAGCTGACATACCCATTAATTAATCTCCCTATGCTTCTAAAACATTCTGATATCAAGAAACTTGATTCTGCTCTTATCAAGTTTATATGGAATGGGAAAAAAGCAGAGATTGCTCTCCATAAGTTAAGAGCTCCAGTTAAACTTGGAGGTTTAAATCTCCCCAATTTCAGAGCTTTCAATCTATCAGCCCTTACCAGATATCTCATTGAGTGGATCTCTCAAGGTAATAAATTTACAAATCCTGAAATTGAAATTTTTCATGAACCTCACTTTGATATTACTGTATATCTGTTTTGCATAGTAAATGTGGTAGTATTCCTAGTGATTTTAAGAAGAATCCCCTTTTTCAGGACTCTATTTTTGTGTGGAAACTTTTATTCTCGACATAGCTATAGTTATACGGAAACTCCTTATACGGCCAAACTCTTACTTAAACCCTCAGATTTTTTTTCCTTTTTATTTTCTTTGAAGAAAAAATTATTTATGTCTTAGTAAAAGATGTATTAGATCCACCCAATGAGACTCTGTTATCTTGGTCAAGACTCAAAAAAGACTGTGGACTTCTTGAATCTGAAAGATATTATTACTTAGCGTGTCAATGTGGTCTTTCTTTGTTACGTAGTAATAGAAACATTATTTGTCAGATCATAGGCTAGCTGAAGATTTGGGACAGTTTTTGGAGATTCCTTCTTTGATTTCTATTAACTCTCTATCTAAAAAAGTCTGGAATGATTATGGGTCAGACCAGCACCCATTAATTTTCTAAAGGTACCTTTTCTAGCCCTGTATCATATTGTCCCAAGTGTGATGAGTGTAATGTGTCCCTTTTTCACTCTTCTATGGACTTGTCCAAATATCAGTGTATTTTGCAGGGAAGTCACTAGTTTTCTGAACATTAATCTGAAAATAAAAATTAAATTATCTCCAGGTTTTGCTTTGTTGCTTCTAGATGATAGTAGGCTCTCTTCAGTTTTTAATATAGAATTTAAGTCCCAAGAAAATAAAATATTGACGACTTTATTTTTGGCTGCCTCCAGAAAGGCTTTATTTAATTATTGGCTACAAAAAGAGTCCCCCTCTTTGATAGACACAATTGCTTACATGAACCAGCTTAGTTGGCAGGAAGCTTTATGAGTGAAAACAAAAGGAAATAATTCCAAAGAGTCATTTAGACTTATATGGTCTCCTTACTTTGAGTTCTGTGACTCCAATACCAGAAGTCAAATATTTCAGTTCCTTCAATTGTAAAATGTTTGTAGGGTTGGTTGGTAATCTGACATTCCCAAGACAATGGGCTTTTTCTTTCTTTCTTTTCTTTTAAGAAAACCAAATGAAATATTTCAACCTTAAAAAAAAAAAAAAAAAGAAAGAAAGAAAGAAAGAAAGAAAACTAAGAACAGATACAACAACCAAAGGGACACACAGTGTCATGGTGACTGTGGCTGCCATCATAGAAGGAGTGGCATGACTACTTGGATACAGGAGTCCCAGACTATTGAAAAAGGGCTTGAATGTCCCAAGAAAAGGGTTTAGTGCATCAGGCAGTTGAGGGAATTTTTTATGCCAAGCAAGTCTGCATCTGACTGAAGGATAAATACATTTTCTTTCTGTCGCTATCGTTGCAGGTTTGTATAAAAAGCAAAATCATTATTAGCAAAGGAGAATTTGGGGGTACTTAGCAACCAGATACTATCACGTAGCACAAATGCACCTCACTTATTTGTTTGTCATTATCTGCTTTTCTACATAAGATTCAATAACCTTTTTTTTCCCAGTGCTTTATTCTACATTTCTCAATTCGTGTAACCATGGCAATGGACAATTCTGGTTCATGTTTATATCCCCAGTGAAAAGTAGCAGAATGAATAAAGGGCAGCATATGTATGTGTGTGCTATGTCGACAATAGATCTGGCATATTTATTATTGTGTTTTCCAGATCAATATGCACTTATTCTGCTGTACAGACGGGAACATGGGTTTTGTGTGTGTGTGTATAGAGTAGATGTGCATCACACACACACACAGCAAACACAGATCCAGAATGTATGAATCTACAATCACTTTTATGTAATTATGGTGAAATCTTTGTCCATTTTGGGGCTATACACCATAATTAAAGCAACGGAGTGGCTATATTTGAAGAAGATAAGAGCATGCAAATACAGGAGGCTGCCTTCTGAGTTCATGATTAGAAATTATGTTTTTTGCTGATAGTATGAAAATGATTGAGTGTGTGTCATTTCGTTTTGACAAACGTCAGAATTTTGAGCTAATTTAACTCTTGCACTGTGAATGCAATATGCAACTTCTTGAAAAAGCACTTATACAGCCCCTTGGGAGCCCAAGATTAGGGTTAAATCATTGCAATAAAAATAATAAATAGCTGTTGGGAGAGGCAAGGGGAGGTGTAGGGAATATTGGATATGCAGAAACTTAGCGCAGCTCTACTGAGTCATCAGTCCCAGGAGAAAGGGGCCGAACCACAGAAATGTCACACAGCCCTTCTGGCATCTCAATGAGAAATAATGAAGATCTCTTGCTCACTCTCTGCCTTTCAGATACAATACAGGAATACGGCTTTGCAAAAAAAAAAAAAGTGTACACAATTGAATTGTAACGGCACAGACACAGACAGATAGAGATGGCGTGACTTATTACTGGGGAGGTTAATCCACTTTATGGATATTGGAACTGGGATCTGGATGGGATTTTCCTTTGCCCACGCCGAGCTTCCCAAACAAACACACTCCTGATATTAAAGTGCAATTTCCCTTTAGACAATATCATTCAAGCACCTTCTGGGGCATCAAAAGTAAGTTTAGTCTTTTTTTTAACTAAATGTGCATACCCATGAAATGTCCGTAGATCTAGTAACAATGCCGTTAAAGGTAATTTCACACTGAGCAGCTACACAAACAGAATAGCCCTTTCATTGTGTAAACTAAAACTTGCTTTTGAAAGCAGGGTTATTTCAGGTAGTAACATGGACAAAGGTGGGCAGCAGCATCCCAAATCAGATGTCTCATTAACTGCTCTAGATAAACATAAAGCAGTCGCTGATTGGACGCTGTAGTTTACTGCGTGACGTCAAAAGCTTCCCATGTTCCTGCACAACCCACCTATGCTTTAATAAGGGGGTAAGGGCTGGTATTTACAGAAGACGACTAGATTATATTTATTTAGCTGCCAGGTAAATGCAAGCATTTTATTTTTTAACCCTTTGTGTCTGGCACCTCCAGAATAGTACAATCTACAGCACTGTCATGCTAGTATTTAGGGATGCACCGAATCCACTATTTGGGATTCAGCCGAATCCTTGGTGAAAGATTTGGCCGAATAGCGAACCGAATACAAATTTGCATAAGCAAATTAGGGGCAGGGACAGAAAAAGTGGAAAAATTCTTCTTTTGTGATGAAAATTCACATAATTACCTACCTGCTCCTAATTTACATATGCAAATTCTGATTCGGTTCGGCCAGGCACAAGGAATCGGCAGAATCCGAATCCTGCTGAAAAAGGCTGAATCCTGGCCGAATCCCGAACCGAATCCTGGATTCGGTGCATCCCTACTTGTCATTTCATGTTAGTTCTATGCTCCATGGCATTTAAAGGGTTAATGCCTCTGTGTAACTGCTTTGCCTGGGCACATGGAACGTACAGCTATGGCAGCACTTTACACTGCAACCAGCTATACAGAGTCAGCTCTGATATGTCTCAACTGGCAGAGATTCCTCTATACAGAATTAACAGCAGAAGTCCAGATTAGCCAAGATATCTTATATTGTATTTTGCTAGTCAGTTCTAAAACATTTAAATTTCAACTCCTTTTTGCACCTTGTACTCTTTTTTTTTAAACATCTTTGACATCTATTTTTATTAACATGTGAAGAAATGTGTAGCAAACTGTGATTTCCCTTATGTGAGGTTGCGTAACTGTTGCCGGCAAAATTAGAGAGGAAAAAAACTAAATTTGGTGAAATTTTCCGACCTGTAGATATCGAATAGAAAACAAATGAGTTTTTAGTCATAGATTCGGTTTCAGTAAAATTTCTGACACTGATTTCACCGATTTCACCCTTCTTCCATTGAACTTTTTAATGTCTTTATAAGGAGATGTTCACATTCACTCTTACATTAAGGGGCAGATTTATCAAAGGTCGAGGTGAATTTTCAAATGAAAAAAATTCGAATCATAACTAGTTTTTGCGTACTTTGACTAGGGAATAGTCCAAATTCGATTAGAATTTGAAAAAAGATCAAAAATTAGAATATCGAAATTTATCATATACTGTCTCTTAGGAAATTCGACCATTGGTCATCTAAAACCTGCCGAATTGCTGTTTTAGCCTATGGGGGACCTCAAGAACCTATTCCGAGTTAATTGTGGACTTTGAAAAATCTAAGTTTTTTTGGGGGAAAACTTTCATACGATTCAAATTCGGCAAAATAGGGACCTATTCGACCCACAAAAACTTTGACTTAATTTCAGTTGGTCTTTTTGAATTTAAATTTCGAAGTTTTTTCAATTCGAAATTTGACCCTTGATGCCCCTGTTAGTATGATGTACAGAGCAATATTCTGAGCCAATTTCCATTTGGTTTTCCTTTTTTTGTTATTTGTGGTTTTTAAGTTATTTGAATTTTTATTCAGCAGCTCTACAGATTGCAATTTCAGCAACCTGGTTGCTAGGAGCCAAATTACCCTAGCAACCATGCACTGATATGAATTAGAGAATGGAATATGAATAGGAGAGGCCCTGAATACAAAGATAACTAATAGTAGCAATAACTACACCTTTGTAGCCCATTTGTTTTTAGATGGGATTTAGTGGGGTCATTTGAAAGCTGGAAAGAGTCAGAAGAAGAATGAAAAAAATGAAGGCTATTTGCAAAGTTGCTTAGAATTAGCCATCTATAACATATTAAAAGTTCACTTAAAGAGACAAAACCTCTATGCTATGCAGTAGAAAAGTTGCTACTTCAATGGTTTATAGATGGGCCCTGCGAGGGGAAGAAGGACAAGATACTTTTAAAAGTAGGGTTTTATGCAGAATCTGTATATCTTAATAATACAGGAGCCCTCTTCCCCCATATTAATATAAAGTGCCATTAGCAGAGAATCTTAGGGACAGTTACAAAATGGGCACACACGGTGGCGATACTAGCGCTCATTTATCAAACCTGGGCAAATTTGCCCATGGGCAGTTACCTATAGCAACCAATCAGTGATTAGCTTTTTGAAGCCAGCTGCAAGTAGAATAATGAATGCAGCAATTTGATTGGTTGCCACGGGTTACTGCCCATGGGCAAATATGCCCAGTGTTGATAAATGACCCCCTGCATCAGAGCCGAGATGCAAACAACTAAGGCACTAGTCTCTTGTACAAAGGAACAATGAAAATCAATGTCCTGTTGAATTATCCAAGCATATTTTTCCTTTAATCATTTATAACAAGGAGTAATTGAATATGCTGCTCTGGACAGAAAATGCTGAAAATGAATTTAATAGCTTTTCTGATAAGCGGCGTGTTGCTGGTCACTTTAGCAGACACTGGGCTACAATCAGTTATTCGTCATCTCATTATTATTATGTCGTTATTTTGTCAGCAAAGAAAATCACTTGGCACACATTTATCCCATTCTGCTTGATATCATCTTTTCCCCGTGCTTGCCCTGATTAGGACATGTTTGTATATAAAGTAGGCGAAATCAGCCCGCAAAATATTCACGTGTACTTGATGCTGCACAGCTTATTACCAATCAACGCTTAAGGATGCTGCAGACTGCACACATTTTTATGCTGTCATGCCCAGGACATTTTGACAGATTTTGAATAATATTAGAATGTATGGATTTCTGAGGTGTTTACAAGTAAAGAAAATGATTTGCCAGTTCTTTTTGAAATCTTGGAGAAAATGCTAGTACCTGCCTCTGCACACATAGGGCACACTTTCTGGCTCAAATCCATCCCATACAGTAACAGGAGGGAACCATTTATGTCACTTACTGCACAGGTAATAGTGGGTCATAGTAGCTCTAATGCAGGTGACATGCCACCACAAGGGTTCTTATTCAGTTACTAAAAACACAGTAAGGGTAGAGGCACACAGTCAGATTCGGGGAGATTAATCACCCAGTGCCAAATCTCCTCTTCTTTGGAGCGACTAATCTCCCCAAACTGCCTTCCCGCTGGCTAGAATGTAAATCACCGGTACGATCGATTCATTTTCTGAAGACACCCAAAGTTGCCTCACGAGGAAACTTCAGGCGACTTCGGAAAATGAATCGCTCTTTGGGGCAAATTTACTTACCTCTGAAATTGTGCCAGCAACAGCTTTGCTAACATCGCAATACTTCACCAGGAGTAGATTCGCCAGGACAACGCTAATTCACGAAAACCAGAAGTTGCATCCAGGGTTCCGAACGCTTGCGAAGTTGCGCCAGCGATAATACCATAAGCAGTTCGAAGTTGCGCTAGCGATGCCTAATTAGCATACGGCGTGAAGTTAAAGTACAATGGACGTATGTGTTGCAGCAAATACATTACACTACACAAGCCTGGGAAACCTTAATAAAATAAAATAAAGTTGTTATATTGCCCTACACATGAGCCCTGTGTATAGTTTAGGTGCCATATGTTAGGAAATGTAGGGGGAAAGAGGGAACCCAAAAAATTTACAATCTTTTTCAGCCTATCACCCTGTAAAAAGTAAAAATCGCCAGTGTTTTTTGGAGACTTCGCCTGGTCTGAGGTGGTGAAGACAAGTCTGGAGCAAGAGGTAAATTCAGTAAAATCCGCATCTTAGTGAATTTGCGTAGTTACGTCCTTTCGCCAGAGTGACAATTCGCCTGGCGTTAGAGTGAGAAGTAGTGCTACAGTCTATCTTCTACGCTAGCGAATTTATTCCAATTTTCTCCAGCTTTAGTCACTTCCATGAACCAGCTTTCCCAGCAACCGGATTGCGACTAGAAAGAGGAAGGGTGACTCAGTGTGAGGGTGGCATTTGAAGGAACTGGAGCTTGCGACTGGGTAGGGGCCCCTCAGACACACCAATCCAACACTGCCCTGGTCCCAAGCATTCAAAGACAATAAACAAATCACACCTTAATAAAGTATCATGCTAGGTCTCATATAGGGTTGCCACCTGTTCGGTTTTGACCAGAACAGTTCGGTTTTTGTAAGGCCTGTTCGGGTCTGAACTTTCTGTTCAGTTTTCAGCCTTATGAAACGCAAACAATAATCTGGCCAATACATGAAAAACATTTAAATACGAAGATACTCACCTCAACATGGCTTAGTTACTCTCATGTACAGTTTATTTCTTATTATTACAGATGCAAAGAAGAAAAAAAAGCAAATCAATCAAAAATAAGAATGTTTTTTTTCTAAATTAACATTGCTGTATTTCAGAGCTTTCTGGATAACCGACTTCTGTATAATGTATTGCATACCTATAATTAAAGCAGAATATAGCTAGAGATAGGGTTGCCACCTGTGTGGTTTTGAACTGGGCATCGACACTTTAAAACATTGAGAATACTGGATAGAAATCCAGCCAGTTGCATCGAAGTGATGTAATAACCTTGCCCTGATGTCATAACTCCACCAGCATCATTGTGTCCACCTCTGACGTCATCATTCCTGTTCCTACATCACCGCCCCGCCCCCCATGTTCGGGTTTAGCCATCAGCAAAGGTGGCAACCCTAGTCTCATACAAAACAGTCAATCTGTAATGCTTTATTGCTGAAATTCTAGCTATGTAGCTATGGCACAACATTCAGGCCACATGCTTTTTGGAATCCAGTGTCACAACAGGATTTTGAGCCCTAATGAGCATTAATTAGCAGTGGGTAGAATAAGAAAGTTTGGAAAGGAAACTCTTTTTAAGGCCACAGAGCATTTTGATGTTTTAAAGTAGAACTAAAGCTTAACTAAAGAAGTAGCTAGAAATGTTGTATATTATGTTTTAGGCTTCTGTACCAGCCCAAGGGAACCACAACCCTTTAGCAGTAAAGATCGGTGTCTCCAAAGATGCCCCAGTAGCTCCCCATCTTCTTTTCTGCTGATTCACTGCACATACTCTGTGCTGCTGTCACTTACTGAGCTTACACAATATACAGTACACATAGAATAGAAATGTCACAGTATAAGGCTGAGTAGTAATTAATACAGATAATTACTACATGGCAGCACAGAAACCAGTGCAATTAGCATCAGAATTTAATAATCAGCCCTGTAGCATCATCTTATATTACAGGTCAACCTCATTTTCTGCTGGATAATTAGTGACGTCCCCTAAGCTTAGCTTCTCAACAGCTGCTCAGAGCCCACTGAGCATGTGAGTGTCACAGACTCTTTCCAAGATGGTGACCCCCTGTGACAAGTTTGAAGTCGTGGATCATTGCTGCTACTGAGAAGAAATTAATTTTTAGGGTTTAGTTCTCCTTTAACTTACCCCTCCATCGTGTTTAACCCCTGGTCCCTGCTGCCATGTTTCTCATGAGAGAACCAACAGGGTAGAGGTAACTGGCATTACTGGGGCAATTTCCAGCACTGCCCATTCACCAAGCTGAGAAATGCACATGGATGTCATTGCCCTAAAACTGCATATATTTAGTAACAGAAAGGTGCTTTACTTATAAAAAAGATATAAAAACACTGTTTCTTTTGGGATAATATCACCAATTTAATAAATAACATTTCCTAAGGCCTAGAAGGGGCATATAGCACTAAAGGGGTATAAGCTGAAGTTGTGCAGAGGAAACTTTCTGGGCTGTCCTTCCTCCCAGGATTCTACTCATGGTGTATTACACAATGGTGCACTAAAATAAACCCATGAGATGGGAGCTTCCTCAGCAAGGCATTCCTTGTAAAGATTTCCAACTTCAAATTGGAAGTTATTAATGTTATATGCACACATGGCTTCTCAAGTGCTTAATGTATGTAGGTCTTTGCACACACTAATTATCCCTAACTCCTCCACAAAAAGAACCTATAAATAGCATGGAATGACATGGAAAGAACCGCAAATGTCAGCCACTGGTGAAAAGGTGCCATTTTCTAGCAGCTGGGAAGGAAAATGTGTTGAATGGTAACAGTTTTAATTGCTCACTGTTGAAGTCATGTGGTTCTACATCTTTGAAATCCAACCGTTCCAGCACTTTCTTGTCAGAAAAATTCATCTCGGGTGAAAGCTGATGATTTAAATCTTATCGTTAGGCATTTTCCGTTTCTGTGCACAGAAAAGACACATTCGAAAACAGACAGGCAGTATCGGCAGCTCGCTAAGGCAAAGCCACTTCTCCCGAGTAAAAATATCAGCATGGATCTCATGGCTTCTGTTTCACAGCTTGTGATTAAAAAAAAGGAAAATCTATATGCTAGGCTTAATTCTTCATTTAATGTGTGTAATATCTCATTGTGGCACTGTTGCATTGTTAAGATTGTCAACCCAGAAAACTGAAAAAGATTTATTTGTCTTCCCTAAAGCATTTGGCCCCCAGCTCTCCAAAGTAAGAATAACATCAATACAGTACAGGGGCCCAGTGGTTGGCATTGCTTCCTCGCATCTTCCGACCACAGTTTGTGTCTGTGCAGATTTCCTCTGGGTACTCTGGGTATTTCCTCCACAAAGATACAGGTTAATTGACTCTTTATGACATTGATCAAAGTGTGTGTGAATGTACAGGGACTTTACATTGTAAGCTCCACTGGAACAGGGACTGATGTGAACAATATCTGTAAAGCAAAGTAATGCATGGGCAGGCTGGCACTATATAAATAAACAATAATATTCTCTTGAGCAGGGCCCTCTTTACTGTATCAGTCAATATCCATATGTTATCTGTATATTCAATAATACCCCAACCTATTTTATACTGCTACAGAATATGTTGGTTCTTTATAAAAATGTGATGATAATAATTCTAATTATTAATAATAAGAATAATGCAGGACATTATCCAGTAAGAAATGATACCCATTCCAGTCAACTGTCCAGAGGGCAGATGTACAGTGTTGGGTTGGGCCAGTGGAAACCAGGAAAAACAATGGTGGGCCCTGGCCCTTATGGGCCTAGGCTCGCTTAGCCAATTGGCCAGGAAGATCGGCGGTACCCGAAATGAAGTGTAACACATGTGCAGGGGGAGTTTGGGCGTTGGTTGCTACGAGGAGGGCCCTTGGTGTCACAGGCCCATTGAACCCCATGTCCTATTCCACCACGTATGGCTCATTAGGTGTCCAGTGCCAAAATATGCCTTTAGCAGTGAATCAAGGCATGAACAAAGAACAGGAGACTGGGTAAGCAGAGATTAGGCTGGCCCTGAAAAGTTAGGGAATCTTTTTTTGAACAGTGTGTCTTCCAGCCTTGCTGCTGCCAGCCTACAACTCCCAGTATACAGTGTCTGGCACACACCAATAATAAGGAGCAGTAATAGTAAGAGAGACCTATGGTGGCCTGCTAGGGTCAGCTTCTTCTTGGTAGATTCATCATTGAGGGGAAATGTGGAAGTCCTGTCCCAGGGAGAAAACTACAGATGCAAATGTTCCGTTTTGTGTGTCCGAAAAGAGATGGATCTTGCTGGGAGTGGGAAATTTAGGATCCCTATAATTGGGGCCCCATTCCACTGGGTTGCTGGTTGAGCGACGATGTAAAACCACAGCCATGTGATTTCTGAATATGTTTTCCAAGCTACTTGTAAATGAACATGGAGAAAAGCTCACCTGACTTCTGTGCATTTCTTTCCAACAGGATTATTAGAATTACAGTTATGGGACCTATTATCCAGGTAATGGTAAAATTTGCATAACCATTCTTTAAGTCTAGCAAAAAAGAATGTATACATTATATAAACCCAAAAGCATTGTTTTTCCTCCCATAAGGGTTAATTATATTTTAGTATCTAGTACATGGTACTTGAGAAAATACAGAGAAAAAGGAAATCATTCTTAAAAATTAGAATCATTTTCTTAAAATGGACACTATGGAAATGGACTTCCTGTACTTCTGATTTTTCTGTTTAATGGGTTTCATGGATAATGGATACTATACCGGTATACACTCATAGAATATGATTCAACGGAAGGATTTAATAAATGCTCAGAATGTTTCTGTAAAAGTTCAAACCAAACCACCAATGCTTACTACGTTAACCCAAAAGTATTTTCTTTACTCCTGAAGACACAAATCGCCACAGTGCTTGTTTTAAACCATGATTAAGTTGGCCTTTACAAGAGTTGTGAGAAAGAACCTTGAGATGTTCTGCTTAACAGAGTGGATAATGTGATTCTGTCCTACCTCAATGACTTCTGATGGACTTGTGCCATGGAAAGGACATCTGTTTACATGGAAAACAAAGTCAGTGGGTCGGTAGGAGAACTACCTGCAGAAATGAAAGTTGGCAAGCACATCTTCCAACAGATGGACAGCATGAGACAGGCATGGGGGGGGGGATCATTTATCAACAATACTATGCACGAGGGGGCTTTTTGGCTCTGCATGGAGTCCTGTGTACAAGGTACATATAGAGAATCAGCCTTGCTCTGCTTCAATTCATTTAATTAATTACAAATAGTATAAAAGAGAAACTAGAAGTTTGATTTACGTGATGGACGTGCTTTTTTCCAGTTCAGCAACTATGTAACATAGGGCAGTTCTAAGCACTGCAACCCGGAGACTTTGGTCTGGAAAGCTGAGATGGAATAATTTAACAGTTCAATGTCCCTTCCCCAAGAGCTCTTATGTCCCCAGATAACGTTAACTGCCACAAGGTACCTTTCCCTTTGAAAGTAGTAGCCACTTCCACGTGGCAGGTACACGAGCAAGACCTGTCCTCACCCTGGGGAATCACACAGTGGCCAACGTATCCACAGGCTGGAGATAGAAACTGGCTCTCCCCGAAACTCAAATTCTTTCTCAGTGCAGAGCACAACACAGCTCTTTCTAAACATTTCTAAACCAGTGCAACTAGCATCAGAATAGAATCAGCCCTGTAGCATCAGCTTATATTACAGGCCAACCTCGTTTTCTGCTTGTTGCTTTGCGACAACCCCTAAGCTTAGCTTCTCAACAGCTGCTCAGAGCCCACTGAGCATGTGAGTTTTGCAGACACTTTCCAAGATGGTGACCCCCTGTGACAAGTTTGAAGTCCTGGATCATTGCTGCTATTGAGAAGCTGAAGCTTTAGGCTGGTGCAATAAGTTCAGTATATAAAACATGGCATTTTTAGCCCTATTAATTTTTAAGGTTTAGTTCTCCTTTAAGCAGCACTGTCACACTTCACAGATCTGGATCTCTCTGGCTGCTGTAGCAGGGATCCCTTTATAAGCTCTGTCTGGAAACTCTGTACATTTGGCTCCAAAGACAGGCACTCTCCCAAGGATGTCCTTGGGCGCCCAGCCAATTGGATGGGCACCCAAGACATGGGCCTGTAACTGGGCTGTATGAAAAACAGGGGAAGGATTTGTCTGATCCCCTTCACATCTTCACATCTGCAACAGAAATGTTGTATGTCTTAAACTGAATAAATATACTGAATTTATGCTGTGAATTAGTATTCTCTTCTCTGATATGTGTTAATGGACCTTCCCTTCTTTATTTCCAGTAATTGTGGTTTCTCTGCTCTGTACCTGCATTCTCATATTCCAACTGGCCTGTGGGGACACATAATCCCAGCAAACCTGATTAAAATGGGATTTCCAGTATCTGACGTCAAAGGGAATCCTAGCCCATCTATCACTGCTGCGGCTTCAGTTCTGGTGGCGTTTGGAATAACAGGCCGTGTGTGTATGAATCCGTCAGTTACAAGAGGCAGGTGAGGTGC
Organism: Xenopus laevis; assembly: GCF_017654675.1. Classification (NCBI taxonomy): domain Eukaryota; kingdom Metazoa; phylum Chordata; class Amphibia; order Anura; family Pipidae; genus Xenopus; species Xenopus laevis. The sequence goes on from NC_054376.1 coordinate 98,895,833, forward strand.
GAGGGGGGGGGGGAGCAGGTGCAGGCCAGAGAGAGAGACAATGTGCGGCTCCCACTGACAGACATACATTAGGGAACAATGTGTTCGCTGCAGAGAGCCCATGTCTGGCATCCTTGTAGCTCAGGAATAACCACCCTGACTAATGATCCAATTAAAGGTTATGCCGTTGCCATTCATATTATTGAAGAAGGTTATTTCATTCAACCTTCCATAACCATTATAAGTGATTAAAGAAATGTACTTACTGATTAGGGGAACTGTGAAAATCTTTTTATTAACCCCTTACTTGTTCTTTGTGCTTAAAATACTCCACATACTTGAAGTAGAACAAAACCCCCTGTACCATAAGCCCCTAAGCTTCCAGGCATTGTCCCCCTCTCCTCTCCCTCCCCACGATGTGCTTTAGTGTTAAAAAAAAGCCCTTTTAAAAACTCTGACCCTTAAATGTAGAGAAGAGCAGCGGTGCTCCGGGTCGCCAGCTTCGGGATCTTCTTGTAGTCTACTTCAGGTCTCTTCTCCGTCACAAAGCCTGCCGGTGCATGCACAGTTGGGCAAAGTCAGGAATTGGCTTCAACTGCACATGCACAAATCGACGTTGAGACCCGAAGACTACGCGAAGATCCACAAGATGGCAGATGCCTTTAAGGATGAATATTTTTTAAAAGGTTCTTTTTAACACTAAAGCACATTGCGGGGGAGGTAGAGGAGAGGGGGGCAATGGCTGTAAACTTGTCGGAGGGGGGTAGTTCTCCTTTATGCTGATTTTTGCCAACTATGCTTAGGGGCAGTGAGGTTTTATACTTATGTTTTTCACTACATAAAGTGCCATGTTGCATGTCAGAATGAAGGTAAATCTATAGACAAAGCACAGGAAACCTCAGCATCCCACCAAATCTAAAGGATCATTAATGCTATAACTTGACCTTGCCTTGCCACAAATCCAGGCATAACAACATCGCAAATCAGGGCAATATTTTCTGTATGTTCACCATTGGGGCAATATTTTCTATATATTCACCACTGAACCTCACCTACATTTGCCTACAGAAAATTAAAAGGGGGTGGAAGATGCCCATTTGCTAGTGACTTGATATGAGCATACCTCCCAACTGTCCCATTTTTAGCAGTCCCGTGTTTGTACTGGAAAGTCCCATTTTTTTCTGCACTGAATGGTCAGAAAAAGAAACAAAGTTTCTAACTTAATTGGCTTTTGGCAGAGAGCCCAGAACAGCCACAGCAACAGATAAGATAGTTTTGTAACAAGTTTCAGATTCAGATTGTAACAATATAAGATATACGTTTAGTAACATATAGCAATCACATTTTTTGCTTTATAACAGCAGACCAGTAAATGCTGGTTGCCGTGGGATACTAGAAGCAAAGGAGGCCCTTTTATAACAGCCACATCCTTAGTGATTTTTGGTCTTGTTCTGATCAGAATTGAAAGTATGCCTCCATCATGCCAGTGATGCCTCACTCAACTGAAATTCTGCATTTATTGCAACAAGGGGAATAATCACAACAGTGAAGTAAAGTAAAAGACTGCCACTTCCAATGTAGAAGACACTTATACAACCTTGTTTATAGGTTTGGGGAGGATGAAAACTGTGCTAATTGGAAGCCTGATGACACTGCTAACAGAAGCACCCCCCTCCAGCCTGTAGCTACGGCAACAGGAAAATCCTGTCAATCACAACCCAGGAGATGCCTTCTGCTTCTGCTACAGGCTGGAGTGGAACCTCTAGTGACAACATAATCACGCTCAACACTCTAATTCAACCATTTTTAATTAAAGTACCTAAAAACACATCACCATGGCCCATGAAAAAGCCACCTATAGACTTGTATTGAAGCCTAGGGATCCACATCACGTTTACACACACAAGATTTTACTTTATTTCTAATGTAAAATGTTCAGCTCTTTATTGTGCTCTTTATTTTTATTATTAGTAATATTGCTGTGTACTTTATCATGATATTTATAGAGACGTGTAAATCAATGGCGTGTAAACATTTATGGTCTCATACTAATAAAACATTTAGTGTATATATCATGTTTTATTAAAATACAGCCTCCTTTATTATACTTTTGTATTGAGGTTACTTAAGTGAGCAATATGCTGTTATAGTTCTCCTAGCCGTTTGTTATGATTGAAATTAAGTATGTTTTGACTTAACATTGCTGTTATGTAAATGTCTTTTTTTGCTTGAAGATGTAATAAAAATTCTTGAAAAGAAAAGAAAAAGGATTTTTTTTTTTGTTTGAAAATTCAATAAAAAGACTTGAAAAGAAAAGAAAAAGGAACCCCTGCTAGAGATGTAGAATCCAGTCTGTACTAAGAATTAAGGGAATATTTTCTCTTTATTTATACTATTAGATCTGAAAATACCCCAAACTGTAGAGCTGATCCATAAAGGAAGCCAAAGCATTGGATGGAGGATACCAAGCTATTTATGGAAGTCCACCCTGAAGGCCTGTTTCAGGTCTCTGAGGAAGTGTTGTATCACGAAACGCGTCAGACCTCAGGTGCTAAGTTTGTTTGATTGATACTATGTCTTAATAAAGAATTTACCTTTTAACTATCTGGAGAAGAGCGATTTGTGTTGATGCCCAGGAGTGCGCGGCCTACAAATACTCTACTTGACTGTTTCAGGTAACCCTGTTCTCCAAAATATCTTGAAGGCCATCAGTACTTTAACAAACATTAAGGGTGAAGGCAGGGGATGCAATTCCCAGTATTTGTTATATATTAGCTATGTGATTTTATATCTTAGCCACAAAACACTTGGGATTTGATGGAGACACCCACCGTTGTCGGCATAAAGGGACACATAACATGATAGCTAGTGCCTGATTGGTCCCCCATAAAGACTACCGAAGGCTAGGTTTGAAGGAGAGAATTAAGGGTGATATATATAAACTATATACAATATAAACAATAAAAAGTCGAGACATGACCAGAATACCATAGGTTAAATGGTTATCTTTAGATAGCTCAACTAGACAGGATTCTGCTGCTCAAACATCATGTCCCTTCTTTGTGATTAGCAAACATAGTAATAATACTTGCTCTATTGAACTCAGAACCCAGCATCTGCAGGTGGAAGAATGAAAACCAAAAATGAGATTGATTGCCATGGGTTGCTGGCCAGGTACAAATTTGCCCAGTGCTGATAAATTAACGCCAGTATGAGAGGGAGCACTGAGCTGACAAGATGGCAAACATAATTATGACAAAAAAAGTACACTTATAATTACCTTCCTAAGTTTTCCCTTTTATATGAAAAAATGCAAACCACATAGCTTCCTTTGGTTTCTCTATCTATTTTTAAGCAGTCGGAAATAGGACCATTAGTCACTCTCAGCTAAAGACATGTTTAAGTGTAGGTAGACCTTTTCAGATTTTGTATTCCAATTATTTGCCTCTTTAACTAGTGAACAGCCTGTGTTTTTGGAACCCTAGTGAGAATGTTATATTCCCTCAGTACACATGTAGAACATGCAAGTGCATTTGGTAACCATGGATATAAAACAATGGCTGCCACTTGGAGCATATTGTTTCTCATTTATTCTATGAAAGGAGTCCGTGATCCTACTAAAAAGTCAAGCTGAGAGATAACCAGGCTACAAAATAATTACTGCTATACTTTTGTTGATACCAGCTGAGCTTTTAAATAAATAATACTCTGCTTTCTTGTTGATCTAATCCCTTTGTGAAATATTTATAGCCACTTTTAACACAGAGTTATAATATATTTATGTTTCAATTACAAGAACGCAGTTGCCTTTGTTTCAGGTGCAGCCAAAGTGTTCTATGCGAAATACAATTGTATTTCTTTTTATAGGAAGGGGAAACCGCACATGGGATTACAAGGGTTGGAACATCCGCTTGACTTACCGCTGGCTTCAATCTGTGGAGGATAGTTATTCACTTTCATTGGTGGTTTCCTATTTTATCAAAGGCGCAGTGTGCCGATTATCTCATTCCCTGTAAGGGTGCAGCATATTCTGAAATAATCCAGCTCTACAGATAAAAACAAACAATGAACATTAGTTGATAGAAGTAAAATATATATAGAAAATTCTCAGGTCTCAGTAAAACTCACCAGTTGTAGAGGTCCAGGTGCACCACCCTGAACCTTCAGCTAAGGGAGCGGACCACTGTGTAGAAAAAAAGAGCAGGCACTTCCAAAGACCAATCCTCCAGGCAAACTTGTCAAATCATGAGTAATTTTATTTCGGTACACAAGGATACAGCTTTACGCGTTTCACATCATTCAGATACTTAATCATAGAGCCTGATAAGTATCTGAATTATATGAAACGCGTAAGGCTGTATCCTTGTGTACCAAAATAAAATTACTCATGATTTGATGACTGCCTGGAGGATTGGTCTTTGGAAGTGCCTCCTCTTTTTTTCTACAAGGTGGTCAGCTCTACAGATACTCAATATCCCAAGCCAGTGGATTCCTGATTCTTGTTAAACCTCAAAGAGGGTATGTAAAAAAAATTTAATGACAAATAGTGTACGCTTTAAGAGCAAATTTACCCAACTTTGAAATTCATCTAATATTTTAAACATTCTCCAAGGCAAGAACAGTGATTTCAATTTCAAAGTATACCTTACTTAATATGTATTATGCTTTAAATGGTTTATTTCACAGTCCAGTGTTGTTGCTGGGTCCCCAGTGTTTTTAAACTTTTATTTTTAATTTATAATACATGTAGGGACCTATAGTATTAATATGCTCCTATAGCTTTAAATCCCTACCCTTCCTCCTTTTCCGTAGGTGTTGGGCAAAAGCCCATGTATCTAGCTATATTTACATAACCAGTGTTATTGGCCAAGAGGTGTAGTGACCACTTCCTACCACACTTCAATATAGTGCTGGGAAAGGGGTGGATCTTCCTCTTTGGCTGCTGGTGTCCTTACCTACTGGATGTTCCCGTTGAGCCTGGGTACACCAAGGCCCAGTAAAGCCATTGCCCTGAAGGGACAACACCTTTAGTGATTAAATCGGGGACCAGGGAACACAGTGAATGAGGTTAACTAGAGACAGGGTTATATCTGTTATAGACTCTCTACGAGAGTGAGATAGAGAGTACAGATGGCAAGAGTAGCCTTGTGCTCCATCAAAGATCTGTAGCAGGGAGTAACTTCCCAAGACTCCTAGATTGCATTTAGTGAAGGGACCACAGTGCATAGGGCATCAGGCTTAGACTCCTTCTCCCGTACCCAGGGTCGGACTGGCAGCCGCTTCCACAATGCGCCGTGTGCACTCAAAAGACGCGACCCAGGGCCCCTAACTTCCAGTCCCCTGCCCGCATCCATGAACACGCCATGTGGGCGCGCACAGAAGACGTGCATGCGCAGAAGACGAGCCGCGGCAACAGCTTTATCTTTTCTGGGAGAGCGGGTCTCGGGCAGCTGGGGAATCTGTGTCCCGCCGGCCCAATCCGACACTCCTCTAACCACTCCACTGGGTGGGATCCGGACCACTTTGAAGTATATCTGCCTGAAGGAATTGATGTACTGCTTGACTACAATGCCTTATGGGAGTCACATTCCTCAACCTGTTCTAGCATATGATGTTACATCTGCCTATACCTCTCATTATCTGTAAGTAAACCTGCGGACATTTGTCTTGAACAAAGAAACTATCCATTTTTTGTTTCACCATAAGAACCTCCTGGCGTCCATCATTATTCCTATTTTACATGCACAGTAGCCTGAGAGTTGAATTTCTACTACACCATTTACTGAAATCTTGCACTTAGCAAAGGCCCTGATCTGAAGTATTGAGTCGCAATGTAACCCATGCTCCCACCACTAGCTGGACATTAACTATTTTTGGTCTGCCTAGCCCACATTAGTGTTAGATGCATATAGCTTGTTGTGTTTAATGTGTGTGATCTTGAAGGCAACTGAACAAAAAACATGGCTGTTTAGAGCTGTATTACTTAGGATATTTACCTCATTCAATTAAGGCATAGATATTTCCAGAGGACACTGTCTAAATGGCTCATAATGCTTGATAAACATTGTGTTACATAGCTTCATTATCAGTCTCCTCAGTCTCCTCCTGTTTTCACACCTGCAGTTCCATTCTGACACGAGTGAGGATCGAAACTTCCAAATCTTAATATAACACTTAAAAATATTGCACCTGCATTCTTGCAAGAAGGAGACATTTACTTTGTTAAGAGGACTTGTCCCTTGGGTAAGTGTTCTAGTTAGGCCAGACAGATGCATTCTTTTTTTTTTTATGTAACTTATTTTTATTGAGCATTTTAAACAAATAAAGCAAATACAACATGACCATCTGCATAAATGTTAACAAAGTCATATGTTATAGTGGACACATTTGGAAAAAAAAAAGCTCCCAGATAGACCAAACCGCTAGATATTTATTCATTTTATTTTCCAGATAGGCTATCCGTTCTTCAAATGCTTTATTACTGTTAACCCTGTCAATGACTTCAGATAAGCTATAGCCAGCTATAGCCAGTTTTGCAGCTGTCAGAACCTGATTGGCTAAGGATTGGGATTGTTTGGAGAGCTCAGGAAACGGTCTACTCATCAGAAATGTGAGCGGATTTTTTATTAATTGGTAAGTTGTTAATGTCGCTAGCAGTTGAGCTATTTCATCCCAAAAGTTCTGTATTTTCGTGCAGTTCCAAAAAATATAGAGTAGAGATCCCCCCTCTCCACAATTTCTCCAACAGGTAGTAGGATGATCAGGGAACATTGTATGTAGCTTATCTGGTGTATGATACCAAAACATAAGTATTTTGTAGTCGTTCTCCTTTTGTTTAGTGCATGTTACCATTCTCTTTGCATTGGCCCAGATCGAGGTCCAGCCATTATCTGTAGGTTGTTGAGTTAAAGTCCTGTCCCATTTGGACATATATTGATGTTTTAATTAAGGTGTCCGCTTGTGGTTCTGTCAATAATTTATACATTTTGGATGTTAGGCCCCTTTTGTGGTAGACCAGTTATGGCTAGTGATTCACAGACAGATGCAATCTTTGTAGCCATATCTTCAACACAATTCCTGTAAAGCAACTCCACTTAAAGAATAAGGAAAGGCAAAAAAATAAAATCTTTTACTTTCTTTTAAAAAGAAACCTATCTTCAATATACTTTAATTAAAAAAGTGTACCATTTTTATAAGAAACCTGACTGTATGCAGTGAAATTCTCCCTTCATTTACTGCTGTGGATAGGAATTGTCAGATGGTCCCTAACTGCTGAGCAGGGAAACAATCATACTTATGAACAGCAGGGGGAGCCCCCGCCTTACTTAGCAGCCATGCAGAACTTAAGCAGCTTTGTTTATGATGATCCCTAAGCAGCCCAGACCACACTGAGCATGTGCACAGTCTTAGTCTTGCAAAGATGTTTAACAAAGTTACAAGATGGTGACCCCCTGTAGCCAACTTTGAAAGCATACATTATTTGTTTGATTAGGCTTGTGGTGCAGTAAGTTCATGTTTATATTTAGTATACAAAATACAGCATTTCTAGCCTTATTCTATTTAAGACTTTACATGCCCTTTAATTTACACAGAGTCCATCCAGACTTGAATGTAATGCTGCCTAATACAGCAAAAACAAACTTACAAAAACATTTAACCTTTGTATTTTGGTCAAAAGCAGGAAATTGATCAGCAACTCCCTGAGACTCAGGGGCACATTTACTAAGCTCGAGTGAAGGATTCGAAGTAAAAAAACTTCGAATTTCTAAGTTTTTTTTGGGTACTTCGACCATCGAATAGGCTACTACGACCTTCGACTTTGACTTCGATTCGAAGTAAAAATCGTTCGACTATTCGACCATTCGACCATTCGATAGTCGAAGTACTGTCTCTTTAAAAAAAAACTTTGACTACATACTTCGGTAGTTTAAACCTACCGAGGTGCAATGTTAGATCGATTGATTAAAATCCTTAGATCGAACGATTTTTACTTCGATGGATCGAACGATTTTTACTTCGATCGATCAAACGATTTTACTTCAATCGATCAAACGAAGTATATGCCCAAAATCCTTCTAATTCGATATTCGAATTCGAAGGATTTAACTTCGAGGGTCGAATTCGAGGGTTAATTAACCCTCGATATTCGACCCTTAGAAAATGTGCCCCACAAAGTCTATGGCGCCATACATTTTATGGACATAAAGCGTTAACCCATTCTATTGTGGAATAAGAGGCCATGTAATTAAAAGCAGTTTGCCTTTGGTTAGTAATGACAAGTTTATTGTAGGGACAGCTGGCAATTATAAAGTACTGGTGTCCTGTGCCAGATTGTGAATCTGGCACAAGATGCAGAGGGCAGTGCTTGGGCCGATTTCTTCTTTCTTTTACTTTTCCCATTCGTGTAAGTGAACCCTAAAAACATTGATTTCATTCCTGCTTTTGGAGTTACAGCAATGTTCAGTTATGTTAACAATAAGCAATGTCTTTTGCATTCTTGTTTCATTTTGTAACCGCCAATATATGTTACATTTTAGTTATTACTTTCCCCTATGTTTTGCCATCTGCCATCCCCAGGTTGCTAGAGATTGTAATATACTGAGAAATCTGTCTCTTTATCTCTGCTAATTAATCTGTGCTTCAGCCTATGCATAATTTGTATACACAAGTTATTACTATAACTAATTAGGGAGTGCTGTGCAATTTGCACTTTTTAGACTTGGTAGAAAATCTCCAGGGGCCGTACATCATTCCGTCAGGGAACTTAATCAAGTTCATTAGCTGCAGGAGATAAGGAGGGGACAGTTAGATAATTCTAAGTCTGTAGAGTCAGAATAAAGATATTTTTGACAATCCTGCAGTGAATGATCTCAAACTACAGAATATGAATAAAAAATAGGTGACAAAAAAGATGGCTGGAAAAAAATACGCAAGTGTAAATAACTGGAGTTTTGGCTTTCCAAGTGTACCAATAAATATGATGGCACCATTTGCTACCAAGTCCTTATTCTCTAGTAAACAGGTATGGGATCCGTTATCTGGAAACCTGTTATCCAGAAAGCTCCGAATTATGGAAATACCATCTCCCATAGACTCTATGTTATTCAAACAATCCAAATGTTTAAAAATAATTTTCTTTCTCTCTGTAATAATAAAACAGTACCATGTACTTGAACCCAACTTAGATATAATTAATCCTTATTGGAAGCATATTGGGTTTAATGTTTACATGATTTTCTAGTAGACTTAAAGGGATACTGTCATGGAAAAACATGTTTTTTCCAAAATGCATCAGTTAATAGTGCTGCTCCAGCAGAATTCTGCACTGAAATTAATTTCTCAAAAGAGAACAGATTTTTTTATATTCAGTTTTGAAATCTGACATGGAGCTAGACATTTTGTCAGTTTCCCAGCTGCCCCCAGTCATGTTACTTGTGCCAGCACTTTAGGCAGCCTGAACTTTCTGGCAGGCTGTTATTTCTCCTACTTAATGTAACTGAATCAGTCTCAGTGGGACTTGGCTTTTACTATTAAGTGCTGTTCTTATATCTACAGCTGTTTTCTTGTGTTACGGAGCTGCTATCTCGTTACCTTCCCATTGTTCTGTTGTTAGGCTTCTTGGGGGGGGGTGATATCACTCCAACTTGCAGTACAGCAGTAAAGAGTGACTGGTTTATCGGAGCACAAGTCACATGACTTGGGGCATCTGGGAAACTGACAATATGTCTAGCCCCATGTCAGATTTCAAAATTGAATATAACAAAATCTGTTCTTTTGAAAAATTTATTTCAGTGCAGAATTCTGCTGGAGCAGCACTATTAACTGATGCGTTTCGAAAAAAACATTTTTCCCATGACAGTATCCCTTTAAGGTATGAAGATCCAAATTACAGAAAGGTCTGTTATCCAGAAAACCCCAGGCCCCTAGCATTCTGGATGAGAGGTCCCATACCTGTACTACAGAATGCAGTCTACAGGAATTCAATTTGCAGGAATGACTTTATAAATTCCTTTAGAGGGCCATTCACCAAGGATCATATAGTTTGGTAGCACAGCATTTAGACTATGTGGAAAATTGGTGTTTGTGGGTCTAGCACAGTGATCCCCAACAGGTAGCTCGTGAGCAACATGTTGCTCCCCAACCTCTTGGATGTTGCTCTCAGTGGCCTCAAAGCAGGTGCTTATTATTGAATTCCAGGCTTGGACACAAGTTTTGGTTACATAAAAACCAGATGTACTGCCAACCAGAGCCTCCCGTAGGCTGCCAGTTCACATAGCCAAAAACAGCCCTTATTTGGCACCACCCAGGAACATTTTTCATGCTTGTGTTGCTCCCCAACTCTTTTTACATCTAAATGTTGCTCACGGGTGAAAAAGGTTGGGGACCCCAGACTCTAGCATAATGGAAGACTTAGCCCAGGTACCTGCTATCCGTATTCACTGAAAGAATGTGTCTGTTCTAAGCATTTTAAGGACCATTAGTGAGTAACATTTATAGCCTGTGCATGGATTAATATATAAGAAACATTGCTCTAAAATGACTCGTGCATTTTTATTACTTACAAAATATATTGTGAACGAGCCAGAACAAGAAATATATTCCCTTAATGCAACTTCTTATATCACTCTGTCTATGTTATTGAATTTTATGACATTTTACTTTTGGCTGTTTTGGGAAAACAGACTTTCTGTTAGAGTGTTCATCCAAAGCAACACAGATGATAATTTCTTTTTGGTGTCCTTCAGCAAGTGAATATTAAAAGGCTGTCTATGATGTGTGCACTTGGGCATGCAGACTTCTTCTATATCTAATGTCTATTTTCCCCTTCTTGTTTTTTGCTATGTTTAAATCAGTCTATATTATGACTCCGTATCTAATATGAGAAAATGCAGAGACATGTCACAACATTCTGTAAATAACTTGCGAAATGAATTGCTACATATAAAAGAAACTATACTTTTCATCAGATGGTGTCAAAGCTTGTCCTGTGGATCTCCAAACAATGGAAATCTACATTCACTATTGTATCTGCACAGATGGCTGTAATATAGGCACAGATGGGTCGCCCCCCAGTGACTGAGACCCTATTGGATCCACCTATTCCCCTATAACTGTGTGTGTATATATATATATATATATATATATATATATATATATATATATATATATATATATATATATATATATATATATATATATATATATATATATCCTACAAGTGACACTAATTCTGAAATGCAAGCTGCTCTTGAATCAGACACTGCCTAGTGACACCCATACATACATATGATGTTTATAGAATATTTTTTTCTTGGTGTGAAGTACTGTACTATGTAGCCTCCAAGAATTCAATTCTGGGCAGTGTATGTATGCTGGGTAACCGGTACATAAAGGTTGAGTTATCAGTACAAGAAAAAAGCCCATAACCCAAGACTATCATTGAGAGGCCTGGGAAAGTCAACTGTGTGTAACCCAATGACATTGAATCTGTGACTGTGTGATATAGTTTATTGGCTGATATAAACTTGTATATGTAAGAATAGAGTCATAAGTCACTTTACCTATAAGGCAAGGTTTCTACTCACTTGAAGCACAGCAAAAAGTTGATTCCAGGTCTAGTAACCCAGAACAAACAATCAGATTTTGTTTAAGCAAACCAGTAAAATCTATGTTATGGGTTATTAGCACAAGTACAACCTTTACCCCTGTTACTATCTTGCCACCCCCTCCCCCCAAATATACAACACTTTCAAAAGAAGCACTTTAACCTGAACTGCCCTATCATTGGTTTATTCTACGTCATTATGTATATACTATTTTATAATGAAAGCAAGTATAAGTAAATACTGTATATTAGGATCTTCTTAAACCAGCACGTTCAGACTGCAGTCATTTTGCAAATAGGTGGGAATTTCGACATGCATGCTAAACACTACTCTTCTATACCCTTTACTGTTATATCCTTATAATACACAAAAGCCATGAATTTCTTGTAAATTATATCCTTATAAACAGTGAGTTCTGATGTCATCAGTTATAAATGGTGAGTTCTGATGTCATTTCTGTCACATGACTCACTGAAACGTGTGTATTATAATAAATAAAGTACTGCCAGTTGCAAAATATGAGGATATTAGAAGTTACCTTGGAGTTCCATGACCTGTATAAAAATACTCGGCCTTCGGCCTCATGTTTTTATATGGTCATAAAACTCCTCGGTAACTTATAATATCCTTATATTTTACAAGAGGGGGTACTTTATTCACTATATAACATTAAATAATAATAATATAGGGCAAGTGACATCAGCTGTCCATGCTCACCAGACAGGGACATGGAGCTTTCAATTAAAAAGAAGGATAGAGTTCATAACCTCAAGGAACATTACTCAATGTAAATATAGACTGTAGAGAAGTAATACAAATATTGGATAATCTGACACTTTTTTGTTTCTAGAGTATGTAGCTTTGTTACTGTAGGGGTAGATTTTTTAAGGGTCGAATTTCTAATAACTTTGAAATTTGAATTAAAAAATTATCAAAAAATCTAAGGTTTTTTTTGGCCGAATAGGTCCATTTTCGATTTCGATTTGAAGTTTTTCCACCAATTGACTCCTATTAGGTTCTAGGAGGTCCCCCATAGGCTAAAACGGCAATCTGACAGGTTTTAGATGGTGAATGGTTGAAGTTGAGTTTTTAAACAGACAGTACATGATAATTTTCGATATTCAAATTTTAAATTTTTTTTTCAAATTTGAATCGAATTTGGACTATTCCCTAGTACACAAAGATTAGCTTGAAATTCTAATTTTGTTATTAGATTTCCCCCTTCGACCCTTGATAAATCTGCCCCTAAGTGTGGCTGTAAGCATTTAATGATTTATTAGGAGGAATACTGAAACATAGGATTGCTTTATCTAGGTTAAGCTGACCATACATGGGTCAATAAAAGCTGCAAACTCCACACCTAGGTGGCAGGTTATTGGCCCATGTAAGTGACAACCTAAAATCAGCCAGATTTCAGTTAGACAGCACTTAGCACCCAAGGCACAAGACTGCAGAACCTTATGAGGAGTTCTGAAAAAAGTGGACAATCATTCCCTTAGTGAAGGTGAGAAAAAGTAAAATATTTTGCTTTCGTCATGTAACGTATGGAGTCCCAAACCCAAAACAAACTAAGCCCGCTCTTCTGCCTGTAGCAGCCGCCTTTGGCTTCGGGTGGAGCCCTCTGCTACTCAGATGCCGCCAGGTCTTAATGCAGGAGAACCAGGGGAAGAGTTCTGGGCGAGCAAGGGAACCGTATGTGTGAACAGGAATGGAGAGTAGGAGCATAGTCAGGGACAGGCCTGGTCAGAATACCAATCCGGAAGGTGCAGCACCAGATCGAGAGACAAAGCATAGTCAGAATACCAAGGAGCAGGTTCAAGACAGGATCCGAGAGAAAGGTCAGGGTACAGGCTAGGGTCCGGATCCTGATGACGGTCCCATGTGGTCTGAAATGCATCGACATGGAGATTGAATAAACGCAGTTTACTTTTTTATGAAAAACGTGTGCCGTGAGTGCTATCTTATATTGGACTGTATTATAATTGGTGAGCACCCTACATCATCTACAGACAGTGTCGGACTGGTCCACCAGGATACCAGAAAAACTCCCGGTGGGCCCAGGTGTCAGTGGGCTCTCCTGCTTATAAGCATTTGTAACAATTTAATGTTTCCTAATTTTGTATGGCAAAATAGATGGAAAAATTGAGTATATCATATATACCTGCCAAGATTTTTGAAATAGAAAGAGGGACTAAAAGATTTGCCTCACGTAGCGCGGCAATTTTTTGACCACGCCCATGTCTGTGGCCACACCCCCTAATTACCATGTTAATTTTACAAAATTTGGCAGGTTATGAAAGTTTGAACACATTTCTGTGGTTTTTATGTGTTATTCCAGTTTTGCTAATGATGGTGAATTGCCCTTTAAGCTGCAAGTCACAGTTTCCCCATGATTCCCCTGATTATCTTAAATAGTTACAATTACTTATTGTTTATCTTAAATTGCTACAAAAGTATCCAAGTGCACCTGGTGGCTGTTCTGGGCTCTCTGCCAAAAGCCAATTAAGTTAGAAACTTTGTATCTTTTTCTGGCTGTTCGGTGCAGGAGATCAAAGAGAAAGTCGGGACATTTCAATAATAAGCCAGTTGAGCTGTCAAAATTGGGACTGTTGGGAGGTGTGTATTCTGTAATGAAAAAGTACTAAAATAATAAAAAGTTTGAGTGAGGAGTGGAAGAAAAATAGCTTGGAGAATGGGCCCATGGTCTAAGGTTTTTGGGAGGGCTCCTGTATATATATATATATATATATATATATATATATATATATATATATATATATATATATATATATATATATATATATATATATATATATATATATATATATATATATATATATATATATAGACAAATACAAGATTCCTCTGCACTCAACCCATTATCAATATATTTAAGACAGAGACATTTTGTGCATACTGCTACTGAAAAATGCCTTACCCTTTAAACAAAACAGGGATTGTTTGTCCATATATTGCAATATATTTAAGCTGGCCAACTACGTCAAAGTCATCCCATATCTGGCCAGTCCTATGCTCAATTTTCATTTGATTCATTAAGAATTCTATGGTTTCATTATACATTTTATAAAAGGGACGAATGCGTTTTACCTGCAACTTACTAGCTGCTTTCAAAGTAAAACTCCCAAACTTGGCTGCCCTTTTATTAGACACCAGTGGGATCACCTGACTATAGTTGGAGGGGGTGGGAGCTACAACATGGAGCTGGTCACTGCTCTTGTAGAACTATAACAAACAAGGGAAAGTTGTGCTCACCACTAGTTTTTAAAATCATTAGGCGGGGGAGCAATGAGGGTGTGACCACAAAATACATATAGACAAATACAAGATTCCTCTGCACTCAACCCATTATCAATATATTAAAGACATTGAGACATTGTTTGTTATATATATATATATATATATATATATATATATATATATATATATATATATATATATATATATATATATATATATAGATAGATATATAAATATATACACAAATCTTCAAACCAGGACACACCCTTAAAAAATCTTTGCCCTTTTATTTTTCAACATTCTAGTCCTCATTAGGACCTTTCCTAATGATTTTAAAAACTAGTGGTGAGCACAACTTTCCCTTGTTTGTTATATATATATATATATATATATATATATATATATATATATATATATATATATATATATATATATATATATATATATATATATAGATAGATATATAAATATATACACAAATCTTCAAACCAGGACACACCCTTAAAAAATCTTTGCCCTTTTATTTTTCAACATTCTAGTCCTCATTAGGACCTTTCTCAAGTTACAACAATTACACAAATAGGGTTTTTGGCCTCTGAGTGCGGATGCTCATTATATATATATATATATATATATATTTACATACATACTAACAACCAATCTGGGGGACTATAAGGGATGTTTGGGTCATCCTGTGCTTGTGTATGTGCACGAATCATACAGATGAAATGATTGAGGGGCTAAATATCTCCTAGAGAACATGAAGTGGTTTCATTGTCAATCAACAGCTTTAAAGCAAATCCTGAAATGAAATCATATTGTTTCCATTCACAGAACAGTTAATTTCAGCTCTTTCTTTAAACAAATCCCTGAAAGCTTATTATGGGTGCACGACTGGGGTTAATAATACAAAACAACATCGAGCTGATTGATTTATCCCAGCAATGAAAAAAAAAAAAAAAAATAACCATGACAACTACATATAATTCATAGGAAAGAATCAAATGCGCAGAATAACCTAAATAAGAAGCCGGATGCAGGGGAGCCTGATTGCAGCAGCTTCCAGAGAGCAGGGAACATATGCATTTATGAAAGCAAAGTGATCATTTAAAGTGGAACTAAGTGGCAGAATAGCGGTGATTACCTGAAATAAAACAATGCCGTGCGAATGCTTTATTTTCAGCTATGAATTCCGTCTGTGGGAGGACTATTGTCCCGTAAACCCTCTGCCCCCCATTTGGTCCAGAGTTCTTGAGGCTCGGTATCCATGGCAACCATCAAGAAACTTGGAAGCCACAGGGGGACAAATCAGCCATAATGCCAAATGCTGCTTCCGTACTGGTACGACTTTAAAAGGTCCTTTTCTACCCTCATTCTGGGTACTTAAAACAAAACCATAGTCAAAATAGATATGCCATACCAAATAATAACATACAATACAATGCTGCGTGAATAAGAAGTGCTATATAAATAAAAATATGCATACATACAACGAGGGTGCTTATAGATATGATAGGTATGTGCCCTCTGTTTCCTATGGTCAATGATCCCATTAATCAGAAAGCTAGATTTTTACTTTATTATAAAAATAAGCCTTTGACTCACAGCCAATCGTATTCATGTTCCAGTCATTTCAGTCAAATCAATGCCTGGTTGTTATGGTCCAGGGAACTTTAACAGCTTGAAGATCCAAACCAAAGAACTGTAAAGGTAAAGTTAAGTTACTTTAGCCAAGGTTTGTTTTATCTTAATATCGGTGAGGACCAATTCCAGATGAAACGTACAAAGAATTCAAACCAAATAGGATCTAAATGTTCTCCTAAGCACTTCTGTAGATAATTTTCAATTTACACATCCATGGAATGAATTTATACTGTATTTGGACATGATACTTCTTTAAAGAGACCCTTCAGAACTATAGTACAAGTATGGGACCTGTTATCTAGAATTCTCAGGACCTGGAATTTCTGTGTATCTTCATACCTTAAGTCTGTGTATCTTCATACTTTAAGTCTACTAGAAAATGATGTAAACACTAAATAAACCCAAAAGGCTGTTTTTTCTTCCAGTGAGGATTAACTATATCTTAGATTGGCTAAAGTACAAGGTATGGTTTTATTTTTTCAGAGAAATCATTTTTAAAAATTTGGATTGTTTAATTATAATGGAGTCTATGGGAGACGGCCTTTCCATAATTTGGAGCTTTCTGGATAACGGATCCCATACCTGTACTGACTGTTGGTAAGACATTGTTTATAGTAAGTTCCAGTTGATCAGTAGCATCTCTTGCTATCATAAAATCACATAAACAGTGTGTTTATTCCTTATTTGCACATCAAACTTCATCTCAGCTCTACCTTGGACTATATCAGTCCAATTAGCAGGATTAATTGGTGTAACTAGAGGTTCCTGGTCCCCACAGCACAAAACATTTTAGAGCCCCTAAACTTTAAAAATAAGATATTTTTCTCAAACAGAAACTGCTTATCGGTCAGTGCCAACTGGACCCCTTATACCCCTCTCCCCAGTACTCACAGCTTCCTTTACGACAAAGGTTCCCTTGGTGGTGCCTTGTTTTGCAGGGCCCAACCCAAAGGCAACTTGGGGACATATTTGGGTAGAATGCATGTTTTTGTCCAAAATACTTTTGGAAGTCCATCTTGAAGGTTCAGTTAGAGCAAGATTATAGAGAAAAAACGTATTTGACATTCTGATATTATTTGGATGATGTATGAATAATATACAGGTATGGGAGCCGTCCTGAACGTTCTGGATATTAGGTCCCATACCTGTCATAAAAATTTTTACTTTGTTTATTATGGACTAAAAGGGGTCTATAGACAAGTCTGAAGAACACTGCTCTATAATGACACCCCTGGCAGGATTACAGTGGCCAAGACATCAGACAGTTGCAAATTTCTAGGACACTATATGAAAATAAGATCATTTAATCTGTATCTTACAAAAGAACATTTTACCAAGCATTTTTTCAGATTGTAAATAAACCAACTGCAGTTTGACAAATACAGATGCATTGCAATATGAAGTGTGAACTGAACCGTATACTCCTAAAGCTTCCCCTCTTATGTAGCCTTCACCCATTACTGCAATTCTTATAGAAAACAGTATAAAGGACCTGTGAAGCCCAGTAGTGTTACCTGAGAGCTCATCACAGCAGCTGCCTTACTTCCCCGGAAACAATACTATTTGGTACAGTCTCACAGGCAATGTACAAAGGTAGATTTATCATGTCTATATGTACGTTTAATATTTAAAAAGACAAACAAACCTCTATGAGTTACATTGACTAATTAGTTTATTACAGTTGTTCTTTCAATTCATACCACTATTTAATTCAACCAGTTGGTAAAGCGATCAATACTTATTTTATCCTAAAATGCCAGGGTTGAACAACTGCAATAGTGTCGATTTTTACATATTAACATAATGCACAATAGGGGCCTATTTAAGACTGCTCATGCTTTTTAGCTTGATGATGAGTTTCCTAACTCACACTGAGTTTTGAGCCAAATTATTTCCTAAGATGATGTTTATAAAAACCACCTTGAAGAATTGGAAAATACAATTTAAAATCAGTTACTGCTATCTGAAATGTTGTCTGTCTAACCCCTTGAGATATCACAAGGTAGAAGAAGGCAGGGACCTATGGCTGTGGTCTCAATTTGTATCTTGTCTAACACTGATGTTAAGAGGCTAGATTTACTTAGAAAACAGAAAACCTCAATGATCATGGAAGGAAAATAGAATTCAGAATAAAGAAATCAAGGGGGGGAATTAATAAAAAAAATCACAAAGAATAGCTAGCTACCCTCCAGACTCTAGCTTATGCCCAAATGCTTCCTTAGCATCTGTAAATTTAAAATAATTTCTAAAACAAATGGGCTCCAGTCACAGTTCACTCATTCAGCAGGATTGGCTTTTGCTACCAGGAAAGAGCACATGAGGGCGTTGCTGAACTACACCTCAATACTGCAAAAAGTGTAAAATAAAAGAGACTCCATGGGGTTCTTTGCAAACAAAATACAGCAGGCTTTATTCAACAAAAGCACAACAGGGTTAATTATAATCACAGCACATGAGGTAGTTCAATAAATGGCAGGTACAATCACAGGTGTAGCAGACACAGGCAGAATGGCACAACTGAAGGAATAGCAGGGGGAGCTGAAGTATACACCTTCCAGGTTTTCAGTACCTCGTGTGGTCCGGATCCCTACAGTAGACGAGAAACAGGGATTGAACAATAATCTGTTCCCTTTGTCAGTACTGTGGTCCCTTCACTACAGACAAGCAGGGTCTGCGAGAGAACTATTCCAGTCTATACTCCTTGGTGGAGCTCAAAGCTGTTCTTCATAACTAATGCTCACTGACTCACTCCTCCTAGAGTGGGCTATAACAGTGACTATCCTGCACACTAGCTAACCTCGTTCACGGGGTCCCTGACTTCTTTAAAGGGGCTGTCACTTTAGGACCTAACACTTCTGTTGTCTTGTTGACTCCAGGCTCAGTGGACATCCACCCAGATCAATTGCTACAGGCCAAAAAGAAATGAGCTCCTCTTGCAAAGCACAATGTTACAGTGATGATGAAAATGGCCATTGTTATGTATGAACCTGAGGGCCAAGAAACTGGTCATGCAAAATAAGTAGAAATGGTTACATGGGTTTTAACCCAGCAACAGGGAAATGACACACTGGAATTGAAGCCATGTGAGTCATTAATCCTATAGGTCCCTAAATTTGTTTAATGTTCCCTGGTGACCACTGTAGCTATGGAGGTTAAGAATAGTGGCTGATAAGGGGATTTGCCATTACAGAGGATGCTGGGTTACAGAATGGAGATTGCTAAAAACACACGCAATCATCTAAGAAGGTTATGCTGCTGTGTTTTATAGGATCTTGGAAAAGAGATATCCATGTGGAACTGTTAATATAATTTACTAATGTAATCTAATCTAATCTTCTATCCCTAGGTGGGCTTGAACACGTGAAATCAATTGTACAGTTTAGTATATGACATCACATACTCAAGCACATAGATCAATGTATCATTCTGCAAAAGACCAACGCTGGATTGGTGTCTCAGCGTTTGTTTTTGTGAGACATATTTTTTTAATTTGTCCACTCACCCTCATTCTAACAGCACCTCATTTGAGCTCCTACCAGGGCCAAGGTAGGCAACATATTAAATGCAAAGATAGAAATTGCCCTCTCTGCAGGCCTGAATTTGTGGAAAGGCCACAAAGATCCGGGCCTAGGGCGACATGATTGTAGGGGTCACCATGGCACATCTGCCTTGGTTTGGATGCACAGGAGATACTATAGTCTTTTAAATTTCCCGTGTGTCAATCCCCAGTGCTCCAGTCCCGATATTAAAATTTGCACATGTGCACAAATAAAGGGGAAGAGATGGGGGCGATAAATGGCTGTGGGCCTAGGGCACCTGCTATGTAAATCCAGCGCTGACTCTCTACACTATAGGAGCTAGAAGTTACTAGGGACTGCTTGGCAAGAATGCCTCTGGCCATGATTGAACTACACTTTCTTAATGCTGCCAAATTATTGCATCTCTTTGCACTAAAATGCGCCATCTCCCCTTAGAGAACAGATACATAGATTGACAGAATGACATTAACAAGTTAGAGGAATTCTCAGCAGATTCCTTTAAGCAATGAAAAATATGTCAAGGTCTGGTTGCCATAGTTTACTTCCAAGGAAACAAACTAATATGACATCTTTATCTTGACTCAACCCCACACACACATATATATAGACTGTATATGTATTTTTTTCCTTCATATACTCCACTTGCCAATTATCAGTGTCCCTCAAAGCTATCATTTATGAAAACCTTCAGAATCTTTACAAGTTTTTGTCTATTAGATTTTGTTATTTATGGAAATGCCCATGAAACTGTACCACCCAATAAAGGAGGGCAAGAGAAATCCCTTCTTGCCTCAGCTGCTTTCAAGTAGAACCCTTGTTATGATCCTCCGTATCTGCTGACGTGATGGAGGAAAGTGTGTTGAAGCCGAACTTAAAAGAAGAATATAATCAGGGTGCCAGTGGTTCTTAACCTTGAACAGTAGATTCTTTCAACATCGCAATAAGAATAAAAGGTACCGGTACTTCAGTTGTGCAATGATGAGGAGCACAAATTTAATGTACTCGGAATCCTGTGAGGGTATAGTCTTACCAACAGGTATGAAACCTCAGTGTATTGAATCCCCTCAGTGAATACCAGGGATAAGAACAGTAGCATTCCCTCCCTTGGTTCCTACACTTTGTGGACATCTCCTAGGGATTACTAACCCATACTATCTCTCCTTGGTGGAGCACTGCTGCTCTTGCTAGCTATACTGATCTGCATTCACAGAGGCACTAGGTTTGCCCTGTGGCTAGCTTTAACCCTGGCAACAGGTGACCAGTAAATTCTATTTGCTAATTGGTTGCTATGAATTATTGCACCTGAGCAAACCTTGTGAGTGTTGTGTAAACCTTTTCACCAGGGCCTTGGTCCCTTTCAGGGAGGTAACGAGAGTTCTTGCAGACACAGTGTACAGTCTTGAGTTTTCATTTAATGGCACTCAGATCTGGGTACCTTTTAAACTGCCATATGCTGCGTTTGCTTCTTATTAGATCATCTCAAAATGGCAGAATTCCCTGAGAAGAGGGGGAAGGAAAATAATTCACGGTTGAGAGATTATGAAATAAACCTTTGGCCATTAAAGAGAGGAGTTAATAAAGGCTACAGAGCAGGCTGGCACTCTGTACTTGATTTGTTGTGTGTAAGCCGTGTCAGTACAGGAACTAATAAAGGAATTCTGCAGTGATATCATCTGGAGCCATTTTAACCCCTGGGAGATATGACTTTCCAGATGTGAGTGCTCCTCGGTGGCAGGTGAATGTGAAGTATCTAAATGTGTTACTATCCCAGCAGGCATTATTACCACTAAACATCAAGCACAGGAAAATGATTGTATGTCATAGAGAGGGGTGAGAGCTGCAATGCAACACAATTTCTCTTCTCTGGATAAAGGTAATGTTTAAGCCTGTTCAACAGCAATTGTTTGCCGAATTCTCTGATTATAAGGCTTTGTGTGATGGCAGCGGCTCCATGGCAACTGCACGTTTCTGCAACACGCGACAGCAACACCGGTGTTATAGTAACGTCGATTAGAAATCGGATCTATAAATAATTGCATTCATCTGCAATGCAAAGGAATGTCCAGCTTTCATTAGCACAATAGCGCTGTTAGGTTTGCTTCCCACCCCCTCCTCTGTGCAAGGATTTTCTAAGGAACCTTCAATTAAACACACATAATTAGCTGTGTAAGGACACAATTTAAACAAACGTACAGATTAGCCTATAACACAAACAGTGATATGTTGAGGCTATAGGGACACATATGAAAATCAGCACAGGTACAAATAATGCCTCATTAGCTACATCAGACCTTCCCCTGCTCAGGTTTTGCACTTACAGATAGCACCCAGGAAGAGTGGCAGTTTTTTTTTATATCCTTGTAAAAAGGCATGGAGCATGAACATTTGCTTGTCTCCTATTAGCGAAGCCACTGTACTTCTTCTCTGTGAGTGAGTGTCGGGCAGAAGTTCAGAATTTATTGGCAACACACAGCAGCTTGCTCTGGGGGGAGAAGATGGTAAAGGGGGGAGGTAAAGTGCAATTTGTAAGGTTTGCATAGGATGCCTGAGCACCCAGGCCCCGTACAGGTCAGAATATCCTAAACATGATTGGTCTCTTGAATGGGAAGCAATACAGGTCTCCTGGCCCCATTGATTAGTTTTCAGATGTACACGGAACTATTTTAGAGCATTCATTTCAACCAGATGAACTGGTCCAGGGTTCTGAACAATTAACCTCCTCTATCCTACACATCTCTGGGCAACTGATAGAGTTTTCCTTTCCATTGGTTTACTAACAGAGGCACTAGGTCTGACAGCAGTGTATAGCTGGCCATATACTATACGATAGTCTCGTTTGGGGGATCTTTCCCCGATATGCCCACCAACGGCAGGGCTAGGGCCAAACAATTGGATTAAAAGGAGGAGCAATGGGCTCTGACGGGTTGATCGCCTAAAAAATTGAACCTTCCCGATCGATATCGTGGCCAGATATTGGTCGGCTAGACCCGTCGGAAGCCCCCCATACACGGGCAGATAAACTGCCAAATTGGTCTAAAGGACCGATATCTGCATCTTTAATCTGCCCGTGTATGGCCACCATTAGTGGTTATGTGCTACTATCTATCTAGCAATCTGGGGGTGCATAAAAAAGATACAATGTCATGCAAGAAGCAATTGATGAGAGGTCTTATGTTGTACATAAACCTATTATACACTTTCAGTTCTAGTTTTAGCCTTGTTCAGATGCTGGTATAATGCCTTTGTTCTAACCATAAACCAAAAAAGGAGATTTTATTAATATTCAGTAAAACCAACCCATTGCACTTGGGTACAAATTAAGTGCGGACGTACATTGAGGACTTGTATAGAGACACTGGGGCATATTCATCAAAGAGTGAAGTTAAAGATCTCCACAATCCACTAGAGTTAAAATCCGCCACTCTCCATTCATTTCTATGGGATTTTGAAAGGCGTATTTATCAAAGGATGAACTTTTGCTTTCACCTGTTGATAAATACTCCTTTAAAAATCCCAAAAAAAAATGAATGGAGAGTGGCGGAATTGTGGATTGTGGAGATCTCTAACTTCGCTCTTTAAAAAATATGCCCGATTGTCTTCAGACTGGCTGGATTTTTGGAGTGGTTATGTTGATGTTACCTGGGTGGTTGGTGTCCTTCAGGAAAAAGCACTCCCAAAAAAGCCAGAGAAAACTCTTTTTGTTAGAGGTGAATGAGAATTGATGAAGTTAAAACATTTGAATCACCTAAGCATGCAAACATGCAAATGCATTGATTAAAATGTTTAGAGCCTCGGCTCCAACACAGACAGCACCATAAATTCCGTTTACAGCTAAATGCTATAGAGGTGAAAGAAGGGGGTGAAGTGAAATGCATGACTTTCCAAACACAACCGTAACAATTGTTTTTTTTCTTATATATAAGACAGAATGGTATGCACTGACAGCATTGTTTTTTTTATTTTTGTCCTCTACCTGTTACCTTCTCGTGTCAGCCTGGTGTGATAAACTGAATGTCTGATCAACAGCTGCACATCAGGTAGGGTTTGGCATCCAGCAGGGGGCAGACAACTGCATAAATCCTTTACTGGTTCTGCACACTGGCTAATCTTTGGCAAGAATAGATGGGGGGTCAAAAAACAGCACTGGATACATTCATAATCATTGATTCTAGTAAATCATCCCCAGATAAACACTTAATGCTCTATGAACACCCACTTCTTCCCAAACCTTGCCCTTGCTCAAACCTTCACTCCATCCCCTTCCACAAACAGAATTTCATATCCAATAAACTCTTGTAATCTGAATATTTTATTCATGCTGCCAGTTTGGATGGGACCACGGGTGGATTACACATGACATCAGTCAGTGAGATGAGTCCAAGATAAAAGATGTTCATGTTGAGGTGCTTTAGTGACTATAACCTGGGAATATTGTAAGCAGCAGGGATTTGTGGCATCTATATATTCTTCATGTGCTGCTTGCTCTCAGGTTAATATAATCTTTATTGCCACCCTCCACCTACCCTTTGGTTTCTACCTGGTACCGTATTTTTATCATTATGTTTAGGTGATTGTAAGGACAACACAAGTGTTTTAAAATATTTCATGCAATGCAAACGAGACGTCTGAATTTCCACAGCTAAGACAAGGCAGAGCAAAAGCAGCTGACAGTAATGCATCCTATTTCATTCTAAGTTTGACACTGTAGCAGTAGGAATTATTTTTGTAATCCAGTGTCAGTCTTAAGATGAGAAGCTTAAATTGCTGTATTGGGAGATGTGACCTAGCTCTGATGGGGAGGACTGACAGCTTCTCTGCCTTGTGTTATGATTCTCCCTGCTCTCATGTGACTCGCACAATTATTTGGCCATTGAGTGGTTGATAGCTTTTGCATTTAATCAATCATTTTTTTTAATGCAATGGCAATTAAACACATTGCAGCGTTTAAAGGAAAACACGACTGCAGATTGGATGGGAGTGAAGGGAATTCTGATACCTTTAGAGAACAAAGCTCTGATTTTCTGATTCTAGAGTTTCCTCCATCTGTTGGCAAGCCTGGCCATTCGTATGTGCCTATGTAGTCTGTTGCCTAGCAGTGATAGAAAATGTGGTCTTTCACTCAGACTTGCACATATAAAATAAAAATGGAATGCATTTTATTAACAGATAATGTATTTGACAATATTTCTGGTAACCCCTCCCCCCCTCACCAAGAGCTGTAATCATGAACCCAGAGCACACTGAGCATGTGCATGGTCTTGGTCTTGTAAAGATGGTCTAAAAAAGTGAAAAGATGGCGACCCCCTGTGGCCAACTCTGAAAGCATAAATTGTTTGTTTAAGTAAGCTTCTTACCTCTGGGATGGTGCAGTGAATTCAGAATGTTTCTGATTATGTTCAGTATGCAAAATACTTTATTTTAGTGTACCTTTAAGTTGTGTCCTTATACAAGCTCTGTCAACTCTGTGTACTGTATATTTATTATATTTATTATGTTACTTGTCCTCCCTTTGTGTAATTTTGAATACACTGTACTTATATTTTGGACATTGTAGAGTGCTGCGGCTCCTTACAGCGATTTACAAATAAAGTTATACAGGTATGCGACCTGTTATCCAGAATGCTCTGGACCTGGGGTTTTCTGGATAACAGATCTTTCCGTAATTTGGATCTTCATACCTTAAATCTACTAAAAAATCACGTAAACATTAAATAAACCCAATAGGCTGGTTTTGCCTCCAATAAGGATTAATTGTATTTTAGTTGGGCTCAAGTACAAGGGACTGTTTTATTATTTAAAATCAACAAGCTTTATTTCAGGTTACATTTAAAAACAGTAGTGTTTTTTTTCCCACTGTTTTTAAATCTAACCTGGAATAAAGCTTGTTGATTTTAAGGAACCGCTGTTTGGACGCACTCCTTAACCTTTCTTTGGCTGCATGAACATATTTGGCTGGATTGGAGACCAGCGTATGGAGGTGTTAAAGGGATACTGTCATGGGATACAAAAAAAAATTTTCAAAATGAATCAGTTAATAGTGCTGCTCCAGCAGAATTCTGCACTAAAATCCATTTCTCAAAAGAGCAAACAGATTTTTTTATATTCAATTTTGAAATCTGACATGGGGCTAGACAGTTTGTCAAATTCCCAGCTGCCCCTGGTCATGTGACTTGTGCCTGCACTTTAGGAGAGAAATGCTTTCTGGCAGGCTGCTGTTTTACCTTCTCAATGTAACTGAATGTGTCTCTTTGGCACATGGGTTTTTACTATTGAGTGTTGTTCTTAGATCTACCAGGCAGTTGTTAGGGACCTGTTATCTGGTTACCTTCCCATTGTTCTTTGTTTGGCTGCTGGGGGGGGAAAGGGGGGGGTGATATCACTCCAACTTGCAGTACAGCAGTAAAGAGTGATTGAAGTTTATCAGAGCACAAGTCACATGACTTGTGGCAGCTGGGAAATTGACAATATGTCTAGCCCCATGTCAGATTTCAAAATTGAATAAAAAAAATCTGTTTGCTCTTTTGAGAAATGGATTTCAGTGCACAATTCTGCTGGAGCAGCACTATTAACTTATTCATTTTGGAAAAAAAAAATTTCCCATGACAGTATCCCTTTAACAACGATGGGAGGTGCGCCCTAAGAGAAGAGATGGGGAGACGGACACGTGAGTTGTACAGTTTTATTATCAGTTTTAAATATTTGGATATTGATTACAATGGCATCTATGGAAGATGGCCTTTCCATAATTCGGAGCATTCTGGATAATGGGTTTCCGGATAATGGATCCCATACCTGTACATACAAATCTAAACATTTTAAACAGTGTGGGAGAATGACTCTTATGGTAGTTGCCGCAGCACTTTTTCACAGAGAAGAAACAGGTAGCCCAGTTTACATTGAAACAGGAGTGCGTCTGTGTTTTATTTACAGCAGGTCAGTTTTCATGTTTCATGTAACACAACGATTACAAGTTTTTCATCTAAACTCAGAGTAGGCTTTAAACAAGTTGCAGTCTTCAACAATTAGGTATTTGTCCTCTCGGAGGGACAGCAATCAATAAAACAGCAAACACAAAGTCAACACAAATATCAGTGTCACTTGCACTTACGTTGCTTTTGTGGTACCTTCTGTCCTCTCAGCAGCAGTAGAAGCAGCAGTGGCTTCTAGGACTAAATGAAAGAGAGGGGTTACTCCTGCACATGCCTACACTACAATAATAAATACCTGACCAGGTACTCATTTCACACCCCTCTGTGCTGCTTTATAGAGAATTCCAGGAGCGCTATACCTTCCTTCCATGATTGTACCAGTAGCCATGATCTGTATAGATTGCATTGATTTCTCCTTAGCTATATAGCGTGTGTCTAAATTAGCAGTGCACTGAAGCTGAGAATCAGCTGGATCCCGGCACTTTTTACTTTTTGGAATCAACCAAATTTTTCATTTCAGCCAAACCACAACCTTCTATGGAAGCATTTTTCTATTACAGTTTTGCCAGACTCCCAGCATTTGACATGCTGGAAGATTTAGGACATTAATATCAGGCTGGACAATGCTAAATAAAACTTATCTATGGCTCTCAGTCTCAGCGAGCCACTTAATGCACTGATAGTCCTGTAGGGTTATAAAGGAGGCAGGATTCTCATGCAAAGAGCAGCTTTACAGGGGAGCAAGTGCTTCTTAAGGGTGGTGGAATACGAGGCTACTCGAGACAAATCGCCTCTTCTTCAGGCAACTAATCTCTCCTAAATGCCTTCCCGCAAGCTAGAATGTAAATCGCCGGCAGGATGGCACTCGGATCGCTTCGGCTTTCCGAAGTCGCCCCAAAGTTTCCTCGTCAGGCAACTTTGGGTGACTCCGGAACGAAGCATTCTGAGTACCATCGCACGGCGATTTACATTATAGCTGGTGGGAAGACATTTAGGGGAGATTAGTCGCCCGAAGAAGAGGCGATTTGTCGCTGGGCGACTAAACTTCTATAGTTGCTATGTCTGCCCTCACCCTTAATGAGCGCTATGGGAGTTGGCTCTTGCTCCCCTTAGCGCTTTAGCACTTGCTGCCCAAGGAAAAGAAAACAACCCCTATAAACTCTTTGGGGCATATTTATTATGCTGTGTAAAAATGGATTTCGCCAAAACAAACAGTATAAAAAGCTGTGTAAAATAGATGGTGAATTTATCAAGGTGTGTGTAATTTTACGGCATGCAAACTTTATATTTTCCACCGTTATTTTACATTGCTTCCAGCAGAAGTCACATAAGGGAAAACACATAAAAATTAAGCCATTTTTTACATGGCAAAGCAGGACAATGTGCGGTATATTATCCCGCCAATTTTTACACCGCATAATAAATTTGTCCCTTTATGTATTTAAGAAATGTAATTATGATTTAATTTGATTTGACTCTTTAAAAAAATAGCTTGAGAGCTGAAAATATACCTCCCATTGACGTGTATAGAAACTCGCAAGGTATCAGCTGCTGAATCCTTTCACACAAATCTTCAAGATTTTCTTGATCACAAAACAAAATCATTCTACGATCTATGCCTTCAAAGTAAACATTTTCTTGAAAGGTTTTCTCAGATTGATGATGCCTCCTAGAAGCTGTAAACTGGAACATTCCAGGATCATTTACTTAACACACAGATATTTGCACATCAATTTGCAAATAAGAGGTACATTTAGCACTTATTATCAACCACTTATCCTGTAGGCAGCGATAAATAACATATGGCATCTGATTTGAATGTGGCTTGAAAAAGATTATTACATTTAAAATGTACACTTTAACTGGAATGTGAGAGCCTGGAAATTACATACATTACAACATACTGTACATACATACAGTACATATCAACATCATACAAGTTGGAGAGCAACACGTGAATGTATGATAGAATCCTAGATTTCGTGCAAGGGCCCCATTAGCTCATATTGTAGTTACAGATATAGATAAATACTGGTGTGATTTTTTTTGATAAAAATGCTATAGTCCGGGTAACATTGTCTAGAAATAGTGGCACAGGTTAGAAATGTTTTGAGGTTTTTCTTTCCATGAATAACAACTCCAAGGAGACACTGAGACTGCATGAGAGGTGCCTTACCCTTCCTAAGGGAGTATGAACTAGTGGATGGTGGAGCTAGACTGAATACTTGGGTCAGATGTTTATTTATTGTATCGGATATTGCATGAACAATAGCAGGGTAACTCTTAAGACTGAATTTTTAAATTCTGTAATAATGTTCTTAGTTAAAGGGGGTGTGAATAAAGGGGCGCAGCTATCCAAAAAGTCTGAAAACCAGTGCATCAGATGAATATATATAAAATGAATTGCCCCTTTCTTCAGATCTCTATACTAGAAATAATCATTCTTACTTCTATAGCTGGTGGTGTATTCAGATATGAGCCACTATAAGATTGGGTCCAGATTGCTCTCTGCTGCCCGCATGGCTTACTGTCTAGAGCTGGGGTCCCCAACCTTTTGTACCCATGAGCCACATTTAAATCTAAAAAGTGTTGTGGAACAACACAAGCGTGAAAAAAGTTCCTGGAGTGCCAAATAAGGGCTCCAATTGGCAACCCCTGCGTGAAATGGCACACTACTACAGGAGGATCTGTTTGGCAGGACATCTGGTTTTTGGGCAACCAAATTTTGCCTCCAAGCCAGAAATTCACTGGGGGCGACATCCAAGAGGTTGGTTTGTTGCTCACGAGCCACTGGTTGGGGGTCACCAGTCTAGAACATTACACACAACTCCATGTTATCTCTTAATGAAAGCTTTGCCTCCCTGCACATCTTATAATATAAATCAGTGATTCGTTTTTCACTAAACATGACAGACATCTTTAGGCAGGACATTTCCATGTCTGCTCATTTTTCAGTTCTGGTTTCTATCTCCTTTTCTATTTCCCAGCGCCATGTCTTTATCTGTACTGACTCATGCTTTCTCCCACTGAACTAATTAGAATGCAAGCAGCTAGGAAGAATCTTCAGTGCTACCTTATACTGTATGTACATATACGTATTTATAATTGAAGTAACCCTATGGAAACCAGCCGTGGCCGATGTGTTTTCCCTGTGTGAATTCTTCCACGTCCTTCCCTGCTGTGTGGAATAGGTTAAATGTAAGGCAGTAGCAAGGCACACAGTTGGCTGCATTCCTATACACACACAGATGGGAGACCTCCTCCTATATCAGCAGCATTGATGGGGATCCTCACATTGCTGCTGCAGTGGTGATCCCGCCTCTTTAGCAAGATATTTGTGTGGGTGCAGGGATGGCACTCTGACATTAATAACATCTCCTCTGGGCAGCCAGAGAGGTAGACTTCCACCTACGCAACACATCCCAAGGGAAACCCACGCTGGAATGGAACACAGGCTGTATTTCAAAGCCATGGGATTCCAGTCCAATCAAAACTCAGAGAGAAAGATAGAGAATTAGTCTGAGTAATCTCCATGAGCCTGTCAGGGCCTCCAGTAAAATGAGGGAAACACACACTGTGTATGGCGACTGTTTCGTGGCTGCAAGAGAGACTCTTGTATCCCTCTGCCAAGGCTTCTCCTAATCCTACAGCTGTTCCCTGCAGATGTGCAGCAGTCAGGGTGGGGCCGGTGTCTTTGCAGGCGGCTCCTGTCACCGCTCTACTCATTGCGGCAGCAGCGCAGAAGCCTTATCATTTACCATTTCTTATTATCTCTGTTCTCTTTGCTTGATTTGAAATCTTCCTGAAAACCAATTCATGCCTTCCATAATAAACAGATCAATGGGAAGTTTGCAGCTGTGCTGCTCATCAGTCATACACAGAACACAACGTTGTGTCTAAACATCCTCTAATTTCTTTCCAAACAGTTAGAACTTGAAACATTTTGCATTCACTTTAACAGCGGCTATGTTTATGAAATAGCTACAGCATCAAGGCATGCGACTGACAGGCAGCAGGACACATTCTGGGCCCTGTCTAAAAGAGGGGTGCACTGCTTTGAGATTGTAAGGTCCCTTAGTTATATTGAAACTGAATTATTTGAAAACAATAAGTATAATTTTATAGACGTTATATAGTGTAACATTCAACTCTCCCCTCGACAACCCCCCCCCCCTTTGGATATTTTATCATTTAGTAAAGCCTGCATACATCTGACCTAAGAGAATATAGTGACCAGGCCTGGATTTGTGGAGAGGCCACCAAGGCCCAGGCCTAGGGCGTCAGGATTTTAGGGGGCAGCATGAAGCCCAACCACACCCACATTGGTTCAGAAACACTGGGGATGAGCAGGAAATACTGTATTGTAGTTTTTTAAATTTTCAATGCACCAATCCCCATTGCTCCGGTCCCAGTGATGAAAATTTAAGCGAATAAAAGGGCGGGAAAGGGGCAGACGAACACTATTAGCTCTGATAGTGACCATATTCCTCCCTCTCCCACTGACTCTATAATTGGATGCAGGTCTGAGAATTAAAATAGGTCCTGGCATTTCAGGTACACAGAGGCCCAATCAGCCCACATAGAGGCCCAAACAGCCTCCATCAGCCCACTAAATACTGACTTTCTATGGGACCTTATAGCAGCCCCTCTGGCATTTGCCAGAACCCACAGATTGCCAGTCTGGGCCTGATTGGATGTAGGACCCACATTCATTTTGTATGCTGTGAATCCTTTTATATCTCATGTTCCTCGAGTCTATAACAAATGCATGCAGCTGATCCACTGGGTGTACTCCAGCTTTCATGGACCCTGGTGACTCTACACAGAAAATAGCCTCTCCCCCATCCAGACCCATTAGTGCCAAATTAAGGAAGGTAAGTGGCATGCTCACATGTGCAGGGTGGGAGGCTAGGGGGCAAATTCACTAACCTCTGAAAATTCACCAGCAACGGCTTCGCTCACATCACAACACTTCGCCAGGCGTAGATTCGCCAGGACAATGCTAATTCACTAAAATCTGAAGTTGCCTCCAGGGTGCCAAATGCTGGTGAAGTAGCACTAGCGTTACAGCAGCAAGCAAATCAAAGTTGCGCTAGCATTGCATAATTTGCATACGGCGGGAAGTTAAAGTTGAATGGACGTATATGTTACAGCAAATACACAAGCCCAGGGAAGCTTAATAAAATAAAATAGAGTTGTTATATTGCCCTATACATGAGCCCAGTGTATAGTTTATGTGCCATACAGTATGTTAGGAAATGTAGTGAGGAAGCCGGGTACCCCAGAAAAAATTGATGCTCTTTTGCAGCCTATCACCCTGAAAAATGAAAAGTCGCCAGCATTTTTTGGGACTTTTGAAATTTTCAACTATTTTTTGAGGAACTCCTATCTACTCTATTGCACTTCGCCTGGTCTGAGGTGGCGATGGCAAGTCTGGCGCAAGAGGTAACGTATAGTAAAATCCGCATCTTAGTGAATTTGCGTAGTTACGTCCATTCGCCAGAGCACAACTTCGCCAGCGAAGTACCACTAGAATCTATCTCCTTCGCCAACGAAGTTACACCTGCACCCATTAGTAAATTGGCAAAGTAACGAAATGACGTCACGCTGGCGAATTTTCACTAACGTTAGTCACTTCGCCCTTTAGTGAATCTGCCCCTTGGTTGGATGCCAGGTGCCGAGAAGAGGGACTTTATTTGAAGTCCAGGTTGGCCCCAGACAGTCTACTCTAGTCTGATCCTGCCCCACTCTAAGGATCACTATTTGTTTTGCTACTTATGAATCCTATCTCTTCTGCAAGCAGGACCTTTAAGAAATGTTTCATTTCACAGGTTTGGACTGGGACAGCAGGATATTGGAATATAAACCCAGTGGGCCCTGTTGACCCAGACCTCCTCCCCACATGGGGGTGGGTTGTAGACCCCTGAGGCAGGTGTCCCCGGTTGCCCCGGTCCGATGTAATACTGAGTTGTTTGATGCAACCAATACATTAAAATGGACCCAAATGCACTTGTGATCTAATGCCAGTATAAGTAGCATTTTCCGAGTGGGCTTTACTTCACTTTGGAGAGCACGTTCAAAGCAGCATTTGCATTCACTGGACGCAAGGCTGCTGTACTGATTTTGATGCAAACCAACATGGGAACCCTGGAGCTGGGTTCTTCAGCATCAACAGGCAACATTGTGCACCAGTTATCTGAAACTGTAGGATGGAGAAATTAGCAGCCGTATGGAAGTGCAGGAGCATGTTTGCCCACAAGTATCTCAATGGTTTGCTAAAGGTAATGAAAATGTGCCCAATGATGTTTCCTATCTTGTAATAGTTCAGAGAAAACTGAGCCGCTCTGAGATAGAAGGTAAGTCAGGCCACTCACCAGCAAAAAGTCGTATTTTCTTTGGCCTGCTAGTTAGGGACTTGCTTTATGGTGACAGAGGGTGATTTTAGTGACAGGAGAGTAACACGCAAGTCAATGTGTGCTGGACTCCTATCATGTCGCATTATTTTCTATGTGAAACATTTTAGCACAAAGTAACAGAGCTTCAATGTCACCAACTGTAGAAGGTGCCAGTCTGACCGTTTGTATAGGACACTGGTATTGAGGCTGAAGGAGATAAAATAACCAATGGTTGGAGCAAGTTAGTAAACGGTTACCCTTTTTAATTTATCATAATCAGGACAAAAAAAAAGGCTTTATTTTTAAATATCACTATGTAGACATTTTAGCCTTCTGACAGCAAACTATGCAGACAGTGGGGCATAGAGTTGAAAAGGAGGCAGTCTCGTGAAAAATGTTGTATCGTAGCTTTACCTGATGCTGGACAAGCATTCTGGGTAACATACTCATATATTAATAGTACTGGATGTAGAACTTGTTCCAAATACCTTTCAGTTTGTTTTAGGATTCTCCGACTCCCTCTTGCTGTCATTACAGTTGTCCCATCTAATTTCAGTACTGCTCCTACCCCTTGTTTTGCTCCATCTGTTGTACTCCTGCTTGTCCCTGCAATGGAACTTCACTGGATTGATGTATAGATGATGCCAAACAAGCAGGACACATTAAACAAATATTTTTAGACTCAAACGACAAGCTTCTAGATTTCCAACCAAATCAAGTTTGCTGAAAGCGAAAGCTCCTTTATCTGGAACATGTCCACTCCTCTGACATGTTAATGCACACGGTTCCTATTAAGTGACTAATATTAGGAACTCAAAGTTAATAAGCAAAATCTAGCAAAGATAGGGTTTAATAAGCAGTTAAAGACATAAAAAAACCCAGATTTTTCTCTATCCCTCTCCAAGCTTAGTCCATGCCTGAGAGGAATCTGTTGTAGCTTCTGGCTGCCATGATTAAAAGCAATCTTTGTGGGACATTCGCCGCCTTCGCCAGGCATATTTTCGCCAGCGCTACGCAAATTCACTAAAATCCGAAGTTGCGCTCAGGGGAAGCATAAGGTTTGCGAAGTTGCGCTAGCGTTAATTTGCCAAGCAAAGCAAAGTTACCCTAGCGATGCTTAATTTGCATACGGCACCAAATTGAAGTTACAATGGAGTTATATGTAGCGTCACTACACAAGCCTGGAAAACCTTCAAAACAGCAAATAAAATTTTTATTTTGCTCTACACATGTGCCCACTGTATAGTTAAGGTGCCATGAGTTAGGAAATGTAGGGGGGAAGGAGGGTAGACCCAAAAAAAATTTCAATCTTTTTCAGCCTATCACCCATAAAAAATGAAAAAACACCAGCGTTTTTTGGGACTTAGAAAAATTTTTAACTTTTTTTGAAGCAATCCCTATCTACTCTATTGCACTTCGCCTGGTCTGAGGTGGTGAAGGAAGTCTGGCGTAAAAGGTAGCATTCAGAATAATTTGCGTAGTTACGTCCGTTGCGCATATTCGCCAGGCGTAAGGGTGCGAAGTAACACTAGCGAATTTACGCCAGCATCCGTTAGTGAATCGGCGAATTAACGAAAATGCGCTACACTGGCGTATTCACGCTAGCGTTAGGCGCTTCGTCGTTTAGTGAATTTGCCCCTTTGTCTCTATATATTTAAAGGGTTCATGGTGACAAGTATAATTTCAGAGCACAGTCCCAAACACTATCAAGGAGATTGCTAATAAACCCTGCTATAGTCTGTTGGCTGGCCTTATAAAGCAGAACAATAACTGTTAGGAAAGGAATTAATTAGGATCCATACACAAATTAAAAAAAAAATTGAAACAAACAATACAAAGCTATTAATTAAAAACAACGTGAAATTTCACAGTTAATGTTTCTGAGATATTTTACCAGTAAAAACAGGGACATTTAAACACACACACACTCTTGTGTGTTTTTTTTAGACAAACTCTGTCCCATTATAAATGAATTCTATTACATTATTGTGTATTGCGTATGCATATTAGTTGTGCTCATGACACAAACAAGCCTCGGTGGAAATTAATTTCAAACGAGCTAAAATAAGAGAAATCAATAATGATGATAATAATAAGCATTTTCCCTTGTGGGCTAACTGTGATGCTTCTGACATCTAGTGGGCTGAAATAAAATTGTCTTTATATGTCTGCTGAGCGACAGGCCGCTAGCTTCTTCCTACTGCAGTATATGCATTTATTAATGATTGTCCACTTAATGTAAAGCAAAATCATCAATCTGCTTCAAACCAATCCTTTTTTTTTTTTAAAGGGACATAGTCCTTCCATTTAAAGCAGGTTTGCTGTAAGTGATCTTCTGGGCATTTATTTTGTAATTATTTTTTCTTATGCAAAAATGTATTTCTTTCCTATTCAGTAGAGAAAAGCTGAATCAAGGACTCGGTTCATAATTCATCTGAATCCCAACTATAGGCCCCAGAACAAGGGGGATCATCAGGCCTGGATTTGTGGAAAGGCCCGGGCCTAGGCCAGCAGAATTTTAGGAGGGCGGCATGCCACCCAATCACACCCACATTGGTTTGGACTGAGGATTTGCAGGAGATACAATAGTTTTTAAAATTTCCTGTGCACCAATGCCCAGTACTCCTGACCCGATGCTGAAAATTTGGGCATGTGCACAAAAGAAAGGGAGGGAACGGTGGCAGCAAACAGCTGCGGGCCTAAGTGATACATTTCTGTTCACAAATTTGGTCTTTTTTACTCAAATTTAAATATGCATATTCGGTTTCAAATTCAAAGCCAAATCATGCAGGACGGCATAGAGGTTTTGGAGACAATAAAACATTCCTAAAGATTACATTAAAAAAAAGCCAATTTACCAATATATTGGGGCCCTACATTAAATTTGATGTGTAACCCAATAGCATCTACTTATTCCACTTGAGGTGCTCTTTTATAAATGTTTAGGCTTCTCTCTCTGATTCTGGGCCTCCTCACAGTCATGCAATCACCATTTAACTTACTCACCCTCTTTATAACAGTCAGCCTTTATGCTTTCATGTCTGGTGCTGATTTAGCGAGGAGCTCATACAAAGAGAGGGTTAATAGTGTTGGTGCAGTAGATCAACCCTCCCCATCACAGGTTTGCCTGAACAAATCCCCTAACCTCTAACTTTGACTTAGAGTGTGCCTGTAGGGTTAAGGTCTGTCAAGACAGCCAAGTAACAATGGGCAAGTTTATGGGCCCAATTAGATTAAAATGATAATGATGTAATGTAAAGACATCTATGGAGCCTAACTGCTGGTTGGGAAGCAGACCTTAGAAGGCCACATCAAGCCCAAGTCCCTAGGTCTGCAGATATTAGTGATTCTGTGTCAGCATACAACTCCTCCGCTGTTTCTGGTGCACGTTCAATGGTGGCCACCCCACACCGTAGAAGATTCAATGTAGGCCTGCAGATCTTCATCTATATTTGTCATACAGTGATTTATTCTGAGAAGTAAATGGAAAAAGAACTAACCCTTAAAGGGATACTGTCATGGGAAAACATGTTTTTTTCAAAACGCATCAGTTAATAGTGCTGCTCCAGCAGAATTCTGCACTGAAATCCATTTCTCAAAAGAGCAAACAGATTTTTTTATATTCAATTTTGAAATCTGACATGGGGCTAGACATTTTGTCAATTTCCCAGCTGCCCCTGGTCATGTGACTTGTGCTCTGATAAACTTCAATCACTCTTTACTGCTGTACTGCAAGTTGGAGTGATATCACCCCCCTCCCTTTTTCCCCCCAGCAGCCAAACAAAAGAACAATGGGAAGGTAACCAGATAACAGCTCCCTAACACAAGATAACAGCTCCCTGGTAGATCTAAGAACAACACTCAATAGTAAAAACCCATGTCTCACTGAGACACATTCAGTTACATTGAGAATGAAAAACAGCAGCCTGCCAGAAAGCATTTCTCTCCTGAAGTGCAGGCACAAGTCACATGACATGGGGCAGCTGGGAAATTGACAAAATGTCTAGCCCCATGTCAGATTTTAAAATTGAATATAAAAAAATCTGTTTGCTCTTTTGAGAAATGGATTTCAGTGCAGAATTCTGCTGGAGCAGCACTATTAACTGATTCATTTTGAAAAAAAATTTTTTTCCCATGACAGTATCCCTTTAAAGTTGCATCTCCCCATCATAAGATCCGATCACTCAGAGAACAAGCTTAAAACTTAACTTTTACTAATGAACTTAAAATAAAAATAGTAAGCCCAGGAAAGCATTAAAATAAGGTTAGGAGCAGGGAGATGAATGGACTGAAAATTGGTTGTTGGTATGCAGAGGCTGCCGAGTGGGTCACAGACCTGCCTATTCAGTCTGCAGTTGGTTGCTAACGTTGCTAAGGAGTAGAAGTAAGAAATGGTTGTCAGAAAGCTTCAAAATTGGTCTCAGACCCGCCTACCCGGCTTATCGTCGATACCCTTCCAAGCCACAATTCACCAACCACCCCTTCACCCACAGTCAAGCCCTCCCAGTTTCATGGAAAGAGAATGTAAAATTGAGTGGCATCTATAACTGACAACACATTAAGTCTGCTTGGCCAAATTGCGGTTTGCAAAGAAGGCTCACAATGAGCAATATTAGTAAATTCTACCCCAAAAGGCTCCGTTGATCTCCAACCCCTTCAACAGAGTTCCCCTCCCGGTTCAGCTGTAAAGCGATGGCCTATATAATCAGTTTAGTTCAATCATCCTGCCTAACCAGTCTAAAATGCGCCTGACACGCGTTTCGCCCGCAATATGCAGGCTTTGTCAAAGGCAAAAGGCTGCCGGAAACTCACCTCTATAAATAAGCGTCAGAACATCAATCAAGATTTGAATTGGCCAGTAGTAGAACGACGCATCACAGGGGGAGGATTTATTCTGAGAGCAGCTGCTATCCAAATCTGACCTTTAATTGTCCAACTCTTTAAAAAAAATTACAAAGACAGCCCAATAGGAGCATTTTTATTAATTGGTTTGAAGCTTAAATTAGGAATTAGGTAACACAAAGTTGAAAACAGTCGTGTTATATCATATTCATGTTTATAAATGTAATATCATATTTATGTTTATATTGGCTGGTTTAAAGTCAACGTTCCTTTGTGTATATCCAAATGCAAAATGCAGCTTCCTGATTTCCCTTCACTTTGCATTCCATCTTGGAATATACTGTACCATTCCAAAGGCGCCTCATCAGTATAAAGTAAACTTAATAATGGACAGCAAGCAGCAGAATGAGTGTAGGGAAAAGGGGAGTAGAAGATATGATCCTGTTTATTGAGGGTCTAACAATATGTTCTTATATTTTGGATTCAACCCTGGCCATTAGCACACTCCAAAGCTAAGACATCTAATTATACACAAAGTAACACCAACACAAAGCCAAAGATTTAAATAATTTATTGTTTACATTCTTTTTTTACTGTCATTGCTCATAATACATTCAGTTCTGTACTCTTCTTATTCAGAGCTATTCCAATCACATTGTTCATTTTTCACATTACTAAAAGTGAATGTAGAAACGTCTGTTTTACATCTCTTCTAATGTTCCCAATCAAGGCCCATCACTGGTTTCAGCCTATACAGACAGTGCACACACTGGGGGTTGTTAGTGTGATACTCTTGATTGTAGTGCATTTATTGTAGTGCAAATTAAAAAGAAAAGAAAGGGAACCATACATGTTATATGTATACTGTACATGAGATTTTTATGGGCACTGATGTTCCACAGTTTTTTTTTTAAACAATAGCTTCCATAGTAATCTAAGAAAAACAGTGTTCTTCATTTTTCAAACAATACTAGACTTGTAGTCTGGTTGGATCACAAGACTAAGACAATCTAGTTTACTAATGAAACTAATATGTAGAGCACGTACAGCGTGAACCTGGGAGAAATTGGTAATACATTTATCTAGAGATGGCCAGAAACACATTAACAACGGAATTATTCTGCTTCTTAAACATCAGCACTAGACTAGTGGCCTCTCGCCGTATCTTAATGGTGACTTTTTTTGTGTGTTCCGCCACACAGGAGTGCAGGAGTTAACTGACCACATCCCCTAATAGGACAATTAAAGAGTTAACACAAATTGGGTAGCACCTGTGAAACTGACAGAAAATAAAGTGTGCACATGTACAAACTGAAGCATCAGATAACAAGTCCACACATTGTGCAGGAGGGGTTTCTACTAT
Source organism: Xenopus laevis (assembly GCF_017654675.1). NCBI lineage: Eukaryota > Metazoa > Chordata > Amphibia > Anura > Pipidae > Xenopus > Xenopus laevis. Next base: position 98,935,388 of record NC_054376.1, read on the forward strand.
AATAAAATGTTTCATTTGATTGATTTGATTGACAGTTGAACTGCTTTCCATTTGAGTTTAATTGTTACCACCTCCTGCTTTACTGTCTCTTTTCTATATATTTGATCCACTATATTATTACTCCCCTTAGGACAGTGATCCCCAACCAGTAGCTCGTGAGTAACATGTTGCTCCCCAACCCCTTGGATGTTGCTCCCAGTGGCCTCAAAGCAGGGGCTTATTTTTGAATTCCAGGCTTGGAGGCAAGTTTTGGTTACATAAAAACCAGGCCAACCCCAAACAGAGCCTCAATGTAGGTTGACAATCCACATAGGGGCTACTAAATGGCCAATCACAGCACTTATTTGGCACCCCAAGAACATTTTTTGCTCCCCATCTTTACTTCTTAATTTTGCTCACAGGTTCTAAAGGTTGGGGATCCCTGCCTTATGATAATGGCACGCAGGGCATTTTCGAGTACTATAGCACCAAATTGTCTGAAGCAACTCTTCCATTGCAAGATAGGACATGAATGAGCAAGCGCAATAACTTCTCAGATGACTGTAGTTAAAAACATGGTAATGTAAAAGCATTGTGCAAATACTTTATGGCAAAGTTATAAGTAGCTTTCAAAGCTACATCATTAGAAACCTTTCTCAAATCTTTCCTAAGCAGAAGAACATCAGAGCAGCCTCTTTCTTTCTCCTGACAACTTCATTGACTACTTGGTGGTCAGACTGGTGGGAAACTGACCAGCAGGTGGTGATGTTGTAACATAATGCATTCATATCAACAGTACATGTATCCCTTAATATCTTGAAATAAAAATAAAATAAATAATGTAAATTACAAAAGTGCTTAGAATTGCTCCCTCATCAATTTTTACATGCATTTATTTTAAAGGTTTACTTATCCTTTAAGGTGCTTCTTCAACTCCTCATGAATGATTTGCCAGTCTACCGGACATATACACTTAACCACAATAATGCGTACCCCAATTCATATCTGAAATGAGTTTGTGTAGGTATAGGTATTATATTGGCCTCTGGGTACAGTCCAAGGAAAAAGGGGTATAAACAGGCCACCATGAGAGTCAATAATTGGCCCGAAGGCAGAACAATCTGCCCAATTTGACCTAACATATAAGTGCTGAGATAGGGCAAACATCCACTTGTCTGAATTGTAAAGAAGACAGTGTTTTCCAAATAAATTTATGAAACAAGTTACTGCATATTCCCCTAGTTTTAGGGACCTAATGTGTTTTGCTGTGTTGCCAATTATCTTCTAGGTAGTCCTCTACTCTTCTCTACTCATCATAACCTGCTACACTAAGTGCACACATTCTGTCCTCTCGTGCCAAGCTAGCTCCAGTATTTTCCTAAAACCACTTCTAACTCCACTGTGGATGTGGAATAGCCCTTTCAGGTATCTAACATAATGCTCCTTCAGTTAGTCATGTCATGGAATCATACTACCAACAAAACCTTTCTCTGGGAAGATAAATCTTGTTTTCCCCCAATGATACTCTGTTAGTTCAGCCGCCAGTTTGTTTTACACTGGAAAAAACAGCTATCATGTGATGAGCGATCCATCAGCCACTTGATTCATTAATACAGTTGTCTACAAACAAGCAGACAAAGCCTGCATGAGTTTTCCAGCTGCAAGAGAAATTAGCCGTGCAAACAAACAACACTTTCACAGAACAGTTGTGTCACATTGGTTGGATAACCTTGATTTAAAGGGGAGCTTCACATTTCAGATAACTTTAATATGTTATAGAATGGCCAGTTCTAAGCAACTTTTCAAATGGTTTTCATTATTTTTTTTATTTATTTATTTACAGTTTTTCATTATTTGCCTTCTTCTTCTGACTCACTGGGGGTCATTTATAAAGTTCGTGCAGCGCACATTTATTCGCAAATGATTGAATTGCCCATGTATTTTCTTGAACGCTAAAATTTTGCACTGCTGTGCCCGTATTTCCATTTCTTGCCAATTCGCATTGAGAATACATTTTCGCAATTGGCTCGCCAATGAGACGGGTGTTTGTGTGAGTGCTTACACTGTGCGCGGTTGTTGTGTGCGAAAATAGCGTTGGCAATAACTTAAAATTCTTAATTTGCGAAACTACTTTGCAAATATTTTCTCTGCCAGCAAAGTTGTGGCGTAATTCAAACGCAGAGTGTGCACCTAATATTCGCAATTTAAAAAGCTCTATTAAAACATTCACAGTGTGAAAAAAAATTGCAATTCTGTTTGCACACTCTCATTCAGCTTTATAAATGTAACCATGCGCAGGGCAAATATATTCACTGTGCGAACAAATCTGCCCTGCGCAAAGTTTATAAATGAGCCCCACTGACCCCATCTAAAAACAAATGCTCTGCAAGATTACACATTTATTGTCATTACTACTTTTTATTACTCGTCATTCTATTCAGGCCTCTCCTATTCATATTCCAGTCTCTTATTTAAACCAGTGCATGGTTGCTAGGGTAATTTGGAACTTAATAACCAAATTGCTGGAATAGCAATCCGGGCTGCTGTTGAATAAAAAGCTAAATAACTTAAAAACCACAAATAAAAAAATGAAATTCAATTGCAAATATTCTCAGAATATCACTTTCTACATCATACTCAATTTTAACAACCCATTTAAATAAGCGTGCCTTTTTTTCATTCATTGTCCTGCATTTAAAACTTCATCCCTTTCTGAAACCCAGTCAGCTATCCAAGGCTATTGTGATACTATACATCTATAGTTAGTGTATGTGTATAAATATAGTTTATGTGAGTGTAGGGAGGGGTGTGTATGGATGCTGGGTTTCATTTGGAGGGGTTGAACTTGATGGACTTTTTTCAACCCGATTTAACAATGTAACTATGTAATTGTCTCAAGTCAGTTTCCAGTCTTGCTATTTAGCTTGCTCTTGTTCTAAATCTGCATTGAATATACTGAGTTAGGTCCAGTTTAGTAATTTAACTAGTAATTTAAATAGACGCTCCTGGGCCCCTGAGCAAGGCACCCCCAAACCCTGATCAAGGCGACCTGTTGAAATTATGCACACTCAGGACCCCATAGAGCCTTCTCTCATCCAGGAGCCCAAGCAGCCTTTGGCCAGCATCCCCTACAGCAGGGGTCCCCAAAATTTTTTACCCATGAGCCACATTCAAATGTAAAAAGAGTTGGGGAGCAACATAAACATGAAAAAGTCCCCTGTGGTGCCAACTAAGGGCTGTGATTGGCCATTTGGTTGCCCCTATGTGGACTGGCAACCTACAGGAGACTCTACTTGGCAGTATACTTCGTTTTTATGCAATGAAAACCTTCTTCCATGCCTGGAATTTAAAAATAAGCACATGCTTTGAGGCCAGTGAGAGCAACATCCAAGGGGTTGGTGAGCTACATGTAGCTCACCTGCTACTGGTTGGGGATCACTGTCCTACAGATTATAGTATTTTCGCACTAGTTACAGACAGGAATACCTCAAGATTTTGCAAATTACCTTATGGGAACCCGGTTTGCACCCCAGTATGCTAACCTTTTCATGGCGAAACTAGAACAAGATTTCCTCAGCTCCTGCACAACGAAACCCCTAGCATATCTCCGATATATTGATGACATACTCATCATTTGGACAGATACTGAGCAAAAACTCATCCAGTTCTATGAACAGTTTAATAACTATCACCCCACCATCAACTTCAAATTAGTCCACTCCTCAAGCCACATCCACTTTCTGGACACCACTATTTATATCAAAGACAACACTGTACATACCACCATATATCGGAAACCCACAGACAAACCGTCCGACCTGATGTATGACAGCTTCCATCCAGACCATACGAAACACACCATCATCTACAGCCAGGCTTTACGCTACAACCGAATCTGTTCTGACACCTCAGAAAGGGATCAGCACCTTGAAACCCTCAGAAAAGACTTCATTGACAGAGGCTACAACCCAAGGGTCATAGACCACAACATTCACAGAGCCACCAAGGTCTCTAGAAGCCAACTACTGAAATACAAACAAAAAAGGGAAACAGATCGGGTACAACTTGTTACAACCTACAACCCACAGCTAAAAGCCCTTAGAAAAGTAGCCAGAGGGTTACAAGTCACAGTAGAAAAAGACAAAAGACTATATACTATATTTCCTGATCCATCTCTTTTGGCATTTAGGCAACCTCCAAACCTACGGAAACTCATTATTAGAAGTTCACTTTCAGGACATACGAACAATGGGACCCACCCATGTGGAAGAAAGAGATATAAGACATGCCCACACATCCTCTCCGCAGACAGAGTACAAATCCCTGGCGCAATAAAGGAATACTATATACACGGCCACTACACCTGCTCATCCACCAATGTGGTTTATGCAATAACATGCACAAAGTGTCCAACAAGAGGCATTTACATTGGAGAAACTGGACAAAGCCTCAGAAAAAGAACCAATCACCACCGGTTCACAATAAACAATATAAAATTGGACACACCAGTAAGTGAAAATTTTAATAGCCCCAACCACAGTCTGGAAGACTTTCAAATTTCTGTCATCAAAGGCAATTTCAAAACAGAAAATGAACGCAAAGTGTGGGAATACAATCTTATGCAAACCTTTAGGAGTCTGGAGACAGGACTAAATTTAGGCCATGGATTTATTTCTAATTACCAAGACTAGAAACAGATACATTCATTTTTTACGTGGAGACAACAAACTACTACAGGAATCTGTTATCTACTTCACACCTTAGGTCTAATTTGTGCCTAGTCTGGACTACTTTGCATAACCCACCTCTCTATAAATCTGTCTCTGCTTGTAATACAAATTATGCTTATGTGTTGTTTCTCCTTTTGTCCCTCACAGTTTTTTTGTAAACAAAATGCTGTATAAATGTCAGTGCCAACAGCTTCATTGTAATCAGCTTTGAAGAAGGAACTGCAATGTTCTGAAAGCTTGCTGTGATTATCATCTTAGTTAGCCAATAAAGGGATCACCTTTACACCACTTTTGTTATGCTTCATATCAAAAGTTCTTCCCTATAACTTTCTCAACGGGCTAACACGCTCCAATTACCTTACAATCCAGTGCTAGATTTTTTTTAGCCAGAATGATTTTACAATGCAAAACTAAGTGAGTTATTAGAAGAACATGGCACAGCCCTGGCATTGGAGGTATAACACACCTAGAATAAAAGGGAAGAGTATAGTTAAAGTTGAGTGACATGTCAGTTCCTCAATGATACATCTGTCCCATGGTTGAGCTGCTCTATTTTGCATTTAGGCACTGTCTGTGCATTACACAGCATTGAACTGCATGGACAAAATATAAGTGAGCAGCGGAATCCATAGCAGCTGCAGTTTACTCTGAATGATGGGATAATACATTTGCTCCCAAGAGATTGTTACAATCAGAAAGAGCACCAAGGGGCAGATTTAGTAAAGAGTGAAGTGAGTAACGCTGGTGACGTTTTGTCAGTGTTACCGCTTTCAGGCACTTTGCCGATTTACTAACGGGCGCAGGCATAACTTCGCTGGTGAAAGAGACAGACGCTGGCGCACATTCGCACTCTATCAGCAGGCAAATTTTCGCTCTGGTGAATGGACATTATTCTGCAAATTCACTAAGATGAAGATCTTCTTCAATCATCTGTTACTTACATCATATTTTTAGTGGAAAAAGTTTCTAAGTCCCAAAAAACACTCTTTTCCTTTTTTCAGAGTGATAGGCTGCAAAAAATTTTTTGGGCAACCAGGTTTGCCCATACATTTTCTAACATATGGAACATAAACTATACAGTGGGCTCATGTGTAGGGCAATATAACAACTGTATTTTCTTTATAAAGGTTCCCTGGACTTGTGCAATGTAATGTATTTGCTGCAACTTATACGTCCATTAAACTTTATAATTTCCCGCTGTATGCAAATTAGCCTGAACGAAGACCTCTAACGAAGTTGCACTAGGCATAATTGAACGCTAGCGCGTCTTCGTTTTGATTGTCGAAGTAAACCTAGCGAAAATTCGCCAGCGTTCAGCGCCCTGGACGCAACTTTGCATTTTAGTAAATTAACGTTATCTGAACAAATTTTCGCCGCTTACTAAATTTACCCCCAAATCTCTATGCATTAATACCTCCATTAACCAATACGGCCTGACCATTTGTATTCTGCTATAAGAAAATCAATCACCTTACATCATTTAATTTCCATTAAGTTTTTGTTTAAACATTTCCCCCTGCATATGGCCCTATGACCCACCTTTTAACAAGCATTCACTGGTATCCTAAACACTATTGGCTGAAACTGAATGTGCATATGTGTGTAACTGCTCTGTGTGTATTGTTCTATTAAGTAGAAGTTTAAGATCCCCCAGAATACAATTGCATATGGATGCCCACCACTATACACCACCTTGATCACTGAAGTTGTTGACTGTCCCAGCATCTGATTTAACACTTGGCAAGTTCACATATCTGCCCCAGTAGCCCCAGATAATTGATCCATCAAGTGGATTTTTGTTCTTCCGTTGAAGAGAAAGAATTGCTCTCATAACAAAATATTTTGCAAAGGTCTTGTCAAGCCACCGCAGTCAGTGGTTTCCAGCACAGCTTGGATGTGAGATATAAATCTCAATGCAGCTTTGTAAAATATATTTATACTTAACAAATGGAGTTTTCTTGCAGGTCGTGATCATCCCAATTGTGGAGTGACCCTAAAAGCAGTTCTGTTACACCTGGTCCTTGGAAGAGGCTCCAGCAGAAGGCGAGTTCTGGACAGACAGACACAATGTTCATGCTGACTCCCCAGAAACACTAGACCCTGTGGTTTTCTTCTTGGGCCGTGCTTTTGTGTTCTTTGGCTGTGCCTGCAAAAGATAATACCCCTTTGTGATTAGGCAACAAATATCACAATGAGGTAACACTTCCCATTAAAGGAAAACTAAATCCCCAGAACGAATACCTTACCAACAGACAGTTTATATCATATTAAGTGGCCTACTAAAGAATTTTTAACTATATATCAGTAAGTATTGCCCTTTTACATCTTTTACCTTGAGCCACCATTTTGTGGATGCCTCAGAGATCACCTGACCAGAAATACTGCACCGTAAATTGAAGAATCCCAGGGGGCGGCCTTTAGTACTTAAAATGGCAATTTTTCTATTTAGAATTACATAATGGCACAAACTACTAAAAAGTTAAATTTTTTATGAAAATGGTTTATTTAGACGAAGCAGGGTTTTACATATGAGCTGTTTAATGCAAAGTCCCACATTGTTTGGTATAGTTTTCCTTTTTTCTTATGCAAGTTTTTCTTTGGAACAACTAAATGCTGCTTTAGCAAGCTGGTTCCAGAGCTTCCTACCAAGACAGTTAGGAAAGGGATGCTAGGAGTTAATTCCTCTCGCATAGAAACATACTGGAATGCAGAGCCGGAAATAGGTGTAGGCAGAAGAAGCATCTGCCTAGGGCGTAAAGATAAGGGGGTTCTTGGCAGGTACCTATTAAAGTGGACCTGTCACCCAGACACAAAAATCTGTATAATAAAAGTCCTTTTCAAATTAAACATGAAATCCAATTTCTATTTTTTATTAAAGCATTCATAGCTGTTGTAACCTCATTTAAACATCTCAGCTGTCAATCTAATATTGTCTGCCACTCCTCTATGCCAGTGGCATAGAGGCGGGGCAGACAATTACTTTCACTTTCCGTTCAGCACTTCCTAGATGTCACTGCTCTCCACACATTCCCCCGTTCTCTTAACCATTAAATTGTGTAGCAAGGGCATGAGAATGGACATCGGGTCCCCAATTCTGGTGCACAAACATGATTCTGAGATGATACAAGGCTTTCCTTAAAAACAGTGTCCACAAAATGGCTGCTGCCTGCTTGTTATCATTTTGAATTCCCAGACTGAAGGAAACAAGATTCAAATAATTTATACAGTGTAATTAAAGTTCATTTTGCTTGACTAATGCGATAAAATAGGATTTTGAATAATTGTTTTGGGTGACGGGTCCCCTTTAAGTGTCTTCTGCTTACCCCTAGTCCATGTTAGCTACCCTCTCTAGCTCTCCCCTCTCCTTCACCCGCCCCGACAGAGTGAGTGACATCAGGGGGGTGGGGCAGGTGGCGTAGGAGGGGGGACCAGTTCCATAGGGGTGTGGCTGATGATGACAGGGGCGGGTCTTGTGATGTGGCAATCAGCGATTTGCTGATCGCCGTGCCATTTACTTCAATGCCTGTCCGGATTTCCTAATTTGGAAATCCATTAAGGCAGTTTTCACCAGAATAGCCCTAAAACCAGGCTGTCTGGATGAAAACCATACAGGTGACAACCCTATACTGCTCTCACGGTGGGTAGCAGCCTATGATTAAGTGTCCTTGGGGGACATGAAACGCGTCAGGCTTTTGTCTTTTATACATAATGTAAAATAAAGACTTTTTGTATTATTTCAAAATTTGGGCTCCTGGATTCTACTGATTGACTGAGTTTGGTGTTCCGGAGTGGTGCCTGCCCGTTATTCAAGTTTTCTGTGTCTTGCTCCCCTTTGCTGAAGGTCTGGAGCATGAGCACCGAGACCCACAGTGGAAAGCGGTAAGCTTGTCCGTTTACTTATTTACAAAACCCATGCTTCCTATTATCTTTCAAGGAGAAGGAAAGGCTAAAAATAAATAAAGCTCTAATCATTGCCCATAAAATGTATACACACATACCATCAGGATTTTTTAACTAATAGTGTGCACAAATGGTAATGATTTTAAAGTTTATAAGGCAGTGTTTCAGGAGAGGGGGTTAAGGCAAACATGTGAGAAGGGTTTTATTTTTAAAGCTTTCCTTCTTTAATATATAGCGGGCTGGCCGACCAGGTTGCCTAGGGTGCCCGGTTGGCTTGGCCCAGGAATGATATTTACAGTACATGCTGATAAGACCACAGACACCCACTGGAACAGGAGCCACTGCCCCATGATTCCCTCACGCCATTGTTATTCCAGTTGTCTTACATTGGCTGGTTTGGTTCTGTTATCACAAAACAAAAGCGGTGGAAACAAGAAGCAAAACACAAGCTGACTCACATGAAGGAATTCTTTTACAATAATAAACAGTGGGGTTAGGGTGAAATGGGCATGACTAATACCCTGTGTAATGAATCATATATCAGTCAGGTGCATGGCATAAGTCACGTATCCAGGCCCTATCTTTTATCACATTCCTGAACAGCAGAACTTGTCACCTGCAAACAAAGGTAAGTGCTACCCAGAAAGACAAGCCTTGTACTGCTTCATTTTTGACATTTAAAGAGGCAGTGCATCTTTCAAACACTTGTTTCACTTCAATTCATTTCAAACAGTACACCAGAAATAGGCTTTTTCTGTTGCTTTCTATCTTAAAAATGAATCCAGTGTTTCCCAGCAGCAGGTTCCTGACTCTCTAAACTGTAACAATCTGCTTAATTTTTGGATATATTTCTCAGCGGCCCCAGGGGAATATCAGTAACTAAGGTGTGGTGTTTGTACAAATGACCTGTAGATGTCACTGTGCTCATACTTATACTGTGCATACTTCCTGGTAGCTTAAAAGTGAAAGTTACTGTTGTGTAATGGCTGTCTGACTCTGCTAATAAAGCACTGTTATACTCTACTCATCCTCGGCTACCCAAAACATAACAAATTGACGACAGGATGGCTCTTCTACCTCTGCAGCAGCCTGCAGTTTTTCTTCCAAACCCTGGTGAGCCTACCATACCTTTTACTGCTTGGATCCGTATGTTTGAAAATTACATTATTGCTGCTGACCAAGGGGAGATTTCTGCTGCTAGAAAGCATGCTTTACTTGTTCACTGCCAGGGAGCAGAGGGAAAGCGTATATTCTATACATCACCATTAGCTGATGATACTTATGAAACTGCACTTACTGCTATAAAGAACTTTTTTGTGCCAAGAGTAAATGTGGTTGCTGATATAAATTCCGCCAACGTGGACAATGTAATGGCGAATCCACAGAACAACTTGTAGCAGCTTTGAGAGAGCTGGTTGTTACCTGTGAGTTTGGGAATCTAACAGATGAAATGCTAAGAGACCAAATAGTGGAAAAAAGAAACTCGCCTCGCATTGGAGAGAGACTGCTCCTAGAGCAGGATTTAACCCTTGCAGAGGCTATTACAGTTGCTAGCCAAATTGAAACAGCAGTGGCTAAAACTCTCAGTCAGGGAACTGCTGGGAATGTACAGATTGTGAATTCAGCACTGTGGCCTAATAATGAATAGTCACAGGCAAAATACAGCACTAAGCAAAGGGATTCACCTAAACTGCAAAACCGTGCAGCAAATACAAATAGAAAATACTGCTTTCGCTGAAAGCATTATTTGCAAAGTGCAAGTTTGGATGCAACAGCCATGTTTTTTAACCCACAATGCAGCATTTTTCCCCAATAATTCCAGCGCCATTGTATCTACAGAGGTGTAATCTGTTTTACTTAGCTGCATCGAAAAATTTCTAAATCCAGATGCATCATTTCCAGCACTTAGAGTCAAAATGATGTGTGTGCCTGATTCTTAGTGCAAGTTTGCCGTGTCAGATGGCACAAGCCACTGTAGAAACTAGGGATGCACTGAATCCACTATTTTGGATTAGACCAAACCCCTGAATCCTCGGAGAAAGATTCGGCCAAATACAGAACCAAATCCTAATTGCATATGCCAATTAGGGGTGGGAAGGGAAAAACATTTTTTACTTCCATGTTTTATGACAAAAAGGCACGATTCCCTCCCCAACCCTAATTTGCATATGCAAATTAGGATTCAGATTCACTTCGGCTGGGCAGAAGGATTCGGATGAAGCCGAATCCTGCTGTAAAAGGCTGAATCCTGGCGAATCACAAACTGAATCCTGAATTTGATGCATCCCTAGTAGAAACCCTGTGTAACTGCAACTGCACTTTTAACTCACAATGCCGCATATTATTCCCAATAATTTCATGCGCAAATGCTTCTATGGATGTGTAATGTGTTTTACTTAGCTGCATTGGAGTCAAAATTATGTGTGTGCCTGATTCGTAGTGCAAGTTTGCCGTGTCAGATGACAAAAGCTACTGTAGAAACCCTGTGTAACTGCACTGCACTTGTGCTAAGTAAATAACTCCTATCAATTGTAACAACAAACTTTATAATGGTCAAGGAAAAGGCTCATTAGGGGCCTGAACCTGCTGCTGTTTAAAGATGTATACACTTAAATTCCAACAGGCTATAGCGTCTGTGACCAACTTCCCACGTGGTTCAATACTGAATCCAAACATTATTATTAGCTAAAAATGTAATTAACGAAAAATGAAAGTCTTTGCTCAAGAAGTCAATTTTCTGAGAAGAGCAGCACCCCAAGAGTTTCCCTTTTCACTAATTTAATTTTCTACTGATTCAATCCAGTTGACTGGAATGAACAGCAGGTGGAGCAGTTGTTTCAGATTCATTAAAAACTGCTCATATCATGAGGTGTGGGCCATCTGGAAATATTAATGCTCTACAACTTTAAATGAAAGATAGTCTAATTACCTGTACTGGGGCAAATAACACTTTTAATGTAAATTCCATCAGTGCTCTAGTAAGGTGTCTTAATTCATTTTTTTTCTTTTTCCTTTAATTGCTTTCTTTAAATTGTATCTTTTCTGTTCACTTTTATAGTTATTTAAAGTTCAATTCACTGATAATAATGCAATATCTTGCATCTATCATCTATGACATGCTTTTCATGTCATAGAAAAAAAATACAGTTTAAAAAAAACTGCTAATATCTAGAACTAGAAAAAAAAATGCAAATTGCAGAAACACTGATCAATTTCCCATTCATTTTTTGAAGGGTTTATATTTCCTTTAAAAATGATGATAGACAGTAAGGTGTATTAGCAGGCATCTATATTGATATGCAAGCAGTCTCGTGTTCAGTTATACTACAGTCAGTAGTGAAAAGCCCACTAGGAACACTCACCTCCACTTTTGTCACCTTTTTAACACTTTTGATGCTGGCTGTGCGTTTTGGTACTTTCTCAATGGCATCTTCATCTGACTGTTCAGGTTTAACATCTGGCTGATCTCCGTCTGACTTCACAGCATGGTGCTGATCCTCACCAGCTGCACACATTGTCGGCACTGCAGGCAGAAAGAGCTGTTAACAACAAGACAATCATTTCAGATATATACGCACAGTTATTTCTAACCCATGAGCAATATCAAAAGCAGCACCAAAAGGTGATCCAAGCCTTCTTCTATAGAGCTTAATTAATTTGATCATTCAGAACAATACATATACATAGAGTATACAGAAGAATAACAAGCTTACACCGAATCCATGGAGGCAGCAACAACAATGAGGACAATACAATGTCGCTTTTGCAGAGATTCTATACAGTACCATAAAAACCACATTCTGTGTTTTAAATAGGGATGCACCAAATCCACTATTTTGGATTCGGCCGAATATTGAACGAAACTTCCTTGTTTTGTGACAAAAAAGTCATGCGATTTCCCTTCCCGTCCCTAATTTTCATATGCAAATTAGGATTTGGATTCGGTTTGGCCGGGCAGAAGGATTCGGCCAAATCCGAACCCTGCTAACAAAGACAGAACCCTGGCCAAATCCCGAACCACATCCTGGATTCGGTGCATCCCTAGTTTTAAAAGGATGATAAATGCAATTTTTTATGCTCCCCCCAACGATAATATTTGCTAACCTCAGGCAGCAATCTGTGGGTTCTGGCAAATGCCAGAGGGGTTGCTGTAAGATGTCATAGACAGTCATTATTTAGTGGCCCTGTTTTGGCCTCTGTATATCAGGGCTATTTTCAGTCCCAATCCAGGCCTGACCTCAGGCACCAGGCCAGTGCTTCTGTTCACTGAAAACTGCACTGGGACATTATTGTTGGCCTATGATTAAGTACCAGAGGGTATGAAACGCGTTAAGACAGAAACCTGACATGTTTCGTGCCTGTGAGTAAGTGCCCCAACAGGCACGAAACACGTCAGGTTTCTGTCTAACATGTCCTAATAAATATTTTGTATTTTTTTTAATTCATTGGCCCTTTATTTTTTGGAGGCACAATTATTGGAATGTGGACTCGCACCCTGGGACTGGGGTGAACTGGGAGTATGCCCTCCTGTGAACATTACTTATTTTTTGCCCTAATTTTCGACCATACTTTTCCCTGGTACCAATATTTTGGCTTTGTGCACCATTCAACTGTTTGTGATTTTTTGATGTATGTGCCCTTGGAACTGGGGGTCGTATCCCAGGAACTATGGCCCATTTGACTGGTCATTTATATTCCAGCATATAATTGTCATTTTTCTACTGACATATTTTAATCATTCTCTAAATATCTCCCATACCTGAATCAGCAATGGTTTCTACCAAGCCAGTGGAAGCGCTACGGACGCGAGGCTCCGGACTCTGTAAATGAGCAGCGTCATCATCCTGAATCAACGTCAGGTCCTGCATGCTGAAGCTGCGTAACTTTTCCGAGAGGACCCCTTGACCCTGATGTATAAGGGAACAATGCCAACATAAGTGTAACAGCATTTTATTTGAGAAAACTAAAGGATACTGTATGTATCAATTAATATCTGTATTTGCCATAAATCATTAAGCCAATAAAGAGTACCAAATTACCACAAAACACCCTACGTCATATAAAACTGTCAGGATACCCATACCCACAATCTATGGTAGTACCTTGGTAGCAGCTGTTACGGCAGCATTTGCAGCAATGTTCAAACCTCTTTTTCCAAACCGCATCATGGTTTCATAGCTCTTGTCACTCGCCTGAGCGATATATTCATCAATTTCCTGAAGAATTATTAGAAGAAAGGAAATGTTTTCTCACATTACTTAGTAAAGTTGACATTACTCAGTTAACCTTGTTCTCTGTCATGGAGAGGAGTCATTATGCACTGCACAGGTTAGCATTGACATAAAAGCAGTATAATAAAACCTGACCAATGAATGAAACCTGCAGATTGGCTGCTATGAATTATTAGACAGAATATAAAGCCTACTACTTTTATTCTATAATATGCTGTGAGTTTCGTTATGGCAAGCAAAATGCAAGTGACCCCTGCAGATCACTTGTTGACAGAGCATATGGGCAGCTCCATGACTAACCAGAGACAAGGGTATTATTGAAAGAAATTGTTCTAGCCTGAAATAACTGGCATATCTGTTTTAATTATGGATGCACCAAATCCAGGATTCAGTTCGGGATTGAGCCTTTTTCAGCAGGATTCGGCCAAATCCTTCTACCCGGCTGAACCAAATCTGAATCCTAATTTGCATATGCAGATTAGGGGCGGGGAGGGAAACGTGTGACTTTTTGTCACAAAACGAGGAAGTAAAAAATGTTTTCCCCCTTCCCACCCCTAATTTGCATATGGAAATTAGCATTCGATTCAGTATTCGCCCGAATCTTTTGCGAACATTCGGCCAAATCCAAAATAGTGGATTCGGTGCATCCCTAGTTTTAATCAAATAGTCATTTTTGGTGTTGCTGGTGATTTCAAAACTAGGATACACTGAACTTTGTGAGTTTCAGTATCAAAGTACAATTTCTGAAAAAGGAAGAAAACATCTGCAAAATATTTGAAGTCATTACAAGCCCTGATGTTTCTCCCTGCTTCTCTCCCTCCAGTGTTGCTCTGAGCAAATGGAAAGGCTTTTATTGTCCACTGCCTGTAGGTGGCACTCATATCAGGGAAGAGCCATTGCTCAACACTACAAGGATTAAACTTCAGTATAAAGATCCGTAAAGCTAAATCTGCTTGACAGGACACTAAAGGCAGGAAGGGTAAAGGGAGAATGCCAACCAGTGAGGGTTCAGGTACTAACACTGTGCAGTAACATTAGTGTGTGCGTTCAGGTGTTGTAGGTTGCACACCTCAAATGTACACAAAACCTGGGTGCTCATGCAGAAAAATACATAGTCCGAAGAGATGGCACTCACAGGAATTACTCAACAAAATTATAAATATAAAATACTGTATTTTCAGAAGAAAAAAAGTCAGTGAAAAAGTTACACTTTTGCTCCAATTCACTGCTCTAGGGCTTTAATAAATGCACTGACAGAGGAAAATGGAAGAATGTGTAGAGTTAAAATGATCTGTGAAGTGAATGGCTGCGGTGTAACCAGTTCAGAGTACACTCACCTTTTCTTTGCTGGACAATGCTGGGTGGACAAACTTCCTGTACAGTACACTGGAGCCTTTTGTGTAAGGCGAGAGAAGCCAAATCACAAATGCAATTTTCAACTCGAAATAGAATGGAAACCTGCCAGGGATAACAGAGTCATTAAAAATGGTGTTATAGCCCAGCAGGTTAAAGCACAACAGCGGAGGTCAGCCAAAATACGCAAAATGAGGCATCTCCAGGCTGACCTCCGTCTGCTCTGCTGTGTGTGTGTGTGCAGGCTATTGGATTCAAATGAATGGAGCAGGAGCAGGGAGCAAATCAACTTCTCTCAGTCTGCAAACATACACAAACTGAGAGCTTCTGAGCCTTTCAGCCTGTGTGCCCACAGCCAAATGCAACTCATAGCAGGTTCGCTGTCTGTGTTTCAACTCTGGGAGGACAATGATGTGCCATTTATGTCTATTTATAGTTGAATATGAACTTTTGAATGGCTTTTGATTCTCTGAATTTTTGTAGGTAGAGTCATAACTACAGGGCAATCTGTGGGTTCTGGCAAATTACAGAAGGGATGCTGTAAGATGCCATAGACAGTCACTATTTATTGTCCAAAAATAAAAGTTTGAAACCCGGAGCTATGGTGTTCCCAAATTCCACTGGAGAGAAGCAAAAGGAGGAACCGGCACACAGAAGCATATGCAAACGGGGTTAACCCCTTAAGTGTTTATTAACGTCACAATGATGCACAACGTTTCGGGGGCTGGCCCCTTCCCCGAAACGTTGTGCATAGGGTTGCCACCCGGCCGGTATTTTACTGGCCTAGCCGGTAAAACACCTGCCAAGGCCGGGATTACAAATTTACCGGCAATGTAGCTGCCGGTAAATTTGTAATACCCTTAAAAAGACCCCTTGGCCCGCCCCCAATCCCCTGTAAACTTACCTTGTCCTTTGGTTTTTGTCCTGGCCGCGACATGGCCCCGCCCCTTTGACAGCACAACCCCGCCCCTTTTTTACCTGCCCCCCATCAGCCGGAAATTTTTTTTGCAAAAGGTAGTTGTGCATCATTGTGACGTTAATAAACACGTAAGGGGTTAACCCCGTTTGTATATGCTCTTGTGTGCCGGTTCCTCATTTTGCTTCTCTCCAGTGGATTCCAGGAATTCCCGTCTCCCCAGAGGGCTGTGCACCAGGCAATTTATCAAAGGAAGGCCAGGGAGTGCATTCACATTGTTACTACAAGTAGTTCCCAAATTCCAGCAATCAGATAGGCTCTCCTCCACCCATTTTAAAACACTCTTCAAATATGAATTGCTGTATCCCTCAAAAACAGCACTGGATTTCATTGATGGCCGCCCCTAGGCCGCGCTGGTCCGACCAAGCGGCCACACGCTCCTAGCGCCCACCTCACCTCCCCTTCCCAGCGCGCTGGCGAAAAAACGCCGGCGCAGCTGCTGTAATTGAATGGGGACGCACACGTCCCCATAATGTGGCTGGGCGGCATGCCGCCCTATTTTTTTTGATGCCCTAGGCCCTGGCCTATGCGGCCTTGCCGCAAATCCGGGCCTGCTCAAAAACCAAAGTTTATCGAGGGGGAGATAACAGAAAGCTTTATGTAGTGTAGTATTTATAAAATAAAATTCAGATCTCACCCTTAGTGATTATTTATAACTTGATAACAAGAGTGCATTTGTTCACCACTTTTTACTTTCTCCGTAAGAAGTTATTTAACAAAACAAAATCATAAAATCTTTCTAAAAATAAAATAATAATTTCTAATTTTCTGTAAAATGGAACGCTAAAACTAGTTCTTTATTTTTAGAATAAACTAATTATGAATGACACAGGGGATTAGAGCTTCTTACAGAACAAACCTTAAACCTTAGTTTGCTTCCTCCTGTTCTGCCCAGCTCATATATTAACAAAAGGCCTTCCTTTATGCAGTCTTCCATTATTTTAATATTAACAATGAAAATATATACTAAGCTGACCAGATAATCTTTTTTTTTTTTTTTAAAAGTAACTTTCATAGGGGTGTTGCTGCCACAAGGCAAGGCTGGACATAAAATACCTGCAATTATTTCAGTTATGTTTCATCTTAATTCTGTGACTTCTGCAGGCCTGAATTTGTGGCAAGGCCACAAAGGCCCGGGCCTAGGGCAGCAGAATTTATGGGGCGGCATTCCGCCCAGCTGCATCCAAATGTATCCAAATACAGAGGAAGAAGAACCTGCAGTTACAGCGGGGTCCAGAAGTTTAGACGAGCCAGTGATGCCCCAATTAATGTTATATTTCAATATATCTTGGTAGAATAGGTCAACTTACAAATATTTTTCAGTAGCAGTATGCACACAATGTCTCAATGTCTTTAATATATTGATAATGGGTTGAGTGCAGAGGACTCTTGTATTTGTCTATATGTATTTTGTGGTCACACCCTCATTGCACCCCCGCCTAATGGTTTTAAAAATTAGTGGTGAGCACAACTTTCCCTTGTTTGTTATAGTTTATACAGGACCAGTGACCAGCTCCATGTTGTAGCTCCCACCCTTCCCAGCTATAGTCAGGTGATCCCACTGGTGTCTAATAAAAGGGCAGCCAAGTATGGAGGTTTTACTTTGAAAGCAGCTGGTAAGTTGCAGGTAAAACTTAGTCCCTTTGTAAAATGTATAATGAAGCAATAGAATTCTTAATGAATCAGATGAAAATTAAGCGTAGGACTGGCCAGATATGGGATGACTTTGACGTAGTTGGCCAGCTTAAATATATTGCAATATATGGACAAACAATCCCTGTTTTGTTTAAAGGGTAAGGCATTTTTTAGTAGCAGTATGCACAAAATGTCTCTGTCTTAAATATATTGATAATGGGTTGAGTGCAGAGGACTCTTTTATTTGTCTATAACTAGGAGGTGTGGTGGTACCTGGCTCTGTGTAATGAACTAAATACATTGAGAACAACAAGGTCTTTACCTATAGTTGATTCATGACAACTAGCCCTATGTCATTAGGTTGATTCACTCAAAAGGATTTTTGAGACCATGATTCATTGTACGATTTAGTGGGAAAAAAGTCCAGGACTGGATCATTTTCACCAACATGACATGGGATTGGTTGACAACTCTGCATTCATATGACTTACTTTACATTAATCTAAAGCGTAAATAAGAAATTTAAGATACATTAACATACTGTATATGCTGTGGGTATAGATATACCTTGCGGCCAGCCCTTTGAGCTTAAATAATAGAGCATTACTTACCAGGAGAGGATAATATCAGTAAGAGTTTCGGCCGTCGAAAAAAAAGCAAACACAATCCAGTACATCATCCATTTTACCTGCAAAACATCAACAACGTAACTTTAATTTTCAACAATGCCAACATGTGTCTGTGTGCAGAAATCTGTCGCTGGCATCACAGTGGGTCTCATTTCCCTTACAGTATACGATCATAAGGAGACAAAAGCTCGCACTACCAAGTATTCGTTCACCAGAAACCTGTTTGTTAGGGATAACGGGGGATTTGCAGCTACATTTCTATTCTAGAGCCTGTTACCTACAGCTCCTATACTATGCCAAAAAGCCATATTAATGCATTGGAAATCACTCAACCCTCCTACAATACAATATTGGCAAAAACTGATAAAATGATTCTCTCTCAAACAGTGTCGGACTGGCCCACAGGGATACCAGGAAAACTCCCAGTGGGCCCAGGTGTCAGTGGCCCCTCATGCTGCTAGACATTTGGCTTATTTCATGGTTATTCCCTATTTCTATAAGAACAAAGAGGCTAAATAGATGGAATAATAGATTATAGTGTGTAAAGTAGAGACTAGGAGAATAGAGGTTGAGTGAGGAGAGGAAGAATAATAGTACTAAGAGTGGGCCCCTTGTCTAAAATTAATTGGTGGGCCCCTGGTCAAAGGTTTTTGGGTGGGCCCCTGGTGTCCCAGTCCAACACTGCTCTCAAACTAGAAACTGACATATCTATCAAGAGGCTGCCCCGAAAAATTTGAAGCTATATGGGGTACCTGGCTAAATGTGCAAACTAGGTAACTGCATATATTCTAATACAGTGATCCCCAACCAGTAGCTCATGAGCAAAATGTTGCTCTCCAACCCCTTGAATGTTGCTCCCAGTGACCTCAAAGCAGGTGCTTATTTTTGAGTTCCAGGCTGGGAGGCAAGTTTTGGTTGTATAAAAAACAGGTGCACTGCCAAACAGAGCCTCAATGTAGGTTGACAATCCACATTGGGGCTACCAAATGGCCAATCACAGCCCTTATTTGGCAGCCCGAGAACATTTTTCATGCTTGTGTTGCTCCCCAAGTCCTTTAACTTCTGAATGTTGCTCACGGGTTGAAAAGGTTGGGGGATCCCTGTTCTAATATAATGGATATGATAATTTGTACCTTACCTCCCCTCCCCTTTCCTCTCAACTTTCTCTTTTCTACTATACCTTCTATTGGTCTTAGAAATGTTTAATGTTTCAAAATTCAATATAAAAACTTTTAATAAAAGCCAAAGGATTAATTGTGCACGTTTCAGCCCAACACAATCATTCAATAGTTGGCATAATACATTTCCTGCAGAATGATCTGAATTGTATTAAATACATTTATTATGAGCTGAAACATAACTCCCTGCTTTATGAATCCAGTACAATAGGGACAGATCAGTGATTTCACTACAACGTAAACCTTAGAGGTTATTCCAGTTTCAGGTATCATTTCAATGTGGGGAGCTCTGTTCCTGTATTAGATATAGGATCCAGACAGTAGTAACATGAATGCTCCTCTATTTTAAAAGAAGGAAATGCTGAGAAAATCAAAGGATAGTGTGCACTGGGCACTGGAGCCACAAGCTTGGCTATAAGACATGAACCATTGTGTTCTCTTCAGAGAAGACCAAATCGGTGCATTAAGAACAGCTTCAATAAAACAAAACGCGGAAAAGAGCCTCTTACATAAGAGCTGTTGCCATAGCAACAGTTGTAAAGAGAGCTGCTGAAGGCAGCACTTTATCAGCTACCTTCTAAGCAGTCTCAGTTTCTTAACATATGATCTACACCGGCCAAGTTTCCATCAAGTTAATGTTCTTTCCAGAACTCTGCAGATAGATAGATGGTACAGCAATGCATCCAATTATTCTGCAACCAGCATAAGCTTGACGTATTTTACTTTCCTTTGTTCCATGCTGATAATACAATAACATAGAAACTACCTTTCAAGTTTGAGAATAAACTGGCTTGAAAGAAGGAAGAGACTGGTGTCTAAAGCAGGAAAGCCCAAGTGATAGACATATAGGTGAAAGACACTTCAATAAGGAAATATATAATTAACTACTGGTTTTGGATCTGAGTGGTTATTAAGATACCCAAGAGACCTTGCACCTTATAAAAAATTGATTTTCAGATATTTGATATGATTGGCATCATTAATTATTGGCTTTATATGGTTTTGTGTGATGCATGAATGTATGGTCCATCCTAAAGGATACAGGAGGGAATGTTTTACACCCCACTCAAGGCAAATTGAGCTATTCCATTGCTTGATGTTTTGATGGCAATATGGCAGAACCTCTAATAATTGTTCATTTGGGCGCTAGGATGCTTTAAAATTCTCTTTTTGCTTTGGATTGGACCACTTTTATCCGGAAATATTAGCTGGCACCATAAGTGATGGGTGAATTTATTCGCCAGGCGCAAATTTGTGGCGAATTCCCACAATTCGCTGCCGGCGAATATATTTGCTAAACCTGCCGCGAAAATTCGCCAGCGAATTTTTCGCCATTTCGTGGGAAATTCGCGAATTTTTGGGCGAAACTACCCAAATTCGCACATCTCTAGTCACCATGTTAGTTTGCCTCACTGTAGGATATAGGACAATCAGCCTTATATAGTTCATGTAATTATGCTGATATTTCTGTGATTCTAAAGGGGAGTTCATTTTGCCCAATGTGCTAAATCTATAAAAGGAGTTTTGGGTGGGGGGGGGTTCAAGAGTTTTGACTGAAAACTTTTTACATCTTCATAAATAAAATAGTTCTGTGTAATGAGGTAAAATCACTGCACCCGAACAGTCAGTTATTCATTGTGAAGTTTGAAATGTTTCTATGCAAAGTTAAACCAAAAGAAACTTGTGTAAATGTTAGGATATGGCAGCTATGGAGGAGTCAAGCACTTCTTTCATTTATGGTGGATCTGTAAGTAAGCTTATTGCCTTGATTTATGAAGTGGCCAAGAGGTAAATTGGAAACGTGATTATATAGATAAATGATGGAATTCATTTGGAATCTCAGTTTTTAAGTGGATTCCTGTTAGCAATATTTCCTTGCTATTAAGGCAGCCATAGACTAGTGGGTTATATGAATGTGACAGGGAGTATAGCATGCATGGGCGTATTTATATATAGGCCCCCTAGGGCCTGTGACTAGGGCGGCATGGTTTTGGGGGCAGCCCTCGGGGTGCCTATTTTTTATTTTTTTTAAACTCTCCATAGGAAATCCGGTAACAGAGCTGAGGGGTGAGGGGTACAGGGGCAGAGGAAGAATGCGGCAAGACGGGCTGACGTCACAGCGCGCACGCCTTAGGGTCGTGTTTAGGTCCACTGCCTAGGGTGTTATCGGACCTAAATACAGCCCTGATAGGCAGGGCCGGAACTAGGGGTAGGCAGAGTAGGCACGTGCCTAGGGCGCAAAGCTGGGGGGGCGCCAGGCACGTACCTGCTCAGTCGCCTACCCCATGTCCGGTCCCGTCTCTACCCAACTGCCATTTCTATTCTTTGTGTAAATGTGTTTCTGCGCATGCACACATAGCTTCGGGCATGCGCGCTGGAGTGCAGTTTCGTGCATGCGTTATCGAGCGAGCACTCAGCCAGCGATGTGGCCAGCCAGGTTGCCTAGGGCGCATGGCCGGGTTGGCCCAGCTCTGCTGATAGCATGTAAGATCCAGAGGCACAGCAACTGATGCCGATTATAATCAATCTCTGTATATGAACTAAACATGTCCACACTAAAGGATAAAAATTATACTGGGCAGCATTGGTCCATGTATTGGAGCAAAATAACGGCCTTTCTGGGTGATACCTGACTGGGGAAGGAAAATATATCTCTCAAAGAGGTGCTGTCACACACACGTTTTCCAGGGGACAGAGCCTAAAATCTGAAAAAATAAGGGGGTTTGACAGCTCTGTTCTTAGGCCCCCATAATAATGTTCTTTATGTGTATGGGCAGTATAACAGTCAAATGAATATAAATGATGTTGATTCAAACAGGGCTGACTAATGCCTATGGAGAGCCGTAGACTTATAATATGTACTGTATATTACTGCTTTGCTTCAGTTAAGATATTCCTGCAATAAAAAAAAACACTTTTTGTTACTGATAGACCCATGTAGAGGGGCGTAACTATAGAGGAAGCAGACCCTGCAGCTGCAGGAAGCCCAGAAGGTATAGGGGCCCCACGAGGCCCTAATTCAAATACAATTTAAATAAAAATTGGTAAAACAAGACAACCTCTAGGCAATTTGGGGCCCAATAATATCTAGTTACACCACTGCCCAGGTACCCTAGGTAGACTTTGAATATCTGACTATTTTAAAGTGTTTAATATTAAAACATAGTTTAATATTTTAAATACACTGTAGCCTAGCTTCGAACATTTACATTCAGAAAAAGCCCAGTGGCAAAATCAGTTCACTGGAGATAAAGAAATGATATTGCGTGTGATATATCAACTATATTACAAATTCATTCAGAATAGATATTGAAGTTTTAAAAACTTACATATTCTTTAACATTTTTTGTCTTGACTGCTTTGTATGATGAATACGCTGGATACAATGTGCCAAAAATCAACCTAAAAGGATGACAAAAATAGCAAAATAAGTGAAATACAGTATACATAAAATCAAGTTGTATATAAGCATGTTCCAAACCCACTATTTATTAGCTAGCCCCATTCAAGATAATAATAGGACAGAAACATCATAAAGGAAACATGCAAATACACCCAGCATGAGTGTATATATATAATTTATATTCAATGACACCCTTGACAGTGAAAAAGTATTACCATTATAAGCCTGCCAATATTAAAATAAATTGAGGGCTGTACATGTTGTTCACCTTCCAACACTATTTTCAGTTTACTTGTTTTTCAGATAGCTCACCAGAAATAACCCGAGTTTCATTAAAGGCAGCTGTTAGAATTGATACAATAGTTGCTGATATTCCACAGATGCTGCTGAGAAATTTATCAACTAATGTAGCAAATTGAAACCGTTAAGAATCTGCACCTGGATTACTGACCTGCCAAACAAACTCCAGAGACAGGGACATTAAACTTTCATTTTATAAAAATGGTGAAAAATGTTAAGAAAAGGAAAAAAAAAGTCTTTATTTATGAAAACAACTGAACTGAATAAAGTGTTTGGAAAGTGAAATACTCCTTTAAGGCCACACCTAATGCAATACCAACCACTCCCACTTTTGTATATACATGTCACTCACTAGATCAGGGGTGCCCAAAAGGTAGTCTAGGTAGGATCTACCAGTAGACCTTTAGGGCAGAGGCACACACTCAGATTCGGGGAGATTAGTTGCCCAGAGACAAATCTCCTCTTCTTTGTGGCGACTAATCTCCCAAAACTGCCTCCCACTAGAATGTAAAACGCTTGTCGGGATGGCAATCGTGTGATTTGTTTTCCAAAGTCGCCTGAAGTTCCCTCACGAGTAAACTTCGGGCGACTTCGGAAAACCCGCCGGCAATTTATTTCTAGCTGGTGGGAGACAGTTCAGGATGATTAGTGGCCCCGAAGAAGAGGCGATTTATCGGCGGGCGACTAAATCTCCCTGAATCTGAATATTTATTACGTTAAGGTTACATAAGAAATAGTTAAATATTGCAATATCAATTCTCTCATAAATCAATATAATATTTAAGGGATATTTTCCATGAAACAGAATGCTAACAATACTTTTATGGATGTAGCTCATAATGGGACAATATCACTAAAAGTGCCATTAGTAAATTATGGGCACTCCTGCACTAGATACAGTGGCAACAGCATTTCAAGATGGAAAAAAGAAACAAATCACTGGCACACAGGGGTAGTGCTGGAAGGGCAAGCCATTGTTAGTTTATTGCGTGGTGCAACGTTTTGGGCGTAAGACCCCTTTATCAAGCAAGGGGTCTTACCCTGAAATGTTGCAACCCATTAAACTAGCAAAGGCTTGCCCTGCCAGCACTACCCGTGTGCCGGTGATTTGTTTCTTTTTTCCATCTTGAAATGCTGTTGCCACTGTATCTAGTGCAGGAGTGCCCATAATTTTCTAATGGCACTTTCAGCGATGTTGTTAGCAATGTTGTCCCATTATGAGCTATTCCATTTTGCTTGTAAGGTTGCCGATTCCTCTTCAGCTGTAATCTAATTGGAGCACCAGGGTGTCTGAGTGCAACTCACTT
This sequence comes from Xenopus laevis, assembly GCF_017654675.1. Classification (NCBI taxonomy): domain Eukaryota; kingdom Metazoa; phylum Chordata; class Amphibia; order Anura; family Pipidae; genus Xenopus; species Xenopus laevis. The sequence continues at coordinate 98,960,009 of NC_054376.1, forward strand.
TCTACAATGGCATTTCAAGATACAGTGACCCCGGCAATATACAATAGAGCCATCAATATATGACACAGTGACCCCAGCAATATATAATATAGTGGCCCCAGCAGTGCAAGACACACTGGTCATAACAATGCTACATTGCAGCAATTTATGACGCAGCATTTCATTACAGAGCACTGCAGCGCTTTTCTGCCACTGTGCCAGTGCCCAACTGCTCACTGGCATCTCCATCTACCATCTTCACCAATTGTAAAGAATCCAGCAAATTAATTGTAGGCGTATGCTATAGACCCCCTAATGTAAGTGACGAGGAAGAGACAAAGCTCCTAATGCAAATAGAAAAGGCTGCTAGTTTAGGTAAAGTAATGATAATGGGGGATTTTAATTACCCAGATATTGACTGGAGCAACGGTACTGCTAGATCAGTTAATGGGAACAAGTTTATAAACTTATTGCACGACAATTTTTTAGCACAGGTTGTTGAGGAGCCTACCAGAAAAAATGCTATTCTTGATTTAGTGATCTCAAATGACCCAGAACTTATAGCAAACGTGCAAGTCATTGAACCCCTGGGTAATAGTGACCATAATGTTATATCTCTTAATGTCTGGTGCAAAAAACAAAAATATACTGGGGCAACAAAAACCATGAATTTTGCAAAAGCTAATTTTAGTGCCTTGAGGGCTGCCCTACAGAGCATTGATTGGGGCATTAGGTTTTCAGCTAAAAACTCAGAACAGAAATGGTTGTCCTTTAAAATGATATTAAATCATTATTGTTCTCAATTTATTCCCTTAAGGACTAAACGTAGAAGCTCTAAGAATCATCCTGTGTGGCTTAATACAGAGGTAAAGAAGTTAATGGGAAAGAAGAGAAAGGCATTTAAAAACTACAAATCTGTAGGGACAGAAGCTGCATTTAATGAATATAAACACTGTAATAAATGTTGTAAATCAGCAATCCGGAAGGCTAAGAAAAGAAATGAAGAGTTAATTGCGGTGGAGGTGAAAACTAACCCTAAAAAGTTTTTTAAATATATTAATAGTAAAAAGATGCAGGTTGAGAGTGTTGCTCCATTAAATAATGGTACCAGTATGGTTGTAACAGATAAGGCAAATGTGTTAAATCAGTTATTTTCTTCAGTGTATACAATAGAGGAGTCTGGGTTCACAGGCTCACTTAATAACTGCACGAATGGTTCAGCTCAATCTAGTCAGTGGCTGACTCAGGATATGATTCAAAAAGCTTTAATACAAATTAATGTAAACAAGGCTCCAGGGCCTGATGGCATACACCCCCGGGTTCTAAGAGAGCTTAGTTCAGTTTTAGACCAGCCCTTATTTCTGATTTTCTCAGATTCACTGTCATCTGGTATGGTGCCTATGGATTGGAGAAAAGCTGATGTTATTCCAATATTTAAAAAGGGATTACGATCTCAGCCTGGCAATTATAGGCCAGTAAGCTTGACATCTGTGGTGGGCAAATTATTTGAAGGCTTGTTTAGGGATCACATTCAAAATTTTGTCCTAATGAATGGCATTATGAGCAACAATCAGCATGGCTTTGTGAAGGATAGGTCATGTCAGACGAATTTGATTGCATTTTATGATGTGGTAAGTAAGATTCTGGATAGTGGGAGGGCAGTAGATGTGATCTATTTGGATTTTGCCAAAGCGTTTGATACTGTGCCCCACAAACGACTGCTTTCTAAACTAAGGTCTGTTGGGCTTAATGAAGTCGTTTGCACGTGGATAGGAAACTGGCTACAGGATCGGGTACAGAGGGTGATTGTTAATGGGACATTCTCTACTTGGAGTAAGGTTCTTAGTGGGGTCCCCCAGGGCTCAGTATTGGGTCCACTTTTATTTAACTTGTTCATTAATGACTTAGGGGAGGGTGTTGTAAGTAATGTATCAGTGTTTGCAGATGACACAAAATTATCCAGCCCAATTAATTCCATCCAGGATGTGGCATCCTTGCAACATGATCTTGACAAACTGGCAATCTGGGCAGCTAAGTGGCAAATGAGATTCAATGTTGATAAATGTAAAGTCATGCACCTGGGATGTAAAAATATCCAAGCCACTTATACCCTTAATGGGACTGCACTAGGCAAATCCATTATGGAAAAGGACCTTGGAGTCCTTGTAGATGATAAACTTGTCTGTAGCAAGCAATGCCAGTCAGCAGCATCAAGGGCAAATAAGGTCTTGAGCTGTATTAAAAGGGGCATAGAGTCACGGGAGGAGGGGGTCATTCTTCCACTGTATAGAGCACTTGTAAGGCCCCATCTAGAATATGCCGTACAGTTTTGGTCTCCATCACTCAAACAGGACATTATTGTATTAGAGAGGGTACAGAGAAGGGCAACTAAGCTGGTAAAAGGTATTGAAAATCTTAGCTATGAGGAAAGGCTGGCCAAATTGGAGATGTTCACGCTGGAGAAGAGGCGCTTAAGGGGTGATATGATGACTATGTATAAATATATAAGGGGATCATATAAAAATCTCTCTAATGCTTTATTTACCAGTAGGTCTTTCCAGCTGACACGAGGTCACCCATTCCGATTAGAAGAAAAGAGGTTCCGCCTAAATATTCGGAAGGGGTTTTTTACAGTGAGAGCTGTGAAGATGTGGAATTCTCTCCCTGAATCAGTTGTACAGGCTGATACATTAGATAGCTTTAAGAAGGGGTTGGATGGCTTTTTAGCAAGTGAGGGAATACAGGGTTATCGGAAATAGCTCATAGTCCAAGTTGATCCAGGGACTAGTCCGATTGCCATTTTGGAGTCAGGAAGGAATTTTTCCCCCTCTAAGGCAAATTGGAGAGGCTTCAGATGGGTTTTTTTTGCCTTCCTCTGGATCAACTGGCAGATAGGTAGTTATAAAAAAAAAAAAAAAAAGGTTGAACTCGATGGACATGTGTCTTTTTTCAACCTTACTTACTATGTTACTTACTATGTAAGCAGATGTGTGTGCTATAATTGATGAAGTGCCTGTAAATTGCTATATGAATTTCCCACACTACCATAGCACTGCTTTACCTTGACTTCAGTGGCAGATTATAATCTAGACCAGGGGTCCCCAACCTTTTTTACCCATGAGCCACATTCAAAAAATAAAGAGTTGGAGAGCATCACAGGCATGCAAAAACTTCCTGGGGTGCCAAATAAGTAATTGGCTATTTAGTGGTTCCTATGTGGACTGGCAGCCTACAGGAGACTCTGTTTGGCAGTACACATGGTATTAATATAAACAAAACTTGCCTCCAAGCCTGGAATTCAAAAATAAGATCTTGCTTTGAGGTCACTGGGAGCAACATCCAAGGGGTTGGTGAGCAACAAGTTGCTCGCCAGCTACTGGTTGGGGATCACTGGTCTAGACTATTGGGGTGTCCATGGTCTTGGGTCCTACAATGCATGCTGCACCACCACAGTGTGAACCTCAGTGTCAGACAGTTGCACAGATTCTCAATAGAACTGAGATCAGAGCTTTTACTAGGACATGGCAGAGATTCTCCTTCTTTACCTTGAGAAGCTGCAATGATAATCTGACCTTGTGTCTAGTATAATTGTTCTACCAAACAATGAATTTTCTGCAATGCTTCAGTTTTTTAAGAAGATTAAATATAGAAATTTTTTCATACTCACCGTAATTTCTATTTCCAAGTCACTTCCGTGGCAGCATTCACCAACATGGTTAATCGCGCCTATCAGGTCACTGGACAGGAAAGTGTTAACGACAGGTTTAAATACTCTGCTCCTCCCAGCAACCCTCGTCTAGTAACAAGCTCCAGGAGAAGGGAGGGAAGTTGGTGAATACTGCCATGGAAGTGACTAGGAAATAGAAATTACGATGAGTATGAAAAAATTTCTATATTTCCCAAGTCACTGGCCCTGGCTTCCATGCCCAGGAAGTAGCCATGGCTCTTGTAGAATGAGCCCTCAGGTCCTTACAGGGCCGGGCCATACTGGCCTAGCGCCCCAGGCAACTCGGCCGGCCGAGTCGCCCCCTCCACAGAGCACGCGTGTACATGAGCGCACATATGCACGCTAAGAGCCGCGTCCAGCACACGCCACACTCCCCTTATATCACGTCATCGCGCATTACACACTTCCCTCACGTAGGCGCAGGACTTCACACCTGCAAGGAGCAGGACTTCACACTGGACTTGGGTACATACGTGCCGGGCGCCCCCCAAGCTTTGCGCCCTAGGCATGTGCCTACTCTGCCTACCCCTAGTGCCGGCCCTGGGTCCTTAGGAATTTCATTGCCTGTCAACTGATAAGCTAGGACAATGCAGGAGATAATCCAGCGACCAATCGTGGACTTAGATGGAGCCATACCCTTCCTAGGGCCTCTCGGGATCAGGAATTTCCGCCAACCATCTGTTCGAGTCAAATAATGTGAAATGGCCCTAACTAGGTCCTACGTATGGCACTCTTGCTCCCTGTCAGACTTAGGAGAAGGACAGAAGGAAGGAAGCGTTACTTCCAAATTGGCATGAAATTGAGAAATTACTTTTGGAATGAAATCAAAAGATAGTCTCATAACTACTTTATCCGGGTAGATAACTGTATCCGGTTCTCTAGCTGAAAGTGCAGATATCTCACCAACCCTGCAAGCTGAAGTAACTGCGACCAGGAACAGAACTTTCAATGTTGCATGCCAATCCGAGGCTTTTTCTAAAGGCTCAAAAGGTGAAGACATCAAAGCCCATAAAACAATCGTAAAATCCCATTGTGGAATCCTGGATTTTGTGAACAAACACACTCTTTTCATTGCATTGAAAAATCGGCTAACAAGAGGTTCCTCCGCCCAGGAATGGCTACACAATGCAGACAATGCTGAGACTTGACCTCGAACTGTACTTATGCTAAGTCTCTTCTGGAAACCCGCAAACAGAAACTGAACTACCTGTTGGACTGTGGGAACTTTTGGATCAAACTGGTGTTCTGCAAATTCCACAAAACACTTCCAGACTCTGTAATATTGAGCAGAGGTGGAAGCCTTCCGAGACTTTAATAGGAAGTTTACAAGGTCACCTTGGAAACCATATTCTGACAACTTCTGCCTCTCAATGTCCACACCGTCAGGGACAGGGAATTCACTCCCCTGGGACAACAGATCCGGCTGAAGAAGCAATCTTAGAGGTGGCTCTATCACAAGACGCCGAAGGAGCGGAAACCACGGCGTCTCGGCCAATAAGGGACTATGGCTATGACTACGGCTCCTTCGGTATCCACCTTTTTCAACACCCTCCAAATCAACGGAAAGGGAAGGGAGGAAAGACATATCCAAACATTCTGCTCCAATCCTGGAGGAGTACGTCCACTGCTTCCGCTAGAGGACATGGCATCCTTGAGAAAAACCTGCTGCACCTGTGATTTTCGTGCTTTTCAGATTTTCTATATCCAGCCACCAGTCTAAACTGTTTTTGACATCTTCTGAAACTTCTAGCCGAGTATTTAGCTTCAACTGCCTTGAAGCATTTTCTCTCAGGAAGAATTGCTGGAGAGGTCTCATGTGCCACCTGGCCCACTTTACTCCTGTAACACCTGGTCTGAGCCCGGAATCTGAGGAGCTGAAGACATTTTCAACACATTGCTAGATGGCGTTCTGTGAAATTCCAAATGATATCCCTCCTGAATCACCTTCAGGAACCATTGATCTCTGATCTTCAAGGTCCAGACCACATAAAAAGATGTTAGACATGCACCCACTCTGCTGGTCTGCATGGGCTGAGCCAAAAGTAGAACTTCTTCTATTGGGTGGACGACTTTCACCCCTTGTGGACTTACAGTTTGACTGCCTTCCAGCAGTCCTTCCATATCTAGGCTGTCTTGAACCTCAAAAGGACCTATTTGTGGGGGAACTAGGGCTACCCCTTTGACGCCTGAACCTCTTCTCTTGCGGCAAAAATACCTTACCTCCATCGAGCTTCTCGCCAAAGAGCATATCCCCTACCAACGGCAACAGACATAGATTCACCTTAGAGACTGAGTCTGCCAACCATGGTTTTAACCACAAGGCCCTTCTTGAAGATACCGAAAGTGCCATTGTTCTGGAAGCCAGATGTACCAGATCTAGAGAGGTATCTGTCATGAAGTCCACTGCTTCAGACATCATTTCACGTAAGACTGACCTTTTCACATTTGAAGAAATGGCTTCCTCCAGGTTATTCATCCAAACCTTCATGGCTCTCAATGTAGAGGTCATAGCTACCGCCGGCCTACATGTTGTCCCTGCTGACAACAAGATTAGTTTCAATCCGTTTCTCCATCGGATCACGGACACGAGAGAGAGAGAGAGAGAGAGAGAGAGAGAGAGAGAGAGAGAGAGAGAGAGAGAGAGAGAGAGAGAGAGAGAGAGAGAGAGAGAGAGAGAGAGAGAGAGAGAGAGAGAGAGAGAGAGAGAGAGAGAGAGAGAGAGAGAGAGAGACCCACTCTGGCATGGTAAGCTTAGCAGCCTGCAGGGATCTGGACAGAAAAAAGGAGAGGATTGCTGGGAGGAGCAGAGTATTTAAACCTATCTTTAACACTTTCCTTTCCAGTGACCTGATAGGCGGGATTAACCATGTTGGTGAATTGTCTGGCATGGGTGACTTGGGAAAAAATGGTTCTCTTGCAGTATTTTTCAGCACCATTCTTCCTTCTAATCTAACTTAACACCTCTACACCTGCTGGTGCATAGCATTCCCACAGCATCATTCTATCTCTGTCGTTTGGTTGAAGTTCTGCCTATTCCTTTAATGCGCATGCACAGAGCCAATGGCACTGCTTCAGAACAGTAGGAATTCAAAGTAAAAGAAATAAAATATATCCGACCAAGTGCAATTTTAACTTACTGAAGCCTAACAAAATGATATGCCCCCAAGAAAAATTTCACTTAACTTGCCCTTTAATTTTTTGTATAGTCGTTTTTTTTTTTACTAACATAAAACGTCAATTAAAACAAAAAAAATAATTTTAAGTTTCAGTGCAGGATCTGTCATTCGGGTCGGAATACATGACATAACAGCCATACAGACTGACACAATAACTCGTGAAGGGCCTTTATAAAGATAAAGCAAATCAGCTATGATATGGCGTGAAGGTGTTTATATTTTGTAGTTCATAGATACGACATGAATTTGCCAACAATTATTTCTGCTGTTTCATTGTGGAGAGACAGAACAAAATGATCTGGACAAGGCGATGTCCCCATTAATCTGGCAAGTAATAACCAGATTAGTAATTCCGCTGTTGCACACATTTCTGATGACTGGACTGAGCCAATGGCAGTGAGCACATGTCAGGTGAAGGCCACAGTCACTGCTGTACATAAATCTAACATGTGCTTGCCTGCAGTAATAGGAATCTATAATGAGGAGCATCAAGCTGCAGCTCTTTGTCAGTGAACTGCAAATCCCAGAAGCCAGTGCTAGCACAATAGAAGCCGTCCTGTTCTCTCAGGTGTGTGTGTGTTAAGTATTAAAAAGTCCCAGGTACAAGATACACAAGTGAAAAGGCACCTTAAATGGATCAAGGGCCCACTGCTGTTACAGTATTTGCATCCTATGTGCATAATAATAACAAACTCGCCAAATCTGATGTAACCAGTGGCCACACAAATGTCTCCCCAAAAATCATCCCTCCATTTTCATGCTATAGACAGAAAGCTATTCTGCTGGCAAGGATTTGGACTACGCACAGGCTTCAACGTGCATAACAATAACAATGCAAAATGTTGTTTCATGGATTTATTTGTAGCACTGATTAGAAAAGTAACCTTTCTTCTTAGCAATGATGTGACTAGCGTCCCAGAAGAATACTCATGGAAACATGTTCCAAATGAATAACCGCCTGCACACTTGTTTAAATCTAATGCACCACTGCAAATACCCCATCTCTATGCACAGGGGTAAGTGTCCCCCATCTCTAGTCACAGGGGTAAGTGTCCCCCCATCTCTAGGCACAGTGCTCTAGTGCCAAACAAGCTAAGGGGGGCTCTGGCATTTCAGTCTTAATCATAACCAACATATGCACCATTACTGCATGGGAGGAGGGGTGTTGTATTGTAGAGAAATGCTGATAAAACTCATTGGAGAAATGTAACCCTTCCATATTGTCAGGGGCAGGCTAGATACAGGGAGTTGGGCAGGGTGAGAGCAGGCAGAGGGGATGCAGCCCATAGAAGTATAATGAGCATATATAGGTGTAGGGATAAAGAAGCGACTGATACAGTGCTACTTACACTACCAGCCGGGAGATGATCCAGGACACCATGGTGCCAGCGGCAGCTTTACACCCACTGATGTCTGTAGCAGCTCAGGGGAGAGATGCCCCTGGCTCAGGAGCAATCCAATCTCTCGGGATAGGAAGAGGGGGGAGCTGCTGGTTATTGCAGGGAAATAGGCAGGAATGAAATGTCCAGAACTGGCTGGACCCTGAGACAAGCTCTATGCAGCAATCCAGGAGGAGGGGCTCAGCTTAAAGGGCTGGCAGTGATGAGATACATCTTGTTGGAGGACACAAAAGAGATGACGTTTTGTTCCAGCATCTGTGTATGTCGCCCATAGCCAACCTGTGCTCTGCTCTACTGGCTCTCATTCTATCAGTTGTAGCTGAACTGCTGCACTACGTCTTCTGTCTGCAGAGAGGCTTTTATTAACAATGAGTATTCCCCTTGCTTTGCTCTGCTTTATTAAGTTTGATGAACTTCCTCTGCTAAGGGACCACGTGGGGTAGAAATTGGGAAGTTATTTACATTTTTACAGAAAAACAACAAGCAAAGTTTTTACCTCGGATTTATCCTGGAATGGGTGTCTTCACCCCAGAAAACAAAGTGTGAAAATAAATTGCAAAAGCTGTGTGAATTCTAACATTTCAGGGGGGCATCTAAATGTGTGTGGGATTTGTGTAATAATTTGCCAGAAAACCCCCCAGAAGATTGTTGTTTTCACTTTGGTAATGCAATGCCTGCCTCTCACAAGAGGAAACTTGCTGGATTTGGTTGCCGTTCATTTAGGGTCAGGGCACGCGTGAAGATTCGGGGACATTAGTCGTCCGGCGACTAATCTCCCCGCAATGCCTTCCCACTGGCTAAAATGTAAGCAGGCAGGATGGCACTCGGAGCTGAATTTTCGTTGTGAGGCAACTTCAGAAAACAATCGATCCAAGTGCTATTCCGCCAGCGATTTACATTTTAGCCAGCGGGAAGGCATTGTGGGGAGATTAGTCACCTCTAGAAGCAACAACTAAATCTCCCGAATCTCCACGTGTGTCTCTGCCCTAAATGAGTACATTTAAGTAAACAACAACCAAAACCCGTCTCTAGGACCATTCATGCCAAAAAGTAAAAAATATATTTGTGGGGCCCCCTGCAGACAGGGCCACATTTACAACAAAATATAAAGAAGAAGGCGCACACCCTCTTTGGATAAACTACAGGGTGCTGATCCAAAGGTGACTCCCCATAAGGGTCTCCATAATATTTAACAGAAAAAGGAATGGATCGCACACCTAATTTTGAAAAAACCAAATTAATTTATTAGACAAAAAAGAAAAAATAATACAAAAATTACAGAACAAAAATCAAATCATAATGAGCCCAACGCGTTTCGACCTTAAGGGTCTTCATCAGGGGCACAAAAAATTTAAAAATCAAAAAGGGCCACATTTACAAAGCGGGTGCTCCTAGGCCCACTGCTGTTCATCACCCCTGTCCCCTCCCCTTTATTCGTGCAAATTATCATCATCGGGCATGGAGCAATGGGGATTGGCACACGGGAAATTTAAAAAATGGTTGTATCTCCTGCGGATCCCCAGTGTTTCTGAACCAATGTGGGTGTGGTTGGGCAGCATGAAGACCCCTAAAATCTTGCCACCGTAGGCCCAGGCCTTTCGCCCTTTCCCTAAATACAGGCCTGTCTGCAGAGGAACTTTCAGGGCCCCCGATGAAGAACGTGGGGCACGATTGATCCATAATAATAACAACAGCAGCTGTGCAGAGCTGTCAAGTTCAAAATAGGAGAGATAAGGAGAAACACGGTGCGCTGCTGCAAAATATTCAGATATAGCGATGACCAATAGGGACGTCTTGAGAAACACAAACGTACCTGAAGCCACAACTACTCGCCGCACATGCACACATAGCTCCGATGCACATCACTGAGTGTTTTTGCGCATGTGCACAACCAATTTCACCTGCAGAAAACTGGGGGAATTCAGGTACATCTGTGTCAATATAATCACTGTAGATATGGCCAATAAGTGCTCCGTTAATCCCAGACATGCCAATAAGGGCTCTTGCACACGGCCGTTTTTGCCTGTACTTCCCTGCGTTGCTCTTTCTTCAGTTCAGCCACAGGGGAGCGCAGGAGTCAATTATTTTGACGGGGCTGTACTCACACAGACGCATGCGCCGAACGCAGGTGAAATGCAACATGCTGTGTCCCAACCTGCGTTTGGTGCTTACACGTGTCTGTGTGAGTACAGCCCCTGAAATAATTGAGTGTGTCTACTCCTGCGCTCCCCTGCGGCTGAACGGAAGAAATCGCAACGCGGGGGAGGGGTTGATGTCCAATTCGGCGCACCACGTTAATTGTCCCCTAGGCTCAGTTGCACAAGCAAAATAGCGGTAGCAATTTTTCTTCTTCCCTTGTGCTCCCATGCTGCTTGGCACACTCTCTGCAGATTTCCCAGATTGAATATTTGCGGTATAGGAATAAGGCACCAGAATTCACAACCTGTGGCATTCCAGATGCTGCATTAACAAAAACCTCCCAACATTTTTTAAATAGAAAGAGGGACAAACATGTTTCGGACCACACCCAGTTTTGTGGCCACACACCCCCATGTTCGTTTTACAAAATTTGGCAGGTTATGAAAGTTTAAACACATTTCTGCGGTTATTACAGTTTTGCTAATTAAGGTGAATAGCCCTTTAAGTTGCAATTCGTAAGACCTGCTTATCTTAAATTGTTACAATTACTTATTTGCTTATCTTAAATTGTTACAAAAGTATCCAAGTGTACCTGGTGGCTGTTCTGGGCTCTCTGCCAAAAGCCAATTAAGTTAGAAACTTTGTATCTTTTTCTGGCTGTTCAGTGCAGGAGATCAAAGAGAAAGTTGGGACATTTCAGTAACAATCCAGGACTGTGGGTTGAGCTGTCAAAATCGGGACTGTCCCAAGAAAATGCCAACTTTATTGGAGTTCCCTGAGGATTTACTATAATTCCTGTTTTAAATGAACGGTGAGTGTGTCCTAATGGTCCCTGCCAGAAGCAAAGCACCAGGGGAATAGCCAATCGCAGCCCTGCAGTCACCAGCTCCCCTGCACAGCCTGGGAAAGGAGGCAGCAGGAAGTGGATGGTCAGCACTAGTAGTGTTTAAGAAATTTTCAATGAATCAACCCAAAACACCTTTTTTTTTATTGTTTTTTTAAGCAAAATCCTATATTTAAAGGGATACTGTCAAAAAAATTTTTTTTTACAATGAATCAGTTAATAGTGCTGCTCCAGCAGAATTCTGCACTGAAATCCATTTCTCAAAAGAGCAAACAGATTTTTTTTATATTCAATTTTGAAATCTGACATGGGGCTAGACATTTTGTCAATTTCCCAGCTGCCCCAAGTCATGTGAAAAATCTGTACAAAAATTCAGTTACCGGTTGCTAAAAAAAAAAAAAAGAAGTGCACAACCTATTCAACAGATACCTGAGATTGGGTATTTCCCCCCAAAAAAAGTCTGTTTGGATCTCTATACCTTAAATCTACTAAAAGAATCTTATTAACCCAAAAGGCTTGTTTTACCTTCAGTAAAAATGAATTATATCTTAGTTTGGATCAAGTACGAGGTACTGTTTTATTATTACAGAGAAAATGGGCATCACTTTTAAACATTTGAATTATTTAATTATAATGGAGTCTATGGGAGACCGCCACCCCGTAATTCGGAACTTTCTGGATAACGGGTTTGCGGATACCTGTACCTGAAATCTAAATCTTTCAATAAACAGAAGCATGTGAGAGACCAGTGTGTGAAAGGAAAATGCAATAGAAGTGAAGTGAAGAGTGGGGAAGACACTACCATAACGAAGAGATACTGCACAGTAGTGTTTAGATTTAGGCCCCTATCACCAAAAACATGTTTCACCTACCAGAAGTGCAGGCTAATAGAGGTTGGGGAAACAGTATGGGTTGGCGTAGCCTGCACCTCTGGTGTGGGAAAACCATTTGAATTTGACAGGCAGGTGCCATTTAATCCCATTATTGCTTCTAGACAATGAACAAGTGATCAAAGTTTAATACTGTGTCTTGGTCCTCAGATGGGAAAAAGCTTCAGGTCATACGGAACTTTAGGATAAATAATTCAAACCACAATCATCTATTTTTACTTTAATAAGAACATGGAAACCCTAGTCAGCCCTTCACAAACTTAAAATACAGAAAATAAAATGTATTCTACAATAAAGGACTTAAACCTGAATAAATGAACATATAAACAGAACTGCAGTTGGATTTCCAACCAACTGATGTAGATAAAAATATCCCTTTTTATTTATGGTTCAAATGAAAAAAAAAAAAAAATGACATGTAAAGAGTTTAAAATATATATTCTGCAGTTTACACACCTTTAATCCTGTAATTTTAGCAAGATGCCAAATAATGGCTTACTTTTCAATATGAACACTTTGTTCAGTGTTAAGAATCTAGGATTCTTTTCCCACAACCCCCACTCATTTCATGAAATAATCTACAGAGAAAAATGATGCCGAAAGGAAGACTAAATGCAATGTGCCTTTTTGTCTAATGCAGGAAAACAGCTGTGGTCTTCCAAAAGTTCTACAATTGTCTAAACCCATGAACTGGTAACCGTTTCACTACAAACCTATTTATTTGAATAAATACACAAAAGCTTCCACCCTTCAGCAACCCCTGGAAAAGCATCAAGCCCCTCCGTTGTAGTCCGAGTGATAGCATATTGAACTATGCTGCTGTTTAGAACTAGTTTGGTACTATCACTTGTTCTGTATTGCAGATAACTACAGGAACAATACATTTTCCTTTGCATTAGTTGGGTGTAATCATTTAAACACGTTCTCAAGTTTAGTCCATTTTTTTTTTCTTGGGAAGTCTTCAAAGACTGAAAAATAAAGCACAAGAAGAGCAGAGTGTGTGCTCTTTTATATTCTAGTTCTGTATTGAGAGAAGCCCAATTTTCCAGTGCTAGTGTACTTTGATAACAAGGCAACGTTAAAAAATTTTCTTTTCTTTCATTTTTTTTTTTAAGTGCATAACATGTCACTAGTTCTGATATGAGGCTGAATAGAAAATCGTGGCTTGGGGTTGCCTCGAACTGAAACAAGTAACAAGCCCGAAATTGTGAAAACTGCTTGCAGCACAAAAGTTTAAAAAAAAAAAAATCCCAATTTTTTTATGTTCTGGTCAGTCTAAACTCACAAGCCTTTAGAGTTCCAACAGCATCCTTTACAGCATGATAAATGATATTCTTCACCTAGAAAATAAAAAAGTATTTCAATAAGCACAAAGCACTGTACGAGGGAAACAATGGAATATATTGTTATACAATTGAATCACTCAACAATAGAGTGCTTAGCCTTCTTTTCATGTAGCATACATATAGTAAAGAGCCAAAATTGCAGTTTTACACAGCTCTCTTTGAACGTCAGAGTCACAGACACTATGGGGGGAATTCACAAAATTTGTGATATTGAGACAAAATAAAAATGCAGATAAAAATATCTCGGATTTCACACCAAATTCACAAACCTCTATCTCCACTTTTGTGAATTTGTCTTTTCAACAGACACTTTTCATATTGTCTTTCGCACAACATTTTAACGACATTTTTTCTGAATTAGTCTTTAGCTCTTACTAAACCTGTCAGCCATTAAATTGGAATTTCCGGGGGAGGGGTTATTTTACCTAGGAAAATTATACAGGATTTTTTTCTGGATGTTTGTGTAATTCGACTTCAGTAACAAGATATAAGGGTCTAAATACAAAAAAAAAAAAATTATTTTGCATAATATAGGGATTTGTTTAAAAAGTATATTTTATTATTTTAGGTCAAGTGTCTTAAGTGCTGCTAAAACTAAAAAAAATGACTGGGAGGCTTTACTTTTCCTTTACATTTTTATAATATATTCACTCAAATTGCTAATAATGCCTCATTCATTAAGCTAAAACTAGTAAAATAACACAACTGTAATTTAAAATGTTATAAAATACACTTTTGTGCTTAATCAGTGTTTTACTTGTTTTGTTAATGAGGCTTTTACACCTATAGGGTTAGACACAAATTTGTGCCCTGACTATAAAATGCTAATCCCTATTAAAATGCTAATTCTTCCCCAATGGGGCACCTTCAAGAGGTGAAATGAAGATTGTTGAACCAAAGGAGAGCAGATTATTTTAGAATTGATCTGACACATGGGGAAGATTTATACTGAGCTTCACTCCATTTTTAAAATGTCGGGAGAAAATGTTGTTTAAAATGTTGTTTTTGCTCAATTTTCATGTTGTTTTTATAAAAGTGTATGTAAATTCTTTCTTTCACTAAAAAATGAAAAGTGACGGTTGAGTCGGAAATTAGTTGGATTTCTGTTTGTGAATATGCAGAAAGTATTTTACACCAGTTTACCACCACTTTTACTCCAAAAATGGGCTATCTCCACTTTTGTGAATTCCCCCCTTTGACTTCAAGCCTGGTATTTCCACTGTAAAACTATTAACATTCCAGAAACCACTAAAAAAAGAGCATTTGTTTTAAGTGGAAAGGTGCTCAGTAAAGCGCTCTGAGTAAGTTTATATCCATTAAATTTGCGGGTATAGATCCCCCTTCATTTTCATTAAGATCAAGGCCATGCAATTTAGAATAACAATTGTCCTTGATAATGACAAAGTAAACAAGTAAAATGCAAATATATTAAAATACTATTGTATGTTCTTGGAGTTTTCATCGCAATAGGAAGTCAATGTTTACCTGTAGTTTATCCTCATGGTTTGTATGAGTGTTAGACAAATGCCTGAATTCCTGTGTCAGGCTGAAGCAATGCTTTACATGTTCTGGAGAAACAAAGTCCTCTGCTACCTTTATACAACTGTACAAATTGTGCACCTTTGAAGAAGGAGGAATAAATAAATAACAGATATAGAACATTATATCCTTAGAGCAATGCTTTCCAACTTCTCACACATAGCAAGCCAATTATTTCCCGTTGTGCGTGTTTGAGGGCAGAGTTATGTCATATAAAGAAGTCTATGAGGCCCAGGAGCAGACAGAGCTATAAAAATACCGTAGAGGACAAAATTTGATCAGGGGTTTCCAATTGAATAGTCCTGCTTTAGAGTATAGAATTAAAAGGAGGACACATTTTCCTAGGCAATTTTTCCCTTAAGGTTTTTGCATCAAGTCCTGTGAGTGCTGAATGGTATTGATGATTGTATTAACACATTTCTGAGCACCCAGGCATTTTCATGGCCTCCAGTGTGAACTTATTTCTGGATTTTTAAAAGTGTGAATGCAATTATTCATACATTGCATAGAAAAATCAGAATAAGCCATTTACAGTAATAAGTTACAACTGTCGTTTGTGTCGTGTGACTCACTGAAATAACCTGCTTATTATTAAATAAAGGGGGGGGGCGCTGCCCTCTGATGATAATAAAATATACCTTGGCGTTCAATGAATTATATAAAAGCACTTGGCTCGCAGGATTGTAATTTTATAAGGTCATGGAACTAATCAGTGAGTTCTGATATCCTTACACTATGACTGCCTGGATTACATTTGGTAGCATCTTTTATAGGCAAACCTACCTGATGGGGTGCACCAGCTGGAATGAATACAGCATCTCCTAAAAACTGTACAATAGCCCAGCCTTGTACACCATATTCATCATACAGCCGCTTACGCAGTGTCTGGTCTAAATACCAGCTTTGGTCATGGATTGGATCATGGTCTGGAGGGTTTTCTTGTCCTTGCTCGTCCCCCACCTTAAAACAAAAGCACCACAAATATAAGCACATGTTCCATTTGAAGAAACTATTCTTGCTAAACAAGACAGTTTCAAAATATCAGACCTTACGGAGCAGCTCTCTAATCTTCTCGGCATCTTTTGCAGCATAAATATGCCATAAAGCACCAGGCTTCTCCTTTCCATCATGAATACGCTTTTTTGTTACATCATCAGCATCACCCTCTTCAATAGTCCTTAAAACCTCTAGGAAAGTTTTAAAAAATTATAGAACTATTAAAAAAATTAAACTTTAACTGTGCATTTAATCTAAAAACACCTAAATAAAAACATAGGAAGGATTTTTTTCCCACAGAAAAGGTGGCAACCCTACCACTAAATGGGTTTTCAACAAGAATTCGGCACACGGCTGGAATGCTTAAGCCAACAGTGTTGGGCATTAGCCTCTGTAGTTATATCAGTTATAACAGCTGCCTTTAATGAACCTCAGGAATTACACTAAACAGTGCCAAAGATAACAGGGCACATGTACTGGATTACGAGCGTAATGGTCATGTTTTGTTCCCCATAATGCAGTATTATGGGTTTTTCTTCAATGAGCTATTTTGCCAAAATGAACACAACTGTGCCCACATTTTGCAGCAAATGGGACGCAACTGCACAAAAGACCACTTGGTATTTCCAGTGGCTGGCATTAGTGTGACATCTTTGCCTGTTTCTTTAGTCGCTAAGAACAACTATAAAGAAGTGCAAGGAGTACCTTAAATGAAAGTGGTTTTATGCGTAAATGACTACAGAGAAATTTGCAGGGACTGCATCTGTGCTTGCAAATATAAGTGAGCCTTATGAAATGTATCATGTAATGTATCAAATTACACCATTATAGAGTTGGTTGGCACCTGAACTGCTGCGGGGAGACATGAGAAGGTAGAAAAAAAGCCAAAAAACAAAAAATAGAAGGAAATTGAAAAAAAAATATACTACTGGTGTACTATCTGAAACCAACAACTGAAAAAAAAAAACTTTAGAAGGTGAACAACCCAATTGACAGCTCACCAAGTCATGTTGTATTCAGTGGTGCTTGTGTGCTAGCAGTATAATAAATACATTGCCCTATAATCTCCCCAAGTGATAGTATCATCCTAAAAGTTTAGTGCCTTTTCACTAGGCCTACAAAAACCTAAAAGTGCTTCTTACCTTCATCTTCACTGCTTTCCCCTTCTGGAATCCCCACATATACCATAACATTAACTGCATCAGATACGTCCAAATGTAGGTTAGTAGTACCTACACGTCTGTCTTCAGCAGTAATTAAACCTGAAAAACAGAAATGAAACATACATAGTCCAAAACACTATGTGCCAAGATTAATCAACTTTATAACTACAAATTAGGATCAACCGATACCTGCATTTTGAAGAGGTAACTGCTTTGAACAGATACAAAATCAAACACAAGTTTCCTTAATCACCAATTCATTTTATGATAACGTTAGCAAGTTTTCACAAACACACAAATGCAAACATAAATTATGGAATTATGCACAGAACAATTTAAAGGAGAACTAAAGCTCAGCAATGAATTGTGCAAAAAATAAAAAATAAATAAAAAAGGCAATTGCCTGCAAATATTTTGTACTGGAGAACACCAGCCTTCCACTTTGATCATTTTGGTCAGAAAAAAAGGCACGTGAATGTTAAATCTGTTTTTTTTTTTACTGAAAGACAGCTACATACCATAAGCATTGTACATTTTAGGCCCTAAGTCTGGTCGTACAAAATAACTAGGCAATCTTGAAGCTAAATTGAGCCTGCCGTCTCTCTTTGCGTATTCTGGGAGAGGAAGATTGTCCATCAAGTCATTAAATCTTAAAAAAAAAAAAAAAAGAATTATGAATATTCACACACATTACCAGCCTACTCATTTATAGTGCACATCATTTAAAGGTGTTTTACATGATGTTAACAGAATACTTCATTCCCACTCAGTCCCTATGTAGTAGGGTTCCTAGCTGTAAGTAGGCAGCACAGAAATCTTTAACAGCCAATGAGTAAAGGTGGCCATACACGGAGAGATCCGCTCGTTTGGCGATGTCACCACACGAGCGGATCTCTCCCCGATATGCCCACCTTGAGGTGGGCAATATCGGGCTGATCCGATCGTGGGCCCTAGGGCCCAACAATCGGATCCTAAGGATGGGTAACGGGCGGTCGGATCACGGGACCGCATCAACGAACAGATGCAGCCGTGATCCGACAGGATTTTTAGTCCCATTTGATCAAGGAAGTCCGTCGGAGGGCCCCATACACGGGCCAATAAGCTGCTGACTCGGTCCGTGTATGGCCTTAAGTCTCTCTAAAAAATACTTTGCATTATGCAAGTAGCCCCCTAGGTAATATAAAACTAAATTATGTCTTAACGGAAATCACTGAAAACTAGTTTTTTTTTTTACAAACCATTTCTAAGGCAATTTGCAGTAGTGTTTTTTTATGCTGCCACTGTTTCTTTGCCAAATGTTGGCATTTCTATGGGCTTGCTAAAGTGCTTTAAAACACAGATGAACAGACCACTCACTTTCTGTTTGAAGCATTAGAAATTTAGCTTTGTATAATGGCAAAATAGAAAATCAAACACATTTTTAAAAGAAATGTATATATACATATACACACTGTGACAAGCTGGCTGCCTGTATATGCACTTTTTGTGGGAATTTAACTATGGTAGGCAGATCAGAATGGAATCCACAAGGCTCAAGAAGAAGGGGACGGCCTCGAAAAAAATGGAGAAGATCAGTGGAAGAAGAAATTATAAAGATGGGAAAAACATGGAATGAGATCAAGAGAATAGCAACAAATAGATCTGAATGGAGAGTCTTCACGGATGCCCTATACTCCACTGGGAGTCGAAGGAACAGAGGCACCACATCTACAGTCGAAAACAGATTTATTCAGGAATTCTTACCAACATAAAGATTATAGCAACACAGTTCATTAGCATTTCTACAGCATGCACTGGCAACTTTTCCCCTCTCTTTGGGGTGGCTCTCATTAAGCCCCTTTTACTCCCCCCTTCAGGGAGATCAATGCGCCAGACTGTGGCCTGGCACACCTTCTGGCAGCACCACACCTCCCTCCAGCACAAGGAGGTCTTCAGGGACCCACATCCTCCTCCAGTACAAGGAGGTATCCCACAACACTGAGGTGTAATCCCACCCCTCTTATCTGCAACTCACCGGCACCATAATCAGATTAGCTACCTCTAGCTGGGCAGCTGCAAAAAAACATAATCATGTCAGTGCAAACAGTGACAATATTTTTACCGAGTGAGCATCATATCTCGAAAATCTTCTCCAGGGGGCCAGTCCTTAAGCTTGAGGACCATTGGACTTCCATCTTCTGCTCTCAACCTCTCTGTGAGGGGGGGAGGAAGAGTATAAAATGAAGGCTATTATTTATGTAATATATAGCATTCTTTTTAGGCATATTGGGTTGCTCAAACCCAATCTCTATTGCCCGAATACTACAGAATGGTTTATTCAGGATACATTGCAATATAAGACAAGCAGCACACTTGACCTTAAAGTTTGACTCAATGAAAATTTTACTTTAAAATTAACATGAGGAATATCTGCTGAAGGTTGAAGTAACATAATTCTATGCTGCTTTGAATCTCAATAATGAGCAATAAGGGAAGAAGAGGCAGTCTGTTAAATATCATCAGTTATGACATGTTAATTTTTTAAATGTCATCAAAGTTTATCTCTGCTGATGGTTTTTTTGTGAAGCAGTACCAGATTGAAAGGCAATTGAAACTGTATAGAAACATATTCTTGTTTTGGTGTATATGGAAATTATACTATATGCCATTTATAGTGGATCAAGGCAGCTTAAAGAATTGTTCAGTGTAAAAATAAAAACTGGGTAAATAGGCTGTACAAAATAAAAAATGTTTATAATATAGTTAGGCAAAAATGTAATGTATAAAGGCTGGAGTGACTGGATGTGTAATATAATAACCAGAACACTACTTCCTGCTTTGCAGCTCTTTTGGTTTCCACTGATTGGTTACCCTGGTTACCAGGCAGTAACCAGAGACTTGAGGGGGGGCCACGTGGGTCATATCTGTTGCTTTTGAATCTGAGCTGAATGCTGAGGATCAATTACA
Organism: Xenopus laevis; assembly: GCF_017654675.1. Taxonomy (NCBI): domain Eukaryota; kingdom Metazoa; phylum Chordata; class Amphibia; order Anura; family Pipidae; genus Xenopus; species Xenopus laevis. The sequence continues at coordinate 98,980,154 of NC_054376.1, forward strand.
AACTCACTGAACAGAAATGTCCCATGTGGCCCCCCTTCAAGTCGCTGAAAAGCAGGAAGTTGGATTCTGGCTGTTTTATTAGAGATCTGTTCACTCCAGCCTTTATATATTACATTTTTGCCTAACTAACTATATTAGAAACATTTTTTATTTTGCACAGCCTATTTACCCAGTTTTTATTTTCACACTGAACTGTTCCTTTAAGTTCTGGCAAACTGATCGCCATCGGCGCTTCCTAGTTACTACTCCACGATAAAAAAACCCAAAAAACTAGTTCTTCAGAATACTTTTTTAAACAGCACTTTGGTTACCATGTAAGAATTCAGTAGCCATATGTAGCTTCTGCTGGTATTTAGTTAAATATATCTGGAAAGTTTAACTAACCACACTACTGGGACTTTTATTTCAGATTCTTCAATGGGAACACGGTGTGATTTTGGGTGTGTCACACTCAATGGTTTTAAATATCCTAAAAAAAAAAAACTTTGGTCAAAGTGCCAGAAATCATCTTCAATTGACAGAATAAACAAAATCACTGTTATTTGGCAACTAAATTAATGCTAGAAGATTAGGACTGGGGCTGTAAATGGCATATAGTATAATATAAAATTATATGAACTTTCAAATGATCCAGTGTTACGGTTCTCCGATTTTCTTCTCTCTATAGTATAATATACTTTTGGTAACGGTTTCCAAAGCCTTATTTGATGTATAGCTCGGACATCCTAGGTCTTAACAGTCCACACACACACACGCGCAAAGACTATAACATACAGAGATCAAGACACAAACACAAACATAAAGGACATATATAAACATATAGTGACCTTTTACATTTAGTGCATTTCAAGCTCATATACATCTGATACAAGAAGAACCAAATCAAAATGAGAATTTACTTTCTATGACTTGAAAGCCATCCCAAAAATCTCGAACTTTCACATCAGAAATGATAGCACCGTTTCTACAGTTCACCAAATCCACATCTTGGTCTCCAAACTCAAGGCTAAAAGCTTCAGGTTTCCAAAGTTCCGATTTTAGCTTTTTCTGTACTCCAGAAACAAGTACAGGCTGGAAACAAAATAAAAAATAAAGCAAAGTTAAAGGGACATTGTATCAACCAAAAATGGTGAAAAAAAAATATTTGTAGAGAGAAAAGTGAAAGCATATCCCTTTTATCAGGTTGTACTTTATATTCAGATTACAGTTTAACAATAAAATGGGTAAGAGAAGTTTTGCTGTATTCTTTACCTGGCCTTGTTTCCAACACTCTCTGAATATCTTCCAGTTGTTCTTGTTGCTTGGATCATGAAGACACAGTAGCCTTCCATCACAGAGCCAGGAATGTGAAGTGTGTGGATCAAAGACATTTAACCCCATCACCATTTCCTTTCCCTCTTTAAGGGCCTCAGTTGAGCTACTGGCTCTTTTAGCAGCATCTAAAGTATTTTTATTCTCTACCACAGAAGCAATAATGTGATCCAGAAAATTCGGTAAGGTTGTTTTTCCCTTTGCCTACAAAGACATGGCAGAAAAATAGGAAACAGAAATGAGAACAGTATTTCTTTACCTGTGAGTTTGTAACGAAACATATGCTCCCTCAAAGCAAATCGAGACAAAGCCATCTGAATTCTCAAATGATGGCACAAATCGGATATAGATGCCACCCTTTTTTTTGTTTTGTACATTGTATGGACTGTATAAAGGTTGCGATTCATTTAAATAAGATACACATTACATAAACATTGAGATAAGAGGTGCCAATTTAAACAAACCTTCAATGAATATCAATAAGATGTATGCAGAAAGTACAGAGTAATAGGAAGACACCCGATATTGTAAAACAGAATCTAAAACGCTGCAGTGCAATGTGAAGACATTTAGGGGCAGATTTATTAAATGGAAATTCGAATTTTCGAGTTGATTATTGGTCAAAACTCACAAATTTGATTTGGGAATAATCCAAACTCGAATTTAAATGATTTATCATACCTGGACCCTGGGAACAATTCGAATCGACTATTAGCCTAAAACCTGCCGAGTTCATGTAGAAGTCAATGGAAAAGGGAAGATGTTAATAGCCTTCCTGACATTTTTCGGAATGAAAATGAATTTGAAATTCCACCTTCGATAAATGGGCCTCTAAGGGAAAAGTTTCTCACGAATCCAAAAGCATATTTGTAAACCTGAAAATAGGACTGTGTTCTCACCATTCTGTGAATATTGACTATGATAAAAATAAGGGGCAGGATAACTTTCATACCCATAATATTTCAGTGTGCCAAAACTACTTCACTACACTGCAAACCCCTTGGAAAGCCCAGCACTGCAATGTTTTCATTATTCAAATTGATGGAGTGGATTCAAATCAGCCTTGTCAAATTGCAGATGGTTGTTAAGCCGTTTTCACGTTGCCACATCACCCTTTAACAATGGATGAGCCTGCAGATTACACGAAATAAGTGTGAAATGCAGCAAGGTTTCAGATCATGTTTCTGATCATGTGCCATATCTTCTTCCTGCATCTCAAAGAGGGTATCATCATCCATCTAGTAACTGCAGACTTGGAAGCAGAGATTCTCTTTGTCACAGAATACTGAAATCTTGGCTAATCTAAATAACCAAATCAACTCACCTTCCTCAGAAGATTGCTTTAGAATGAGAGTTAAAGTAAATGAAAAACCTTAGAAGCCATGTACCAAGATAATATTAAACCAGACCTCTATTTCATTTTAGAACAATTAAACCTGCAGTACAATACTCTTCTTGTCAAACACTAGCCTTTTTAGCCTGGTGAATAACCTTCGTCGATAAGCTTTTTTAAATGAAATGCAAGTGCACTTTTCCTGTAACAGTGTTTCCCTATAGTTAAAGGGGAAATTATACACCATTTTTCATTCTACATGCGATTATTTCCATTTTTGTGTTTAGGTTCTCAGTATACACTTTGGTTCAGCTGCTGTTTAACATAAACTGCACTTTTGAAAACGCATTCTGGTCATTTTCATTAATGCACTATACACTTACGATTTTGGGCAATACTCACATTGAAAGGGTTATGATCTCTCTATAAAGAGCTATGAGCAAAGTTATGGGGCGTTTGTATTTTTAACTGTACCCACTACCACAATATCATATAATGCATCATCTATTTTCTTTTAAAAGGGAACTGTAGCATGGTCAGCAAACTTGAGAATAAAAAGCAGTGTAAAAAATAACTACAATCAAGAGTCCGTAAAAACCTTTATAGAAGCTACAGAAACACTCCAGGTGAAATATCTACACATACTCACTTCTGTCAACTAGACATTTATTAGTCCTGTAGTGTAACTGTAGTGACTCCAGGGGCATTACAGAAAAATGCCCACTGTTCACCCACAAAATAAGCTGGACACACCCTCTCTACAGTCTGGCATCAAGGCTCAAATTTTGATTATAAAATTGAAAAATAAATTAACGAGTGAGCTATTCTAACAACTAGTGGCAGAACACTATACAATTACTGTACAAAGTGTGCCATTTTGTGTGTCATTACCCTTAATAATTGAGATATAATCAGGTTATACAACGGGAACCTATATACTCTTTTTTTAACGAATTCTAAAATAAAACAATGTTCTAATAAATGAAAACACTATGAACAGTTTAAAAACTGGCAAAATACAGACCAACTAGATTGGTGCATTATTAAACACTACTCACTGAACTTGTGGAAAAGACAGGTGGGAATGGAATTCCAGATTCCATATTTCCTTGAGAAAGTTTCCCTGGGCCAGAATGAAGCAGATCTCGAAGGCTGGAGCCCTCCGTTTTAGCATTTGAAGCAGCGGGTCCCAATAAAAGGCTATTAAAAAGTTTTGGAGATGAAGTCTTAACATTTGCATTTAATGGGTCCAGTTCCGTAGAAGGACTTGACTCGTTGTTGGATGTTGATTTTGGGTCCCCGTTGTCTGAAATAAATGAAATGAATGAGCAAAACTAAGTCTGAAACATTCCCAGCTCATAATAACTACCAAAGAAGCAATATTTTCTCATTAGGCTATGTCCACCTTGAACAAGAATGAAAAAAGTCTTGCAATGAAAGAATGGATTTTGAAAGGTTGCCATAACTGAATCACAGTTATTTTTAAATTACAACTTGTAAAATGAAATATCGTACCAAGAGTGCCAATGCAAAAAATCCTTTGCGTATTATGTAAAGGAGAATAGAAAGCCTGTGAAGCAATGTGGGAATTGGAGCCTTGGCTGTAGGAGAGTTCATTTCATTAGAAAAACAAAGCAGAAAAGTAATTGTATTTGACGTGTTACCTTTTGTCTCTTCTTTTGCTTTCTGGGCTGCAAGGTCTGCCAGCCAGTGTAAGGCAGATGGAGTAGCTGGGCGGCTGCTTTTGCTTTCTGTGCTATTATTTATGACAATATTTGTTTCATTATTTGACGACCCCTCGTTTTCTGTATCCTCTTTCTTAAAAGGTTCATTTGATTTATTTTCTGTTCCCTCACCTGTGGTAGTTGTATCTTCAGCAGCATTAGGCAACTAAGAAAGAAGAAATACAAAGTCAAAATCCACCTCACAATATATCTGTGAAATATAGGAGCACATTAGCTTAAAGGGGACATATACCTTAAGTTTATCTAATTTAATTACATAGGTTTAAAAACCTTTTTAGTATAGCGTTCCGATCCAGTTTTTCGACAAAACACCTGTTAAGCACCACCTGTTTCCTTCCTATCCGGTGTTTGGTCTGAGTGCAAGGGAGCAGCCTGCCCTCGGAGCTTAGTTAGCAGAGTACTGTTAGAACAGCTAACCTAATTCAAGTAGAGCCAATAAGAGCAGAGGACTTGCCTTCCTTCTATGCAGGTTTTATGTGGGTCACGCTGCCTTCTCTTCATTTATCTTAGTGAGTACGCTCTATACTCCTTTCTCATTTTAATTTATACTTATGTGTTACGTGGGCCAGCTGCTCAGTGCACGCTGTTCACATTTAAAGGAAACTGTCCTTTGAATACCAGCAGCATCATTTATATGAACTACTTAGTTATCGGTTCTTAACTTTCCTAGCTGCAGAGTCCTTAGTACAAACAAGAACTCCTGCTCTGTGACAAGGTGTTGTTGGCTAGAATTCAGAGAATAGACAGTAGGATTCGCACTTAACCAAATGAACTGTGCAAAAAACATGGGCAGTACTTGTCCCTGCTTATTTGTTTATAAAAAAAAATGGACTGTTTCCTGAGGCAATCACTGAAACACGCCCATAGCTCAGTTCAGCCTGGACACTGAGAAGAACAGTTCTATGTGCAGCTGACTTTGTAAACGTTTTATTTAGGTAAAACAACTTTATGTTATTTTTAAACTATGACAACTCATTTTTGTAGTAGTAGGGGGTACTTTAATTGGGAAAAAAAGATTTAAGCTTTTAAAATATAAAAATTGATATACAAATGGAACAATGAAGGTTGTTTGACTCTGCATTACTTATTCATGCCTTCCTGCAATCACCCAGCATCTTATCAGCAAAGCATTTTGCAATATTGTCATATATAAAGAGATTGTCACAATTTTTATGGTGAACTTTAAAATTTCTAAATTGCACTGTTTACATGCAAATAACTCATTCTACCGTGTTATTCTTGAATCAACAAATACACGCAAGTTGAAGTGGCTCAGATTAATAGAGCAGGGGCACAATACAGCAAATTCCCCGGGAAATATAAACACACACACCACAACATACCTGGGTCATTCCATTTGTGACTGCTGGCCTCAAGACAGATTTATTGTGTCTGTTAATACATGGACAATTGGCTTTAATGCCCCACTTCCCCCTTGCTGCATGGACCATATCCCCGATGTTGTAAAGAGCTGGAAGAGAAATTTGATGTAGTTATGTCTTGTATATATTGATATTACTACAAATGAAAAATTACTTTGTGAATTGGTCTTATAAGAGTGGCCTTACCAGTGCCTGGAATAATCTGAGTAGGCATAAGATTCTCCGGTTCATGCGGCTGCCCTTTTACACACTTTAGCCATGCAAAGACTTCTTCATCACCAATTTCATCTTCTTTATATAAAAAAAAACCCCACAAACATTAGGTGTGTGTGTTTCAGTATTATGGGTATATAATGGGAACTAGCCAAGAACATGTAAAATTATCCTTTTAAATGGGCCTTAGTGATGTAATTTCTGTCACATGACTCACTGAAACGTGTGTATTAGAATAAATAATTTAACCCATGTTGTAAAATATGAGGATATTAGAAGTCCCTTCAGAATTCCATGACCTGTATAAAAGCACTGTAGTCTAGTTTATTCCCTATACATGTTTAACAATGAAATGATACATTTTAGAGAAAAAAATACAAGTTGAAAAGTTGAACGTTTTGTATCCAAAAAGTCACAAATAAGATTAACAGTTCTTACCTCTGCGAGGCTGATGTTTTCGGAGTCTATAACAATCAAGACAAACGCCAAAGCCACACTTGCGACAAACCCAGTGAATATTGAAGAGAGTAGTCTCACATACATCACACATCTCCCTGACACCACGTACTGCTCTCTTCCATGCTACCTTCTCTGTACAGAAAAGATTAAACAAAAAACTTGTTTTGGACTCAACATAACGATTGCATATTAATTAAAAATACAAACAGCAAGGTAGCAAAATAAACGTACGCTGGGGTTGCACCATCATCATGGCTTCTTTTTCAGACATGACCAACTGGCAAAACTGATCGCCAACATTAGCTAGAATATATTTTGAGGTCTCTAAATCAATGCCTTCAGCTGGAACAGAAACAGGAACCCAAAGGCGCATTGCTTCAGAATCACTTTGCTGGGGACTTAAGAAGCCCTCAACACGAAGAATACCTTTTCTGGTAAACGCCAGCCTGAAAAGAAACACAGTACAATTCCAATATCAGCTCCATTTAACATCAGAGACAATCAATCAACGTATTGGTTTAGTCACCATACCAGTAAGCGTTGCACATTCTATATTTTTTAAGCAATCGTCCTACACTAAGAAATAAAGGAGAGCTGGGTAATTCTTAAATGTGTTAAAGGAACAGGAACATTAAAAAAATAAAACTTTTTAAAGTAAAAAAAACAATGTAGTGTTGCCCCACTAAAACTACTGTGTGCTTCAGGAACACTACTGTAGTTTATACAAATAAGATGCTGTGTAGATAGTAAAGTTGAAACTAGGGATGCACCAAATCCAGGGTTTGGTTTGGGATTCGGCCGAATCCTTCAGCCCGGCCGAACCTGAATCCTAATTTGCATATGCAAATTAGAGGCGGTGAGGGAAATCGCATGACTTTTTGTCACAAAACAAGGAAGTAAAAAATGTTTTCCCTTTCCCACCCCTAATTTGCATATGCAAATTAGGATTTGGTTCGGTATTCGGCCGAATCTTTTGAGAAGGATTCGGGAGTTCGGCCGAATCCAAAATAGTGGATGCGGTGCATCCCTAGTTGAAACAGGGCTAAATTGCACAGGTTAAAACATAATATAACTGACAAGCTGCATAGATTTAATTTTTATACAGAAAACTAACTCCATGGTACTCTACAGAGTTTATCGGACATCGGATATGTAACCTGTGCACCCGTTTTACCAGTGCAGGGCAACAATACATTATATTTAAATTACTTTTAAAAAAAACTTTCACTTCTGATTGGCGAAATTGACCCATTTTGCTTTTCTGAAAATTTGCGAGGTCAATAAGTGTTCTTAGTGCAACATTTTTCAAACCATTTGGCTTTTTTTCTTTTTTTAAACTATACATTAGAATCTGGTGAGTTCTAATCTCACGTTTTGATAAATCTGCCCCTTAATGTTCCTCTCGCTAGTATTTTAAGTCTGGCAGCTCAGTGATCCGGGAGCATTCTGAACTGTTACAATTTTCTACATTTAGTCGTTACAATGAATTGATACATTTCTCAGCAGTAATTGTTGATTATTAGCAAACTATTGTACCAATTCTAGCAGCTGCCTTTAATGAAACTCTAGAGATTCTGCTCAGCAGGGCCAAAGATAACAAGTATATCAATTTAGAACTGTTAAAGAGTCAGCGACCCCCCCCTCCCAGAGCTGCTTTAGAAGGTGAAAAATGAGACTTCAATATTAGAAAAAAAATGGTTACAAAATAGAAAGTAATTAGAAAAAGTATTTATTTCTGGTGAACTTTTTGAAACCAACTGAACTGACAAAAAGCTTTTGAAGGTGAACAACCCCTTTAATCTTTATTTTTTATAACTAAACCTACCTCACATTATTCTAAATGCTTACAGTCCAAAAATGTTAAACATGGTAGTCAATAAGAGTGCAGTGTTATTAATGGGGAAAAAAGAGGACAGAAGGTCTGCATTATTTTTAAAGAAAAGATGGCAATGTAAATTCGATTTATTCGTTGTTTCCAAAGAGGAATTGAGGCACACATGGCCATTCTAAGGGACTTTAAGCCCAAGCTATAGGTTAAATAAAACACAATAGTTTAATGTTTAACTGTACAGAAAAAAAAGCGGTGTTTCTTGCAAATAGTATGTACCTAATAAGATTCAAAGAAAAATGTAGATACCTGCGAAAATGAAAGAATCGACAAGCCACAGTGGAATCATCCTGATCCTGCTCTTTGAATTTGCGGTATCTTTCTAGCCTACATTCACGACACTTGTGCAAATGAGGGGCGACATTAATACAAGATCCATCCTGAAGAAAAGGCTCTCCAGATTGTTTTAGCTTTCTTACTTTGCTTACGTCTTTCAAAACGGATTGACCAACTGCAAGCAATGCATTCATTAAAAATTAATTAAATTACGAAATTAAGAAATTAACAAAACAGTTGACTGGGGCCAGGCAGAAGACTTTTTGTTGGCAAAACACACAAAAAAATATATATTGGAAATGTCACATTTAAAGCACAAAAGGAAAATTTTTATTTTTTCTAAGGGGTATCAAGATTATGCAGTTATATTCACCTCTACTTTTGCACGCGTGATATTAAAATCACTTTGCTAAAACAACAAAAAAGAGGGGAGGTGGACAAAAAGCCCTGAGGGTATATCAAGGCAATTGGCCTCATTTTACAACAGAGGATACGTGCCCATACCAGGTCAAACATCCAAAATTTGTAAATGCTAATATGGATTAATTAAAATTTAAACACTAGTTCTTTGTATCCTATATGCGAAGGAACAGATGAGGCCAATTCAAGCACAACATTTAATCCAAAGCAGATTTGTAATTAACAAAACATTTTCATTGGTTTAGTGTCATTTTGATGTGTAATTGCTATTGAAAGCAGCATTTGTTTCTCCCTTTCTGCACTGCTGGTCTCTTAAAAACAAGGTAACAAAAACAGCTCTCCCTCAGCTATGATTTAAATAAACCAGTTACATTGTTTCATGGGTCACAACAGACAATGCAGTAAAAAGAGATAGCTACTAGTTTCAACAGCAATTACATTTACAAATAATTCTACAACCAATGAAAATGTTTTAAATTGCTTCATCTAGGAAAGTCTCTTAGAATTACATTTCCTTCATGATATGAAAAAAAAATTGTGTACCCTTTGTGGTTTCAAATATCTAAATCTAAAACGAATATGCTAATTTCTGCCCACGCAATCCTGCAGTACATACTATTAACACAGGAATGGCAGGGCAAAGCAGGCTGAATTGAATATGCTATATACTTGAATATACAAATAAGCAACCAATCAGGCTTCACAAAAAACTAATCAAATCATTTCACAATATCCCTCAAAAACAAAACAAAAGGACAACAGATAGGATTGTCCATGTTTTATACAGATGACAGAAATATTTGAGCTTATTTTATATAGTTTGCAATCATACCCTTCAGTGAAGTTGTTCTTGGTCTGCCTTTTGAAGGTTGTTTTCCTCTACCTTTTGCCATTAACAAATCGTTACGTTCTCCATTATGCCCTAAACTTCCAGCCAGATGTTCTGGTATTCCTCTATAACCAATCTTTGAATTCAGCTGCTCCTCAGAATCACTCAGATCACTTAAATCACTGTTGGTGCTGGAATCAGAGTCTTGCTTTGATGTCCTACTTCGTTCATCTAGGGTAAATCTGTTAACAGATTCAAAAGCGGCTTTGTTTTCTTGAGGGTAATCTGAGGAGCAATGGATACCAGGCTGGAGCCGATTTGAGAGTACTGTAAAGGTTCGTAACAATGGATTGTCCTCAGTAGGGCTAGATGACAATGTAGGCATTTCAATCGGCTGACTTAAGCCGTTAGCTGGTGAACTGGAACGACCATTTCCAAGAAAGGCAGAACTCTGTAGAGTTTCACTACTCAACGAGCCAGGAGAAACTGGCAATCTTTTTGGAGATTCCACAGAAAGAAACAAAGACATCTTCAAAGCACTCGAGTCATCTAACTTGCGTGGTTCTGTCCAAGCAGAAGGGAGTGCACTGGAAAAGGAGCCTTGAGGTGACTGGGAAGGAAAGCCAAATGGCAAAATATCTTTTTTTTCTGAAAAAGCCAAGAAGAGATTTGAAGGTTCTTTCCTTGATAATTTTGGGGGCTGAAGAAACAGATTTTCATGAGTTTCTGTAGGTCGAGTACTTACAACCTTCCCAGGAAACGCAGTTGTTAGTTTTGGCATTGATTCAGAAAATGACATCTTTGAATTTGTTTTACTTTCCACTGCGGCTGGGGGCTTAAGTTTTTCGAAACCAGAATCAAATCCCTCCTTATTTTTCTTTGGAAGTTCTCCATTAGGTTGCTCTTCTGTAGCACTTGTAGCACTCTCTGTTATGGAAGTAAAGTAGTTACTTGGGGAGACATTTTGTGTCATACACTGAAAAAATAGATTTTTGGATAAATCTGTTTCCTTAGGAGCCTCCTGAATACTATTTGCACCAAACTGAAACCCAATAGCTTTGTTTTCTTGAAGTGTTCCATTAGATAAGCTTTTATCATTCCCAAATGTTGGCTGTGAAGGAGATGTGCCAAATCCACTCGTGGTCAGCAGTGATTTTCTGAAGTTCTGAAAATTTAAAAATGAAAAATATCTATAAATGGATTGGGTAAAATTAAACACACTCTACAATGCAGCCATAAACTTTTTGAGAATAATAATCAAGGACAGTATAACGTGAGTTGAAGAGACCAGGGGTAGATGGTAGCATGCAATCACTACAATATACAATCACTGAACTGTAAGCACACTTATCTTTTTTTTTTTTTTTTTTTTAATGTGGCCTTCTGTCATATTCTTTGTGCCCCCTATTATAACCTTCTGCTGTAGAACAGTCTTCAATTAATCCATGTTGAGAACATAGGATTCTATAAATAATTAAAATGCAAACCTCTCCAAGGGACCAGTTTGGCTTCTTATCTTCTCCAGTCAAAGCAGAGAGACTTGTATCAGAGATTCGTACTGTGGTAGGAGTAGTACCACTTGAAGTTATATTCTCCGAGTTCCCAACACTTTCACCAGACAATATATCTTTAGCCGTTCCAGAGAAAGTTGGAAAAGCTAACGATGTTCCATCATTCACAGGCTGATCTTGAACCACTAATGTGCGTCCGTTCTCTTTGGTGTAGGTTGCAAATCGGATATTGCGATTAATTTGAGGAACAAAGTGTAACATTTGCTTAGATTTTGAGTCAGATGTAGCTTCTCCAGTGCTGCTTGCATTCCATATTCCTTGATTAGCTTCACTGCCATCATTTCCATTACTGTCCATATCTTTCTTATCTACTTTCTGTTTTTTTCGATCAGAATCATTGTCAGCATCTGAAGGCAATTTTCTTCTGCGAGCATCTATATTCTCTTTCTTTTTCTTTGATTTACATACTTTTGTAGTCTCCTTTCAAACAGAAAAGAATACCGAATTTTTAACATAGATGAAAAATCATCAAAAATATATCAGAAATATCTACATTAGCAAGCCCAGAAAAAAGCTATTGGGACTTGGCACTGGAAGTGCAACATACATTTAGAAAAGAAACGGGAATGATGCAGGTGAGGATTTCCTCTCCATACACCTAAAAACAGCTCCTGATGTTCATCAGCAAATAACAAAAGACATGTGGCACCACTAGAAATAGGATGTCGGTACCTCACTACAGGTGAGACTGTTCTGATTCTGATTCTATAAAGTTTACTGTATAATAAAAGTCCTTTTCAAATTAAACATGAAAACCAAATTATATTTTTCATTAAAACACCTGCTATAAACTTGTTTAGAAATCTCAATTCTCAATCATATACTGTCTGCTCCTCCTATTCACAATCGCAGCAAGCAGGCAGGTGCCATTCTGTGGACAATATGTGGACAAGTTTACATCAAGCCAAATTCTTGCTACTATTAGATTCTTGATACAATTAGATGGTGAAAGGGGAAGGGGAATGTGGGAACAGCAGTAACATCTAGGAAGTGCAGAATGGAAAGAGAAAGTAATAGCCTGCCCCGGCCTCTATGCCTTAAAAGGGAACTCCAAACAAACATAACAAGCTTTTTGAAAATTAAATATAATTTCAAGCAACTTTGCAATATAAATCAATTAAATTGTATTGATGTAGACTTTTCATGATTTTTAATGGTTTGGAACAGTTCCCTAAGCCTAGACCCCTGCTCTCCTGCTGATCTGTCTGACTACTTTGCTGAGCTGGCTGACTACTGTTACTTTGTATCAGCAGCCCTCTGTCTTTAGCCTTCATCCTCCAAACCCCACAATTCCATGCACACGTGATTTCAACAAGGAATGGAACATCATTGCAATGCATTGTGGGTTATGTAGTTCCTGCATGCTGTCTGTGGAGAAGTTGTTACAATTTGTAACATCAGTGTTTAGTCCCCCTTCCCTGCCAGGATTTCAGATTATGCAAAAAGAGAAGAACTGTTAAACTGTTGGATTTCAGCATAGAAAATGGCATTTATTCATACTTTTTGAAGAAACAGGTAACTGTGATGGGTATATTAGGGGTCTCTGTGTTATGTGGGCCTCTTTATCAAATTTGGTTTGAAGGCCGGAGTTTCCCTTTAAGCATAGTGGGGAGGGCAGGCAGTATATGATTGACACATGAGAAATAAGTTTATAAAAGGTATGGATGTTAATGAAAAAAACAACATTTGTTTTTCATGTATGATTTGAAAAGGACTTATACAGCTTTTTATGTCTAGGTGATGGGTCCCCTTTAAAAACAAGGCATTTATCTGCAATTCCTTTTCATCAATCCCACCTTGTAATCAAGGTGAAAGAATGAGCGATGCATAAACAAATCCCTCCCTTAGGGCTCTTACACATGAGCGTTCCGACCTGCGCTCCCCTGCGTTCCGTTTTTTGGCGTTCAGCCTCAGGGGAGCGCAGGAATAGACGCAAGTCATTATTTGAAATGGGGCTGTACTCACTCAGGCGCGTGTAGGCGCTGAACGCAGGAAAAATGCAGCATGTTGCGTCTGAACCTGCGTTCGGCGCCTACACGCGCCTGAGTGAGTACAGCCCCATTTCAAATAATGACTTGCGTCTATTCCTGCGCTCCCCTGCGGCTGAACGCCAAAAAACGGAACGCAGGGGAGCGCAGGTCAGAACGCTCATGTGTAAGAGCCCTTATGCCTGTGTTAGGCTTCAATATACAAGGGAGCTTCCCCCTTTTTCCATGTGGACAGCATCGTTTCATTAACTACTTCTCCTCCCCCCACTGTTGCTCAAAATTACAATGCAATTTGTAAAGTGAAATCAATTCCAGTCTCTGCCCTGTTTGATGCAAAAACACAATGGAGGGGGGGTATACGGCCTCTCTAAGTTGAAGAGTCATGGTAACAGATGTAAAAGTGCACATTTGCTTGCTGCTGAAGACTGTCCTTAAAGAATTCATGTTTACTATAAATTGGAATGCATGACATGGTTAAATACAGTTTCATATATACCGATCAAAAGTTTCCTTTACTTCTGTATTAAATCAGAATAAGCTAAAACATGTATAGTTAACAGTAAAAAGAACTCAATAACACTTCTCATGCAAGATTTCTTAATGATACTGGTAAACAATATACAAAGAATCTCATTATTACATACATACATAGCCTCAAGGGACTTTGCTCAAACTCAAAGCATTACCTCGGGTCGTAGTAAAGTGTCATCAGTAAGTACCACATGTATTAATTTTGGATCAATAGACTTTATCTCATTGCTCTGCAAGTAGAAAGGAAGGGGGAAATATTTTAAACAAGACAATTAGAAAGCAGGGATATTTACAGGAAATAGCATAAGAAAATAGATCTCATGTGTACATTAATTTTCACAGCATAGTCCAAATTTCTGTTTGATGGACAAACGTTATGATCAGACCCGTAGGCCAGCAAATTTGAGTGTTAGATTTAAATCCTAGACAACAGATCTCTGAACACTAAATTGTGTAGGGATGCACGGAATCCACTTTTTTGGATTCGGCCAAACCCCCGAAACCTTTGTGAAAGATTCGGGCGAATACCGAACCTGAACCCTAATTTGCATATGCAAATCAGTGGGGGGGGAAAGAGGCTAAAATGTTTTTTACTTCCTTAATTTGTGTCGAAAAGTCACATGATTTTAAGGATTTGGATTGGCCAGGCACAAGGATTCGGCCAAATCCGAATCCTGCTGAAAATGGCCGAATACTGAACCAAATCCTGTGCATCCCTAAAATCGTGCCACTAATCATTTTGGCCAGTCAGTGGTAGTGTTTAAATCAGCCAAGGACCTCTCAGTATGGATGGGGCAAAGACACAAATTTAAAAAACCATTTGGCTGTACACATTTTCTGTGTCTGCATTAGGATACACGGAGAATCAGAATTGAAATAACTTATATTGGTGAATTTGAGAAAATAATGGCTGGCTTGCCTACAGATTTTCTATTGTTAGTTTGCATGGGCATAGTGACAGTATATTGACTTGCTTTTTAAAAATCATAGACTTAAATCGACTTTGAGCATACCTCATTCATTGACACATTTATGATACGTGTAAGAAGATCCTGATGGGTTACAACTCCATAAGACCATGGCACTTCTGTATCTGCCAGATAAACCTTAACTTCTTGACCATGAATACTGCAAATACCTTTAAAATAATTTGAATTGATTGGTTACACTGAATTAAAAAGTATAGGTGAAAGTTTTCAAATGTTTATTTACACAGATAAGCTTATTCTTATGTTTAAAGACTACAGGGAGCAAAAGATGAGGTAAATATGGTGCTTTAAGTGTGAGGCAGAAAATAAAGGGGAAACAAAGCAGTTATATAAAAAGGAAAAAATTTCCATCCATGAGAATACGTTTACCTCTTAAAATGAGATCTTGTGTTTTCTTTGAATTGAGCACAGAAGTCACTGCATCCTTTAACAAAGGCTGCTCTTTCAAAACCATTTTATGGCTGTCTGCTCCCATCTGCTGAAATTAAAACAGAAAAGATATTCAGCTGCACACAACAAAATATCCATAATATCATACTAGGATTAATCCCCAGCAAAAGACCAAAATATTTGCAATACCTGATAAAGTTTCAGAGAGCTGGCATCTGGTAGAAAATGCAAACGTTCTTCCAAAAGAAATTCTATTGGAATTAAGGTTCCCAAGCCCAACTTATCCACCAGTGGAGTAAAAGTCTGTTGACAATAACAATAACTATGATTACAACAGTAAAAAAAAAAAAAAAAGTTTTTAAAAGTGTATCTTATAAAATTCCGCCCTTTGCTTTATTCAAAAACTTTTCAAGGAAAAATAGGAAACTTGCAGTGCAAATAAGCGAACAAAAAGTTTTAGAAGAAAATAATTATAGTTATTAATCTTATACATAGATGTATTCAAGTTATTAATCTTAAAGGGAAACAATTGCGAAAATTAAAATTTAATATAAGCTTCATCATACTGAAATAAGACTTTTCTAAATATAATCAATTAAAAATTCTACATCGTTTTGGAAATAATCAAGTTTATCTTCACTATTTCTCTCTCAGCATCTGTTTGCCGTCAGCCGCCAGACTGCCGTCAGTCACAGAAGATGTATTAGAGCTCACAGTAATTTGGAAGAGCCCTAATCATCTGCTAGGAAAGGAAGCGCCCCTATAATTAATATCTAACACCAAACTGCTGCATGAAGAGAGAGGGACAGTGAAGATAAATTTTATTATTTCAGAAACTATGCAGAATATTTAATTGATTGTATTTAGAAAGTTTCTTATTTCAGTATGAAGTTTGTGCATTAAAAAAAACAAACAAAATAAAGCATCAGGGCAAATCAAAGAAAAAAATATACTATTTCAGGCTTGTAACAGCTGGATGTTGCTTTGGTTTAGCTTGCTCCCCCACTAATGCAAGTTACATAGGATCCCCTAGCAATAAACAGCACACAAATAAAACAAGAGTTCCTTAAATTGGACCTGTCATCCAGACACAAAAAACTGTATAATTAAAGTCCTCTTCAAATTAAACATGAAATCCAATTTCTAGTTTTTATTAAAGCATTCATAGCTGTTGTAAGCTCATTTAAACATCTCAGCTGTCAATCAAATATTGCCCTGGTCATAGAGGCGGGGCAGAAAAATTTTCACTTTCCATTCAGCACTTCCTAGAAATTGCTGCTTTCCCCACATTCCCCCATTCTCTTCACTTCTTATTTTGTAGCCAGGGCATTGGGATGGACATTAGGTGCCCCATTCTGGTGCAAAAACAAGATTCTGAGATGATGCAAGGCTTGACTTAATAACAGTGTCCATAAAATGGCTCCTGCCTACTTGCTATGAGTTTCCAGACTGAAGGAAAAAAGATTAAAATAATTTATATTGTGTAATTAAAGTTCATTTTGCTTGACTGATGTGATAAAATAGGATTATGAATATTTTTTTGGGGTGCTGGGTCCCCTTTAATCAGCTTACATTGCCTTCAGGTATGCTCTACAACTACTTTGTAGAATTGTGCTTAGTACAGGGGAATTGTGTATTAAGAGCTCCATTTACAGCCTTAATCATTTGACCACACCCCCAGTGACATCAAAATTGTAACATCAAAATTGGGGCCTGCTGCTTTGGCAAGCACATAGGCAAACGCTACAAGG
The DNA here is from genome assembly GCF_017654675.1 of Xenopus laevis. Classification (NCBI taxonomy): domain Eukaryota; kingdom Metazoa; phylum Chordata; class Amphibia; order Anura; family Pipidae; genus Xenopus; species Xenopus laevis. The sequence continues at coordinate 98,997,230 of NC_054376.1, forward strand.
AGATTTTGTGTGTTCTCTCCTACGTGGTATTTAGTATCCAAAAGTGAGGGCAAAAATGGCTGAAGCCACCCTGGGTTGGCCCCTATGAGATTGCTCTAAAAGCACAGACTTTTGTTTTGCAAATGAAAACAGGCTCCCGTGTTGCCCTAAAGCTGAAGCAGTATTACATTTAAAGAATCTCTAAGAAACAAGTCAAATGTAATATATGTATACATTGAATATATAACTTACTAAGGCTGGCCAATGAGTAGGACAGATTTTGCTCCCTAGGATAATCATCGGTTCTTTTCTTGGAGACCAAACCAGAGGTCCTTCTATCAGTATCATCAAAACATCTTCTCCATGAACCTGTACCCATGAGGTTGGCTTGTAACTTTTCTCATCAAACTCCACAAAGACCTGTTAAGACAATTATATACAAGTCACTTGCTTGTAACAAGTAAATATGCAAACCAGGGATGTCTCCCCTTTACGTTTTTACAGAAGATATGAGAAATCATAACCATTTTGGTGACTTTTTTGTGAAAGAAAATGAGTATTTCAATTGTTTTGGTATCACTAGCGGTTTATCCTTGATAAAAGGCCCCAACGAGGGCCGAAACATTGAATGCACGAGTGATGAATCAATAAAACTCTGCAAGATTTTGGAGTGCGAGTTCCTCTATAATTGACCCAGCACCCACAAACGGATATTGGAGTTAGAGTGTGGGTACCTTCTAGATATAGATATATATATATATATATATATCTATCAAACAAGGGATATATATAGATATCTATATCTATATATAGCATTACTTATTTATGGAGCACAATAAATGAATAGAACAATACAATAAGTACATTTATACTGAACATTGGGTGGCAAGTGTTAAAGAGACTAGCATAAGGAGAGAAAACCTGTGAATGGGAGTTCAAAAAAGAAAAAAAAAGTAAAGCTTTTTATGTGACTATGCTGATAGTGTTTTTTCTTTAAAAAAAATTTAACCGATTTGAGTAAATGTTTGTACACACTGGAATTAAGAATGTGTTAGGATAGTGCATGTACTGTGCAGCAGCATTAATATTGTTTTTCCTGTATCCAGTAGCACAACCACTTAAAGGCACAAAAAGGAATGGTAAAGTTAATTTATTTAAGACATTTATAAAAATGTCAATCCACCATGTTGAGATTTCGTGTGTTTTAGCCACACCCATGTTACACCCCAATCATATGCCCCTGGCCACACCCACCTTTCTGCTAAAAGTTCCCTGCATCTAAAGCCATTTTGGGACAGTTTTAGCCTTTGAGGGCAATCATTTCAGCCTGTTACTGTGGGGAACTAAAAAGGTCTGCTGCATTCATAAAGACATCTGCATTCAACAAAGGAAGATGTTTAATTTATTAGTTTAATAATAATCAATTATGGTTCATGCCATATAAGAAGAGGAGGGAAGGTGGAAGATATTTTTGTACACGAGCATATTAGCAACAGACAAGGGAAGTGTCATGTAGGAGGAGAGCTCAGTTGTTCCGCATCATAAACTTTAACTTGTTTAACCCCAAAGGCTCCGCCCCCAGCCGTGTCTTTATGTAACTTTAATCTGAGGGCCAAGGAAAAACAGCTATAAATCTCATAAAGTCACGCCAATCACTGACTCACATCTGTGCCGATATGTCAATGAACAAGTGCACACTGAGCGCCCCTCACGCTGCGCAATGGAAGTTTGACAAGTAACCGGCGCAGAGAGAGAGCGAGTGAGGTGACAGAGTGAGATTAGGGAATGGTTCGTGCCAGCACGTGGGGGGGGGGGTGAAGGTGCACCCCCGTGCCAGCCAGAAAAATGAGTCGAGCCTGCTAGGGGTTGCCATGCCAACACTACGCAAGACCAGTCACTGCCCCACCGAACCCCGCGCCTGAGTGTAGCCCAGCACCTGGACGCAGATAATAGCAGAGTAGCGGGTGGGTGCCAGTCCGGCTCCTTTACTCCCCCTGCCATAAACCAATGAATGGTACTTACCGCTAGCTCTTCGGGCACCGCTCCTTTCAAGCCCCGTACTGTCCCGCCCTGCCAGGCCCGTTTCCCCAGCGGAGTTGACGGGTCAGTTACTGTCTCTTCTCTCTTCCCGTTGGCCGATTCGTCAAATAGAAACCGAAGTCTCTTCCCCACTGGGGAAACCGGGACCGCCATTGTCCGCCCTCAGTACGAGCAAGATCAACAGATAAAAAAAGCCCTCGGAAGCACCCGCGGGGTCTACGCGTTACACGACAACTTCGCCGTGCGGCAGGGAACACATTCCGAGGAGCCGGCAGCGCCCCGTGAGGATAGGAGGAACGCTGTAACGATGCAAAACAAACGTAGCGCCCCTCGTCGAGTGGAGTGTACATGACATCCAGTCAAACAGACACGCCCCCTTCTGAGGAAAGGGAAGTCGGCGACGCAATCGCGAACGCGTCACGAGTTATACGGAAACCGGATGCTTACAGCGCCCCTAGTGGTTGTCAGTGTGCTATCATATGGACTTGCCCATACCGGACCTAGTGACTAGCCAGTACCCATCTGAGAAGAGTATGGCAGCCTTGGGGGAAGCCCTGTGTCAGACTGGGATATCAGGGGTCCACCAGAAAACTTTAGACTCTGGGCCCACTTTCCAAACTATTATTCCTCCTCTCCTCAATCAAACTCATGTAATAAAAGGCACTAAGTTTGCCCAGGGACAGGAACCAATAACAACCAATAAGATGTTTGCTTTTAAACAGCTGACTGATAAATTCTACCTGCTGATTGGTTGCTATGGGTTGCTGATCCTGGGCAAACAAAGTAGCTTTTATATCATAACTCCAGTAGTCTTTTATATCTACTTACTATACTCTTCCATTTTTCAGCTTTTTTCCCCATAAAGAAATAGGGAATGACCATGAAATAGGCTAAATGGTTGAAGCAAGAGGCCCGATACCTGGGCCCACCCCAGTGGGCCAGTCCGACTCTGGGGAAGCCCATTAAGGTTGCCACCTGGCCGGTATTTTACCGGTTTGGCTGATAAAAATTATGCTTGATACTAACGTTATGAATGGGGAAAAAACAGCAAGAATATAGGAAGGCGGTTTTTTTTTTTGAGAAAAGGTGGCAACCCTAAAGCCTATGAATTGCTATGTAAATTCAGTCAGAATGAGTCAAGGAAGGCTGTTAACATTGACATTCTGCATGTCCAGTAATAAATCAGTAACTACAGAACATCTATATTTTTAGCTATAAATATAAATGGACTCCTGGCTTCCATTATGGCAGCCACATATTATTCCTTGACAAGTACCCAGTTGGTCAACATTCTACATACCTCCCAACATTTTGGAAATAGAAAGAGGGACAAAAAGATAGGGCAGTGACATTTTGTGGCCATACCCCCCAATTACTGAGTTCATTTTACAAAATTTGGCCGGTTATGAAAGTTAAAACACATTTCTGTGTTTAATCTACTTTAAGATCTCAGTCTTTATTGCTTGCGCTCCTATTGAGAAAGCAATCAGGCGATCCATCGTGTGGTGCTCGATTTCTCCTCCCTGCCTTCCTTATAAGAGATAGCCAGGTAGGAGAAATTGAGCACCGCACAATGGATCGCATTTTCTGAAGAGGAGTGGAAGCAGGAGTTTCGTTAAGTTATTTCTTAATAAAGGCTTTGCGATTTTTAAGTTCAATTTGTTTTGGTGTTTTTTTTCTATGTATACTAACGAATTTTTAAAAAATATTTTTTTATGTTACTGGTCCTTTAAGCTGCAAGTCAGTTTCCCCAAGGGACCTGCTTATCTTAAATTGTTACAATTGCTTCTTTGGTTATCTTAAATTGTTACAAAAGTATCAAAGTGCACCCGGTGGTTGTTCTGGGTTCTGCCAAAAGCCAATTAGGTTAGAAACTTTGTATCTTTTTGTGGCTGTTCAGTGCAGGTGATCAAAGAGAAAGGATATTTCGATAACAATCCTGGACCGCGGGTTGAGCGGTCAAAAGGTGGCAAATATTCAAATTAGAACGGATTCCAGGGTGGAATTTTGACCAAAAAAAAAAATCAGAAAATTTGAATTTACCATTTGAACCTTAATAAATCTGCCTCTAGGTGTGTCTTCACCCTTAGATGCTGTATTATTTCTCATGTACAATAGACAATGTGTGCTCAAGTCTCTCAGAGCTTTTTAGATGGTTTTGCTGATCACGTATTCCACTTTTTCTTGGTGTTGAAAATTTGCTCTGGGACCACAACTGCCAGGAACAGTTCTGTGCAGGCTCAAGGGGGCTCATTTATGGACACTGGGCAAATTTGACCATGGGTAGTAACCCATAGCAAACAGTAATGAGCTTTTTTTCAACCAGCTGCAGGTAGAACAATAAATGCAACATTTTGATTGGTTGCATTGGGTTACTGCACCTGGGCAAATTTGCCCATTGTTGATAAATGACTCCCAAGGTGTCACTGGAATGGTGCTACCTAGATGGTTGGTCAATTAGAACTAGAAAAATATCAGCAAGTAGTAGCAGTGCACAATAGGAAATTTGCCCACTCCCCAAACCCCTAAAGTAAAGGATATTGTGCAAAAAAACAGACCAGCAACTATTGCGTTGTGTTAGTGTTGATTTAACTGAGCAACAGATCAGTACAAATACAAATGTAAAATAAAAGGAGACACGATAAAAGAAGACAAACACTGATTGTAGGACTTTATTAAAATATTATAGATAAATGATTAGGAGACAAAAAGCTATTCTATAACAAAATCATTTTCTAAGTACTACAAGTGGAAAAATTAAAGTATTGCAGTCAGACAAATAAAAATAAGAAAAAAAAACAGAACACTTGTTTACAGACAGCTTTTCAATGTTTCACAGTTTTAGCTATCCAGCTGAAAAAAGGCATATTGTTCATTGTCTACAAAAATATATATTTCTGACACTCCGAGTAATTTATAAAAAGCTGGTCAGCTGTGCATAACCTGTAACAAACCAACACAAGATTGACCACACAACAATGCACCTTTAGGACACAGGGTCACGTCTCAGCTCAGTCCATGCAGGGTTAATACAGAATTACCCACTGCAGATGTGGGGCCACTGCACAGGGAAATATACGCTCTAATATCCTCTCCATGCGGATTGGGGACGCCACCAATGAAAGTTAATTACACCAGACAGTAACCCAAACATAACTAAGTGTCCCTGTACAAAGAAGAAAACAATGGAGGTGCAGAAGGGAAAATGAATGCAGAAAAATGTCAAGATAACGGAATCCCAGATAAACAGGGAACATAATGGAACAACGGCCTTTTTGTCTTCTTAAAATGAATTAAAGCTACATGCCAGGTATTTCATTTAGGGACAGCAAATGCACACATTATACACAATGGTTTCCTTCCCAAATAAACAACTCTCAATGGTATGTCCATCCAAAAACTTTTATGTTTGCAAACTAAAAGAAAATGTAGTTCTAAGCAATTTTTCGATGCACAATAAAATGTAATATGTTAAATGCAATTGCTATTAAAAGCAGAATTTTAATAGCTATTTTAATGGCTATTTATATTCTCAGCCTTGCTGACTCGTGAAACAATACAGCAGGATCCAGCTGATACAGACCTTGAGAAGATCAGATTTCTGCTGTTTCAAGAAAAGGCAAACACATCTACAAGTGTCTTTAAAATACATATTGAAAGGTTGCTTAGAATTTCATATTCTTTCGTTATGCAAACAATAGTTTCTGGGAAGAGATCCACTTTAATCGGCGACAAAAAAATAATAATATTAAACCCCAGTTACATGGAAATACATTTCTATGAAGAAAATGAACCTGTTTGCATTTTGAACTGAGGCACAGAAAAGTCTTGTGTTAAGCGGATTTATGAAGCTGGTTTTAAACAGTATAAAATAAGGCTCCTTTTAAAGGAGAGCGGATAAAATACATGTCATTTCACAGGACGTGGAATTTTTTCTGTGTGCTAGGTTACTGGCTAACACTAACCCCATTACAATGGTGTATTGCTTCCTTGACATCCCAGTTTGACGTCATTACATCCACATTACCAACCTTTGGAAAGTTTAAATCAGGCATGGGTAAGCCTGCAGCTCTCCATATGTGATACATCTCCCAGCATGCCTCTGACTGTGCATATGGTGTGTGCTGGTATAGTTTCATATAGAGCACTGCAGGTTTCCCAGCATTGGTTTACAGCATCTCCCTCAACCATATGTCACTGCCCTTTCTACCATACCAAGAGCCATCTCCTTTTGTGTACTATAATGGATCTGTCAAACCCCTTACAGCTAGGGTTGCCACCTTTTTTGGAAAAAAATACCGGCCTTCCTATATATTTATCATTTTTCCCTATTAGTAACATTGGGATCAACCATAATTTTTACCAGTAAAATACCAGCAAGGTGGCAACCCTACTTACAGCACACTAACTATGCCTCATAAGCGCCTATTGTTCAATAATGGAAACCAAAACCAATCATGTTTTAAGCTTAACCCCCTTAAAAAAGCAAGGAATTGTTTCCAACCCAGAGTTCTTTACTCGACAGTCCTGAAAATGAGAAAAATTCTAACAGAAGGATTGAAGGGGGATAGAAAAGTTATGTACCCTTCATGAATATTTCAAAGAAAACTGAAGTATGGCAGTGTTTACAGAGTCTCTCTTTCTCTACCTCCATCAACTGTGACTTTAAAAGATAAACCATGATATAATTCCATGGTGTGATTGTGTATTTTAGCTGCTCTGATTATCACACAACTATAACCTTTCAGTGCAACATTCTGTTCTAGAACGGCAGCAAATGAGCACAACTTAGGCCTAAAAGGAGAACTCGTAAGAAAATGTAAGTTTAATATAAGCCTCTTATCCTGTATATAATTTTGACTGGCAGTTAGGTCAGAAAGATTAATGGGGGGTGGGGGTGTTCACTTAGATAAGGAGATGTATTGGAGTCGGTTCTTTTGATCACACACAGTCTCTCAACAATAATGATTTGTGTCATAGTAATTTAGAGTGAGATTTAATACATCTCCTTGAAAAGGGAATCCTGAGTATTACTGCACTTCCTTTGAGACAAGACCATCAAAGAGCAGCCATGTCCACAGCATGACGAACTGCTGCATGAAATTTCGTGTGGCTTTCTAAAAACTGAAGTGCATGCCACTTGGCTTGAATTTCCTGAGTTTTCATTGCTTCTGCAAAATAAGGCCTAATATTCATAAAGTCTTTGCACAAAGACCCGCAAAAGTCAGCCTTGTCCCTTAAATTGCTAGATGTACATGTTCCCTGATATGGATTGCAGTGAGAAGCAAGCAAAGAACTGCCTTAAACAATGAGGAAGGTCAAGATCCCCCAAATCACTGCCAGTGTTTCACTTGAGGGGCTTAAAGGGGTGTCATTAAAATAAATGTTGAGTGTGGTGAGTTTGCTATAAAAGTTAATTTCTTGCTGTTTTACTGATGTGTTTTCTTCTGCAGCTCTAACCCATAGAATGTACACTGCTACCCGTTACATAAGGCTTAAATGGGGCAATAGTTTGAAAGTTAGAATGAAACAATTATCAGAGGACCACAATCAAAAGATAAGTGCTTATGAAATAAGAATAGCAACAACTCTGAGCCTCTCAGATAATTTCTTCCAGGCTGTTGGCCCTTACAACCAGGCAGGGTATTTATTTGCAGACTGTAAGGACACAATGCACCAAGGCCAGAAATGCATGCTAAAAATTATTTCAAAGGTCAGCTTCCCCTTTAAGGTGGAAGCTTAGCCATATATAGCATGATCTGGTTGGTTGGCATGGTTGCCAATGAGCAGATCTTTGCCTGTTTCCAACAGGATTAACAGATCTGTCAGATATAGCACTGACCTGTAGACAGATATCAGTCACCTTTTGTCCCCACACAGGCCTATAATCAGCTGATTTGGGAGTACTTGCCTTTCTGTAAAAATATGATATTCCACAACAGCTGCCTTCTGGCTTCTTTTATGACCAAACCAAATGATGTTTACCAGCCATTAAGATTCATTTATATTTAAAAGCAGACAGGAAACATGATCTATTCTAAAGTGATTTACTTTGATTGCAAGGAAAATTCTCAATGCCACAGCAAGCAACCGCCTTTTTATTGTATTCCAGTGTATGGACGCCAAACTAAATCAGTAGCCCAGCCCCTTAATATACAATCCAATATAATTAACACACTAGCAAAAAAAAAAAAAAAAAAAGGCAACATTTTCTTTATTCCAATAGTTAACTATATTTAGGTCACATGAGGATAGCTACGTCTTAAGGTAAGAACTCCACGGTGCGGTTCGAGCAGACACGTCACAATGCGACGAAACGCATGCGTTTTCATATAACAGTTGGATAAATGTAGTTCTTACCTGCGATTTCTCCTTCACTTTCTGTACCTTCAGAACATCCGACGCGATGCATGCGTTTCGCCGCATGGCGATGTGTCTGTTCGAGCTGCACTGTGGAGTTCCTCCCTAAAACTTATTGCTGTGGTGTGTGCAACCTTTAGTTTAAACCATTCCTTTTTACACAATGCTTGTAGTACAAAACCTATTACCTACCACAAACATGGAAATGTGACGTAACCCCTATAATTCAATGTTTAAAACAGAAGTGTCACCAACTAAAGGCCCTTAGATACTAGTGCTCACACCTTTTAAATGCATGACCAGGTTTTCAAGGGCAAATTAATACCCTGATACATAATATAACTTTCAAGCCAATGAGCAGGTCACTGGCTCGCTGTTGCTTAAGTAATTTGGTCAACAACAATGATCTCAAAATGTCTGGCTCCTTAAAATCACTGGCAGTTACTACAGTCCCTTGAATCAGCAACATTGGGCCACTGCAAGCAGGCCCAAACCCCAAATAACCTATCAATCTAGGCATATGCTGACCAGTCTGATAACTAGTAACTTGGCTTATGCATGGCCAGCTGTAACCACACCTACTTTCGCAGAACCAAAACCTTAGGACCTCTACTAGGGAATAACAGATTTCAATAGCTACACAGAAATATGTTGTTACGCCAGATGTAAAACAAAAAGCCTTATTTCTGGGATATTAACATATCCTGGAACCCAGGGCTCCAGCACAACACAATCATGCTTTGCCTCAATCAGAAGAAGTTTTAACATAGCTCACAAATACCAAAAGTCGAAATAGATGTTTTTATTATTCCCCTATGACAATATACCTACTGCTATATATGTGGTAGTTTGTTTTGTTTTTTTACAATAGGCAGATTTATCAAAGGTCGAATTTCGAATTGATATTAATTTTTTTTACTTTAATAAATTCAAATGTACTCAAAACTGGAATGGGAGGTTATTTATGAAAAAATTTGAATGTCTAATATTCGATCGAATCGCCCTGACCCAAAAATTTTGAATCAAATCATTGGAAAAAAAACTAGAACGTCAGGAAGGCAATTAACATATTCGAATGGTTCAACGGACTGACAGGTTTTAGGTGGGGAATATTTGACTTAGAACTGTTTCCATCGCCGAGGTGTGATAAATCTTACATTCGAATTGGTGCTTTTAAATTCGAATTTGTGAGTTTTGACAGAAGAAAAAGTTTGAATTTACAATTTGACCCTTAATAAATCTGCCCAAAACGGTAACCCTAGAACATATTAAGCATTAATGTAATCGATACACAACTTTTTGCCAACAAATTAAAATGCACATTCCCATTAGGTTCTCATACAAGTAAAGCTTATGATTTATATGTTGTTGTTCATGGCTGGAGTCTCTTCAGCTGAAACATATCTAAGTTAAAAAAAAAAAAAAAATCCTATATCTGTTAAGCGCTTTTTTCGTTTTTATCTTCAGGGTGAGCAGACAGTTGGATTTTTTGTATAGCTGTACACTAAAAAGGCTTGGCTTAAGTTTCCTTTTTTAAAAGAAAACGGTCACCAGGATTGATGTATTCCTGTCACTGCACAATGCATGCCTTATAAATGATGAAGTGTGCACTTATAGGATGGGCTGTTTGAGTTCACCTGCCTCCATGTAAGAAAACAAGGAGAAAGAGTGGCACAATTTTAACCATATTCATTCTGTTTTTCACAGTTAAAAGTCTGCTATTAAATGGAGTATGTACACTCAATAGGCTGGTTTTGCTTCCAATAAGGTTTATTTATTTCTTAGTTGGGATCAAGTACAAGCTACGGTTAAAGTATCACAGATAAAAAGGAAATCATTTTTGAAAAAAATATATAGATTATTTGTTTAAAATGTAATCTAAAGAAGATGGCCTTTCCATAAAATTCAGAGCTTTCTGGATAACTGGTTTCCGGATAACAGGTCCCATATCTGTACTACAAAAGCAAATTACGCTATAATGGATTTTTTTTTCTTTTTGCAACATTTATATAGCGCTGGTGAATTATAGAAAAAATAGTAACATATTATGTCTGCTTTCCTGTGACTCTTCAGTATTACTTGATATTTATACCAAAACAGGGAAATAGTTAGAATTTTCATTTGAAGAGGACATTCACCTTTTAGCATGATGTAGAGAATTACATTAGGAGGCTTTTTTTTTTTTAAGTTTTTGAATTAAGGTATTTTGTTTAATTTATCTTCGAGAGTTCCCTATGCTAAAAGTTAGTTTAAAGACACAATAACTATTACTAGCTATTGCTAACTGCTATGTTTAGCACTTTTCAATTAACGTTTAGCAGAATGAAAAATAGCATTTCCTAGTAATGGGGCATATTTATTAAACAGAAACTAGATCTCAGCAGAATGAAATTTAACTGCTTTCTATAACTTTATGGGATTTTTACAGCCTACTTTTTTTAGATACTATGATAAACATGTCCTTAAAATTCTCATACAAGTCATTAGGGAACTGGGGAATCTCACGGTCAGACTGCGGTGATAGATAGTTTCTGCCTTTTTTGGCCTGATAATCATACTATACTAAGCTATGTGTTGGAGTGACCATTCCCAAGGAAAAAGATGAAAAGCCAGAGGAAAGTCTATGTGAAATAACCTTGGTCATGGCATATGCAGGAGACTACAAACAGAAGTGAACATCTGGGATTTTTTTTTTTTTTTTAATACAGAACGGCCAGCAAGATCAAACATCATTAGCAACTCCCTATGCCATTAACCTTTGGATAGAACAGAACAACCTCACACCAATGTATGTAAACACTACATACTATATTTCACTACACAGGCTTTCACATAAGAGCAGTTTACTTTTAAATATTTCTGTTCCATTAAATAAGCATCTCTGTGCTTGTTACCATTCACATCACAAATCACCTTTAGTGACAAAGCAATAAATAAATGGAATTTTAATGGCTATGGATAAATTACCCAGAGGAGTTACAAGAGGAACCAACAACTCAAACAGAAAGGCCAGAGTAAAAGAATAGAGTGAAATGGTGAAAGGACTAAGTAGGACAAGTAGGCCGCTATTACTGATAAAATTGGCCATGCCTCAGCTCCCTGAGACAACCGAGCATGTCTTTATTAGCAGAGGGGTGTCCTAACAGTGGTTCACACAGATTAACTACAAACCCCAAAATTCTGAGATTTGTAGTACAGCAAAGCAACAGAATGGACATTCCAAAACGAGTGGAAGCAGATTAGATCAGCCTGCCCCAGCACACAGAAAGAAGTATAACCCACCCGTATTGTATTTTAATTAAAACTAAATAGATTAAAAAATATTATCTGTTGAAAGGCAATATCTAAAGGTTTCCAGAAACTGATAAGAACTTTCTCCTTTCCGGTGTTAGGAGAGATGATGCACCTCAGGGTTTGCAGCACGATTCCATTCTTCACCACAGTAAAGCTGCTGAAAAGACCTGGATTCCTTCTCTCCCCAAAAGTGAAGGGGAGACAGCATAAATATGGGAGTGGTGGTTTGGATAAAAAATAAAGGAGGAAAAATAAACAGGCAGGGGCAGTTCAGGAGAAAGGGGGAGGGGTATGGGAGTTGGAAAGTAGAGCTAATCTGCTACTGATCAGTAGGAATTTCTCTGTCTGGGTCAGGTTTGGTGGTTTGTCCAGGAGAAGGGGTGTGAGAGACAGAAGGTATGAGAGGATGCGAGGAGGCAACCAGCCCTTCTATCGCAGATGGGTGTCCAGCGCTTGTTACACCCACAACTCCTGGGGGAAACCTGTGAAAACAGAACATAGAAATTTGCAGAGGTGGATGCTTCATATGTGCAGCAATTATTTTGCATCACAACCATCTTACTAGACCCTGGCAAATACAAAGTTTGAGAAAACCTAGTAGCACAGACAACGGATAATAATCAAAATATTAAAAAAAACAAACACACATTTTAAAGGGCCAGAAACAATAAAACAAAACAATGCCTTTTATGCATTTAGACGAAAAATGTATTAAGCATTTAGGAAAATTCATAATTTGTAAAAAGCTGCTATTCTTAATTCCTGACTTGCGAGTAGAGCAAATTCCCCAAGGAAGGAACAAGGGAGATTACAGGCGTACAGTCACCTAGCAGAAAAATGAGGCCCATTTATCAAAGGTCGAATTTCAAATGTATGGGATTTTTTTTTTTTACTCTAATAAGTTTGAATATACTCACAATTCGACTGGGAGGATATTTGAGAAAAAATTTGAATGTCTAATATTCGATCGAATAGTTCCAACTTGAAAATTTGAATCGTATTCGAATCGTACGATTTAAGTTTTTCTCTGAATGTCAGGAAGGCTATTAACATCTCCGAATGGCTCAACGGACCTCTGCCATTGACTAGTACATGAACTGGGCAGGTTAGGTGACGAATATTCGAATTAGGACTTTTTCCATGGTCTGTTTTACATTCGAATAGTGGGATTAAAATTTGAATGTGTAAAATTTGACAAAAAAAAAAAAAAATACATTTGAAAATTCTAAAATTTACTATTCGAACCTTAATAAATCTGTCCCTATATGTATATCCAATGAGATTGCCATTTCACCTAGTTTATTAAAGGAACTGAGGGTTTATGTACATATGACCATAGGCAGCTTATTTGCATGTGAGAAAGTGGATGTGGAAGCACACATTAGAAAAACAAAGCTGGTAGCTACTTCATGAAGGAAGTATATGATGGCTGATAAAAAAATAGAATTAAATTAAATATAATGTCACAATTCTTGTGCTTACAAATAAAAGTAAAAGCAGAATAAAAGTAAAAGTTCATTACCTGTAACTTGAAGCCCCATTAAGTTCTGGATGAACGGCAGCCTGTTCCATCCCTGACCACTGTACAGCTGCTAGCAAATAATCCTTATTTACACAGTTTCGCAAAGAATCTGGAATTGGACCTGCACAAATACAAATTTACTGGCTCAATTAATATTATATTATATTACAAAAATCTAGAGATTCAAGAATTATTCAACAAGCCATCAATCTATAGCAGACAGCACAGAATATTTATACTCATTCCAATATTATATTGCCTTTAGTCATTACCTGCTATAGCCCTGCGGATTTCCTTAGCTGCCTCTTCTCTGGCTTCAATTGAAGCATGCTCACTATACCAAGCAGTGTGAGGGGTGCATATCAAGTTTGGAGCATCTTTCAGGGGTCCCTGAGAAAAACTATGGAAAAAAAGCATTATAATTATAAATATATATTAAGAAAGCTGCACAATCTTTTGTTTCTATGTAGACTACCTACCTAAAAGGTTCAGATTCATGAACATCTAAAGCAGCCCCACGGATACGTCCATCTTTTAAGGCTTGAGCCAATGCCTTCTCATCAACCAGTCCTCCACGAGCTGTATTCACCAAGAAGCAACCTTGGCGCATCTTTAAATAAAATAAAAAGCTTAGTAACATCTATTCAACTTCTACTAGCAACGTGGCAATGTAATGAATGATTATAAATTCAATTTTTCTCTGTATTCATGCTATTATAAAAGTCCATTTTTTGAATCATCAAAATGCATAACCCCAAATGGACCCCAACGCACCCCATGCCCACTCAGCACCCAATCAAAGGCAATTCCAAAAAAAAAATCTGCCTGAGCTGGGTGGGCGTGGGACGAGTTGGCCTCCATGTGGGGTTATGTGTTTTGATATGATTCAATTAACGGACTTTTATAATACCATGGATACAGAGAAAAATTTACGAATTAGAATGTGCTGCCTTTTTTTGGTCTTAATTTTTGTAATTTATACTCATAATAGTTTCTGTAGCCAATACATTTTTTGTAATGTAATGAATGATGACTAAAAGAATAGTAGAGGGCTTGAAGAACAGTCAAGAGTATCACTGGGAAAATGTTACATGCACTGTTCTCCAATGAGTATCTAGTGACAATTGCTGATGTTACTGCAGACAAGTATCTGCCAAATGTGCCAACAGATTGCAGCAAATGTTTAACAGATTTGAACACTAACCTGCTTTATAGTGAAGTCATTAATAAGGTGATGGTTGTGCTCATTCAGATTGCAGTGCAATGTTATGCAGTCACTATGCATCAGTAGCTCCTGAAGAGTCGCCATCCTCTGCAAACCTAAAGAGCGTTCAACTCCATCCGCTAAGTAAGGGTCGTAAAAGATGACTGTGAAATTAAATGCTTTGGCACGCAAAGCCACAGCTTGCCCTATCCGACCTGAAAATAAAAAATTAATAAGATCTTAAAATTCTTGAAATTTGTTTAAGACATCCTGGCAATATAGATGAAGTGCATTTATGGATAATGGATATGGTGCTGTTTTTTGGTTTACCAAGTCCTATGATGCCTAGAGTCTCTCCGCGAATTCTGGCTGCCCCTCCAGCAACTTCTCTGATCTGCTCCACACTTGCTGGTCGGTTCCCCTCTCTCATAGCTTGGTGTAGCCATGTGACACGTCGGTACAGATTTAATATGTGGCATAGAGTTGAATCAGCTGTCTCCTCCACCGAGGCAGAGGGAATGTTGCATACAGCAATCCCTTAAAGGAAAAAAAACAAAAAACGTTTTTTTACTGTCGAGAAAATAATTATAAAGTGATAAAAAAAAGTTATCCTAATGAGTTAGAACCAATAACTACCAATACGTGAAACTACCTTACTTTAAAGCCTCAATAACACACTATTAAGTATTTCTATATTTGGTACTGTGAATAACCGCTTAAAAAAGGGATCCTTTCATATTGATATTTTTGATCATTCCTAATCTTTAAAGTGTATGTAGTAGACTTAAAAAATAGGATTGTTTTGTCATCAACATGAATTTATGCAGCTATAGTTCATTTACCCCCATACAATGCCTACAGAACACACCTTTAAAACACTTCTAAATTCTAAAAATTCTACATGGAATCAAAACAAAGTAGTCTGCTAAGAACCCCTATATACAATGAGCTGTTCCTCATGCCATAACCTGCAGCTGGGGAAGAGAGGAGTTTGCTGAGGGCTTTTCAGTGGATTGTTTTGAGTGTACTTGTATGAACCAAGAAAAAAAAACATAGTACCTTAGGTTGAAAAAAGACACATGCATCAAGTTCACCCTTTGATGAATATATAAAACCTGCTTAACTTCTAGTTGATCCAGAGAAACGCAAACAACCCTCCAAAAGAACTAACAGAAGACTCTCAAATTTGCCTCAAAGGGGGACAACATTCCTTCCTGACACCAAGATGGCAATTTAACCAATTTTAATGCCAGAATATGGCCGGATTAGTGCAAGAAATAACAAAACTATACAGTATTTTAATAAACATAACAGGCAAAATATGTTCAGCATAAGCCCTACTCATTGTACTTAAGTTGAAAAAGTGAATATACTGCTACAAAAATACATCTATCACGTGAATGTAATAGAACGTGTAAATTTTAAGCTCCACTGGCACAGGGATTGGCATCAACACTGAACAAAGTGCAGAGGAAACTATGTTAATCCACCCCAAACCAAAGAGAACATCTTCTGAAGTCACAATTAAATATAAATGGATCAGCCCATTAGCTCAGATTTTAACACTATAATGCAGAAATTAGCTGCAAACTCTGCTGTGTGTTTGCCAATGGTCCGATCCCATGCTCATTTGATCCCATTAGCTTACAATCGGAAATCTGTTCCAGTCCTTAGCACCCATTTATCTGGTTAGCAGGGTTTTATACCCCATTGCTTGTGCCCAGCAATGCAAGAGAAAATGCATTTTTATTACTTACCTAACTCAGCAGCTGACTTAATATCAATATTATCATATCCACTACCAATCTTTATGATAATACGAAGGGCCTTAAATTTTTCTAGGTCCTCACGAGAAAGTGTGATTGTGTGATACATTAAAGCACCCACAGCTTCACTTAACACCTGTCATGGGGGAAAAAAGGGAGTTTAAACGTAGAGGCACAGGGCAATCATAACTCAAAAGGATAATTATTTCCTTTCACACACAAAAAGTTGGTATTTTAGGAAACAAATGAATTTGTGTAGCTAAACCAAGTAGATCATCACTACCTTCTCATGTATTTCCTGTGTTGACTGAGCATCACAAAATGCAACTGTAGCAACATCCTTCAATATAGGCATCTCAATTGTGCAGTCCCGCCCATCAAGAAGGGCCACCAGAGGACGGACAGGCATTGGACCATTCAAAATTGGTGGCCGAATTCCTACATAAAAAAAGAGGATAATTAAGAAACAACTGCAATATGCCCATATAAATATATTTCATATACATTTTAGATGGTTATAATAACTAATCATTGTTAACTGCAAATGGTCAAGGTTTTTCCCCAGACCTGAGCAGTAGTCAAATATTTTACCTAACTTACGGAACCACTTTATTGGGTACACACCATAAATCAGTCATTTTTCCGAATCACTTAAAGGGGTGGTTCATCTTCAATTTAACGTTAAGTATGTTATAGAATGTCTAATTTTAAGCAACTTTTCAATTGGGCTTCATCTTTTATTATGTATAGTTTTTGAATTATTTGCCGCCTTCTTCTGAATCATTTAAAAAAACAACAAATGCTCTGTAAGGCTACACATGTATTGTTATTGCTACTTTTTATCACTGTTTCTATTCAGGCCTCTCCTATTCCAGTCTCTTATTCAAATCACATGCATGATTGCTAGGATAATTAGGACCCTAGCAAACAGACTGCTGAAATTGCAAACCGGAGAGCTGCTAAATAAAAAACGAAATAACTCAAAAACCACAAAAAAATAATAATGAAAACCAATCGCAATTTATCTCGGATTACTACTCTCTACACCATGCTAAAAGTTAATTTAAGGTGAACGACCCCTTTAAAGATAAGGTTTTAAAGGTGGGCTAAAGGAGCAAGTAACTGGAGACCAAGGAAAATCAGACTGTTCCCGAGATAATTTAGCATGCCAAATAAACATTCAGCCAAAATGGATTTGGACTGCACAAATAGATGCAAGCCAGGTCTGTTTGGTAAGTATAAAAACCTTACCTCCCAACCATAACAAATCATATGGTTAGCATTCAAAATGTAGCACTATATCAGGTGGTGTTTTCTAGACCGGAAGAATGCTGATACATGCCTCTCCAACCTTGTGCATGCAATAACTAATCTGAATAACATTCGAGATAGGTTTCAGCCAGATAATGAACACAGGGGTAGGTAAATTGGTGCAAGTAAATTATCTCCAACAGACACCACCACCATAAACACCAGAAGTGCCATAGCCCTTACAGTCAACAAATAATTGCACAAAGTATAAATGCCAAGCAGTTAATCAGATAGATTGCAAAAATATAGTTTCCCTCAGTAGTAACCACAGCTTCTGACTTGTAACAGCCTTTTTCTGTGTATAAACAAATCAAAGGGTAAAAGTGATGCTTACCGTCACAGATTCGATCCAAACGTTGCCTCTTCACTTTGTGTTTATCCATTATTCTCACCTTGCTACCTAACTGGGCCAGAGTAAACAAGTTATTTGCTAGAAATAAGAGCCAGCCAAGAAGCGGAGCAGAAAACTTTAAAGAAAGTGTCATATTGAGGCAGTAAAGCATGGAAAAATCAGTGATACAGTACAGATATTAAATCTAAGATCAACTTAAGGAATAGCGGGCATTTGACAAAAAGATTTACAACTAAAAACCATATTCACTAGTAAAAAGAAGGAATATTTCAACTTTCAACATAATTGCATATCATACAACCCAATGCATCTGCTGTTGCACTTTATTTGCACGGTAATAAATACACCCACAGATAACAGAGGGAAGATAGAACCTCATTATCAGCAAACAACAAGAAACTAGCATACTTGCCAATAGAGAATGGAGCAAAAGCAATATGGCAACAATGTTGGACAGAGATAGAGATAAAATATAAACATTGGTGATTAAGTAACTGGTTAGTTTGAGCAGGTGGATGTTAACTGATGAAGTTATGTGCCAATGGATGAAAAGAACCAAATTGAAGGACAAGCAAACCTTATTTCACAGGGGTGTGGGATGTCAATTCCCCCCCCCCCAAACAGGAGCACCAACCGAGGTAAAAGACAGTCATTTTTTTTTGGGGGGGGGGGGGGGTTCCATTGTCTTATACTAAATACAACACTTGTTTGCCAGCCATTAACTGAGGCCAATTCTTATAGTGCAATCTAGGCTGTAGTGTACCTTATGAGCACAACAAAACTATTAAATGGAGCCACCACCCAAAAAAAAAAAAAAAAGATAAGAAAATGTAATTCTACTCAACTATTCACTGTATATTTCAGATGCGCAGTGGATTTAAGGTTGTTTACAACTTTTTTTTGTTTGTTTGCGCTGACTCCAGAAACAATGTAGCAGAAGCAAGCAGATTAAACAGACCAATAGTCTGTTACATTTCATAAACCAGGCCCAGGGAACAGAAAGGGATTTACAAGTGTGTATTTACATTTATTTCATGTTTTATACACACACACATTATATATATATATATATATACACACACAATGGAAGCTCACACTCACGGGTCTTAAGGTAGAAAAAAAAATCTTTATTCAAAAACAAGAACTAGAGTTTCGGCTAGGACAGCTTCGCACTCAGGCATTTATACTTGTATACGTGCTGTGTCGGCCACACACACACTGAATAAAGTACCCCCTCTTGTAAAATATAAGGATATTAGAAGTTACCGAGGAGTTTCATGACCATTTAAAAACACGAGACCGAAGGCCGAGTGTTTTTATACAGTTCATGGAACTCCAAGGTAACTTCTAATATCCTCATATTTTGCAACTGGGGGTACTTTATTTATTATAATACACAAATTTCAGTGAGTCATGTGACAGAAATGACATCAGAACTCACCGTTTATAAGGATATAATTTACAAGATATTCATGGCTTTTGTGTAATATATATATATACACACACACACAGACATTTATTGTAAAGTTAAAGGGGTGGTTCACCTTTCAGATAACAATATATTATAGGATTGCCAAGTGTAAGCAACTTTTCAATTGGTCTTCATTTCTTCTTTTGAATAGTTTAATTATTTGCCTTTTTCTCCTGACTCGTTCCAGCTTTTTAAATGGGGATGTTTCTCTAACAAACACATGCTATGTATGGCTACAAACGTATCTCATATTCCAGTCTCTTTTTCAAGTCAGTGCACAGCAGCACAGTATGCAATTTCAGTGATCTGTTTGCTAGGGTCCAAATTACCCTAGCAACCAGAACACTAAAATTGCAAAGCGGAAAGCTTCCGAATAAAAGGCTAAAACCACGTATAATAATAATAAAAAAACAATTGCAAATGGTCTCAGAATATCAGTCTCTACGCTGTAATATAAATTAATTTAAAGGTGTAAAAGTGTAAAGAAGTACATTTGCATTCATTAAGCAGAATACGTTTTTTCCTTTAGCCAGTATTAAAATGTAAATAGTTTTTGCAGCAGATACATGTGCGGAGGATGGAGGAGTCAGTGGTTTAATTAAGAAGCGCTGGAGAGAGTCAGGCTGATGACCTGTGCAGACAAGGGACGCGGGGTTTTGTGCGGAGCCATAAGATACTACGAGCACGATGATCCTGCCAATGAGGCACCCTGGCAATTGTAGTTCTGCTAAAGGTATAAAGCTGCGATAAGTAGGGAGCGATAAACGTTTAATAGACCGTCATTACGTCGGGAGCCTAACAATACGCATAATGTAAAAACGTAGAGTCCCCCTCTATCCCAGTCACCAGCTCACCGCTCCTCTTTCAGTTTGGCCAACACTGACCGCCTTTCCGCCATTTTATACGAACTCAGCCAACCCCTAGCATTCAATTTCATCCCTTTGAGTTTAAGCAGCAACGCTAGCCCCGCATAGAAGTCTCACCTTCGCCTCCCCGCCTCCGGACCCCGTCGCGCTCTCAGCCGCGGATGGAACAGGAAACAGGAAGTTATCGCTAATATAATCACCGAGTCGCTGGGATAGTAACAACATTGCCTCTTAGCTATAGCGACCCCTGGTGAGCCGCCAGCGGAAACAGCACTTCTTGTGATGCACATGGTAGTTTTGTGATACAGCCCTCTCTAGTGGCATTTAAATGCAAGAGAAAAGGCGCTATACTAAATCCTCTGGGCAGGGTTGCCAGTTCTCCAGCCAAATCGGGCTACTAATTTAAATCCCGGGCTGGTTTTAAAAGTACAAACTAACCAAGGCTACTTTTTGAGCCTGGTTTGTACTTTGAAAACCAGCCAAAAGCCTTTTCTTGCCCTAATGTGTCACGCCTGTCTCCCAATGCATGCTGGGTAATGCAGTTTTTGTTTAACAATTTGCCAAGTTTAAAGTAAGACTACACTACCCAGCATGCAATGGGACTGACTTATTTGTCCGGTCAGGGCTATACACCCACTGTCCGGTTCGAAAATACCTGCCCGGTTTTCAGAAGTCTGAAAACCAGGCAAGCCTGTTATCTGCTTCTCGGGCGATATGGCCAATCATGGGCTGCCATGTCACAGGCCCGCCCCTTTCATGTCACTAGGGTTGCCACCTTTTTTGAAAAAAAATACCGGCCTTCCTGTATATTTCGATTTTTTTCCCTATTAATAACATTGGGGTCAAGCATAATTTTTTTTAAAATACTGGCCAGGTGGCAACCCTATGCATCACAGGTCCACCCTTTATATCACAGGCCCACCCCTTTACATCACAGTCCCACCCCTTCACATCACTGGCCCCACCTCTGACATCACGGGTACCGCCCACTGCCCGGATTCCAAATGGGAAAGGTGGCAACCCTAGTTGGGAGTTACTAGATTTTGCGCTCTGTACCCCAGTCTCCCAACCCTCATAAGCATTCTAGCGTTTTCTGGTGACTTAACTCAATTTTAGACAATTTATTTTAGACAATATTTACTTAAACTGTATATGTATTAGGGTCTCATGGGACCCCTAAACCTCCTGGGCCCAGGGGCGTGCCGCCAATGAGGCGAGTTGAGAAACTCACCTCAGGCGGTAACGCAGGAGAGGTTTCCAGGGGCGGCAAAAAGCCGCTCCTGGTACCTTTAAGAGCCGGATTTCCGTTTTTTAAACCTGAAATTCGGCTTTACTATTGCGAGAGAGCGCAATTGCGCTCTTTGCATTAGTGTTCCTGCCGGCGAGGGAGGGGCGGCATTGAAGGAGCCGCCTCAGGCGGCGCTGTAAGTAGAATCGGCGCTGCCTGGGCCCTCCTCTGTAGTTACACTGGCGACGGGCGAATCTGTCCCATTTTGCTTCATGGAAAAATTTACGAAACAGTGAAAATTTGAAAATGGTGTATTTTCAGATATTTTCATTTATTTTTAAGACTTTTTTTCGTTGCACATATTGTGCTATTTTTCAGAACGCTCTTGATTTAAATGATCTTCTGCCCCTCCCCCATTTAAATAGTTACTTTAAAGGACACCAAAAAATGAAAGGGTTCTCCATATATTTAAATATAATGTACTGTAACCCTACACTTTTATAAAAAATATGATTTTGGGCCACAAACTTTGTCTTGTCAAAATCCACCCACTGTTGGCACCTACATGTTGATGCTGTTCATGTCAGTTCTACTGACTCACTCAGGCAGGGTTGCCAGGTCTAATTTTCAAAATCAGCCAAAGTCCACTACAAAACCAGCCCAAAACTAGCCAAGAGGCACTTCAAAAGTAGCCCAAAAATAGCACAATATGTGGTCTAAAAAATAAATGAATATATGTGAAAATACACCTTTTTCAAATTTTCACTATTTCCCATATTTTTCCATGAAGCAAAATTGGACAGATTCACCCGTGACCAGGGGAGTAAGTATAGAGGGGGGCCCAGGAGGTATAAGGGCCCCATAATAAATAAATATTGGTAAAACAGGTTAACATCTAGACATTTTGGTTGCCAGCTGATTTTTGCCCTCAAAATGTCTGAAATTGATGAAAGTCAATGGAAAATGCAAGAATGCTTAAAGGGGAAGGAAACCTCCTCGGCGCTAACCCCCCACCCCCCCTCCCGTGTATTTCCCCCCCTCCCTCCTCCCCCCTGGCCTACCCCTCCCGCTGGGCAAATGCCCCTAACTTGTTACTTACCCTTCTGCGCAGGTCCAGTCCAGGGAGTTCACAGCCGACATCTTCTTCCACGCGATCTTCTTCCTCCTTTGACTGGCGCATGCGCAGTAGGATCATTTCGCCGGTACGATCTACTGCGCATGCGCGTGACTTTTGGCGCATGCGCAGTAGATCCGTACCGGCGAAATGCTCCTACTGCGCATGCGCCAAAACGCCGGTCAAAGGAGGAAGAAGATCGCGTGGAAGAAGATGTCGGCTGTGAACTCCCTGGACTGGACCTGCGCAGAAGGGTAAGTAACAAGTTAGGGGCATTTGCCCAGCGGGAGGGGTAGGCCAGGGGGGGAGGAGGGAGGGGGGGCAATACACGGGAGGGGGGAGGGGGTTAGCGCCGACGAGGTTTCCTTCCCCTTTAAGAGTGATGGGAGACTGGGGTACAGAGCCCATAATCTGGTAACTCCCAACTTAGTCCCATTGCATGCTGGGTATTGTAGTCTTACATTCAACTTGGCAGTTGGCAAATTGTTAAACAAAAACTACATTACCCAACATGCACTGGGAGACGCAGGCTTGGCACATTACAGCAAGAAAAAACTTTGGCTGGTTTCTAAAGTACAAACCAACCAAACTCCCAAAAAGTAGCCTAAATCCATACCTTGGCTAGTTTGTACTTTCAAAACCCACCTGGGCTTTAAATTAGTAGCCCGATTTGGCTGAAAAACTGGCAACCCTGGGCCAGTGGGACTTGATACTGGGAGAAAACCCAGTGGCCATGGGCTGAATGGGTTCCGTCCCCCCAGGCCAGGGTTGCCACCTGGCTAGTATTTTACAGGCCTGGCCAGTAAAAATGTTGCTTGATGCCAATGTTATTTATAGTGAAAAACCATAAAAATATAGGAAGGTCTGTTTTTTTTCCAGAAAAGGTGGCAACCCCTACCCCAGGCCCACTACATGCCTGTTATCCAAGTCCACAAATTTCCAGCTACAAGGAGGTAATTGGGGTGGGGAGCTAGGTGGTCTCAGTGGGGGTGGAGATTTCTTGCTTGTGGATCTCTTTGTTGCTTCTTTACAGATTTCTGCAAATGTACTTGGACCACACTTCTTACTTCAGTCTTCAGCTACATTTAATAATGGGGCAACTATTGGCAGTGGAAGGGAGGGAACTGTAAGGAGCATGTTGTTTGGACCAAACAGCAGTGGGGTTTATGGTGTGGGGATAGAGGGTGGTTTGACTTAGAAGCATTTTGAAGTGGGGAGTGGTGGTTGAGCTTGTCTTGGGCAGTAACACTACTTGGTCCATCTTTGTTTCCACTGTTTATATTATTCCCCAACAAGAGGACCAATTTCAGAAACATCAAAATGTACAGTCACTCAATGGGCACGCCACAAGCCTGGACTCCCTGCAGTTATCTGATTTTAGGGTTGCCACCGTTCAGCCTTAACATAAAGGGGGCATGGTGGTGGCCCACTGTTGCTGGGGAATGGTCAGATCGAAGGAGGGCCTATCACATCTGGAAAACTGGCTGAGATGCAGGTGTCCACTGCTAGCCAAGCAGATAAAATACTTTATAAACATTAATACATAATGTTTTGGCATTTCTGCATATGTCTAAAGGGATGCCAAGTCCTTTGATAAATATTGAAATTGATAACAGAGCTCATCCTATAGGATAGCAACTGTAGGTATAGTTATTTCCTGCAGTCGATGATCCTGTGTCTCTTACCATCAGGCACTTACTCTTTGTAACCGTGCATATTTATTGCAGTGTTTGTTCACTCTGTCTATTCTATTCATGTTTTCTAAAGACATACACACACAGATACTGTTACCCACTTGGTGTCCCTATTGTAATGACCTGGTTGGTAATGTGCTTTCCAGGATCTGTAGTGTTCACTGTGCTTGGTGAAGTTTTGTACTAATTTGTAACAAATTAACACACTGGGAATCATTACTCAGATGGAAATACTACTCCACAAAGGCTATGCAAGACAATGGAACAGTGCAGTAATCAGAACAAAGCCATGGGACTGTACAATAATCTGCCACCCTTCTTTTTGGCAACGGAGTAAAGAAAGGAGGGAGCTCACAGAAGATATGATTAATCCCATAGGCTGCATTTCCTCAGTGCTATGGCCTACACAAAAATAAAACTGTGCAGGTGAATTATATATATCAGACATACTGTATACAAATGGCTGCAGAAGCACTTGGGGGTTATTTATCAAAGGTCAAATTTGGAATTTATGTGAATTTTTTTTTACTCCAATAAATTCGAAAGTCCTTGCAAATAACCTCCCTTGAATGTGAGGTTATTTATGAAAAAAATGGAATAATATTCGATCAAATAAAAAAATTGTATCAAATTCGAAGCAAGTTGTCAGGAAGGCAATTAACATATACTTTGACTTGTAAATTAACTCAACAGGTTTTGGGTGGCAAATATTCGAATTAGAACTGTTTCCATGGTTGAGGTGTGATAAATCTGAATTTAAATTCGAGTTGGTGCTTTTAAATTCAAATTTGTGAGTTTTGACACAAAAAATATTGAAAATTTGAATTTACCATTCGAACCTTAAGTAAAGTTGCACCTTAAAGTGGACCTGTCACCCAGAAACAAAAATCTGTATAATAAAAGTCCTTTTCAAATTAATTTCTATTTTTTATTAAAGCATTTATAGCTGCTGTAAACTCATTTAAAAATCTCAGCTGTCAATCAAATATTGTCTGCCCCGTAATGGCATAACAATGAAATGATTTTTAACACCAGATTCAATAGAATGTAGTTTGTTACTTGAAAATGTGCTGTGTTCCATTAGTCTTTTGAGTTTTGTTTACTTTAGAGAAGCATGTACCATTAAATTCCATTGTTTGATAAAACAGAAACATTGCAAGGCATTGCAGGGTTGTATCAGGGATCTGATATTTACAGTTGCCAAAAAGAACAGGGACTGAGGTTTGTCAATGTGCATAATGTTCCCTTTAAAAACCTAACAATGTTGTTGAAAATCACCTGCAGTCTATTGAACTAGTAGTTACATGTAATTTTCAGTTTAGAAGGCCAAATACTGATGTGTTTGAGGCAATTCTGGTGTTGAAAGTGATAGTATTAAATTTTTAAGAGTAAATGCCCTCCCTCTCCAGAGTGAATGATATTTTAGTAATCAAGTTCTTTAACTCGAAGGACCTTTATCGTAGAACGAACTGCATTTTACACATTTGTTTTGCAAGTTGCCCTGGCATGCTGTCTGTTTTCTGGCAGCTCACGGCATGGTAGGATCAAAAGTGCTCATAAGGTTACAGCCACACGACTAAAGGTCACCATGGATTTTTCTCTCCTTAAAGGAAAACTTTACCCCCAAAATGAATATTTAATGAATAGATAGTTTATATCATATTAAGTGGCATATTAAAGAAACTTACCGAACTGGAATATATATTTAAGTAAATATTGCCCTTTTACATCTCTTGCCTTGAACCACCATTTCATGATGGTCTGTGTGCTGCCTCAGAGATCACCTGACCAGAAATACTGCAGCTCTAACTGTAACAGGAAGAAGTGAGGGAAGCAAAAGACACAACTCTGTCTGTTAATTGGCTCATGTGACCTAACATGTATGGTTTGTTTGTGTACACAGTGAATCCAACAATCCCACAGACGGCCCTTATTTTTCAAAATGGCAATTTTCTCTTTAGGATTACCCAATGGCACATACTAATTAAAAAGTATATTATTATGAAAATGGTTAATTTACATGAAGCATTGTTTTACATATTCGCTGTTTTATGCAATATATTTTAATAAAGACCTACATTGTTCAGGGGTTTAGTTTTCCTTTAACCACCAATTTTAGTGTGATCCAACAAACCCGTCAAATTATCGTGAGGTTAGTGGGCACTAAACGATTGTGCATCTAACAATTTTTCATCCAACATTGGTCAGAAAATTGATCGGGCAGGTTAGAAGATTTTCATCGGTCACAGTGAAATCTATCCAATGTCCAATTGTTTGCAGGGCCAAGCGGGCAGCTACCAACAGTTTTCCTGGTTTCAGCTTGACGTTATCGCTTGAAATTTGTCTTTTTAGTTGATGGACAAATCGTACATTTAATAAAATCTTAACATCTATGGCCACTTTAAGGGATTGGATTATCCTGACAATTGTTTGGGGCTTCCCTGCCTCAAAGTGATCCAATTTAGTAAATTGTTAATAATCCAACAATAAGGGCTCGTAAACATGAGTGCTTTAACTTGCGCTCCCTGCGTTCCCCTTTAAAGCACTCAGCCACAGGGGAGCGTAGGAAAGAACACAGATTATTAATTTAAAGGGGCACGTATGGACTCAGGCACATGTAAACTCTGAAAATAGGTGGAACGCAACATGTCGTACATGCCCATTAATGAAGAGTTGAGTTCTTTCCTGCCGCTGAGCGTTTTAAAGTGATACAGACAAGTTCCTATAAAAATCATAGGAATGTGTCCATATCTACGAGCTGCTGCACACCGAATATTTTCAATTAAAAGCAGTGTCGGACTAGCCCACCGGGATACCAGGAAAACTCCCGGTGGGGCCTCTTGCTTTTAACCATTTGGCCTATTTCATGGCCATTCCCTATTCCTTTATGGTAAAACAGAGGCTTATTAATGGAAGTATAGTATACTAATAATAATAATAAAGTATAGTAAGTAGATATAAAAGACTAGGAGAATAAAGAGGTTGACTTCAGAGAGGAGGAATAATAGTTTGGAAAGTGGGCTCATGGTCACGGTTTACCGGTGGGCCCACCATCTAAAGTTTTCTGGTGGGCCCCTGGCATTCCAGTCCAACACTGACTAAAAGCCCCGCCCAGTCCCGCGAACCTTCATTAACCCGACCCTCCTACACTGCTAAATGATCTGTGTTGTTTCAGTGACGCTGGGCTGGGGGTGGCGCAATCCTTCCATAGGCTAATTACTAATGAAAACAGGACTTCAGCCTATGGAAGGATTGCTCCGCCCCTCAGCTTTTAGTTGAAAATATTTGGCATGCAGCAGCTCCCAGATATGGACACTTTCCTATGATTTTTATAGGAACGTGTTGGTATTGCTTTAGAACGGAACACAGGGCAGCACAAGTAACATCGCTCATGTGTAAATGCGACAAACCAATGAGGAAAAGCTTTCTTTAGAAGTAAAAGGCACTAGAAATGCAATTATTCTGTATAAGATATATCATTGTACAGGTTTGTGTAGTGTAACATACTGGAGTGTCACTAGAATGTAAGTTTTGTGCAACAACCAGCAAGGATAGAATACAAGAAAAGCCGTGTAATACATAAAGTACCACCCCCTCTTCCCCATAATCAGGGGACAGCAAACACAAAGCACACGGTTACCAAGTAGAAAGACACTAGAGACTAGAACATAAATAAAATATATATTATTTAGTTCAACATGAGTAAATGCAACACAAGGTTTAAAGACACACATTGTTTTTCTTCTTCTTTGATGGTGCCCTACTAAAGTCTTATGGGAATGAATAACCTCAGTTTTAAATTTACCTTTTAAATGTGGATTCAGCAATAGTTTCCAAGAGTATAAATAAAAAGAACCAGATTAATACAGACTGATGTACTACTCCAATAAATTCTTACACAGACAGTTAAATATTTTGATGCTGTTAATATAGACTTTCGTATGTAATAACCCCAAAGATGAATGTGCCTAACACAACCAAACAGTACACTTTGAAGCTTGCTTTATGTTGTTTCATAAGACCATTCTACACCAGAATCGGAGATAGATTTATCAACATCTGGACTGATTTTAGATCAGTTTAGATCAACAGTTTTTTTTTTAATAAACAAAATAAAACTTTATTTTGTTCCAGTAAACACACTTGTCTCTTGTGTCCAAGATTTGAGAAACTTGCCATTTAACCACATACAATAATTTTACAGAAACATTTGTTAAAATTGCTGGATTTGCAGAATGTCTTTTGTCCTACAAAGACAATATTAGCTTGGTAGCTTGGCTGACATAGAAACCGTTTTCCCTCATGAAAATAAACCTATAGCAGGAGAGAAAGAAACTGAGACGTGTTTCTACACATCAGATAAAGATGCTTCTCACAAAGACCAACAAAGCATTTTATTGCAGATCTGAAACACAGATGACCAAAAAAATGAGGTTATTACATATAGTGGCAAGTTAAAATACACTATGGCCAATGGTAACACTTTGCAGAAGTACAGTAGCTGGAATTTAAATACTTGGGTGGGATTTGTTTCCCATAATCCTACTGGATCTACACAAGCACCTGTATGATGTGCTGCCAACCATTCCAACAAGTGAGACCTTTCAAAAGCACCTTCTTCAGAATTGCAAATACCCTGCAAACAAGCTCATACAATTTCCACTGCAAATTAGTAATTAATTTGGATTAGGAATATATATTTCAAGGGTATAAGGGTTTAATCACACGGGAAGATTCAGGGAGATTTAGTCACCCCGAAGAAGAGGTGATTAGTCGGCAGGCGACTAAATTTCCCTGAATCTGCCCGTGTGCTTAAACCCTAACACACACATACCACAAATAGCACTGTGCATGATGGCTGTACTATGGGACCGGATATCCAGAATGCTCGGGACCTGGGGTTTTCCGGATAATGGATCTTCATACATTAGGGTTTACTAGAAAATCATGTAAACATTGAATAAACCCAATAGGCTGGTTTTGCCTCCAGTATGGATTTATTATATCTTAGTTTGGATCAAGTACAAGCTGCTGTTTTATTATTAGAGAGAAAAAGGAATTCATTTTTAAAAAGTTGGCTTATTTGGATAAAATGGAGTCTATGGGAGGCCTTTTTGCAATTCGGAGCTTTCTGGATAATGGGTTTCCGGATCAAAGCTAGCCCCTGCATACGTTTGCACTTTACTGTAAATACATTTTAATGCAAACATGCCCACGACAAGCCCTGGCCCATAGAACTAGCACTCCTATATCCATTTAGGGTGTTTCCCCAAATCAGAAACCCTACTGTAGAGATTATACTACGGCACCAGTCAGTGTGTTGCTAAGCTAGTCTTAGTGGAGCAAGGGACTTACTGGGGTCAGACAGTTACCTATGCAGTAAGGCTTCTGATTGGAGTAGCATAGACCATTTAACCGCTGGGCCAAGAGTCCTGCATTCGTTCAGGTTGCTGCATTGCTGGTGTGCAAACAGACTGCTTTGCAATGAAAACGTTAATAGCTCAAGAACAGCTTCCAGCACATTCATGTTTTCTATTGTTACAATTCATTTTAAAAGTGTCTTCGCCAAGCACAGATTTACCCATTTCCTTTAGCTTCTTGGCTGCACAGACCCATTTTTTTAAACTGTTGAGTTTATTGTCTCTAAAGAAAGAAACTACATTTTATTACTGTATCCTGGGCTGCAATTAGAAATCACAGGGCCCCATACAGGGACAGGCCCCTCCATAAAAGCTAAAAAAAACATTGGTGGCCAGGGTCCCCCAACAAGGTAAAACAACAAATTGGAGGCCAGCCCCCCCTTTCCAAATTTAAAATACCATTGGTGGTCAGGGGCCCCACAGAGAATTGAAAAAAAAACAAACATTGGTGGCCAAGGCCCCCCTTACAAGTTAGAAATATCATTGGTCAGGGGCCCCACTAAAATGTAAAAAAAAAAAAACCATTGGTGGCCAGGGGCCCATAGAGGATTAAAATAAAACATCTGTGGCTAGGGGTTTAATAATAAAAAAAAAGCAAAAAAATAAAAAACCATTGGTGTTCAGTGGAACTTACCTTAGGTTCTTCTTCCTTGTCCTCTGTGATGGCAGCTTCTTCGGTTTTATTCAATGGCTCCGTTTGTGGCTTCGGGTCTTTTTGCAGTTTTGTGTATTTTCGCGGCATCGTCTTCTGTGATGTCCCGCAAGCTCTTAAGGGGGGCCCAGCTAATCCGGAAAGTGAAGCCCGGGACAACATAACACCGTTGAGTTAAAACAAGTTTTCCACATACAACCCTCCTCTGAGCTCAAATCAACAGGACGTCATTGCACTATAAGGCCAGCAACCACTGGTCCTGGGCAATATTCCTTACAGTTTACAAAAAAGTAGGGATGCACCGAATCCAGGATTCAGTTCGGGATTCGGCCTTTTTCAGCAAGATTCGGCCGAAACCTTCTGCCCGGCCGAACAGAATCCTAATCCTAATTTGCATATGCAAGTTAAGGGCGGAGAAGGAAATCACGTGACTTTTCATCACAAAACAAGGAAGTAAAAAAAAGTTTTCCCCTTTCCACCCCTAATTTGCAGATGCGGTATTCGGCCGAATCGTTCAGAAGGATTCAGTGGTTCGGCCGAATCCAAAATAGTGGATTCTGTGCATCCCTACAAACAGTGACAACAAAAAATAAATAAAAAATTGCCACAGTCCAACCACGCCTTTGGGCATTATCCCTTATATATTTCTGGATGGGAAGCATTATGTAAACACATTATTTAGCAGGAAAAACTCCTGAATAATTAATTACCTTTAACAGGTTTGAAATAGGGAATTTTTTCACCCTGTTTCACTGCGGAAATGACACCCATAAACTTCAATGGGAGAAAAAAAATGTTGTGAGTCAAAAAAAATTCGATGCTCGTCAAAAAAAATGTCACCAGTAGACTTTAATGCATTTCTGCAAATTTTCGGCACCGGCTGCGTATTTATGGTGTAGAAAAACAGGTTAAATTCGCCCATCCCTCGTTTGAAACCTCTTATCGTAATTGTTATGTGTATGGCCATTGTTAGTATCTGAACCCTTAGGGGCAAATTTATTAAGGGTCGAATAGTAAATTAGAATTTTCGATTTGTATATTTTGGTCAAAACTCACAAATTGGAATTGGGAATAATCTAAACTTGAAATTTAAATTTTGAGATCAAACTTTGAGACTGGGAACAATTCAAATTCGATTATTCGCCACCTAAAACCTGCCGAGTTCATGTGGAGGTCAATGGCAGAGATCCAGTGAGCCTTTTAGAGAAGTAAATAGCCTTCCTGACATTCAAGTTTTTTTTTTTTTGAGAGAAAAACTCGATTTGTACAAATCAAATATGATTAAAAATTTTTTGTCGGATCCATTAGATCGAATATTAGACATTCACATTTTTTCTTTAATAACCTCCCAGTCGAATAGTGAGTATATTCGAACTAAAAAAAAAATTCACATGAATTCGAAATTCGACCCTTGATAAATCTGCCCCTAAATGCGCAAAAGAAACCTTTGGCTGAAAGTACTATTACCATATCCCTTTTGGTCCTACAATGCAAATTGTGAGATTCGGTCTAATTACTTGTTAATTCTGAAGCAAGTGCATGTCATTCTGACACCCAAATAGAACTTCTTAGTGGTCATTATGACTTTAATAATATTTCAGCTGCAAGTGCCATAAAGACTAAGACATTCTAGTGGTCTTCTTGTAATATTGAGTAGGATAAACAATGATCTCCAGAAAAAAAAAGAAAATGAAGCAGCATGTTGTTAATATAATCTAACGAAGAATAATTATTGTCTCCTGAATATGTGGTTAGGCTGCAATGGTAACAATTTTGCCAAACTCATTCTACTCAAAGGGTTGACCCTTGCAGTGTATCACTAACATGGTGCAGTTAAACTGCATCATCAACTATTATATCCTGATTTCCAGGCATACACATACAAACAATTGGGGTCTGCACTTTAAATGCGGTTGAAATAGGAAAAAGCCAAAGTACTTCACAAACGTCACATCCTGAACAATGCGGTTAATCAACATAAGGTTAGAGAATGAAAAGGAAATCACCAAAATGTGTTTGTTTTCACAAATTTATGATTTAAGTTAAAAAAAAAAAAAAAAAAATGTAAGAAACTTAAATAATAACATTCACTACATTTTCCAAACAGAAGACACCCAACCCTCACAGAGGATGAGCTTAAAAACAATGGAATAAATGTTTTTACCAATGAAAAGGTACAAAAATAAAATAAAGAACAAGGGGCGAGAAACTAACACTAATAGGGATTACAATCTAAGTTCAGTCTTGCAAAATTGAGTCATATGCATATTGAATACATAAAAACATACATAACACATTCTAGAACCATTCTCACCGAAATAGCCATTTCTTTATGAAGAGTTAGTCTGACAGAACCAGCTCCTCTACCACTTACAGTGGGAAGCATTGCGGGGGTCCTATTTAAAAGGTGGTTTTATTTGACATTATAGAGCACCTCTATTTTCTAAACATGTTGTGCCAAGCTAAGCATAAATTTGTGGTTTTGTTTGTATTAATGACAGCAATGCAGCAGTTTAAGTACATGCAGTGTTGCAGGTCATGTTTGATTTACATTTTTTATAAGGATGCAAAGGAACACAGTCTGAGGTACCAGAACTTAAAGAGGAACTATTGCAAAACTGAAAATGTAATATAAGCTTCGCCATACTGAAATAAGAAACTTTCTAAATACAATCAATTAAAAATTCTGCATATTTTCTGAAATAATCAAGTTTATCTTCACTATTCCTCTCTCAGCATCTGTTTCTCTTCATTCAGGAGTCGGGTGTCAGATGAATTAGCCAATATATCTTATAGGGGGGCTCGTTTTGCCTAGAAGATGTATTAGAGACCACTCTATTAAAATCACCAGAAATCCTGTCGCTCTACACGCAGAATTTGTGCAAAAGGCAGTTATATTGTTAGATTTTGTTTGTACTGGAATCAGTTATTTGAGCGAGCTCTAATACATCTGCTACGAAAGATAGCCTCCCCTATAAGATATATTGGATCAGTCATCTGACAACCAACTCCTGAATGGAGAGAATGAAGAAAAACAGCTGCTGAGAGAGGAATAGTGAATATAAACTAGATTATTTCAGGAACAATGCAGAATATTTAATTCAGTATGAGGAAGCTTATAATAAATTTTCATTTTCGCAATCGTTCCCCTTTAAGGTGGCCATACACTGTAAAATTCACTTGTTTGGCAAGGTCACCAAACGAGCAAATCTTATTACGACAGGCTCACCTTGGGTGGGCAATATTGTGGTAATGCCATAGGGCCAGGGGATAAGTTGAAGCAAGGACCGCATCAATAACAGAAAAATCAAGCCTGCCAAATATTGGCCAGATATCAATCTGGAACATAAAAACGATTGAGGATTGCATTTGCTAATTGATGCAGTCCTCGTCCAATCGGTGCCTATTCTAGTTATTGTAATCCAATCGGTTGGCCCTAGGGCTGAATGATTGGATTAGCCTGTATTTGGTGGGCATATCGGGGGAAAGTTTTGTTTGATTGGCGACCTCACCAAACTAGCATATATAGCTTAAAGCTCCCCATAGACGCGACGATTCTTCTTGCCGAACGATTAGGGAAGCCTGACCAATCCTTCGAAATTATTGTGCGGTTAGTGGGATTCGAACGATCGTACATCTAACGATTTTTCGGCCGACATCTGTCAGGAAATTGATCGCCAGGTCAAAAATCTGTGTCGGTCCCAGTGCAATCTATCTATGTTTGCAGGGCCAAGCAGGCAGCTCCCCTTTGTTTTCCTGGCAAATTGGTCTTTTTAGTTGATGGTAAATTCGTACGATCGTTCTGAGAAGATCGTGGTCTCACGATCAGGATCTGATCTTTTAAAAATCTCAACATCTATGGCCAGCTTTAGTGTATGGCCACCTTTAGTCAGTCAACAGTAAGAAATTGATATCAGCAACTGTATAATCATCATCTTTAAAGGGGTTGTTCACCTTTGAGTTCACTTTTAGTATGATGTAGAGAGTGATATTCCGAGACAATTTGCAATTGGTTTTCATTTTTTATTATTTTTGTTTTTTTAGTGATATAGCTTTTTATTCAGCAGCTCTGCAGTTTGCAATTTCAGCAATATGGTTGCGAGAATAGGAGAGGGACTGAAAAGAAAGATCAGTAAAAAAAGATCAATAACAATACATTTGTAGCCTTACAGAGCATATGTTTATAGATGGGGGTCAGTGACCCCCGTTTGAAAGAGTCAGAAGAAGGCAAATAATTTAGAAACTATAACAAATGAAGAACAATTGAACAGTGGCTCAGAACTGGACATTCTACAACATACTAAAAGTTAACTTAAAGGTGAACCACTCCTTTAAGTAAGTAGGTGATGGCTATTCACATTCAGAAATCATGTACTTTCGGCACACACTCAGGATACAGATATGGAAGGGGAAAGGTTTTATAACATACCACAGTGTGTGTTTTTTTTTAAAAACAAATCTACATTCTTACTAACTGAATTTAGTGCAGCGTCTTTGCAATCCATCCATCCAAGGGGCACTGAGCAGCATCAGCAGCAGAAACCAATATATATTTAATTTAAAATGAATTCATCAGGCTGTGTTGGCTAAAATTGGCCAGATCAGACACTTCTGACAACACCAGCAGATGGTGCAGCTCCTTTGGGGCAAGACTACACTGCCGATTCCGCCTCGCTGAGCAAAATTTGCAGGCGTCACGTTGGATGTGACGGAACTAAGGTAAGTAATTCAATTGTCGCATCGTGTCGCTGCATTGATGCGACGCAACACGACTGTCGGATGCAGACGCTGCACCCAACAGTCGTGTCGCATCGACAATGCAACACGATCCGATCTGCCATTACTTACCTTGTTTCCGTCGCATCCGACGTGACGCCTGCGATTTTGCGCATTGCATCGGAATCGCCCGTGTAGTCCTGCCCTTAGAAAGTGCTTAATTGGATGACCACCAGTTGAAATCAATTGATTTTTCCACCACTAATTGATTTCAAAAGATTAGCAGAGAAAAAACACGTGTGTGTTAAAAGACTGGCAACTAGAATTTAAGTGTGTGCTAAACAGTTCTTCACTCAAATTCACTGTTGCATGCGCAATTCTACACTCACCAATAAATACTCCTTTATGCAGTCTGACAGGTGGAGGTTAGAGTTGACCTGTTTAAGAAGCACTTATGTTGATAGCTATAGTACGCTCAGCTAAAACATACTTATACAAAATATCTCTCAACAGAAAATGCACACTTTTTTAGGTGGAAAAGCACCAGTAATGTGAATTACAGGCTGCACCATATTAGCAGAGAAACATGATCAGTGAAAGACACTACTCAAACTTTTAAAGGAGAACTAAAACCCAAAAATTAATATGGTTAAAACTGCCATATTTTATATACTCAACTTCTTGCACCAGCCTAAAGTTTCAGCTTGTCAATAGCAGCAATGATCCAGGACTTCAAACTTGTCACAGGGGGTCACCATCTTGGAAAGTGTCTGTGACACTCACATGCCCAGTGGGCTCTGAGCAGCTGTTGAGAAGCTAAGCTTAGGGGTTGTTGCAAATTATCAAGCAGAAAATGAGGTTGGTCTGTAATATAAGATGATGCTACAGGGCTGATTATTAAATTCTGATGCTAGTTGCACTGGCTTCTGTGTTGCCATGTAGTAATTATCTGTATTAATTTGTGACATTTATACTGTATACTATGTGTACTGTATATTGTAAGTGGGTCCCTAAACTCATTAAGTGACAGCAGCACAGAACATGTGCAGTGAATCAGCAGAAAAGAAGATGGGGAGTTACTGGGGCATCTTTGGAGACACAGATCTTTACTAAAGGGCTGTGGTTGCCTTGGGCTGGTACAAAAACCCAACATATAATATACAATATTTCGATCCTACTTCTTTAGTTAAGTTTTAGTTCTCCTTTAAAAGAGCCTATGACTAAGTGTCCCTGGTAGACATGAAACTTGTCAGGCCTGGTTCTTAATTATGGAAAATAAAATGTAAGCTTTTTTAACTCTTTTACAATCTGAGTCCGGCTTCACTACTTCGTGGGTTCAGGCTTGTGCCAGACTCTTTTGAGATTTCCTGGTATTTGCTCCCCTTGCTGAAGGTCTGGGGCGTGTGCACCTGGGTCCACCGTATACAGTGGTAAGCTCAAACAATGCATCTAAACTTAGCATATGCTTGTTACATAATTGTATGCTTTGTACTCCTTTAAAGGGGAAGGAAACCTAGTCGGCGCAAACCCAAGGGGAAGGAAACCTAGTCGGCGCGATCTTCTTCCTGCTGTGAACGGCGCATGTGCAGTAGGATCATTTCGCCGGTACGATCTACTGCGCGTGACTTTTGGCGCATACGCAGTAGATCCGTACCGGCGAAATGATCCTACTGCGCATGCGCCAAAACGCCGTTCACAGCGGGAAGATCGCGTGGAAGAAGATGTAGTCTGTGAACTCCCTGGACTGGACCTGCGCAGAAGGGTAAGTAACAAGTTAGGGGCATTTGCCCAGCGGGACGGGTAGGCCAGGGGGGAGGAGGGGCAACAAACGAGTGGGGGGTTTGCGCCGGCTAGGGTTCCTTCCCCTTTAAGAGAAACCAGATTCTAGCAAGCTCTGCATAAGATGGAACATGTTGTTAGTCTGACAAACCCTTTGTGTGGCTTCTAGCATCCCACCCATATGATGTTAGAAAAGGGTATTTAGGCTGATTCTTGCTTACACAGACAGCTTGCATAACTCCATATGGCATGTTGTGGTTGGAACTCGCAAAGTCTTGATGGGGATGGTAAACTTAAATAGTATCTGGCTGTATGATATAACTAAAAATGGAGTTCTTATCCCTACCATTATCTTAGCCATAACACATCATTATTTTGAATCTTTTAAAGTGATACGAACACTAAAAATTTTCTTTTCAAAATATTAATCTACATTAAAATTTTAATGTTGACTGTTTTTTGCTGATAGCTCTGTAAGTAATTGTTAGTTGCAGTTCCTAAACCTGACTGTTTTGCTGACCTGACTGTTTTCCTTCTCAACCTGTCAGAGTTTCTAACGGACTCCTGCTGCACAAATATGGCAGCCCCCTCATAGAGGAACACGGGGGAAAGAAAGGTAATTTAAAAACATCAGGCAAATACTTTTATGGCAACATTATAAATAGCATTCAAAGACAATGTTATGATAGATATAAAAAAAGGGTTATTTTCTGATCTCAGTATC
Organism: Xenopus laevis; assembly: GCF_017654675.1. NCBI lineage: Eukaryota > Metazoa > Chordata > Amphibia > Anura > Pipidae > Xenopus > Xenopus laevis. The sequence continues at coordinate 99,034,722 of NC_054376.1, forward strand.
TCATTAAAGGGGGCCGTGTCCCCAGAAAAAAAAATTCTTCCAAATCCTATTTTATTACGATAGTCAAGCAAAATGAACTTTAATTACACTATATAAATTATGTGAATTTAGTTTCCTTCGGTCTGGGAACTCAATTATAACAAGAAGGCAGGAGCCATTTTGTGGACAGTGTTATTAAGGCAAGCCTTGCATCATCTCAGGATCTTGTTTGTGCACCAGAACGGGGGACCGGATGTCCATCCCCATGCACTGGTTACACTATTAGATGGTAAAGAGAGAGGGGGGGTGGAGTGCAGTGACATCTAGTAAGTGCTGAATGGAAAGTGAAAGTAGTTGCCTGCCCCACCTCTAGAGGAGGGGCAGACAATATTTGATTGACAGCTGAGATTTCTAACTTAGTTTACAACAGCTATGAATACTTTAATAAAAAATAAAAAAAAAAGAATTTGGATTTCATGTTTAATTTGAAAAGGACTTTAATTATATAGCTTTGGGTGACAGGTCCCCTTTAAATGGCATTTTTTGAAATATCGCAACGAAACCAAAAGAGAAGTGTGGTACAGTTAAATTAACAGTGGGACATCAGTCTTGGAAGAAGAAACTGTTTTGCCACATCTATTATGCTCCTTCTCTTATACAAATTAGAGGCTTGTTTGAACGAACATCACATTTAAAGGGGTTGTTCCCCTTTGGGTTAACTTTTAATATGATGTAGAGAGGGATATTCTGAGACAATTTTCAACTGGTTTTCATTTTTTATTATATGTGGCTTTTGAGTTATTTAGCTTTTTATTCAGAAACTCTCCAGTTTGCAGCAGGTCCAAATTACCCTAGCAACCATGCATTGGGGACTGGAATATGAATAGGAGAGGCCTGAATAGAAGGATCAGTAATAAAAAGTAGCAATAACAATACATTTCTAGCCTTACAGAGCATTTGTTTTTAGATGGGGTTAGTGACCCCCATTTGAAGGCTGGAAAGAGTCAGAAGAAGGCGAATAAAAGTTGCTTAGAATTACCCATTCTATAACAAACTTAAAGTTAACTTAAAAGGTGAACCACCCCTTTAAGGGTTTTTGTTGTCAGATGAGAAAAATGCCCAAACTGCCATTTGTTCCTGTGCATGCAGTCAGTGACATGAATAGCCATCCGCCTGTCAATAGAGTTTCTCTGCTGGCAGTGATACCACATTAGCCTTACTGAATTTAAAATACATGAATAAATGTACAAATATATCAAACAAATGATCATCTTCGAAAATAAATGACAGGACAATTATTTGTTAAAAGCAGAGTATTAAGAACTAGCCCCTGTTAAAGGTTTTCATGGCTTCAATGCACTGATAACAATTTAGTACTTACAAACCTAAAATGAACAGGCCGCATTCTTTACCCTGCTTCTAGCACCTCAATCACAGTGCCTTTATGGCATCTCCAGCTGCACACAACCTGCATTTAAAGGACCAGTAACCTCATAAAGTTAAACATTTTTTACCAGGGGAGGCCCATTTTTCAAAGGTTGAATTTCTAATTTTAAAACGCCCATGAACTTAAAATTCGAACAATCATACTGTCCCCACCCACCTTTTTCCTCTTCTGTACCCCTGAATTTACTTTACAAAATTGATAAAAAAAATTATTTACTAAGAAATTCGAACAATCTAAATGTATTATTAAAATCAAATTTTTCAGAAACTCGGGTGTATAGGATCGATCCGAAAACTCGAATCCCTGGACGTCTCCCATTGACTTAAACAGCGATTGGGCAGGTTTTAATTGGTGAATAGTTGAATTCGAGTTCTTAAAGGGCCAGGGTATGATAAATCTCGAAAATCTAATTTTTTTGAAAAACTTGAATCGAATTCCCTGGTCGAATTTGACAGTTTTGACCATAAAAAAAAAACCTAGAAAATTAAAATTTCTAATTTTCAATTTGAAACTTGATAAATCTGCCCCTTAAAGTCTGCATCTGCCCATCCAGCACCTACAAATAATTATTCATTCTACAGTTCTGTAGAAACCCATGAATGGCATTTATTTACCTTCTTGTAATCGGCTGATTTCATACATGCCAAGCAGATAAATGCCCAATGCTGCCTGTTCAGACTGCCATTGATTTTAATGGCAATCTCATTAACACACAGACCACTCAAAAAAGCATCTTTAGACCAGAATCCACCTATATGCACAGATATAGCTGGTTTTCCATAAGTCAACTACAGTCTGCACAGGCGGTATCTGTATCTACAGTGTGTGACATTACTAAGAACTTAAAACCATTGTATTCTACACAGTTTATCTGCTATGTAAAAAGAGTGCTTTACAGACCTATGTCAACTTGAATGGCTGCCCCTTGGCTACATAGTAGCATATTTAGATAAACTGCAGTAGTGCTTGTAAAGCAAATACACAGTTTTAATTAGTGCAAAGTAACAGTAAATTATATTGAAATTCATAGAAAACCTTTAACTTTTTTTGTGTTACTGATCCTTTAATATATACAACACAGACATGTTCCTGAGAGACAAACAAAAGAGAGAAGTTGAAAGAATGAAGGGTTAGATTTAACAGATGTGGAATACTTTACTGTGAGGTTCAGTGCAGTCAAAATTATCTACTCTATGCAGAACTCTAGTGAATACACAGACAAAGGAGACAATAAGGAGGTGGTTGAATCCCCCTTTTCACTGGCCACCAAATGGGGGGGGAGGAGCAATAAGCCACACAATCCTACAACAACAGAAAGTTTTTTTGTTCTGTAATCAGAATCAATTGGTGAATATCTGGGTTTCCTATAGAACACTGGTTCAGCTTCAATGCTAAATGGTAATTTGTCATGGGGCCTTTTCTGAATATAAAGCATCAGCCTTGTGCACAAAAAAATACATTGCCTCGTTTGTTTGTTTACATTTTTCCCTCAACAGTCACAATTTCTAAAATGAGAAGACACAATCACAAGCAAACATTTGCATGTGAACCACCATCCCATAAGGTCAGCGCATCTTTCCAAAAGCCATCAATACAAAAATAAATCAATCCCACAGCACCCTTTGTGTAAAGTTCTGTAACTCATTTTAAGAGGTGGTTGTCAGCTCCAGCTCTTAGTCTAGGGAAAGGAGAAATGTACTTGGTGGTACAGATGACCCAGCCCCAGTATTTTCTTTAAGAAAAAATAAATAAATAATACACAGCTTTTTTTTTTTTTTTTTACCCTCCTCCCCTACACAATTCCTATCTGTCATGAAGGTCAGTAGAATGCTCTTTGAGCATGTCTCAGTTGGCCACCAGCAAGCATCCAAACACTCTCCACCAGACATCCCCTTTAGTATTAGATATCCATTTAAAGACTGAAGTTTCCTGAGAGTGCTAATTCTCCTCGATTAAATTTAAATCCAGGTCTGCGAAGTCATGCTGGAAGAGCATTGCCTGGGGACAGGAAGCGTGATCTCTCCGGCCTCTCTCTTCGTCTCTAAGTGCCAGTGTGCATGTAGGAACAGGACTCCCAGAAGTGCAAGGAGACTCCCGATGACAAGCCGTAAGTGAAGAGGAGCTGCCTTCATCTAAGTTGTCCAAAAAACACATAGCACCAGCATTCTGAAAAACAAAACCAAAAACAGTTTTATTATAAGGAGGGAAGTCATTTCACACTTGGTGGTGCCAAATGTTAGGCACCCCCAAATTAATGTATTTATTCACAGAAAACTGCACCGGCCTGGGGTTATTCCAGCAAGCACCATGGACCGATCCTCTTCCAGCTTCTTCTAATTTCCTGGAGCAGACGCATGCGCTACAGAATGATATAGCCGGCTTTGTAGTTAAAGTTCTGCTTTTCACTCTAATGGGCAGCTTTAAGAAGAAGCCAGGAGAGGAACGCTCCGTGGTATGCACTGGAATAACCACGGGCCGGTGCTGTTTTCTGCTGATAGGAGCACCGGCCCGGGGTTTCAGGTAAGTAGATACATTCACTTGAAGGTGCTTAACATTTGGCACCCCCAAGTGCAGGATGACTTTCCTTCTCCCTTCAGGGGGAACTATCTCGAAAATGAGAATTTAATACAAGTTTCCTCATACTGAAGTAAGAAACTTTCTAAATACAATGAATTAAACATTCTGCATTGGTTCTGAAATAATCAAGTTTATGTTCACTATTCCTCTCTCAGCATCTGTTTCTCCTCATTCTGTCTTCAGGAGTTGGCTGTCAGATGAATGATCCAATATATCTTATAGGGGGGGGGCTTCCTTTACTAGCAGATGAATTAGAACTCACTCAAATAACTAATTCCAATTCTAACGAAATAGCTGCCTTTTTGCACAAATTCTGCATGTAGAGAGACATGATGTCTGGCGATTTTAATAGACTGAGCTCTAATAAATCTTCTAGGCAAAAGTAGCCCCCTATAAGATATATTGGACCATTTATCTGACACCCAACTCCTGAATGAAGACAGAATGAGGAGAAACAGATGCTGAGAGAGTGATAGTGAAGATGAACTTGATTTCAGAAACGACACAGAATTTTTAATTAACTTTATTTAGAAAGTTTCTAATTTCGGTATGCTGAAGCTTATATTAAATTTAAATTTTCGCGATAGTTCCCCTTTAACATGCAAACACATTTGGAATGCTAGAGCCAATTCTCTACTATGCACTTTACCTGGTTCATCTTGTAGAAATCCAAAGAAGGACGGTGCCATCGTGTATCCTCTTCATGCCTCCTTTTAATTCCGCACTTTCTGGTATCCAAGTCACAAGGTTGTGATTGGCTGCGTGGCAGACACTGCTGCCGCCATACCATCTCTGGTGTTGACGGTGGAGAGCTGCTGGTTGAAGGAAGGAACCGTCCTGCCTCTTTGATGAGTACAGGTGAAAGTGAAAACCGACGCTGCAATGGGAAGCAGCTTGGCCCTTCTGAGTTCTCCCAAAATACACTGGTTGGTGAAAGGGTATATGGGCCTGGTGACTCTCGGCATAATGCCAGGCTGAAGAAGGGGGGGCTGTTGGCTTGGATGCAGCGTATAGAGGCACTGGGGTCATGTTGAAACCTGAGACTGGAGACCCCTTGGGATGGGCTTTGAGTCTGCACTGCCAGAACTGCTCCAACACCACCACTGTTACATCTCCTCTTGACAGGAGTCCAAACCTTAGAGCCACTAGGCCGCCAAACAGGCCTCCAGCGAGATAAGTCCTCTGGCACAGAAAGAGATCTACAGTGTCTTTTGGTAGGTGGAGCTGGAGGAGCAGCTGAATTGCCAGCCTCGGGTATATGGGAAGGGCTTCTACGGTGCGGTGAGTTTTCCCTGCTTAAAACAGGAAAATGAAGGCTCAAACTGGAATGGTGATGGCAACCAAGTCGGATTCCGTCTTCAAGTTCAATTCTTGGACAATGACTAATAAGTCCCCAAGAACGATCTTCTGCAAAATAAGACAGATTTATTAGCACTAGCCTCTTGTAATCAGTGTGCAATATATTATATTAAATGATACTAACAGTTGCAAGTTATTTTGGTCTTCCTGGCCCTGCTACTTATAAATGACTCTCCTTGCTCCTTGAGTTGATTGTAAAACATAAACAGACTTTTTCAATTGCTTTCTATCTTTTATTTTTTACGGTTTTGACAAACTTTAAGTTTAAAGTTTGTGTCTCAATTTGGCAGCTCAGTGATCCAGGAAAATTCTGAACTGTTACTGTTGGATTACGTGTGGTTTTTGAGTTATTTAGCTTTCTATTCAGCAGCTCTCCAGTTTGCAATTTCAGCAATCTGGTTGCTAGGGTCCAAATTACCCTACCAACCATGCATTAATTTGAAGAAGAGACTGGAATATGAATAGCAGTGGCCCTGAATAGGAAGATGTAAAAAAAAAAAAGTAGCAAGGACAATAAATTTGTAGCCTTACAAAGCATTTGTTTTTAGATGGGTCAGTGACAGTGAAGAAGGGAAATAATTCAAAAACTATATAAAAGAAAAAATGAAGGCTGATTGAAAAGTTGCTTATAATTGGCCATTCTTAGCATACTAAAAGTTAACTGAAATGGAGCCACCCCTTATATTATTTACCAGTTGCATTTACCTCACTGTTGTTCAGGTTAGTTGGATTAAGTTCGCTCATCTCTATTTTCGAAGTTTCTCAGATTCACAGAAGGATTTATCAGTGCATTTAGATCAGCGCTTTAAATAGGACGTTTCTAAAATATTTAATTGTTTGCCCTAGAGCAGGGGTGTCCAAACTTTTTGCAACGAGGGCCAGATTTGGTGAGGTGAAAATGTGTGGGGGCCGACCATTCAGCCTGACATCCATTCAGAGGTAGCTATCTTGCGATCAGGATCATTCACTCCTGGAGATGGACACGTACACGGCGAGTGGAGTCTGTTTTGGACTTATTCTCCGCTCCTCATTTAAACAAGATATTGCATAGCCGTAATATTTGGGCACATGATTAGTGAAATGATGTGCCACTTGGTCTATACTGCTGCCCGTGTGCTGAAGGTGTTAGCAATAGACACATACTGGCACGTAGTGACGCACCGCACTCGCATACGTCTTTAGTTTACTGCACTGGCACATCAGTACTTCTATTGCACCTTCAGCCCTAAAGCAGTATGCAAGAGCGGCGCGTCACTACCTGCCAGTATGTGTCTATTGCTAACACCTTCAGCACACAGGCAGCAGTATAGACCAAGTGGCAGATCATTTCACTAATCATGTGCCAAAATATTACGGCTACGGCTATGCAATTACTGATTGCATCATGCTGGGGGGCCACATTATTATTAATTTCATGATGGAGGCTGAGGGCCGATGTAAATTTGAAAACGGGCTGCAATTGGCCCCTGGGCCTGACTTTGGACATGCCTGCCCTAGAGCCACTCCATTGTTACATTTGCCTTTTTCTGCAGAATGAAACAATCTACCTTGTAGTATTTAACTGTATTTTGCATCACCACAACGTTTCATGGTAAGTATGCTGTGTGCTATGAGGGCAGTGTTAAATTTGCACAACACTTTATTTTCAAGTCTCATTTCACCACAAAATATTTAGGGGGTTATTTATCAAGGTCCAAATTTATCGCAGTATAATATAAAACTTTGAACAACTCTGAATTCCCGAATGGACCATGCTTATGAAGACAAAAGCCGAAAAAATAGGGTCGGGCAAACTTTGTAGCTTTCACTGAAAACTCCAAATTGTTCGGAGTTTTGAGCAAAAACTACTTTTTTCTGAGTTTTTTGCACAGAAACCACAAAATTATCAGCTATCAGTACGGACATCAACGCAGACACTGGAACCTTCCCCATTGATTTATACCACTGCCGGGGTTTCGGATTAAGAGTTTTTAGACCATTGGACTTTAATAAATCTCGAAAAATTTGTAGTTTTTTTTTTGCTCCAAAAACTAAGAATTATTCGAGTTTCGGATATTCGGAGTTGATAAGTAACCCCCTTAATAACTTAAGTAGCTTCCTGCTGTTAGCGTGCATAAGAGATCTAATCCAATTGGTGCACAAGCACCATGTGATCAGTCTAGAGCAAACATGACTAGAAGAATAGCTAAATTCAGCTACAAATAGTGTTTTTTTTAAAAATTTGAATAGAATTTTGACTATTCCCTAGTCGAAGTACACACAAAATAGCTCGAAATTCTAATTTTTTTCATTTGAAAATCCACCTCAACCTTTGATAAATCTGCCCCTCAGTGTAACAGAATACCAAGCCACAAACTATATATCAATGTTGTCTAGTCAAGAAAGGAGGCTTCCACCAGAAAAAGGATTCAGCTGAATTCAAAGGCAATATATTTTATATCGATTTGTATTTTTTTTCTGCATCTTCTCATTAAGAGAAATTAAGTTCAGCATAGAATGTGTAGACATTATACACCATCTATTTTGCACTTTTGTACCAGTTCAGTGCCACCACAACTCTTAAGAGTCAGTAGTTTCCCATATTATTTTCTGCTGATTCACATAAGATGCACTGGGTTGTTGTTCCGAGATACCCGAGATTTGGGACTGACTTACAATATACAGTATATATGCAATGTCAAATTCATGATAGCAGTTAACATTAGGAATTAATTCAGATCCACATTACATGGCAGCATGGCAGTGCAATCTGTCATAACAGTGCAATCTGTCAGTTCCCCTTTTGGTCTATCAAATTTCTGGTTGGCTAAGCCAGGTCTTAAAGGAACAGTAAGATCAAACAATAAAAGTGGTTTCAAGTAATACAAATAGAATGCAGTGTTGCCCTGCACTGGTAAAACGGCTGTGTTTGCTTCAGAAACACTGCTATTGTTTATATAAATAAGCTGCTGTGTAGCAATGGGAGCAGCCATTCAAAGTAGAAACGGCTCAGGTTACACAGCAAATAGCAGATAAGCTCCATAGAACACAATGGTGTTATCTTGTATCCAGTGTTGGACTGGCCCACCAGGAAAACTCACGGTGGGCCCAGGTATCAGTGGATCCTCATGCTGCTAAACATTTAGCTTATTTCATGGCCATTCCCTATTTCTATGAGTACAAAAGGCCAAATAGATGGAAAATATAGATTATAGTATTTAAAGAAAAAAAAGACTAGGAGAATAGAGGTTGAGTGAGGAGAGAACGAATAACAGTTCTGAGAGGGGCCTCTGATCTAAGGTTTTTGGGCTAGCCCCTGGTGTCCCAGTCCGACACTGCTTGTATCCACTATTTAACCTGTGCCATATAGCCTTTTTTCAATTGCTACACAGAGGCTTGTTTATAAGAACTATAGTAGTGTTTCTGAAGCAAACAGAACAATTTTACCAGTGCAAGGCAACACTACATGATATTTTGAATACTTTAAAACATTTTTTTTTTGTGTTACTGTTGCTTTAGCAGTAGATAGAATAATAGCAAACCAGTACCATTGCTTGGGCTGCAGGAGCTTAAAACAGCAGCCTCAGAGGGGAAAAAAAGGACATTTTGTTGGGGTGAAAGAATGTAGGGACACAAGAAAAGCAGAATGCAAGAAAGTGAATGAAGGTTTGCAGAGAAATTAAAGTCCACATGAAAGTGGAAATACATACAAATATGAAGTGGAATGGAGAGCACAAAAATTGGAAAAAGTAGAGTTAGGAAGGACACAAGAAGGCAAAGGGTAAGGGAAGAAGAATAAGAAATGGGAAACAAGATAAAAGAGCAGTAGGGAAACTGAGAATATAGAAAGTAGAACCTCTCGTTATATAATGCGCTAGGGGTGCCGATCCACTGCTTCTTGATGTCATTCTTTTTTTTCATTGAAAGTGTATGTCTGGCAGTGGTTAAGTATTAGGATATACTACATGTCAACAGTGGCCCGAAACAATGGGTGGGTGGCCACGAAGTTTAGAACATAAAGTCCTAATATATAGATACTGTCATGGGAAAAAATGTTTTTTTTTTTTTTTAAAATGCATCAGTTAATGGTGCTGCTCCAGCAGAATTCTGCACTGAAATCCGTTTCTCAAAAGAGCAAACAGATTTTTGTTATATTTAATTTTGACATCTGACATTGGGCTAGACATATTGTCAGTTTACCAGCTGCCCCCAGTCATGTGACTTGTGCTCTGATAAACTTCAGTCACGCTTTACTGCAAGTTGGAGTGATATCACCCCCCCCCCCACCTACAAACAGCATAAAAACAGAACATTGGGAAGGTAACAGATCCTTAACACAAGATAAAAGCTGCCTGGTAGATATAAGAACAGCACTCAATAGTAAAATACAGGTCCCACTGCAACACGTTCAGTTATATTGAATAGGAGAAACAACAGCCTGTGAGAAAGCAGTTCCATCCTAAAGTGCTGGATCTTTCGGAAAGCACATGACCAGGCAAAATGACCTAAGATGGCTGCCTACACACCAATATTACAACTAAAAAAAATACATGCGCTGGTTCAGGAATTAAATTTTATATGGTAGAGTGAATTATTTGGTGTAAATAGTGTAATTTAGAAATAAAAACGACATCATAAAAATCATGACAGAATCCCTTTTAAAAACAAGGATGCACCAAGGCGGAACCCAGGATTTGGTTCAGGATTCTACAAAGTCCTACCACCTTCTCCAGGATTAAGGTATCCAAAGTGTTCAGCTGAACCATATCCAAAACTTCTGGAATACTTCTTTTAATATGACAACTTTTGTTCACAATTGCAAATTGGGGTTCAGATTCAACATGGGGCAAATCTTTTATAAAGGATTCAATATTCGGTAAATGCAAAAGAATATGGTTTAGGTGCATCCCTTCTAAAAAAAAAAATAAAAAATACTAAAGTCACAAACACTTTGCATGCATAATATCAACACGAAGCATGCAAAATGTCAATAGAATTGTTTACAAGCTGCAGGTTGTCACTTGACTTCTAAAAAGTGTGTACAACCCCCTCCCCCAAACATTCTTCACTTTTTGTTTGGTTTGATGAAGAGCCTATATTTTACCTGACACAAAGTGGTAAGGGCTGCTGCACCCTTCAGGATCTTGATGGTCAGGCAATGGCTGAGAAAGTACAAGAGAGAAAAAGAAAGACATCAGAGTTGCAAGAAAGATAACATAAGACATTATTTACCTTGCATTGGCAGTGTTGGGCTGAGTTAATGGGACAGAGACAGGATGGTCTGGGACTAGAACCTCTCCATTGTCTAATTGTGCCAGGCATGCAAGTAGAAAAGGACATAAACTAGACCAAAGCAAGTTGTGGGTGCACAAACATGCTATGGCTATTTAAAAAGGGTAAACTAACTTTGAAATATTTTAACATTCAAATACAGTGATGTCATGTTTGTAATGAAAGGAATGCGTTAAGAAGACCCTTGTCATGCTTCCAACATTTTCATACATACTGTACATCTGTTTATACTAATTAGAACTATGAATACCCTAAGAGCAAGGCCAGACATGGCGTATTTGCGGCGTTTTTACGTTGTGTTTTTATAAAAGAACAGCCAGGCATAAATAATCATAAACTGCACTACCACTGAAACTAATGGAAAACGCACTGTTTCAATTCACACAGGGAGCTTGCAAACTGAAATCCGCCACAGGACGCCAGTATTGGCGGGGGGGATTTTTTTTAGCAGAAACGAGAATACTTCAAGAAACTACCAAATCAATAGACTCGATGGGATCTGCATGTTTGAAACCACACTTTGCTTAAATACGCAGCGTATTTTAAATATGGCGTCCAAATTCTCAATGAGAAGTGCATGTTGGTAAAAGAATCCTACGTGCTGAAAAACACATGTTGGTTTCAGTGACGTATTTACACCTGACTTTTTTTTTTTATAAAAAACGCAACGTAAAAACGACGTCTGGCCTTGCCCTAAGTAGATTAAAATAAACAGAATACCAACTCTGCCTAGAACTATTACGTCCTGTATACATAAATGAGTGAGCGCTACCATAGAAAGCCCTCTTCAGGGGTAAGCTAACCACAAAATCAAAATTTTCCTAATAAAAAAAATATAATTGAGTAAAATTCCAATATATGCTTATTAACCCTTTGCCAGCCAAGCACTTACGCGCATGTGCTGGCAGGCAAGGGCTTTAAGTGCTAAGAACGTACCTTGTATGTTCTTGGCAAAATCAACGCTGTACTCTGCATTGGCAGCTTTAGCTGATTCTGCAGAGCCTTCGCAGCATTAACAGCACCCTGGGCAACGAGGCTGGGGGGCTGTCATGTCGGTCCTGCGATAGGATTGTCTTGTCGCAGGGCTGACCTAAAGGAAGCAGACGCATCAAATTGTGCATCTGTTTGCTCATCTGCTTCCTCCTTCTTACCTCGTGTTCCTGCCCGCGCACTTCCCGTTTGCCGAGACTCTGCAGACACGCTTCTCCAGGACCCCTCCAGCCATCAGATCGTCCAGGAACGGTAATCGGCCTTTATTTACACACACTTACATACATTTATACACTCTTACACACATATTTTAGTAAATATTCTTTTTGCAGTTTTTATTTTGCATTTATATACACTTATATGCACATATATACACACTTACACACGGTCACACAACTTTTGGAAGTGTATTATCCAGTAACTGCAGTACTCTGATAATTATGATGATTATTCCATATTATAATTTTATTGGCTCATTAGCTCATGTAGACAAAAAATGGCAACGTTTCGGGCCTCACAGGGCCCTTTATCAAGCCTCAACTTTTGGAAGTGTACACACATTTTATTTTTTTTACATTTCATTTTACCAATTTGTGGTTTTTTTACCCCTAAAAACTGTTTATTTTGGCAGTGTGACTATTGGGTAATCTATTTTGGCCATTATTTTGTTATTTCATTGATTTACACAATTTTTGTGGTTTTATTGCAATTGTATCCCTGCATTGTTGTTCCTTATGTATCTTTAGTATAGTTTTGCTGTTTGGTGCTTTGGTATAGAAAGATTTATTTAACTTTGTTTGATCCGTCAGAATATGTACTCCAAAAATATTTATAGTTTGGGGGTCTTACAACACTAACGCATAATCGGGGCTCTGTTTTCAGCAGCTGAGTTGGCCAGCGTGAAAATTCATATGAACGTTTTTCATTTGGACATTGAACTATTCAGTAGACCTCTGATGTCCATATTCAGGGTGATCTTTGGACGCAAAACATTGTGTTCTATAAATGAGGCAAACTACAACATTTTTAGGTGATTTTCAGAAATGTTGTAAAAACCTCTACGTTTAGAAAAGCTTTGCAGTTTGGTGTAGAAAGAGGTTTTTATCTATGTTGGATGTCAGAATGTGTACTTTCCAAAAATATATGGTTTTGGGGGGGGTCATTGTGCTGTTAGGGTCTTGTGGCACATAATACACAGTCACGGGTCTTTGTTTACAGAAAGCGAATCGGCAGCAGAGAAAATTCATATGCACTATTTTTATTTGGGGTCCGTACATGCCAGCTGCTTTGGTAAGAAAAGGGAGGTGCAACTGTGAACTTCTCTGGTTCCAAAAAGAGCAATTTCCCAACAATGAATTGTTGACTGAAATTGCCATCATTATTTTCCCAAAACAGTAGCAGAAAAAAACATTTACTAGCCTTAATTGAGATTGCTAATTTTGAAAAACATTCATGGAGAAATAGAGACTAATCTGGCAATGAAATTCTTATCTAAATCATTTGTGCACCTGCTATAGTGGAATTTCTAAACTAAGCATGACAGTGTTGATGGTTACTCTCTACCAGCTCCATTGATTCTAGCCATAGCTCCAGCAATGCTGGGTCAAGCACCACCTGCTATGCAGCATGCAAAACCATTATAGTATTAGAACTGCTAAAGTATGACAGTGGAAGGGGATATGGAGAATTATGGTTATGGATCTAAAGCCAAGAGAGAAATCTGCAGATCCTTAAAACTGGAGTTAAACTGATAGATTCGTATGAGATTCAAACTTGCCATACACACAGCTTGCCAAATTGCACACACCGGCCACCTTATCAGATCGCAGATATATAAGTTGCAATATAATTGCAAACAGGGTCTGTTGGGTTTTTTTTTTTTGTTGCCTGGGGGTTCTACACAAATGGGTGGAGTGTGAAGCAAGTCCAAAATTGAATAGATTAATGAACAGGACAATCTCCTGCTCACCTTTATTAAAGGAACAGTTCAGTGCACAAATAAATACTGGGTAAATAGATGGGCTGTGCAAAATTATAAATGTTTCTAATATAGTTATGTCAGCCAAAAATGTTATCTATAAAGGCTGGAGTGATCTGATGTCTAACATAACAGAACCCAACTTTCTGCTTTTCAACTCTCTAACTCCGCAACTTTAAGGGGGGCCACATGTTTAGTGAGTTAGTAATTGATCCTTAGCATTCAGCTCAGATTCAAAAGCAACAGTTATGGCTAGTGATGGGCGAATTTATTCGCAGGCGCGAATTTGCCGCCAGCGAATAAATTAGCAATATTGACGTGAAAATTTATTGGCAAAAATTCGCCAGCGTAGAAAAAAAATAAATGTGATGCCGGCGCTGGCTTTGACGCTGCCGTCAATAAACGGATGCCCATTGACTTGAATTGTCGCAGGAGTCAAAATTGCTGATTTGTGTTTTTTTCGCCAGTTTCACGAATTTAGCGGGAAATTTGCAAAATTCGTGTAGAAGTGAAACAGGACAAATTCGCCCATCACTACTTATGGCCCATGTGGACTAAAAGATTGAAGCTCTAAAAGGAGTTGTTTTGGTTCAGCAGCCACAAACATAAAATAAATGCCTTCACTCATAACTGCTTAGGTTAATTTATTTTTGCATTATTTTAAGCAACACTAATTTAAGCACAATTTAAGGTCATCAGGCACATATAGGAATGCATGATTTGCATAAGGCAAACAGATTCTACATGCTGGAAAACTGGACAGACACATATATAACCCTGCAAATCTAGAATGGCCACAATTAACACAGCAAAATCAGGCCACGGATTTACGGATTTTATTCATACCAAATACCGCTACTACTTGTTGGTGGTTTTTGCTCCAGAGGACATGTGTCAGCACACTTTTGTAGATTAACATGACACTGACATTCATTTAATAATCTCTCTGAAATCACCACACCCTTTCTCTTAATGGTAAAGAAAAGCATAATTTCAAGCAACTTTGCATAATACATCAATTAAAAAATATGCAGACTTTTCATCATTTTTAATTGTTTGGAGAAGTTCCCTAAGCCTGGCCCTCCTGCTCTCCTGATCTCTCCGACTACTTTGCTGAGCTGGCTGACTACTGTTGCTTTGTATCAGCAGCCATCTGTCTTTAGCCTGCATCCTCCAAACCCCACAGTACAATGGAACATCACAGTGCAATGCATCAGAGTTTAGTCCCTCCTTCCCTGCCAGAATTTCAAATGATGCAGAAAGAGAAGAACTGTTAAACAGCTGGATTTCAGCATAGAAAATGGCATTTATTCATACTTTTTGAAAAAACAGGTAACTATGATGGGTATATTAGGGGTTTCTGTGTTATGTGTGCCTCTTTATCAAATTTTGGTTTGGAAGCCGGAGTTCCCCTTAAAAAAATTAACACTGCGGCATACTAAGTACTCCAGTCTATTGGTAACATTTACTTAGCTTTAAAGGAGAAGTAAAGCCTAAAAAATAGATGACTAGAAACTGTGTATTTTCTTTATTCAGCTTACTGTACCAGTTCAGAGGTTCAGAAGCATTATAATATTAATACATACTGACCCTCAGAGCAGCTGACTGTCTTTGATGTTGTTAGGGCATTTTTTGCAAGTCCGTGGGTAAAAGTGGCCATAGACACAAATATCCGTTCGTTTGGCAATTCGCCAAACAAACGGATCTTTCCCTGATATTCCATTGACGAGCATGGCTATATCGGGGGGTGTAATCTGAACGTTCGGCCGTATGCGCAATGGGCTCCGGCGGGATCGGCTGGAGGAAAGATGCCAGCACTCTACACACACGATCTGAAAATCGTACGAATCGTCGATTCGTACAATAGGATCTGTGTGTCTATGGCCAGCTTTAGCCCAGACTTCTTGTTTTTTGAGCTACTGCTAAAAAGCTAAGCTTAGGTGGTCATCAAAAAGTATCAGAATAAATAATAGTATACTTATATTGTGTATTGTGAGTCAGTCCCTTACTTAAGTAACAGACATTAGTCCAGAGAGCATTCACTATGAAGCACCAGAAAAGAAGAAGAGGTACTGGGGCATATTTAGAGGCACAGATCTTCACTGCTAAAGGGTTGTGGTGATCTTGGGTTGATTCAGAAGTCCAAAACAGAAGGTGTAACATGTCTAGACATTCCTGTGACGAAAAGTCACATGATTTTAAGCATTAAGATTCGGTTTGGCCGAATACCAAACTGAATCCTGGATTCGGTGCATCACTAATAAAGATATTTGTCAACCCCAATAAAAACAGCAAGTATGAAAACACTTCACTGTGTACTACACTGGAAAATTCAGAGGGTTGGTACAGTAAACATTTGGAAATATTGCAGAAATGTTCAAACTTATGACTAGCTTAAACAAGTTGTTTTATCAAACTGATTTTTGTTGGAGTTCCTTTAGTGTACTGGCAGTAGTGGAGATGTGTCTAAAGTTGTAAATCTGCATTACCTTGGGCAAGATATCTCCCAAAAATGCCTTCCCCTTGCCTAACAGCAAGTAAAACATATTTGTGGTGATCCATATTAAATGGGTTGTGCACCTTTGAGTTAACTTTTAGTATGATGTAGAAAGTGATATTCTGAGACAATTTGCAATTGGTTTTCATTATTTGTTTTTTTTTTTAATGTATTTAGCTATTTATTCAGTAGCTTGCCAGTTTGCAATTTCAGCAGTCTGGTTGCTAGGGTCCCAATTACCCTAGCAACCAGGCAATGATTTACATAAGAGACTGGAGTATGTATAGGAAAGGGCATTAATAGAAAGAATAACAATACATTTGTAGCCTTACAGGGCATTCATTTTTTTAGATAGGGGTCAGTGACCCCCACTTGAAAAAAAAGGCAAAATAATGACAAAACTATAAAAAAAACAATTAAGACCAATTGAAAAGTTGCTTAGAAACTGCTATATCATACTAAAAGTTTATTTAAAGGTGAACCACACCTTTAAAATGCCAGAAAATGCCTTGTCTGCCAGTACCCCAAAGCTCACCATAGACGTTAAGATTTTTCTTTCCTTAACGACCGATTTTAGTGCGATCCGACAAATCTGTCAAATTAATGTGAGGTTAGCGGGCACTGAACGATTGTGCATGTAGCGATTTTTTGTCCGACATTGGTCAGGAAATTGATCGGGCAGGTTAGAAGATTTTCATCGGTCACAGTGAAATGTATCCATTGTCCAATTGTTTGCTGGGTCAAGCAGTCAGCTACCCACGGTTTTCCTGGCTTCAACTAGACAATATTGCTTGAAATTGTCTTGTACATTTAAACAAAGTTTCAAGATAAGCCACTTTAAAGAGGCTATAGTGCAAGGAGCACTGATTAGGTATAGCCAGGGCCATCAGGGTGGGACAGAGGGAGAGTGCCACGGGGGAAGAGTTGGTTCAATTTTCTCCCCACTTTCCTTATTTGACAGGGTCCACTGCCCAGAGGGCCATGGTAGGTGGTGGGCCCTCTGCAAGTGGTGTGGGGCCCCAGGATTTTTGATGGCAGTCCTATTATAGTACAAAGCTTATGCTAAACTGCAACTGTGATAAAAACACTCCATTCAACACCGCTACTGAGTGAGTGGGATGAGCAGTTTTCTGAGATAACTGGTAAAAACATAATATACATTTTTACTTATGGTGAGACTAATCCTACAAAGACACCAGAGTGCAAAAATAGAGAACAATACTCTTGGGTTTGTTGTCTATAAATCTGGCACAAAGTTAAAAAAAAGTTACTTAACACCTCTGATTCCCATATATAAACAAAGGAACCATTTACATGACCCTGTTAAGTCACCTACATATAAAAAGCTGTATCATGAACGTCCTTAAATTAAACATGGAACTGAAATTTTTTTCATTTTTATTTAAACACCCATACCGGTTATAAAGGTGTTTAAATATCCGAGCTGTCAATCAAATATTACGTGCCCCACCCCTTATGCCTGAGGCACAATGCTGCTCTATTACAAATTCCAACAATCTGCAGCATTTTATCATGATGTTAATGCGTGATGAGAGGTGTAGTCCAACAATCATAAGAGGTTTAATTCTTAAAGCAACACCGCACAATAAAATGTCTTGTTAGCACCAGCAGCCCTTATGCATCAAGAAGATCCTACAATGAGAAATGTGCCCTCTCTGTTTACAACTGACTTCGCTTTCTTTTGTAGTTTTTTCCGTAGTGTCTTTAGCTTTATACTGAAGCAGCAATTTTGAGGCAGCAGCAACCTGACCACCAGAATATTTTCATGACATCAGTCACAACGAATGGACTGGTTCTGGGGCTTATTGCAACTAGACATGGTGCTGTAAAAGAAACTAGATTATGGAATTCACATTACTGAATTTAGATCACACCAATCATTTTATTACTAAGTTTATGAGTTTTATATAAAGGCACCATAACTGGTAGCAAAGCGATAATATTTCTAAACCTACAGAGCAATACTCAAAGCTTACAAAAGCAAAAGTTTCCAATTTAGGTTTATGTCCTATATAGGGGAATGATGGTTGAGATAAACTGAACATAAGGTATAATTTCTGAATCTGGGTTTCCTTTTAAACTTTGATTTTAAACACTGCATTTAGCACTTTCCACAAGGATAGTGTGCATAAATGTATAGAAATTCCTTGACTTCATCTTATTGCTTTCCTCAAGTCAGAACATGAAGTATGGATATGGTATGGAAGAATGGAAGACTGACAGAACACCTTACCAGACTTATACTGAAAGACTTGCATTTTAGATCCTCCAGACTTTGTTTCTGCAATTGTTCTGTAATCATTGAGATCATGATGGCCAGGTCTGGCTGCTCATTTGTCGTTTTAGTAACGGTTATAGCACATGATGGCCCCTTAAGTGCCAGGATCTACTGGGCCTGACCCAAGAGGAAGCTCAAATCGACCCCATCACTCCATCCTGCATGAGCCAAATACACATACATATCAGTAAACAGCCTTACAATTCTGCACATTTAAGATAAGTAGCAACAAGTGACATTCCTGGGATGATGCAAGAGTTTTATTTTCGTAAGTTAGTCCAGAAACTGGAGAGGACTGATGATTAAGAAGTCTACTTTACCTAAAGGTAATATCTGGACAGTAAACCAGCAGATCAGGAATGTCCAATTTATATCCTGAATTCTATTTCCTAGCATCACCAGAGATATCTGGCTGTTATTATATATTATGAATTCACTATTGTAGTAAAACATGAATTCAAAGACTGCAACATTGACACCTTTCCAATATATATTTTTATGACACTGCTAGTGTGGACGTCTGTCTTAAAAAAGGGACCTCATTTCCTAACAATAAACAAATTGGTTTATTAATGACTTCATTTATTCATGCATATTACTAACAAACTACCTATTGCCAAAACACAGTTCTGTTTCTGGTCTCTGTACCTTTGCTATGCTTTCAGATAGCAGAACTGGAAATTGTTTAAAACTGCAATGTGTTAAAAAAAATGATGATGGTGATTTTAGATTGTAAGCTCTGTTGAGACGGGTCCTCCATACCTCCCACACAGATCAGTTTTTGTATGCAATCTGTATATTTCATGTATACACCCAGTTAACTGTACAGCCCTACTGAATACAGTGGCACTTTAAAGGGATACTGTCATGGGAAAAAAATGTTTTTTCAAAATGAATCAGTTAATAGTGTTGCTCCAGCAGAATTCTGCATTGAAATCCATTTCTCTAAAAAGCAAACATATTTTTTTTTTTATATTCAATTTTGAAATCTGACATATTGTCAATTTCCCAGCTGCCCCAAGTCATGTGACTTGTGCTCTGATAAACTTCAATCACTCTTTACTGCAAGTTGGAGTGATATCACCCCCATCCCTTTTCCCCCCCAGCAGCCAAACAAAAGAACAATGGGAAGGTAACCAGATAGCAGCTCTCTAACACAAGATAACAGCTGCCTGGTAGATCTAAAAACAACACTCAATAGTAAAAACCCATGTCCCACTGAGACACATTCAGTTACATTGAGAAGGAAAAACAGCAGCCTGCCAGAAAGCATTTCTCTCCTAAAGCGCCGGCACAAGTCACATGAACAGGGGCAGCTGGGAAATTGACAAAATGTCCAGCCCCATGATTTGAAAATTGAATATAAAAAAAATCTGTTTGCTCTTTTGAGAAATGGATTTCAGTGCAGAAGTCTGCTGGAGTAGCACTATTAACTGATTCATTTTGAAAAAAACATGTTTTCTGATGACAGGATCCCTTTAAAAATACATGTTAATAACCATTCAAATTTCTATGTTTAATATATATATATATGATCACAACATGACATAGGCCTCAGAGGCCAGGCAAAAATAGAATGGCAGAACAGGAGCTAAATTGTATGTTTTGCAATGGGTGCACTGTACATATTAGTAAATAACACCAGCAGCAGCTTTATTTATCTGCCAACTATATGAAAGCTCTAGAAAGCTGACGTTGTGTTTGAAGGAGGATGGGGAAATGTATATGTCACCCATTCACGTCAAGGTAGTTGTGCTGTCTGATAGTAACATATTAATGTGCAAAAACCAAACTGCTACGCTGAGGGCAACAGTGGGGCCCGCTGTCCTGTGACTGCATCTCTAATGTGGGAAATAAAGAGTTAACGGTGTGTTTATCTACCTCTTCAGGAGATGGCCTGATCAGCGCCTACAATGGGGCCGCATACCTTACCGCCCGCTTTTCAGAGGCCTCGCGCTTCTGACAACCTCCCCTTCACCTCCAGTCCCCATCTGATCTTTTTCAATTACCTGTTTCAGCAACGACGCTCCCAGCGACCCGGAGTAGCTCTGAGCCAGCAGCGGCCCTGCAGCGCCCTTAAATACCACCCAGAATGTACCACTAAAATAGGGGATGCTAGTTTTTCACAGTACTACAGGTTTAGAGGCGAAATCCACAATACCGGCTTACTATACGATCATTGATTTATAAATATTTCCTAGTTCCCCAATATTCCGAGATACAAGCAGGGTGATTGAGGTCAAGAAAATCGAGGCAACCCTGAGTCGGCCCGATATCCCTGTCAGATGAATGAGCTGCCCCGTCCCCATTGTGGGAAAAACCATCAAGCTTCATAGACGGGGCAAATAGCGGTATACCTACCGACTACCGGTGAGGCGGATGAGCTGTGAGCATCAGCATCAGATCCGCCAAAGGTAATATTGTGTGCAAAACGCCTAATCACACCTTGCGGCCAGAGGCGCTTTAAGCGTGGGCGGTTCGCCGTAGCCACTCTTTCGCTCACCCCCACGCCGGAGAGCTTATGCGAAAGCAAAGGTTGCTGGGATATGTAGTTCCTCGACATTAGAATAGTGCAGCGTATTATGCGTTTTTCCACTTGCACGCTGGCTGGGTTATGCGTGGCCCTGCAGCTCAGTATTCAGAGAACATTCACCCCCAGAGCCAACCTCGTTTGTATGGTGCCTGTTTATGCGTTATTATTTATTTTTATTAGGCAACTTATGGACGCTTGGGTAAGTAGGGGGGGATAATGACGGCTCTAATAATTGGAACATTGCATTGGAATTAAAAAAAAAAAAAATAGCCAAAGCCCTCTGAACTATCTCCAAACACTTAAAAATATTCTTAATATGATCACAGTATGCTTTATAGTAGAATGCCATCACTCACCTGAAAATTAAAATAGAGCTACCTAGGGCTTTTTTTACAACTGTAAAAGTTTTATAGAGCTGGTAAGATCCTCCTGTTTACATTAGAAAAATGAGACATTGCCTAGCAAGGCTAGGCTCTAAAGGAGGGGTTAAACCACCAAAACCAGTTTTGCACTGTGCTGATCTTGACATATTTAAAGGGGGTGGTTCTCCTTTAAGTTAACTTTTAGCATGTTGTAGACTGTCTTATTCTAAATAACCTTTCAATTGGCCTTCATTTTTTTATTTTTAATCGATTTTGAATTGTTTGCCTTTTACTTACTCTTTCCAGCTTTCAAATGGAGGGGGTCACTGACCCCATCTTAAAAACAAATGCCCTGTACGGCTACAGATGTATTGTAATTGCTGCTTTTTATTACTCTTCTTTCTATTCAGGTCCTCTCCTATTTCAGTTTCTTATTTAAATCAATGCATGGTTACTATGGTAATTTGGACCCTAGCAACCACATTGCTGAACTTGCAAACTAACAAAAATTGAAAACCTATTGCAAATAGTCTCAGAATATCACTCTCTACATCGTACTAAAAGTTAATTTAAAGGTGAACAACCCCTTTAAGCCACCATCAGCCTTGCAGCAACTGAGAGTTTTCATTCATACCATCATTATAAAGTATTTAGTTTAGTGTACATCAAAAGTTTGCAGAGTACTATTGGTAAACACTTGTTTAGAATTTTAACCTGTTCTGACAGCACTAGTTAACATTTTGCAGCTAAAGCATTGTTTGCTCCTGCCCCACTACTGCTACTTAGGGTTGCCATCTGGCCGGTAAAAATTATGGTTGATACCAATGTTATTAATAGGGGAAAAAAATAGAAATATAGTAAGGCTGGTTTTTTTCCCCCCCCAAAAAAGATTAAAAAAAAAGCAGCCTACTTTTACTGGACTACACCCCCCCCAAATGTTTTCTAGTAGCACCCAGTATAACCAGATGTAGATTTTTATAAATGTTACACTAGTTATATTGTGCAGCAGCTTCCAGCCCTATTGAATGTAGAGATTGATAAAGAGTACATTACTGTATTTAAAAAATGTATAGACAAATTAAATTGCCAACACCTTATACATTAAAAATTTGATTGTGGGAAGTTCTCACTCAACACAATAGTGATGGTGTATCTCTATTTACCAAATACAAAGATAAATGTAATAAGCAAAAGACAGGAACACCAAACACCTGCTCACTGCTGGACAGCAATCCTCAAGCCATTTGTTGTCGTGCATCTAGTGCAAGTTAAGCACATCATAGTGCTAAGTTAGTCAGTTATTAAAATGATAGCACTTCTATTGCCTAGGTAATAGTTTAACCCCAAATGAGAATACTGACACAACACTTTGAGTTCAGTCATTTATAGACATTTATAATACCAGTTAAGAATAATGCACCAAGCCATTTATTTGTTGGAAGGAGACAAACTTCAGCGGAAAAGGTTTGCAGACAAACTAGAAAGACCCTGTCTTCCAGGATGCTCTTTTAGAGCATGTGGCTTTTAACGTGTTCAAAAATTAAGTGTCGCAATTAAAGTACTGAGCACAGAAATAGTTGATATTCAGAAAAGAGGAGTCATCTCAATGTATCGTGGTCTTGTCTATAAACCTATCCAGTGTGGGTAGGTGTAGTCATTTGTGTGACCACGAAACTGCAGCCAATCAAAAGAATTTTGAATCTGATCTTCACTGTACCCCAAGTTCTGTAGAGAAGAGAGCTGTGGGAGAGAAGACATAAAAAAGTAACCCATGTCACAGTATTCAGATACATTTGTCTGTAAGAAGAAGTTGGACATACCTGCTAAATGTCCTACCAAGGAGGTAGGACTTTGAGATTTTGGGGTAGACTAAGCATGATTTAAATCACTTGCAGCTATTGGCTGCAAATGCTGGCACACAAGTAAGCAAGGACTGCCAGGGATAATCAGTGCTGTTTAAAGGTGTACAACCCCCCCAAAAAAATAAAAATAAAAACCCTTTACAGAAACACAATGGTCCAGTCCTTAATACAGTCTACTACTTGAAACAGAGGGAAAGATATAGAATGCAAGCTCAGTTAATACTTATCACATGCAGAGGAATGGCTATAGCCAATAGTACTCATGTGTGTTTTAAAATACCTGTAAACCAAGCCAGTCCATGTCTGGGTTTTGCAAAGAATTGCTTTCCTGTAGCCAAGATTCCAGTAGTCTCTGCGTTTGCTTAAAGGAATGATCCTCCCTGTATGGTAAATGGTCATAAAGATAAGTCTGTAAATACTACATAATTTCAAATAAAATGCTGCACAGACTGCAGACCTACCCATCAATATTCCCTAAAAGCATTGGATGGGGGGGGGGGGTTGGGCTCTTAAAATTAACTGCATGGAGCAAAACATAAGCCCATATTTGCAGGTACCATATGCCATTTTAAAAAGTTCAGTAGTATAAAAAGATTTTACTTACTAGTCACTATGCAAAAGGAAATTTTGAATTAAAAAAAAAAAAAAAAGTTTCATAAAATTGGAAGACACAAGATACTTACTGAAACGAGTTTTGTGAAGGGGGATCCCAAGCATGTAAATCACGTCTCCAAAGTTTTATCTGCATGTCCCAGGAGCGGCGGCTGTATTTCTTAGATTTGTTGGGGGTGCGGGGGTGAACCCCTGACTTCCTTTCAGTCCTATTTATGAACACAAAAGATAAAAAAAAAAAAAGTAACTACAAAAGCACAAAATCAGTTGCAAACCCCATTTTTTGCCCGCTGTGTCCCCCCCCCCCAAAAAAAAAATCTGCATCAATTGCTGCCATCTGCCAAGTAGCACCTACTACAAATTGGTGTAAACATTGGTAAACTGCATTCAAGTTGCATTTGATAGCATCAATATGGGTGTGAATCGTGTGGATGCTTTAAGCATAAACCTGCATTAGCATAAAATTAGTTTGAACCAAGTTAGCTGCACGTGTAGCCTAACAAGTGTTAAATCTTAGAGCTGCTAGCATTCTATAAAAGGAAAAAGGTAAGCATAAAACAGTTTATTTTTAAAGGGGCACATTTATCAAGGGTCAAATAGGAAATTCAAATTTGATTGGTCAAAACGTACCAATTCGAATTGGGTATAATTGAAGCTATTTTGAATTTCGAGATTTCTCAAACCTTTTCCCTGGGAATAATTTGAATTCAGCTATTCACCACCTTTAACCTGCAGAGTTTATGTATTATGTCAATGGGAGAGGTCCAGTGACCCATTTGAATAAGTTATTAGCCTTTACGGACAATTTTTCCCCCAGAGGTAAAAAAACCCAAAAATTTTGACTCAAGTTTTCTGGTCTTTAATATTAGTTCGAGTTTGATTTTTTTTTAGTAAATAACCTTCCAATCGAATTTAGAGTATATTCAAATTGGAGTTAAAAAAAATTCAGACAAATTCGCCCTTTGATACATGGGTCTCCCAAGTGCTTTATATGCATCTGTGGAATGTTGCATCAGATACTGTATCAAGTATAACAGCTGCCTTAAATCTCAGTGATAATGCTCAGCAGTGCCAAAGGTGTCAACTATTGTATTAAGTTTAAAGTCAGCAACCCCCTTCCTAAGAAGAGGTTTAAAAGGTCTTCAATATTCGACAAGAATAAGATAAGACT
This sequence comes from Xenopus laevis, assembly GCF_017654675.1. Taxonomy (NCBI): domain Eukaryota; kingdom Metazoa; phylum Chordata; class Amphibia; order Anura; family Pipidae; genus Xenopus; species Xenopus laevis. The sequence continues at coordinate 99,059,659 of NC_054376.1, forward strand.
TATTTAAAAAAAAAAAAAAAAAAATCCTTATTTCTGGTATACCATCTGAAGAAAAAAAAAAAAACAAACTTTTCCTGCCACCAGCATAGGTCTAGAGCTATTCTTTCACCTCAAACAAGATCTATAGCCATAGGAGTATTACATAAGCACTGAAAATATTATAGTGTATAGCAAAGTTGGCTGCACTTCTTTAAGGAACCTGGGTGGGTTATCAGTGTGAGATAATCAATATTGTATAATTTAGTTATAGTTCCATTACCCACTAATCTGCCATTTGTATGGTTTTGAACTTAAAGCAGGCAAAATAATTCTATTCACACAGCACACACATATATAAAATGCTCACTTGGGCACCTGTTGAAGGTAGCACTGATAACCAACTGTATTCTTCCCATAGTCTATTTGTTTCTGCCGTCTGTGCAGAGTGGCTTCATCTGTCTCATATCCGACAGCATCAGGAGATGTAGCCATTCTAGAGAAGATGGGAAAAAAACAAAAAACAAAACCACCACAACAATGGGGGGGGGGGGGGAATGTTAGAATCCAGAACAAGTAATTGTTTTGCAGAGCTCTTTTCCTAAACCAGTGAATACATTTCAAAATTCTCAGCATTACCAGTAATGTGTGTGAATAGTATAAATGACTGCACAATGCTAATCAATATACCACCGCATTTGTACTCACAAGTTAGGAAAGTTAATTTTACAACATTTTCAACACTGATCATGGGAGAGCAGATATTCTTTATACATTTCTAGTAGGGGGTACATTATGCATATAATCTACATTGTGGCGGGGGTCAAGAGTCAAAATTCTGGTCGCCAATTTGGGCGCGACGGCGTCAAATTCAAAGGCCTGGGGCCTGTTATAAATGGCGCGTTCTGACATCAGAACGAGGCATTTATACACATACAATTTACAGTCTGCTCCCATAGGGAAATGAACAGACTGTAGAATATATATCTACAGGTACTCCTATAATTCTTTTAAGACTAACTTCAGTTCCCTGACAAAGAAAATTCAAGTGACAGGAAAAATTAAGCGCTGCACGTGTTCTCACCAGTGATTTACATTGCCAACGTGAAAGCACTTAGCGGGAAAACTATATAACTAGTCCTATAATGACAGGCCTGTTTAGGGACATTAGGAATTTATTCCCAAGACCACTGCACCCAATCAAGTAACAGAACGACAAATTACATTTCCTTGATTCCTCAAAGTGCCACAGATTACTTATAGCTTCCTACAGAAGCTTGACATGTTTGCTTAATAAAAAAAAAATTTAAATAAATAAAAACCTGAAATCTGAGCGGCCAAATTCCAGAAGGTCAAGTTCTGTATCAACACCAACACTGACTGTATTTGCACCATACGTTTGCTCAGTGCAGGAGATAGATTCAGCAAACTCAGACCTGCAAAAGAATTTAAATGTCTCACCAAAATGAATGATATACTGCAAGTTTGATGACCCTAAGTGCAAACACTAAAGTTTAGCACAACACGCCAGGGCGACTAGCATACGTCATTCTAACAAGTCTTCTGCATACTGTATGTAATGTACCTCAATTCATTCCCAGATAAGTTCAGAGGGCACTCTTCCTTTGACAATAACCCAGGAGCACTAAGAAAACGGGATCTGGAAGGAACACTAGTAAAAGACGTAAAGTTTATATATCATTTACACATTATATACAGTATTTCTAACATAATAGTGAAGTGAGAAATATATACCTGTTGAAGTTAAAAAAATCAGAAGTGCTGGCTCTGGAGGTGAATCAAAGCAAAGTACAAAGCAATCAGTAATGAAATTCTACCACCAAAGGATATGATTACTTTTATAATAAAGTTTTTGTTAAATAGTGACCTTTTCTAAGCAGCAAGTGCAGTGTTGCAATTAAACCCAACCCACCAGTGCAAATATATAGTAGTGCAGACCTGGGGATTGAATGTCATTATGACTGGTCCTAGATCCTCACTGGGCCCCCTTCCATTGTTGTGTGGTCTGTTAGCCCTACTGTATCAAGGGTTAATTGAAATCCTTCGACTTCGAATATCGAAGTTGCAGGATTTACCGCAATTTTTCTTCGACTAAAAAATACTTAGAAAGCCTATGGGGACCTTCCCCATAGTCTAACATTGACTTTGGTAGGTTTTAGTTGGCGAACTATGGGGGGGGTCGAATTTTTTTTTTTTTTTTTTAAAGAGACAGTACTTCGACTATCGAATGGTCGAATAGTCAAAGGAGCCCATTCGATGGTTGAAGTAGCCAAAAAAAATTCGAAATGCGAAGATTTTTTTCCTCTATTCCTTCACTTGAGCCAAGTAAATGGGCCCCTTTATATTTAATCTTTAATAGATCAAGGGAGAGCATGATGCAAATGTATAAAAATAAAAAGACAAATAATATTTCCATTATAATCGAAGAACTGCAGTTTAGTGGGTTGCATATATCTTGGACATTGTCTTCATGTAGACAAAAGTTACATATGGCAAGTAGCCAAATAACACCACCAGTTTAATTACCCAAATAAATCTTCCATGGCAGTATTGCCATTTATCAGCATCCAGGGTTCTGGGAGCAGAGTCTGTGGCATGCCATAGAGGGACTCTTGGGAATGGCTCACAGGAGGCACACATACTTCCAGTTGGGGCACAAGCCTACAAAGAAAAATAAGTGGTATTTAGTAATAGGACGCCTCAGATATAGGGCAAACAAGTTAAAAAGTTTACACCAAGTTAAAGCGATCCCATTTCTGAAAACCAGTAATCCAGAAATCTGCAAATAACAGGAAGAACGTTTCGTCAGAATCAACTTTACACAAATAATTATGTCCTATTTTCCTGTGACAAGACAGTACCTTGTAGTTGATGGTAACGAAGCTGCATGAATACATATTGGCGGCAAACAATTCTATTGGGTTTATTTAAAGAGATTGCTTAACTTTAAATTAAGTATGATGTAGAGCAGGGGTCCCCAACCTTTTTTCACCCATGAGCCTCATTTAATTATAAATTCAAATATCATTTAAATTCAATTATCGGAGAGCAACAAATGAATGGAAAAAAAGTTGCTGGGGGTTCCAACTAGGATTGTGATTGAGAATTGGAAGCTCCTATGTGGACTGGCAGCCTATGGCTCAGTTTGGCAGTACACCTATTTACTATGCAACCAAAGCTTGTTGACAAGCCACTGATTCAAAATAGATAGGCACAGCATTGGTAGGTTGAAGTGCATCAACTTCTCTCTGCTAAAACTCAGACAAAGTGAAAGCAGTGGAGTGTGTCATTAGCTTTTTTCTTGCAAATGACACTTTACTACTATGGCCAGTGGTGTCACATCCCCACAGGTTATGACAACTTGCCATACTTTAATTGCCAACTCTATGAAGTGATTATATGATACATATATGCTCAGATGAGCATATTTGTACCACCGATATCTCAGTTTGTCAATTTGACATGTTGGAAAACGTCCTCTGCCAACAGTTCTGGTCACTCAAGCAATTGGCCAAAAAACAGAATGGGGTATTACTATATATGGCCATATGCACTGTATCCATCCAGCAAGCTCAGTCGAATACTATACAGTGTTGACCAGAAGTCACATTTCCAGTCCCTACATCACTACCTGGTAGTCAATAAGGTCAGTGCTACAGTGCAAGTGGATGATTGCGGTCTGTGCATGTGCCCTACCGCATAGCAGTGTTGAAGCTCTTAAAGGAAAACTATAACCCCTCAAACAACGTAGGTCTCTAAAAATATATTGTATAAAACAGCACCTATGTAAACAAGCCATTTTAATATTTTTTTTAGTAGTATGTGCCATTGGGTAATCAAATAGAAAACTGCCTATATATATATATATATATATATATATATATATATATATATATATATATATATATATATATATATATATATATATATATATATATATATATATATATATATATATATATATATATATATATATTAAGAACAGCCCCCTGGGATCCTAGGATTCACAAACATACCAAAACAAACTATACATGTTAGGTCACATGACCTAACAGACAGAGTTTTGTCTTTTGCTTAAACACTTCTTCCTGTTACAGTTATAGTAATTTCTGGTCAGGTGATGGGGGCTCATGGCAAGATGTAAAGGGGATTTTTTATATATATTCCAGTTTGACAAGATTCTTTAGTACGCTTTGATAAACCCTCTAGTTTTCATTTTGGGGGTATAGTTTTCCTTTAACCTCCACAGAAATTAACAGTTTGCACAAAAATAGGTCTTTAAATTTTTTTTTTTTAACCGATAAAGGGCATCGGTTGACCAGCTTCTGTTTGTTGGCTCCTTTTGACCCTCTAACACTTTCAATTTTAGAAAATTTGTTGTTATCTCAAAGTTTGATTTAAAAAAAAAAAAAAAAAAAGGCTACAAAAGAAAGCTATAACAATGGTGCCTGGACTCACTACTGGCAGTATGAGGATCACATTCATAAGTTATAAATGTGCAAGTCATTCTACCTGTGCATATATGATTGATTTTTGGGGCTGGGGGGGAGGAAGAATTAATTTTTAGGTTGGGTGGGGGGGGGGGGAAGGAAAATTTGCACAATGTATGTATAACATACCTTAAAGGAATTGTTCAGTGTAAAAATAAAAACTGAGTAAATAGATACGCTGTGCAAATAAAAAATGTTTCTAATATAGTTAGCCAAAAATGTAATGTATAAAGGCTGGAGTGATTTGATGTATGACATGTCAGTCAGAACACTACTTCCTGCTTTTCAGCTCTCTTGGTTTACTCTTGGTGCTGACTAGCTCAGAGTTAGAGAGCTGAAAAGCAGGAAGTAGTGTTCTGGCTATTATGTTACACATCCAGTCACTCCAGTCTTTATACATTACATTTTTGGCTAACTATATTAGAAACATTTTTTTATTTTGCAAAGCCTATTTACACAGTTTTTATTTTCACGCTGAACTATTCCTTTTAATACTTCCTATGCTGTCCTGCAATCTCAAAATTAAGTGGGTTGTTCACCTTTGAGAGTTCATTTTTAGTATGACGTAGAAAGCGATAGTCAAACAAAAATTTTTTTTTTTTTTAAGTTATTTAGCGGCTCTCTGGTTTTGCAATTTCAATTTGTTGCTAGGGTCCAAGTTGTCTTAGCAACCATGCATGGATATTAAGACACTGGAATATGAATGGGAAGTAAATTTGTAGATTTACAGAGCATTTGAAGAGCAGTTGAAAAGTTGCCTATAAGCCATTCTATAACAAAACAAAAAAGTTAACTTAAAATAATTGTCATGATTTCCATTTCTAAATCACACACTTGATATTGGGGTTTATTCTTACTAGAGAGCTGTGCTTATATCTACCAGGGTTCGGTGATCCAGTTAGATCCCATTGTTCTGGGCTGATGGGCTACAGGAGGGTGAAATCACTCCAACAGCAGTACATCAGTAAAAAGTGACTGAAGTTTATCAGAGCACAAGACACATGATTGGGCGCACTTGGGAACTGACAATATATCTAGCCCCATGTCAGATTCAAAGTCTTTTGGGAAAAAAAAAAAATGGATATCAGTGCAGAAGTCTACTGGTCTGATGCATGGGGGGGGGGTTTCCCATCACAGTATCCCTTTAAAAGGCAACCCACCCCTTTAAGAACTGTACAGAAGATTGTGGCGGTGGAGAAAGGGTAAAAGCAGCTGCACAAAGGGCTGGAGGCAATTAACTATGCAGGTACTTCACTAATTGGACATTTCGCTTATAGTGTGCATTCTGCCACTTAGCATTTCTACAGTGTTACCAAACAGAGAAATGCCATGGAGAATAGATAAGCCCAGGCAAATTCAGACAGTGAATTTATGATAACATTTTAGAGCAAAGGACCCTTAGCAGCATACACAATCCAGCACTGAAAACCAAGGCCTAAATTAGGCCCTTTGTTGACATGATCCATTTGTTTAGCCAAGGGCTAGACTGAAAGTAACTAAAAGCAGGAGGAATCTCTTACCATTCTGGACTTGTTAAAGGGGTGGTTCACCTTTAAGTTAACTTTTAGTATGTTATAGAATGGTCAATTCTAAGCAACTTTTAAATTGGTTTCCAATATTTGTTATAGTTTGTTTGCTTTTTTTCTTTCGACTAGTTACAGCTTTCAAATGGGGGTCACTGACCACATGCTCTGTAAGACTACACATGTATGGTTATTGCTACTTTTTATTCCTCATCTTGCTATTCAGGCCTCTCCTATTCAAGTCTCTTCTACAAATCAAATCAATGCATGGTTGTCAGGGTCATTTGGACCCTAGCAACCAGATGGAAGAAATTGCAAACTGGAGAACTGCTGAATAAAAACCAATTGCAAATGGTCTCAGAATATCACTCTCTACATCATACTAAAAGTTAAATGAAAGGTGGACAACCCCTTTAAGGTCTCCGCCTTTCACAATGCTGCAAAAAAAATAAATAAAAAAGTCTCAATTTCATACAGTTTTCATAATGTGAAAGTGAATGCATTTGCAGCCATATTAATAAGTGTAAATCTGATAAAATGTTAATTTCATAGACCAAACAGAATTAGGGGGAAAAAAAACTAATCTTAAAGGGGTTGTTCACCTTTAGATTAACTTTTAGTATGAAGTAGAGAGTGATAGTCTGAGACAATTTGCAATTGGTTTTCAATTTTATTACTTGACCTCACTTTTTTATTCAGCAACTCTTCAATTTGCATTTTCAGCTCTGGTTGCTAGGGTGCAAATTCCCCTAGCAACCATGCATGGATCTGAATAAGAGACTGGAATATGAATAGGAGAGGGGCTGATTAGAAAGATGAAGTACCAAGTAGCAATACATTTGTAGCCTTACAGAGCATGTTTTTTTAGAAGGGGGTCAGCGACGCCCATTTGAAAGCTGTAAAGTGTCAGAAAAAAAGGCAACTTATAAAAAAAAAAAAATGAAATCCAATTTAAGAGTTGCTTAGAATTGGCCATTCTAGAACACACTAAAAGTTACCTTCAAACAAAACAATGACCAGCATTTCCACCGTTTAAATATAACATTGTCCAACCTCAAAGCTCAGTATCTCTGATGGCTGCCAGAGTGCCAGCAGCTACCAAAATTAAAAACCCATAGGTCTCTAAACCACCAAGAAAACACAAAGAATTAACAAAACCACTTAATAAACAGTGAAAAGCTACAGAATGGGGGGCGCCAGCAACTCCCAGTTCACATGCCTACTATAAAAAAAAAATACCAACTCCGAATACATTTCATTTCATCCCATTACCGCTGCATGGCTCAGACAACAGCTGATTAAAACCATCACGGCCATTGCTCTTTAAATGCACCGCTAACGCAAAGTGGGCGCGGCCCACACGTATCAAAAGCCCAATTGGAACCCGGAAGAGCGTGGAAACATCTAAACCAATGAGAAGCTGCACTGTCGGTGACGCGCGATTATCAGCCAATTATCATAGAGATCTGTTTCAAACAGCCCGCTCTGCAACCTATACCAACGGAGCTCCCTCTACTAGTGTCTTTCTGGGTGACCCGGATGCTGTCTTGTGATTGGTTACTAGATTAGAGCGGAAGATTCTAATTTTGTGTTGAAAGAAAAGAGAACACAGATGTCGTAGAGATAGATGGAAAGGGCTGTGGACACATCACATGCAGAGACTTGGCATGAAGAGTCGACTTGAATGATTAAGGAGCGTGTAACACCCCCGTATGTGAGCTGATCTGGTTACATTTGTACTCACTTTTGTCATGTGTGGGTTTAGTGAAATACACTGCCTTGGTGATGTCAAATGGAGACGTGTGAATAGTTCTGTGTAGTGGGTGAGATTCTTTGAGGTACTCGAGTAGAACATAAGTCATATATCTGTACTTTGTGCATTACAAGTCACAACACATAACATTCACTGCTGACATATAACAAGGGACATTGTGTTAAGGTTGCCACCTTTGCTGATGGCTAAAGCTGAACACGGGGGGGGCAGTGATGTAGGAACAGGTATGATGACGTCAGAGGTGGTCACAATGATGCTGGTGGTGTTATGACACCAGGGCAAGGTTATTGCATCACTACGATGCAACTGGCTGGATTTCTATCCAGTATTCTCAATGTTTTAAAGTGTCGATGCCCAGTTCAAAACCACACAGGTGGCAACCCTATCTCTAGCTATATTCTGCTTTAATTATAGGTATGCGATACATTATACAGAAGTCGGTTATCCAGAAAGCTCAGAAATACAGTAATGTTAATTTAGAAAAAAACAGTCTTATTTTTGATTGATTTGCTTTTTTTTTTCTGTGCATCTGTAATAATAAGAAATAAACTGTACTTGAGAGTAACTAAGCCATGTTGAGGTGAGTATTTCCATATTTAAATGCTTTTCATGTATTGGCCAGATTATTGTTTGCGTTTCATAAGGCTGAAAACTGAACAGATTTCATAAGGCTGAAAACTGAACAGAAAGTTCAGACCCGAACAGGCCTTCCAAAAACCAAACTGTTCTGGTCAAAACCGAACAGGTGGCAACCCTACATTGTGTTGTGTTTAATGTTGCATTTAACAGACCAGTAACATAATTTTAAAAAAAAAAATAAAAAAAAAATTCCTTTCTACTTAACGGGGAAAAAAAGCAGTTAAGGCAGTTTTAACTTTCTATTCGCAAAGTCTTTTTTTAAGAAATTACATACCGATTCTCTGTTTGCGCTCGTCTTCAGAAAGGGCGACCATCCTTCGTGCAAATCTCAATTTCTCCTCCCTGCCTTCGATAGGAGATAGCCAGGGAGGAGAAATTGATGCTCAGATAGACTAACAGGATGGTTTAAAGTGGTGTTTTATTACATTAAGTTATAGAATGGTATTGGGGATGACACGTTTTAAATGGTAGAATATAGCAATCATTGATGCTTGGTTTTTAAATATATTATCGTTTAGCCACCTAGATGTATGGGTATCTGGGATAAATAGCATTACTAATCATTGAACACAGTCCTGTAGTTACCAGAGGGGGATGGGCCAAAATCCAGGGATCTCTCATGCTCCGGACATACAATAATAAGGGATAAGGATGGTGTTTCACCATTTTCAATACAGGGATTACCTCTGAACCTGGTCAGATGCTATGCTGCCCCCGTTGCAGGCCAGTATCTGCTTTCTGCTGGCTGGGAGAAAATTAGGCAAGGCGCGTGTCTGTCTACTGGGCCCTGCAGCACAGTTAACGTTTTTTTTAAACAAAATAAAAACAAATTGACATCCCCATGGGCCGCTCAGCACTGAGGGCCCCTAAGCTATAGCCTAGGTTAGCCTATGCATTAATCTGCCTATTATATATATATATATATATATATATATATATATATATATATATATATATATATATATATATATATATATATATATCTATATATATATCTATATATATATCTATATATATCTACTACAAGTAGGTCCGCACTCTCAGGACTTATAAAAATCATAATATTTATTATAAATGACTAACGTTTCGACTAGGTCCCTAGCCTTTCTCAAAGTAACAAACTGAACATTAAACCGCCTTAAGTATGCACTGTGGCGAGAACAAACAGCTGGTAAAAGTCATATGATCAGTAATTCAAATACTATTAGTACATTCACTTTAAATACTTAAATTATCTAAAATCCATAGTATAAATCAAAACTAGACAATATATATCCCCTAGTTTATTTCAATTACAGTTAAAAACAAGACATTTGTAACCACTGATGTTTAACTATTTAGTTACTTTAACATGAAACAGATTAAAATATTGTTACAATAATGTCCAAAACTCAGAGTATATTTTGCACTATGTATCAATCTACCAAACTATCATGGGCTATTGCATCCATAGTTAATTTAATTGAATCCTATTATAAAAATTCTATTTCCCCATTCTTTGGGAGCTCTCTATATGATAAGGTGTCAATGGTTGGACTATTACATATCCTTATTTATTTTGGCAATACTGGTCTTGCCAGTCGGTATGTGCAGCAAGCCATAGCTTCACTTCACGTTATCAGTTTGGGCTTGTAGCAGCCTAGTGTATTTTGCTGAGGTGTCAGTTAAAGGAGAAGTAAAGCATGACTAAAGAAGTAAAGTATAACTAAAGAAGTAGGGCAGAAATGTTGTACATTATGTTTTGGGCCTTTCTGCCAGCCCAAGGCAATCACAGCCCATTTAGCAGTAAAGATCTGTGTCTCCAAAGATGCCCCAGTAGCTCCCCATCTTCTATTCTGACGATTCACTGTACATGCTCCGTGCTGCTGCCACTTACTGAGCTTAGGGACTGGCCCTCAAGCTACAAAATATATATCATATAAACATCACAGTGTAAGGCTGGGACTTTGTAAATAAATATTGGTACAAGGCAGCTCAGAAACCTGCACACTTGGCATAAGAATTTAATAATATGCCCTGTAGCATCAGCTTATATGACAGGTAAACCTCATTTTCTGCTTGTAGATTTGTGACGACCCCTAAGCTTAGCTTCTCAACAGCTGCTCAGAGCCCACTGAGCATGTACATATTGCTGACGCTTCTAACAAAATCCACGATGGAGAGCTCCTGTGACAACTTTGAAGGCCTGGAGCATTACTACTATACAGATGCTGAACCGTCCAGCTAGTGCAATAAGTTTAGTATATAAAATATGGCATTTCTAGACATATTCATTTTTAGGGTTTAGTCCTCTTTAATAAACGACAGTTTTGATTCCTGCAGCTTGCTTTCATTCTAGGGCAGAGCGAGTTATGGTTATGGCTGCACATGATGTGCTTTTAAACCGCTTTCCTTCATTGTTTCATAGAGTATATGAAAGTTAAACATGTTAATGAGCTTTGTATAAAATACATGTTTTCAGATCTTTTGTTTTCTTTTGCACTGTAACTATATATTCTATTTGCACCAAATTTTTAGGTTCCAGGCAAGTGGAGGTTCTGGTGTAGTCATGGCAGAGAGTCACATAATGTCATCAGAAGCACCCCCAAAGTCCAACCCAGGCCTGAATATCCGTACTAACTGCCGAATGATTTTGAACCTGCTGCGTGAAAAAGATTGCTCTGTTACATTTTCACCGGAACAGCCTTTGACACCTGTGACTGACCTTGCTGTTGGATTTAGTAACCTAAGTACTTTCAGTGGGTAAATATCACCTTGGTCACCCATGAACAGAAATTTGCTTGAAATTACCCCCCATTGCCTGCAATGGTGACCTAAAAACTGTTGTTGCAGAAGATTCTAAAGGGGATTTCTCAAAAATGTTGGTAATGGAAAATGTCATGAAAATTTTGTTTTGCAAAGACTTGTTCACTGACCAATTTTCCAACAGCAATTTTCCAGAAATGTTGGTAAAAGTTGGCATGGCTATTTTTGTGTCCTATGTAAGACATTTTTAAGAAGTAGTTGTCCCCACAACATTTTTACAGACTTTTTTTACCCAAAATGATTTTGCCATAATGAAAATGTCTGTTAAAAATGTTGATAGTTTAATCTGGCTTAAGCCTGTATAGAGATTTATTTTTTTTTGCCATGTAAACAACATTTTCACAGCACAATAATTGCAGTTTTTACTGTGTATATGACACTTTTTAAAATGTGGTGGCATTACAAAAATCCATAAAACGAGAAGATTCTTTCTGTATATATGTTTTGCTTACAACGTTTTTACAGTTTGACGACTGAAGCTTTAAGAACGTTGTACAATTATCGGATCTGTTATCCAGAAAGCTGCGAATTACAGAAAGACCATCTCCCATAGACTCCATTATAATGAAATAATTCCTATTTTTAAAAATGATTTCCTTTTTCTCTGTAATTATAAAACAGTAGTTTGTACTTGAACCTAACTAACATATAATTTATCCTTATCGGAACCAGCCTATTGGGTTTATTTAATGTTTACATGATTTTCTAGTAAACTTAAGGTATGAAGATCCAAATTACGGAAAGATCTGTTATCCAGAAAACCTCTGGTCCTGACCATTCTGGATAACAGGTCCCATACCTGTACTTACTGACACTTTTGTGAAACCCTCCCCCCCTAAGAAGCAGACAGAAATTTAATGATTTTCCTTTGATTTGGATTGATCAGTGATCATAATACAGGTTAAAGCATCATTACTCTTTGGGCATTTCTATTTTGTTTTTTGCTTTTATTTTGCCCTGCTTCTTTTTAAGCCTCTAGAGACGAAAGGTCTTTTGAGGGCCCCATACACAGGCCAATAAGCTGGAGCGCTAGAGACAGCTTTTCCAAGCCCACGTACAGCCATCTTAAGCTCAACCTTAACTTAAAGGTGACATATAGGATAAATAAAACATTTTGTAGGCAATAATGAATACTTTGATGCTGGTTTTACTTTTGGCTTAAAATGAATATTATCTTTAAAAATGTCCCCATTATTGAAGCTTTCTATAGATCTGCTATGGTCCCTTTTTCAAATGATGGGTGGGCATGTCCTAATGGTGCCGGCCAGCAGCTCCATAGGTGGGGGATAATAGCCAATTGCAGCCCTGCAGTAACACAAGCAAAGACAGGTCAGCCTAGTTGATGAATTGGTTCCTATCCTACAGTGCAATGAGCTGAGTGGGGTTTTTAAATTTTATTTTAAATGAACTTGAAACAATACTTTTTAAAGCACATTTCTATTTAAAATAGTATAATGTACTGGCACACTCTTGTTTTTCACATATGTCTCATTTAAACAAAGAAGATCGATAACAAGAGAGGATAATGGAGATATCACTATAAATGGTGATTGCTAAACTGCAGTTAGGGAGCAGGAATGCTTGGATCCTGGGATCTTCATGATAGTGATGATATGTTTTGTAAAGCACAGGAGAGATTAAATTGCCTGTGTAGGGAGAATATGAATTCTACAGGAGCAATCCTTGTGCTCCTCTGTTCTCATTGTCCTGGCCTCCATTCACTGTGTTTATAGCATGGTTTTGATTGTACTGGAAGATACAAGAACAAACTTTAGTATTTTGCGCACTTATGTTTTTTTTTCTCCACTATTAGTGAAACTCCCAAACGCTGCCTTGACTTGTCCAACCTTGGTGATGAGACTGCACCATTGCCAACAGAGTCTCCTGATAGAATGTCATCAGGTATGTATTTTTTCAGTTTCTGATTAAATAAATAGGGAAAAGTTTTATATATATATATATATATATATATATATATATATATATATATATATATATATATATATATATATATATATATATATATATATATATATATATATATATATATATATATATATATATATATATATATATATATATATATATATATATAAATTTCACATAGAGCCGCACACCAATTTCTTCTTCATAAATCAAGTGATATTTATTTGCATAGATTTGTTTTCCAATGCAAATAAATATCACTTGATTTATGAAGAAGAAATTGGTGTGCGGCTCTATGTGAAATTTGTACATAATATTTGAACCAGCACCCACAATTGCAAAATCCGGATCCGAGTGCGGCTGCCTGCAGAAAATTTTATATATATATATATATATATATATATATATATATATATATATATATATATATATATATATATATATTAGTTTTATGGCCTAGGGCTGCTGTGACACCCATGGTTATTAACCCTATGACTGATTTCACTGGTTTGGAAAGCTTCACATTCATTTTTTTTATTCCCGGGGTGGGGTGATCGTTATTGCATTTTCCATTTTAGAAGGGGATGCTTAGTAATTCAAAAACTAGGGATCCAGGATTATTAGGTATCCTAAATGAATCACAAAGCACAATTGCATCCAAAATAGCACAATGCATAGCTTAGTATTGGGAAATACCAAAAAGAGTAGCAACTGGTAGAGACTTGCCGTAACTAATGATTACTGGCAAATTGGTCTAGTCTTGGGTAGAAAGTTCCCAATTCATCAACCAGACGGGGGTTACCTGGTTGTCCCACCTCCGGATTGATGTCCCTTCCAGTGGACCCCGGGTTGGGTGATAAGTAAACCCTTGTGGGTTCAGGATGGATAGCGGGTCTACATAGGGTGTATAGAGGGGTGGGGGTCAGGTTGTAGGTCAGCGGGTCTGGGTTGGGAATAGGTCTGCCCAACCAGACCTGTGCAGGATTGTAGCAACTGGTACAGTGCACCGTTTCTAAGTACTCCAGCCATTGTTGTGGATTTTTGCAGTGAGTTTTCCACTGTAATCATTGTGTTCCTTATGCAAGTGATTCTCAATTTACAGGTAAGCTGGAGTCTCCAAAGACACAATTTGTCCAGTTTGATGGCCTGTAAGTAAACAAAACTTTGCCACTAGATTTTTTTTTTTTTTAATGTGATTTGTCACTCCACAGACATGATTTTCTCTCAACAATGACATTTTGGATAGCAATAAAGGTCACAATTAAACACACAATCGTGTGATTACACAATTCGTTATCCATGTTAGGATCAAAATTAATTAAAACACCATCCATAAATTAGCTACCCAAATTCATTGCGTGATTAAATATGTGAGGTAAATGCCTTGAGTAAAACTAATTCATGGTATATTTCATGAGCCCCAAGCTAGCAGTACATTTTATCTATATGTAAATTTTGTGTTCTGCAGGGGGCTTTCAGTGGTTAGTGACTTGTACTAGTAAAATAGTTCCTTCCCTTCAAACCCAAGCTACACAGAGTATTGTATCCTTAGGGAGGTATCTAGCTGCAATTTGAAAGTATTTCTATTTTCTTCTGTTTGACTTTGTACAGATTTACACCTGATCTCGCATGGAAAGCAAAGTAAGTATAAAATTTGTGATCGTTTTACTTTACCGGCCTTTTTATTCCTATTTGGCTTAAAATAATAATAATAAACTATTTAGTCATTATTGCCTTTTCCCTTTGTAGAATGGTAGGGGGAATGAGGCTGGTGGTGGTGAAAATATAATGAATTTGCTTAAGTGCACAGTATCTGTGCATCTTGTTTCATTCAAGTTTTTTTGTGTGTGCCCCCCCCCCCCATTTTGGCATTTTAATGCAATGATGAATATCTAATTACTGCAATTCATGTTGAATTCAAATGATGTAATTGCTTTAACCCAGGAGCAACAAAGAAATTATCTGCAGTGTTTCAGCACTCATTCCAGCCTCCAACCCAGATACTCGTACATAAGCCTTTGTGCAGCTCCTCTTTTCCTGGAAATAGATTATGCAGAGTATCAACAAATCACATATTTGCTCATCCCACTCTTTCTCTGTTATGGCAACTTACATCTAGAGACTTGGGTATCTATCTACTTCTTCATATGAACAACTAACACTTCTTTCCTACAGGAAGTGTCCAAAGAGAAACATGAATTCTGTTCTGGTGAGTGGCCTTCTATAGTGTAATTCCTTAAATTTTTGTCAAAGCTGTTTGTATCTTCATACTGGTATATTTATCTCCTTTTTAGAGGTTTTTTTAGAGGTTCTTCCAGTTGTCTTGTAATCATTTAAGTTTCTTCCACTTTCTTTCTTGCACAAACGGTAACTATTTAAATCACCTCCAGACAGAATGGAGAAATATTTGGGCTTCTTATGAAAATTTAGTTTTTCTACTTTTTCTTCAATTTCTTTTTAATTCAGTTTACACTGCAATATATGGAACTGCATGATTTTCTTTGAAGTAGTAGTTCTAATTTGTGAATTAAATATAACTTCAAATGAACAGTGACTTCAAATGAACATAATTGGTACTAGTCCATTTCTCACTAAACACACACACATTTAGTTTAAGACTCTTTTGTTAACTACAGCATGTTTTTCTCTGCCTTACCCAGCCACAACTTCTTTGCAGCACTCCAAGTTTTAAAAAAGCCTCCGGAGGACAGAGAAGCTTGTCCAATAAAGAAAATGTAAGTGAGTTTGAGGATTTTTTGACCTCAGAAAGTATGGTGTGAAAGTTGTTTGAAAATGTCCCATACTCTATTAGTATGTGTGTCTTAAGTTTTTTAAATTTATTTTTTATGGTTGCTATTTTCAGGAGGGTGAGCTGTTTAAGAATCCAAACTGTAAACCTGTTGCTTTGCTGCTACCACAAGAAGTAGTTGATTCACAATTATCTCCAACACCTGAGAACAAGGTAAGTGCCATGATTGCCCTATCTCAATATGCATATGCCTTAAATGTCTGTAGAATAAAGCAGCAAGCTGGCACATATTTTTCTGTTGAACAAAACAGAAAAATGCAGTATTTTAAGTCCATAGTTTGTCAATAGCTGCAATATCTACTACATAATTAATGAGCATAGAATTGTCTTAATACTGACTGCAACTTATCATAGTGTCTGATTTTGAGTGAATCCAAGCCTGGGATGAGCTAAGTACTTATCTCGTTGTATTATATTTTCTTGGAAATTTTTATAAAATAGCTTAACTTTTTTTGTAATATGTCAACCCTCCATTTTAACAAAACCAAGGGTGCTATCCTGTTAGTGCATCCAATATATAAATGTAGCCTTTCAATGTCAGCACAAACATGTGGGAAAGAACAAAGTGCTTATAATTGTGTCCTGGCAGGTGGATATCTCCCTAGATGAGGATTGTGAAATGAATATCTTGGGATCCCCCATAAGTGCTGATCCCCCTTGTTTGGATGGAGCACATGATGACCTCAAAATGCAAAATCTTGATGGATTTGCAGATTTTTTTTCTGTTGACGAAGAGGAGATGGAGGTACATAGTTTTGACCTTTTACTGACAAAAATGCAAGTACGTTTATGTGAAAAATGTGTATCCTTGGTATAAGAGCAATGCAGACTTGTAGTACAGGTATGGGATCCCTAAACCAGAAACCTGTTATCCAGAAAGCCCCAAATTATCGGAAGGCCATCTCTTTTTATTGAAAAAAATTAATTAATTATTTATTTTTTATCTGTTATAATAAATCAGTACCTTCTATTTTATCTCAACTAATATATAATGTAATTCTTATCGGGTACAGAACAATCCTGTTGGGTTTAATTAATGTTTAAATGATTTTGAACATTTAAAACACAACTATAGTTGTATAAACAAGCTGTGATTGCATCAGGATCTGCACCCCTTTGGGCTCCACCACAGCTTCAGGCACGCGCAAATATAGTGCGAATGCTGCATCTGGAGGCGGGGGGGCCAGGCTGCACATCTTGCACCCGGGCCTGTCCGTTATTAGTTATATTACTGCCAAAATATAAATTAAAGTGCCAATATACCCCTTATTCAAAATATATTCATTAATTGGGCTTGTGCTGAACATACTCTTTACTTATTGTATTAATAACAGTCATTTTTGTTTGTAAATTCTGAAGCTAAACAGGGCACACAGGGAAACGGAAGCTACTCCATGTTTGGTCAATGCGAGGTAGATAATTTGATTACCAGTGTAAAATTTTTTTGACAGAGAATTATTTGTGCACTGGCAATCTTATTGTCTACCTCACAAGATCAAACATGGAGCAGCTTCAGTTTCCCTGTTTAGCTCAAGAAATTACAAAAACAAAAAACACATTTGTTTCTTATATTTTTTTTTTGCCTATAATGAAAATTGAGCAGTCTGTTACCTCGCCTTTTCTCGGCTGCTTTTCTAGAGACAGCTGTATTGACCAGCTGCCTGACAATTTTAATTTTATGGAGCCCAGTTATCTACAGTTACATATCAGTTTCTGGTTCCAGGGCGTAGTGGCTGCAAGCCTGCTTTCCACAGGGAATGTAAAGTGGCCTCACTCATGATCAAGAATTAATTTCATTTGACTTTTTTCCGGTAAACACTAGAGCTACCTATAAGTGAATGGCTTTTATTACTGAAAAAAAAATATTCCTGCTTTTTGCTAGTAAATTCCATTTGTATTTCCATTGGACTTGTAGAATCCTCCTGGAGCTGTTGGTAACTTGTCCTGTAGTATGGCAATTCTTCTGTCGGGGCCCCTTCTAAATCAAGATGTAGAAATCAGCAATGTAAACAATGTAAGTAATTTAAAGTTATTTAAACTGAATGAATTGATATAAATACACATAGATATGCATATATAACTAATACAATATAACCTCAGGGTGTTATGACAATATGGCCCCTCAATGGAAAGTAGAAAGAGAATCGCACGGACACCAAATATATTGCAGGTGGGGAGCATCCCCTGTTTTTTTATTGTGACCACCTGTGCATCAACGTTTCGGGGGGGATTAACCCTCCCTTCGTCAGGACAATATGGCCCCTCAAGTCACTAATTGGTAACCAATAAGAGAGCTGCAAAGCAGGAAGTAGTGTTCTGGCTATTATGTTAAACATCCAGTCACTCCAGCCTGTATAGATTCCATTTATGTCTAACTAATTATATTGAAAACATTTTTTAATTTGCACAGCCTATCTATTTTCCCAGTTTTTATTTTTCACTGAACATTTCCTTTAACAAAAGGAGTGTTGTGGTGTCACTTTACCTATCATCTGCTATACAAACCTGATAAACACTTGGCCCACTGGCAACACCCCACAGAAAAACCTTTCTTGTGTGATCGTTACCATTTTTCCCACAATGTTTCTTCTTCACTCTGAGACCTCTTTTTTCTTGTCCTGGTGAGTAGTAGATCCAAAAGTTTGTTCTGTGACAACACATGTGTGAGTCCGCTTGAGAAGAGCTTTTGTTGCAACCATTTTTGAAGTGGGAACACACCTAGTTTTTCCTTCAGTGTGTTTTGGCTGGGTTTGGGTATTAGGTTTGGAGTTGTTTTTATTTTTAATTAAATTCCTCTTTAGATATATGTCACACAAAGATACTTCCCCCCCCCCCATAGGAAAATGAGTGATCTAAGTAAAAAGGAAGCTAAAGCTACAGAACACACATTAAATACAACTTCAATAATTTCCTCTTGAGCAGATATCTTTAAACAGAAGCCGCCTTTACCGCTCACCTTCTATGCCAGAGAAACTTGACAGGCCAATGCTTAAACGCCCAGTGAGGCCGCTAGACAGTGAAACACCTGTCAGAGTGAAAAGGAGACGTAGTACCAGCAGCCCCCTTCAACCTGAGGAAGAGAACTGCCAACCACAGAGGAGGGTAAGTCATGTCAATAGATCCTGTGGGCCAAATGCTTGCATATTTTCTTCAAATTCGGTTTATTCATCGATGTGGAAGTATCTGTTATTTATGTATCATCCTATGTTGCGGTTCTGTTTTAGGGTACTTCTCTTAAAAAGACACTTTCTCTTTGTGATGTGGATATCAGTACAGTTTTGGATGAAGATTGTGGTTACAGACAACTAATTGGAGATTTTTCAAAGGTATTTTTGTCTTGTCTTTAGGAGACTTGACTCAAGCCTGCAAAGTATTATTACACTTTTGTAGATGCATGTTGCGCTTCCCCCATTTGTTGATGTTTAAAACTGATTTCCCTGCAGATCAGAATTTATAAGGCAGCTTTTTTTTGTACATTGCCCCAGTTATATTGAGAATTTTTCACCAGCTGGGACAGTATAATTGTGTAAAACCACTCTCTGTATAATATACACATGATGCTCCTCTCACTACGTACATAGACTTCTATATTGCCTTCACTTTGGGATCCCACCAGTGCTCTGGAAGCTCTGGCTCCAACCATTGTATCCACATTGATTTTTAGCAGACCCTCGGCAAGAAAATGTTTTTCAAAGCTATGAATTTTGCCACCATCTTTACTTGAGGATTCCTCTGGGTCAAGGTGACTGTAACCCTCATAAATTAGTAAAGGGGATTAAAATGCCTTTGCCCTTTTTCTTAACATTGTGTGCAGAGTCTGATCCTCTGTATACACATGTATTTATTTTGTTGTGCAGGTTTATGCTTTACCCACTGTTACTGGCCGACACCAGGACCTCCGATACATCACCGGAGAGACTGTAAGTACTGCCTTGTAGCTTCAGCTCTCAAAAAAAAAAAAGGATAGTATAAATATTATGGTCAAAGTTTGAATATTATAGGGATTTAGCAACACAGTGAGGTTCCTGATTATAGTGTGCAATATGGTGCATTTTTTGTTTTGGCTGGGCAACATGATCTATAGTTACTACTAAAACATAATTACTTTGCTTGCATAAGTGTAATGCCTTGTGTTTGCTGCTGCTATTTTTCTGGCAAAAATCAGTAGTTTGTGTCTTTGCCTTGCTGCAGGGAGCAGGGATTTTAGCCATACATATTTAATCATAGATGCTAGCACATGATCTACAATGCTCCCACTTGCAGAATATAAATATGGTTCTATGGATGCTAGTGCTGGGGATTGAGTGCATTTGTATATAAAACCCAGGTGTGCAGGTAGCCTGAAAATAAATCCAGAGACTTGGCAATGGCAAGTTTTGGAAACTATTAACATTTTGAAATTGGGATATCTGAAGTCATCTATGATTTCCATACGCACAAAATGGCACATGCATGAAGGGGCAAGTATCCTTATACAGGTCATGGAACTCCAAGGTGTCTTAACTCGTGTTAGATTTCTTAAAATACACAAAATTCAATGTGATTGATGACATTCATAATTGCTGTTTCTAAACATATATATTTTACAGGTTATTCATGATCTGCATGTATTATATAGGGGGTAATCCACCTCCTATTGTAAAATATAAGGATACTAGAAGAACATGGGTCATGGAACTTAGAGACTGCTTCTAATATGCTGCTGTTTTATAGCCGTCGGGTGCATTAGACAAGTTTCAGTAAATCATGTGACCAAGCATGGTTTTAATGGATATCTTTTACAGGGAATTTTGAAGATCTAATGCAAAAATAATGTATGTGAAATATAAGAATAGAATATAAAGGTGCATGAAGCTCCTCATTGAGTAGGGATGGTTATGGCTCCCAGCATACATGATAACCTTGAATACTTCCCACATACAGGGAGTTCTAGCCCTGCTGGAGGTGCACAAAACTAATTTCTTTGTACTGCACGAACATTTAGAAAACGTATGTCCTAAATAGATTCTTTAAAGATTTATTTTTTCTAGTAAAGGTTTTGGATATTGAGCATAAATGCCATGGACTTTCTTCCTTCTCTTTCACATGTACTAATCCCACTGAGCACTAACCTTTCTTTCTGCAGCTGGCAGCCTTAATGCATGGAGACTTCAACAGTTTAGTGGAGAAATTCTTTATAATCGATTGCCGTTATCCTTACGAGTATGATGGAGGACACATCAAGGTGAGCCTATGTACTAAAGCAAATACATGTTGGTAGCTGAGGATAGTTATAAAGTTAAATCTTGTGTTTTGTTCCTCTTTATTTCAAGAAAGTGTGTGTATATTTCCCTTTTGATTAATACTCCTACAATTGTTTGCCCGTGGAACCCAAATGAGCACTCCTTTGTTTCTGCAACTTATGCTTTTTTATATGTTTGCTTTGCCTTTGCAAGAGTGCATTTAACCTTCACCGGCAAGAGGAGGTAACGGACTACTTTCTGCAACAACCACTGACCCCGTTGATGGTACAGAAGAGATTAATTATAATCTTTCATTGCGAGTTCTCTTCTGAAAGAGGCCCAAAAATGTATGTATTCATAAAGTTTGGATAAAAAGTAAACATTCGGCGCATTGGAAATAAATTGGGGCATCCAATTTTACTATGACTTTACTATGATTTTGACTTTTAAATTGCTGTATTTAGTTACTTAACCCAACCTATTAATTCACTACTTTATCAATATAATTACTTTGCACTAGGTGAA
This sequence comes from Xenopus laevis, assembly GCF_017654675.1. Lineage (NCBI taxonomy): Eukaryota > Metazoa > Chordata > Amphibia > Anura > Pipidae > Xenopus > Xenopus laevis. The sequence continues at coordinate 99,081,369 of NC_054376.1, forward strand.
GCAAGTATTGAAAACGGACCGAAAAATGGCCTTCAACATGCTTTTGCTTTCCCCTAGTCTTGATAAACTAGCTTGCTGTACAGATGTTCTTAATGCCAAGTTTTATTAGATTTTTGGGTCAAGTGATCCAATGATACAAAGTTATATCTTTATAGTGTTGATTATAGGGCTTTTTATTAAGTTTGTCGGTTTGGCTCGAACAGACAAGATCATTCCATGTATTGTCAATCAGACAATAAGTTGTTTTCAGATTGTTCACCAGAAATAAAGACTTGTTTTCATTTGGTTTCTTTTTTTTTTTTTTTCTTTTATACAGTTTTTTTTCCAAAATCTAAGGTCCCTGTCTCTGGTGTTTGAGTCTGCCAGCTCAGTAATTCAGATGCAGACTCTAAACTTACAATTCGCTACCTATTGTTGATACATTTCTCAGCAGTATCTGTGGAATATTAGCAACTATTGTATCCATTCTAACAGCTGTCTTTAATGAAACCCAGAGATTTTGCTCAGCCGCGACAAAGAAAAGATGTGTATCAACTAAATGTATCAATTTAGAACAGTTTAGAGAGTCTGCGACCCCCTCCCAAAGCTGCTTTAGAAGATGAAAAATTAAACTTTACACTTCAATATTAGAAAAACAGTCACAAATAGAAAATAGAAAGTAACTGGAAAAAGTCTTTATTTCTGATGAACTATCTGAAAGCAACTGAACTGAAAAAAGTGTTAGAAGGTGAAATTCTCTGTGCCTAATGATCATTGCTTTTTCATCTTTATGTCCATCTTAAAAGTAGATTGCATGCCTATTTAGATTCCAAGGTCCTATTTTTCCTAATGGTGGTTTTTCAGCAGATAAAGAAGCACCAGAATCTGGTTAAGGAATCACCTGTCTCCTAGCAGTGACAGACAAAATTAAGCCAGGAAACACATCCATGAAGGGGCACTTATGTAGACTGTGCTGTGTACATAAGTAGCATTGTTTCTATTATAGGCAATGGCAGGTTCCTTGGCCAGATCCAGGTCCTTTTCCACCATCCAATTCAGTTCTCTTCTATGAATGTTAGAGTTTCATTAGCAGTTGTGGTTTTTTTTGGAATAAACATGCCCCTAAATGTAAATATGAAAACTGGAAATTATTGTGTCAGAGCCATCTTAGCAATCAACAGTAAGTCCCTAATTAACACAAGGACAATTATAATAAAATATATAATACATACTGTATATGTGCCATTTTGCACCTGGCAGAAACTCATAGCAACCATCAAAGGATTGCTTTGTGTCCAGCCTGCAGTTGGCTGAAAAAGGCCAATCGCTTATTGGTTGCTATGGGTTATTTCCCAGGAGCAAATTAGCCCAGTGTTTATAAATACGTTTTGTGCAATAATACAAATCACTAAACATACATATAATCTTTTCACATAGTAACCGTAGTGTCAAAGTAAATCACTGCTCTTTTGCTTTCTGTCGACTCCTTCAATCTATTTTATTTTAGGTGTCGGTTTCTCAGGGAGGAAGACAGAGCCAGTAATGATTACCCAAGCCTCTATTACCCAGAGCTTTATCTCCTTAAAGGCGGTTACAAGGATTTTTTTCCTGAATACAAGGTATCGGTTTTATTATTCTTTGTCAGCACACCATCTAACAGCCACTATGTAGACAGCACAGATTTTAGTGGGTGGCATTAACTGCCACAAGTAAACCTTGTCGGGTGGGTCACAAAATAAATGGCATTGTTCAAATGTTAAGGTTGAGATGGTGAGATGTGTGCATTTGTACTTTTTTTATGTTTCCTAGCTGTAAGCAGCTGTTGCTCACTATAGCTTTCCAAATTTACCAGCTGTTTACCTCCCACTCAACGAGCCATTGCCCAGCTGTTTTTCTATGGCTGGAGCCACCAACTGCAAATGAGTGCTACAAATTTTATTGTAAATACCCTGTATGTAGGGCAGTGGTTGTCCAACGTTTTCATTTCATGCACTCCTTGAAAGTATTTGCATTGTTTTGCCCCCCCCCCCCTTAGCTTATGAATAGAGTACAGACAGGAAAATATTGGTGTAATAGTTTATTCAGTCATAATTTCAGGAACATCTAATCAGTATTATTTTAACTGACCCTCAAGCTGTGCTGGGTCTAGGAGAGGAAATATACATTATCCTAATTCTCTCCCTGCCTTTAGTTAGTTCACAGCAGTTTGTAAACAGGAATAATGAATGGTTCTTCCCTTTGAAGTTTGTGTTTTCCTCCCAACAGGAGCTATGTGAACCGCAGAGTTACTGCCCAATGCACCACCAAGATTTCCGCGAGGACCTGCTAAAATTCCGAACAAAATGTAAGACTTCTGTTGGCGATCGAAAGAGGAGGGAACAGGTTGCCCGCCTGATGAAGCTTTAATCTCCGGGCTACTCAGCTCATGCGTTGATCTGTTGTCCTTTTTCCTAACAAAGGATTTAAAGCTCTGCCAGAATTTTAATTCTCTTGTACTACAACCATGAACACTGCTGCAGAATGACAAATATTTACCTTGTTTACATCTTTGTCACTGTGAATTTAATCTTATTATTTTTACTGTGATCGTTCTAAAAATAGTGCGTGATGGATGAAAAGGTACCTATACAGCTAATTGCTGGCAACACTTGTATGATTAGTCCACTAGGTGGTGCTGTATATTTATAGATGCATTGTACACTTTATTATTCGGATGGACACTCTTATAGAAACATTTAATAATGGCTAAAATAGAAGCGAGCCAGTGAAAACAGACATCAAGGAGAAATATAGTAAACCATAAGATTATTTGAAAAATACTTGGTCTCTTGTCTCATTATTGAATCAACATCTAATGCAAGCCACAAAATGGTTCCATGGTGCAATCCACTATATCCACCTGTTGCTATTTACCACCAGCACTGCCATACAGGCACACAAATTGCTTGAATGGTGTCACTTTAGGCAGATGCCATCTTATACTGAAAGTATTGGATTGATTAATAGCTTGAAGCTGGTAAAACATAAATGTTAATGTATTTATTAAAGCTAGTTTACCATCAAATGCATTTGCTCTATTACAATGAAAAGGGAATCCATTACATGTAAATTGTTTGCTTAGATGGGACTTTCTGAAAAATAGCATTCCTGTATTTCAGTGCTTCCTGAATAAATCATTTTCTGGATAATTAAAGCCCATACCAGTACTATAATTTAAAGGGATACCGTCATGGGAAAAGGAGTTTGGTTTATTTTTTCAAAATACATCAGTTAATGGTGCTGCTCCAGCAAACTTCTGCACTGAAATCCGTTTTCAGAAGAGCAAACTGAGTTTTTTTTTACATTTAATTTTGAAATCTGATGGGGCTGAACATATTGTCCGTTTCCCAGGTACCCCCCAGTCATGTGACTTGTGCTCTGATAAACTTCAGTCACTCTTTACTGCTGCACTGCAGGTTGGAGTGATATCACCCCCTCCCTTTCCCCACCCTCCACAAGCCTATTAACAGAACAATGGGAACTGGACCAGATACCCACTCCCTGGTACATTTAAGAACAGCATTCAGTAGTAAAAACCCATGTCCTGCTGCAACCCCATTGTGTAGGAGAAACAACAGCCTGTTAGAAAGCAGTTCCATTAATGCAGCACTGGCTCTTTCTGAAAGCACATGACCAGGCAAAAGGACCTGGGATGGCTGCCTACACACAAATATTACAACTAAAAAAATACACTTGTTGGATTAGGAATGAAATTTTATATGGTAGAGTGAATTATTTGCAGTGGAATAAAAACTACAAAAAATCAGAATCCCTTTAAAGGGGACCCGTCGCCCAAAAAAATAATTCCATATCCTATTTTATCATGTTAGTCAAGCAAAATGAACTTTAATTACACTGTAAAAATTATTAGAATCTTGTTTCTTTCCATCTGGGAATTAATAATTAGAAGAAGCAGGTAGGAGCCACCTTGCATCATCTAAGCATCTTGTTTTGCACCAGAATGGGGGACCTGATGTCCATCCCCATGCCCTGGCTACACAATTAAATGGTGAAGAGAACTGGGGGAATGTGGGGAGAGCAGTGACATCTAGCAAGTGCTGAATGGAAAGTGAAAGTAATTGTCTGCCCCGTCTCTATGCCTAAGGCATAGAGGAGGGGCAGACAATATTTGATTGACAGCTGAGATTTTTAAATGAGTTTACAACAGCTATGAATGCTTAAATAAAAAAATAATTTGGGTTTCATGTTTAATTTGAAAAGGACAATTGTTATACAGCTTTTTATGTCTGGGTGGCAGGTCCACTATAAGAAAAGTGATTAAGTATAATGTTTAAAAATCGGCACCTTGTGTCCGCTACAAATATATTTGCTTTATGGCTTTCCTATTTTACTTTGAAAGCAGTAAGTAAGTTGCAGGTAAAACTTAGTCCCTTTGTAAAATGTATAATGAAGCAATAGAATTCTTAATGAATCAGATAAAATTGAGCATAGGACTGGCCAGATATGGGATGACTTTGACGTAGTTGGCCAGCTTAAATATATTGCAATATATGCACAATATATATGTTTAAAGGGTAAGGCATTTTTCAGTAGCAGTATGCACAAAATGTCTCTGTCTTAAATATATTGATAATGGGTTGAGTGCAGAGGACTCTTGTATTTGTCTATATGTATTTTGTGGTCACAGCCTCATTGCACCCCTGCCTAATGATTTTAAAAATGAGTGGTGAGCACAACTTTCCCTTGTTAGTTATACAGGAGCAGTGACCAGCTCCATGTTGTAGCTCCCACCCTTCCCAACTATAGTCAGGTGATCCCACTGGTGTCTAATAAAAGGGCAGCCAAGTTTGGGAGTTTTACTTTGAAAGCAGCAAGTAAGTTGCAGGTAAAACTTAGTCCCTTTGTAAAATGTATAATGAAGCAATAGAATTCTTAATGAATCAGATAAAATTGAGCATAGGACTGGCCAGATATGGGATGACTTTGACGTAGTTGGCCAGCTTAAATATATTGCAATATATGGACAAACAATCCCTGTTTTGTTTAAAGGGTAAGGCATTTTTCAGTAGCAGTATGCACAAAATGTCTCTGTCTTAAATATATTGATAATGGGTTGAGTGCAGAGGACTTCTTGTATTTCTCAAAGTCAGCTTGGGGGACACAGGGACAATGGGGTATAGCTAGTACCATTAGGAGGCAGGACACAACTACAAAAAAGACAACTGGCTCCTCCCCCACTGGCTATACCCTCAGCAGGCTGGAGAAGAGCTCAGTTTTAGTTGTGTCCTCAGGAGGTTAGGACAGAAGAATTTTTTATTTTATACTTATTGTCTAGTCAGCTTTGCTGACACCAGGGGGTTGCTTGAACCTTTACACTGTGTAAAGTACCTCATTGGCAACTTCCAACGTGGGATCTGTCTCTGGGGTCACAGGTGTTTTACACAGACCACTCTCCTTCACAGGAGGAGACCAGGCTGGCCGGCAGACAGAACTGGGAGAGCGGTCTCCAGGACAGGTAAGTCCCAGTGGGCTCTCTCTCCCCCTTCCCTTCTCCCTCCCCTAACTATGGAGGGCAGATTGGATTCCTTTCAACCCCTAACAACCTCATTGGAGAGGTAAGGGGAGGGATTTTTTCCTACTCTGTGTTTCCCCTAAGTCTCTCGAGCAGGGAGGGATTCCCTGATAACAGCGCAGGGGCCTCCTACCATTTCGCGGCTCCTGCACACAGGGGAATCGCCAGCCGCAGAGAGTACTCTCTCTCTAAGCCGCTCAGATGCGGTTGTATGCGCTCCGTATGCGCAGTTTAGCCGGACACCATTTTGTTTATTGCGGAAGTACATTCCCGCGGTCCCTGGCCTCTCGCGTGATCATCAGCGCGCCCTCCTCACTCGCGGCCGCCATCTTAGATCGCGCACAGGGGATTAGCCACGCACAGACGCTGCTCCCACGCTGCGATACTCTGGTAGCAGAGACACAAGGCACCACTGCAGAATTGACAACTCGATTCTCTCCTACTGCTCAGCTAAGTGTCAGGCTATATTCTACTGGGTTATTCTCCCAGGCATTCCCCTTATATTTTTTCCACTATGTCTGATGGACCCAGAGCCAACCTCTTTTCTAGGGGGGCAACCACAGCCCTGGTGTCAGGACTGCCAGACGTACCCGACCCAGAAGTATCCGACGGCGCTGTTAACATTCCCGGCGGTCACAGTGAAGATCCAAGATGGCGGCGCCCATGCTGAACACATGGCTGCAGCGTCGCTGTATGATGATGTCATCTCTGGTGCCGGGATCTCATCATAAAAGGGCGCCCAAAACACTGTGACGGCGCCCAAGAATAGGATTTGCTGCCATTTATCCTGGGTTCCTGTTTGTATTTCCTGATTCCTGATTCCAGCCTTATTCCAGCCTGTTTTCAGCCTGTTTCCAGCTCCCAGCCTGAATCCTGCTCCCAGTCTGTTTCTAGCTCCTACCTTGGTTCTGACCCCCTGCCTGAACTCTTGATATTTGCATCTGATCTGCCTGCCCTCGTTAACTCCTGCCTGTGACCACTACTACTGATTCTGCTTAACCCTTTGGATACCGCGACCTTGCTCCCTCAAGAGGGCTTCCTCCTTGATCCAGACTACCTCCCTGGAGGGAGCTCCCGGCTCCCTGACATTATTCTTGGGCCATGGATCCCACTGAGGAAGCTCAGCCAGATTCGGCAGGGCCTTTCGAGGTCTGCATACTCGCATGGAGGCGTACGAAGCTCGGCAAAATTATGTCGGACGCACGCTGGAGGCGATTTTGGAAAAGTTATCTATGCTGACGCCGACTACTCCAACGCCCACGCTAGTTGCTGCCGACATGGCTACACAGTTCTCCACTTCTGGTCCACGTATTCCTGCACCGCCTCTCTACAGTGGCGACCCTCAAGCCTGTCATGGTTTTCTGAATCAGTGCCAGATTCGGTTCGCCCTGCAACCTGCAGAATTTAACTCTGAGCGAGCAAAGGTTGGTTTCGTGATCACTCGTCTGGCAGGGAAAGCGCTCGAATGGGCATCTCCGCATTGGGAGAAGGAGTCTCCTTTAATTGATGATTCCAAAGCCTTCCTTCAAGAATTCCAGACTGTGTTCGATGCTCCCGGTCGGGTGGCGACCGCTGCTTCACGTCTGTTCCAGATCCGCCAAGGAAATCGCAGTGTTGCAGAATATGCCATTGAATTCCGTACTCTCGCTGCAGAGACTTGTTGGAACAATGATGCCTATCATGCTGCCTTCTACAATGGTCTCTCTATCCGCCTCAAAGATGACCTGGTCTCTCGTGAATTACCCACGCAGGTTGAAGACCTCATTGCTTTGTCTGTCAAGGTGGACACCCGTCAGAGAGAACATCAAGCTGATAGGGACCGAGTCAAGAAATTTCAACCCATGTTGGCTCCTCGCTTTCAAAGACCTCTATTACCTCCTACCCCCCAGCAGCCTTCTGTTATTCCTCCGGAGGAACCTATGCAAGTTGGAAGAGCTCGTCTCTCTGAACAGGAGAAACTCCGGAGACGTACGGCTGGACTTTGTCTCTACTGTGGGGGTCAATCTCACTTTGCCAACTCCTGTCCTGTGAAGCCTGAGTTCCTCTCTTCAAGGTAACCTTGGAAAGACTCATATAGGGGGCGTTACTCCCAAGTCACAAGAGAACTCTCACAGGTTTCTTCTGCCTTTACAGATCCATCTGTCCACTAAGACCATTGTTGGCTCAGCTTTTATTGACTCTGGAGCTGCCGGGAATTTCATGGACGCTCTCTTTGCCAAGCATATGAATGTTCCCCTGTTTCCATTGACTCCTCCACTTCGAGTAACCGCCATTGATGACCGACCCCTTGAATCCGAGTTTATCTCTATGACGACTGGGGAATTGCCTGTGCAGGTTGGGACTTTACACAAAGTTATCGTTCCTGATTATTTCCTGTCCTTCTGTTCCAGTCGTCTTGGGGCTTCCCTGGTTACGCCTGCATAACCCTATCATTGATTGGTCCTCGGGGCAGGTTTCCCGTTGGAGTCCATACTGCCAACAGCATTGCCTTCCTGCTGAACCCATCCAGAGGGTGAATATTTCTACGTCAGATTTGAAGACGCTTCCCTCCTTCTACAAGGAATTCTCTGATGTCTTCTGTAAAAAGTCTGCAGAATTTCTCCCTCCTCATCGTCACTACGATTGTCCAGTTCATATCCTGCCTGGAACCATGCCTCCTAGAGGTCGCACTTATCCTCTCTCCCCAGCAGAGACTGCTTCCATGAAGGAATATATCCAAGAAAATCTCCAGCGGGGTTTATTCGCCCTTCTACTTCTCCTGCAGGGGCTGGATTCTTCTTCGTGGAGAAGAAGGATGGAGGCCTACGTCCTTGTATTGACTACCGGGGTCTTAATAAAATCACCGTTAAGAACCGGTATCCCTTGCCTCTGATCGCAGAACTTTTTGACCAACTGAAGGGGGCTAAAATCTTCACTAAGTTGGATCTCCGTGGGGCGTATAACCTCATCCGCATCCGTGAAGGTGACGAATGGAAGACAGCATTCAACACTCGTGATGGGCACTATGAGTACCTCGTAATGCCCTTTGGTCTCTGCAATGCCCCCGCTGTCTTTCAAGAATTCGTGAACGACATTTTCCGGGATCTCTTGGGAAAGTTTGTTGTCGTGTACCTAGATGACATCCTGATTTTCTCCAAGGACCTTGCAAGCCATCGCTCCCAGGTGAAGGAAGTACTCTCTCGTTTGAGGAAGAACTCTCTCTTTGCCAAACTGGAAAAATGTGTGTTTGAAGTGTCCAAGATTCCTTTTCTGGGCTATATCATCTCCCCAGAGGGTTTCGAGATGGATCCTGTGAAAGTGTCTGCAATCCAAGAGTGGCCCCTACCGCTGAGCACTAAGGAAATCCAGAGATTCATTGGTTTTGCCAATTACTACCGGCAATTCATTAAGGAGTTCTCTTCTCGCATTGCTCCTATCCTGGCCCTCATCCGAAAAGGGGGTAAACCCAGCTTGTGGCCCCCGTCTGCTATTGAAGCCTTTCAATCCCTGAAGGATGCCTTCACTTCCGCTTTGGTTCTCCGCCATCCTGATCCGGAGTTACCTTTCTTCATCAAGGTGGATGCTTCTGAAGTTGGAGCTGGAGCTATCTTGTCCCAAAGACATCCCTCTGATGGAAAGTTGCACCCATGTGCATATTTCTCTAAGAAGTTCTCTCCTGCCGAACATAATTATGATGTAGGAAATCGAGAACTCCTGGCTGTCAAGCTTGCCTTAGAAGAGTGGCGTCACCTCCTTGAAGGTTCCTTGATCCCAGTCACGATCTACACAGATCATAAGAATCTTGAGTTCATTCAATCTCTCAAGAGGCTGAATCCCAGACAAGCAAGGTGGGCTCTCTTCTTCTCTCGATTTAACTTTGTCTTGACTTATCGCCCTGGCTCCAAGAATCGGAAAGCCGATGCTCTGTCTCGAAGTTTCACTCCGGTGGATCGTACTCCTGAAAGACAAGAGCCAATTATTCCTCCTGTCAAGATCATCGCTTCTCTATACCCTCAATTTGCTGATCAAATTCTGGCTGGTCAATCTTCTGCTCCTCCTGATACTCCCATCGGAATGGCATTCGTACCTCCTGAACTTCGTCTGCCTATCCTGCAACAGACTCATAGCTCCAAGCAAGCGGGACACCCTGGTCCTGCTAAGACTCTAGAACTTTTACGGCGTCTAGTCTGGTGGCCGACTATTCGTAAAGATGTCAAAGACTTTGTTGCTGCTTGTACTGTTTGTGCCACTTCCAAGCCTAGCCATTCTCGCCCTAGCGGGTTACTACAGCCTTTGCCTGTCCCCTCTCGTCCTTGGACGCATTTGGCAATGGACTTCATAGTCGAACTTCCTCCCTCCAGTGGGAACACCGTGATCTGGGTCGTCATAGATCGTTTTAGCAAGATGGCCCACTTCATCCCTTTACGGAAGCTTCCATCTGCAGTGCAGTTGTCACAGTTGTTTATTCAATTCATTTTCCGCCTGCATGGCTTCCCGGCGGAGATTGTCTCTGACAGAGGTTCACAGTTCACGGCGAAGTTTTGGCGTTGCTTATGCAAGGTCTTGGGTATTGCTCTCCAATTCTCCTCTGCCTATCATCCCCAAACGAATGGGGCAGCGGAGCGAGTGAATCAAGCCTTAGAACAATTCCTGAGAAATCATGTCTCCCTCTGCCAAGATGATTGGTCTGACCTTCTCCCGTGGGCGGAATTTGCTCATAACAACGCCTGTCATTCATCCACTGGAAGATCTCCATTCATGTCTGTGTATGGCCAACATCCTCAAGCCTTTCCGCAAGACTTTGTTTTGACTGATGTCCCAGCCGCTGATGACCATGCGGCCCATATGTCCGCTATTTGGGATGCAACCAAGTCTAATTTGGAGAAGAGTGCTCTTGTGCACAAGACCTTCGCGGATCGGAGACGTAGGTCCTCTCCTCTCTTCAAGGTTGGTGATAAAGTTTGGCTTTCTTCGTCTGAAGGTGCCATCTCCCAAGTTGGGTCCGAAGTTTGTGGGTCCATTTCCCATCTTGGAGATGATCAATCCTGTGGCTGTCAGACTTCAGCTTCCCCCTGAGATGCGAATCCCCAACGTGTTTCATGTCTCCTTGGTGAAACCCGCTACCTCCAACCGCTTTTCTATTGACCAGTCTCCCCCTCCTACTATCTCTGTGGATGGTCAACAAGAATATGAGGTTGAAAAGATCCTTGACTCCAGAATCTCCAGGGGTTCTCTTCAGTACCAAGTGGAAGTACCTTCAAGTGGAAGGGCTTCGGCCCTGAAGAATGCTCCTGGGAAGGACACTCTGATGTTCATGCTCCTCGTCTTGTGAGGGATTTCCACGCCAGGTTTCCCCAAAAGCCTTGTCCTGGTGGTCCAGAGGCCCCCCGTGGGGGAGGGGGTACTGTCAGGACTGCCAGACGTACCGACCCAGAAGTATCCGACGGCGCTGTTTACATTCCCGGCGTTCACAGTGAAGATCCAAGATGGCGGCGCCCATGCTGAACACATGGCTGCAGCATCGCTGTATGATGATGTCATCTCTGGTGCCGGGATCTCATCATAAAAGGGCGCCCAAAACACTGTGACGGCGCCCAAGAATAGGATTTGCTGCCATTTATCCTGGGTTCCTGTTTGTATTTCCTGATTCCTGATTCCAGCCTTATTCCAGCCTGTTTCCAGCTCCCAGTCTGTTTCTAGCTCCTACCTTGGTTCTGACCCCCTGCCTGAACTCTTGATATTTGCATCTGATCTGCCTGCCCTCGTTAACTCCTGCCTGTGACCACTACTACTGCACTACTACTGATTCTGCTTAACCCTTTGGATACCGCGACCTTGCTCCCTCAAGAGGGCTTCCTCCTTGATCCAGACTACCTCCCTGGAGGGAGCTCCCGGCTCCCTGACAGCTGGTCACTTTCCTGTCTTGTGCCAAATGCCGCAAACATTTGCCCACAGGGCACAAATCATCCCTATGCAACCAGTGCTCTCCACAGCAGGTTTCTGAACCCTCACCACCTTCTCCACCTCTGGTGAATCAGGCTGCCCAGGGGGATCCCTTAGCATCCAGCCCTGAAGCTTCCCCACGCCGAGTACAGGCAGCAACTGAGTGGGCGGCCCAATTGGCCACAGGCATTCCAAAACTAGCACAGTCGCTAGACAAATTGCTCTCTCGCCTTGACAGTCATAAACCTAGACCCTCCAAATGCAGGGCCCCCTCCCCGTCCGAAGACGATATCGATTCTCCTCCGAGGATTTTTTCACCTCCTGATTCTGGGGATGAACAGGATCATTCAGACGGGGAATGTTTTTCTGATTCGGACCAAGATGATCCTAAAATTTCTTCTGACACCGTGGACTCCCTTATCTCCTCGGTACTAGAAACCCTCCACCTCCAGGAACCGGAGGTCCGTGCGGAGTCTTCCAAGTATCTCTTCAAGCGACGCAGCAAGACTTCACCGATGTTTCCTTCCCACAACCAGCTTGAACAAATTATCCAACAGGAGTGGGACACACCCGAGAGACGCTTTCAAACAAACCGTCGTTTCCTGAAGTTGTATCCTTTTCCACCTGAGCTTACTGAAAAATGGGCTGCTCCTCCATCCGTGGACGCCCCAGTATCCCGCCTCTCTAAGAACACGGCCTTACCAGTCCCTGACGCGTCCTCCTTCAAGGACTCTATGGACAAAAAGTTAGAGAGTTTACTACGCTCATCATTCGCAGCTTCCGGATCCTCGCTGAGGCTGGTCCTAGCGACGGCATGGGTTAGCCGAGCTGTTCAATCCTGGTCTGACACTCTTATCACCGCCATTTCAGACGGAGCACCACGTCACAAACTCTCACAGCTGGCATCTCAAATCAAAGAAGCCAATGACTACGTGTGAAGCCTTGCTTGACGCCACTCAAGCTATCAGCAGAGCCTCCGCTCTCTCGGTGGCAGCCCGCAGATCCTTATGGATGAAACTATGGTCAGCGGACCTGTCCTCTAAGAAGTCCCTGACCTCCATCCCGTTCAAAGGGAAGCTCCTATTCGGACCTGATCTTGACAAGATCATTAGTCAAGCTACCGGGGGTAAAAGCACTCTTCTCCCCCAACCCAATGCACGTCCCTCCTTTCGGAAGAACAAGTTTTTTCGTGGCTCTCAGACCAAGAGCGCGAGATCCTCTCTCCCAAGACAGTCCTTTTCAAACAAAGGGCGTTTCGGCAACAAACATCGAACTCCCTGGCAGAACCGAAAGCACTTCTCAAAGCCCACCGACAAGACTACTTCTGCATGACACCGTACTCCCCGCCCCGAATTTCATAGGGGGGAGATTGTCCCACTTTGCAAACACGTGGGTATCTCTTGTTCAGGACACCTGGATTCACGAGGTGGTTACTCAAGGCTACCATCTAGAGTTTTCATCTATCCCACCTCACCGATTCTTCATGTCAAGACTTCCTCAAGAATCAGGCAAGCGTACAGCCTTTCAGAGGGCCATCTCCAACCTTCTCCTAGCAGGAGTGATTACTCCCGTCCCCCCGGACGAACACTTCAGGGGCTACTACTCAAACCTGTTCATAGTCCCCAAAAAGGACGGCTCAGTCCGGCCGATCCTAGACTTAAAAGAACTGAACAAGCTCATTCGTCTGAGAAAATTCAAAATGGAATCCCTCCGATCTGTCATCGCAGCGATGTCCCCAGGGCAATTCCTAATGTCTCTCGACATAAAAGACGCTTACCTTCATGTTCCCATTTTCCCTCCTCATCAGAGATTCTTACGCTTTGCCTTCCAAAATTTCCACTACCAATTCACAAGTTTACGATTCGGCCTCACGTCAGCCCCCCGGGTCTTCACGAAGATCATGGCGGCTGCCACTGCACTGATCCGCAACGAGGGGGGTCTCGATCACCCCGTACCTGGACGACCTTTTGATCAAAGCGCCTTCCCCCCAGGAGGCCCAGTGGTCACTCCAGGTCTCCATGGAGAAGCTACGGGAGTTAGGTTGGGTTCTCAACCTACGCAAATCCTCCCTAATCCCCAGTCAATCCATGAACTTTCTAGGCATGAACTTCAACACTCTGACTCAGAGGATCTCCCTCCCTCAGGAGAAGATTGTTCATCTCCAAGCATTGGTTCGATCACTGCTGCAGAAGCCACAGCATCCCGTAAGGTTCTGCATGAAGGTACTGGGTGTCATGGTTTCCACCATAGAAGCGGTCCCCTTCGCCCAATTTCATCTCCGGGAGCTCCAGTGGAACATCCTCAGCACCTGGAGACGGAAGTCCTTACTACAAGAGATAATCCTCTCTCCTCAAACTCGGACGTCTCTTCTGTGGTGGCTCAACTCCACTCACCTCTCAAGGGGAAAGCGCCTCGGGGACCCTAGTTGGCGCATTCTCACGACCGACGCAAGCCTCTTCGGCTGGGGAGCAGTGCTCGAAGGCAGGTCGGCCCAAGGACAGTGGAACCTCACCGAAAAGAAGTTGCAGATCAATATGCTCGAGATCCGCACAATTCGCCTAGGCCTCATCCATTGGCAGCAGGACCTCACGGGGCAGGCGGTGAAAATACAGTCGGACAACTCCATGGCGGTGGCCTACATCAACCACCAGGGCGGCACAAGGAGCAGGGCGGCTCTAAGCGAGATAAAAATCATATTCCAGTGGGCCGAGGCTCAAAGCGTACAGCTGGGAAGCCGACTTCCTAAGCAGGCAATCCCTGGACCCAGGCGAGTGGTCACTAAAGGACGAAGTATTTCGAGAAATAACTTCAAGATGGGGCATTCCAGAGGTGGACCTCATGGCGACCAGGCACAACAGAAAGGTACCACACTTCCTAGCTCGTTACAGAGACCCACTAGCTCTAAACATGGACGCTCTGACAGCCAACTGGCCCTTTCATCTGGCGTATGCCTTTCCGCCCACTCCTCTAATTCCCAGAACGATCAGAAAGCTCCAGCGGGAAAGGTCCACCCTCATCCTCATAGCACCGAGGTGGCCTCGACGAGCATGGTTCACGGACCTTCTCAACCTCTCTGTCGCAGAACCGTGGCCTCTGCCTCCTCTTCCAGACCTTCTCACTCAGGGTCCGATTCTACATCCAAACCCGACCTACCTCAACTTGACGGCGTGGCTCTTGAGACCAAGATTCTGATTCAAAAGGGATTTTCTCGAGCCGTGGCACGCACCATGTGTGCGGCTCGGAAGCCGGTTTCAGCCAGGGCATATCACAGGGTCTGGTCCACCTACCGTCAATGGTGTTTCACTCGCAAGGTTAGCTTCCGGCTATTTTCTCTACCAACCTTACTGGAGTTCCTGCAGGAAGGCCTATCACTAGGACTGTCTTTAGGTTCCCTCAAATCTCAAATATCGGCTCTATCAGTACTTTTCCAGAAAAGACTTGCCCTGCTTCCTGACGTAAAAACCTTCATGCAAGGAGTGGCTCATGTGACTCCGCCTGTCAGGGCTCCCGCACCTACCTGGGACCTCACGTTAGTGCTCCGGGCCCTTCAACTTCCTCCCTTTGAACCCCTGGGGTCGGTGCCCATTCAGTTCCTGACCTGGAAAACAGTTTTCCTCCTGGCTATTGCTACAGCAAGACGGGTTTCTGAGCTCGGCGCTCTTTCCTACAAGTCGCCTTACCGCGTCTTCCATCAAGACAGAGCGGTCCTTCGTACCATACCATCCTTCCTACCTAAGGTGGTCTCGGATTTTCATATAAACCAAGAGATCGTGGTTCCTTCCTTCTGCCCGTCTCCAGCAAATCAGAAGGAACGGGCGCTGCACACTCTGGACCCAGTGCGGGCCTTAAAGTTTTACCTCTTCAGAGTTCAAGACTTTCGCAAGTCCGATTCCCTGCTGGTACTTCCCTCAGGCTCCCGTCGAGGCGCATCGGCTACCAAACAATCCATTTCTCGCTGGATCAAACAAGCTATACAAGGTGCATACAAAGCCCGGGGTCGATCACCTCCGTCCAGGGTCACTGCCCATTCGACCAGGGGTGTGAGTACGTCCTGGGCCTTCAGAAACCAGGCATCAGCTGACCAGCTATGCAAAGCAGCGACTTGGACCTCTGTCCATTCTTTTGCAAACTTCTATCATTTTGACACCTTTGCGGCATCTGACACTCGCTTTGGCAGAAAAGTGCTTCAGGCCGCGGTGGCTGACACCACATAAACCTCTTTTTTCCCACCCGGTTGTTAGGGGACAGCTTTGGTAGGTCCCCATTGTCCCTGTGTCCCCCAAGCTGACTTTGAGAAAAGGAGATTTTGTGTACTCACCGTTAAATCTTTTTCTCTTCAGTCACTTGGGGGACACAGGGCTTCCCTCCCTGGATTGAGGTTTTCACTTCCGTCAGACAAGTTACCTTTTTCTTGTTAGCAGTTATTGGCTTTTTTGAAAAGTTTTCATTGCGTTATGTCATATCCTGTTGACTTTGGTACAAACTGAGCTCTTCTCCAGCCTGCTGGGGGTATAGCCAGTGGGGGAGGAGCCAGTTGTCTTTTTTGTAGTTGTGTCCTGCCTCCTAATGGTACTAGCTATACCCCATTGTCCCTGTGTCCCCCAAGTGACTGAAGAGATTTAACGGTGAGTACACAAAATCTCCTTTTTTAAGGCCACTTTCTGGATCCAAACCAATAATATAACTTCTTATTTAAAGGTCTGTATTTCAAATTATTCTTAAAGTGATACTGACACTAAAAATTTTCTTTTCAAAAGATAAATCTACATTAAAAGTTACCTATAGGTCATGTTGATCGTTTCTCACGCATAGTTCTGCTTTTGTAAGTAATTGTTATTTGAAGTTCCTGAACCTGACTGTCCCATCTCAGCCTGTCAGAGTTTCTAATGCTAACGACTCCTGCTGCACAAATATGGCAGCCTCCTTATACAGGGGCATGGGGGTAAGAAAGGTAATGTAAAAGCATCTGGCGAATACCTTTATGGCAAAATTATAAATTGTATGCAAAGACAATATTATGAGAAATATAAAAAAAAGGTTATTTTCTGGTGTCTGTATCTCTTTAAGCACAAAAGTGCATTCAAAAACAAACTAAAATGTTAACATCTCCTTCAAAACAAATTTCCCCAAATGCCAGCCAATCCACTTCATGCTGCTGCTCTCCTATGCTGTACGGGGGAGCTTGAGGCTTTCTGTCTGTCTTTCCACTGTACAATTCCAACCAATCAGCAGCTAGATGGACCAGAGGGCCCCGTGCTGGGGCAGGAGCAAACTCTATAGTAGTCAAACAACAGCAGTTTATATTAGTTTGTAGGAAATTAAAGAAAACTCTGCTGCACTTATGCAATGCAGCATCTATGTTAGAAGTAATTTTTGAACTCCAACACTGCCCCCCACCCACCATTGCTTTTGTGTTTTTTTTAAATTTCAACACTTTTTAGATCCCCATTTGTTCACCTTCCAAACACTTTTTTTTAGTTTAGTTGTTTTCAGACTGTTCCCCAGAAATAAAGACTTTTTTCAATCACTTTCCATTATTTATTTTTTTACTGTTTTTCCAAAATCTAAGTTTAACATTCTTGTCTCCGGTTTTTCAGTCTGGCAGCTCAGTAATTCAGGTACAGACTCTAAACTGTTACAATTTTGCAACATTTAGTTGATACATTTCTCAGCAGCATCTCTGGAGTATTAGCAACTATTGTATCAATTCTAACAGCCGCCTGTAATGTTAGAAATGTATCAACTAAATGTATCAATTTAGAGTACTTTACAGGGTCGGCGACCCACCTCCTAGAGCTGCTTTAGAAGCTGAAAATGATACTAAACTTCAATATTAGAAAAACAGTGACACATAGAAAATAGTAACTGGAAAAAGTCGTTATTTCTGGGGATCTATCTGAAAACAACTAGTTTGAAGGTGAACAACCCCTTTAACAGGAATATTGTATTATTGTGTTTGAACACTAGGTGGCACTGATGTGCTTTGCTTTGTTCATTTTCATTCTCTCGCTCACTCTATACTCTAAATATAAATGGAGTGTGCACATAGATTGAGATACAAACTTGCATCTGCCTGGGCCTCTATGAGGCCTGACCCAATGCTACAACAGTGAAGTCCTGCACACATGAGACGCAGCACATAGCATCTCAGATGAAGCACTTTCTTCAATGTTCCTCAGTACTCTCCCTATTAGGGAATAATGGGGTCTCAAGTCTAATCAGCCAGTGGAACACATAGAACACTTCCACATTGGACTGCAACTGTAAATGGTACAAGATACCCTGTAGAAAGTGCTTCACACTGCTAGGATTGTAACTAGACGTTTACTGAGCATTTAGCCTTAAAATGATCTACTAGCGATAACATTTTTCTTTAGGATCCATAAAACAACCAATATGTTTTCTAATATTCTCCATTCTGTAATGAGTTTAAGTTACATTGTGCAACAGGGAAGGGGCAGTCAGAACAAGGTAAGAGACGTATTTAAGAACAACAGCAGATGGACTATGAATAGGCTGGAAATGTGCCTGTGTTTACACTCAGTCCTTTATAGCTACAGCTGATTATAAATAAGCTGATAAGGGCAATGAAATATGAGTCTGTGTCTGCAGACCAAAGCACTCGCTCATATACAAGTTTGCTCCTGCCTATCTTTTGCTTACCTAATTAAATTGTGAAGAAATTGATAAGCTGCCTTTGTAAATAAGTTAGCTGTAATCATTGGGGCAAAGTTAAGCTGGCCATAGATGTTGAGATTTTTAAAAGATCAGATGTTGATCGCGAGACCATGATCTTCTCCGAAGATCGTACGAATTTACCATCAACTAAAAAGACCAATTTGGCAGGAAAACAAAGGGGAGCTGCCTGCTTGGCCCTGCAAACATAGATAGATTGCACTGGGACCGACAAAGATTTTTTGACCTGGCCGATCAATTTCCTGACAGAAAAATCGTAAGATGTACGATCGTTCGAATCCCACTAACCGCACGATAATTTTGAAGGATTGGTCGGACTTCCCTAAAATCGGTCGTTCGGCAAGAAGAATCATCGCGTCTATGGGGAGATTAAGGGTTAGTCCACACGAGGAGATTCGGGGAGATTTAGTCTCCTGGCAACTAATCACCTCTTCTTCTGGGCGACAATCTCCCCAAACTGCCTTCGCGTGTCTTCCCATCCGCTATAATGAAAAGTCGCCTGCGCTGAAGCACACGTGGCGTTTTCCGAAGTCGTCCGAAGTTGCCTCACGAGGAAACCTCGGGCGACTTCAGAAAACAAAGCGCACCATGACTGGTGAAACGTCTTCAAGAAAAAAACACCGCAAGTCCAGTTGATTTGACTTATTTCTTCAGCTATACCATGACCTGGATGCATTAGAATCATCACAAACATTAACCAGGTGGCAGTTTAAGGCCAAGAGAGATACCATGCAAACAGTTCACCTAACAGCTTCCAGATTGAGCACAGATGTCCCAGTAGCTGAACTGCTGATAAATGCATCTGCACTTACTGTATAACATGAATTGCAATCTGGAAGTTCGTTCCAGCAACTGAAGATTCCAGAGAGATGGGCAATAACATTGAGGTATTCTAGTATGTCATGTTAAAGTGTAGCCTCCATGGTACTGTTAAATATCTGTGACATAGTTGCATGACATAAGGTATATTAACCTTCTGGGTTGATCTTGCCAAGACTCCTAGGGGCACATTTACTAAGCTTGAGTGAAGGATTCGAATGAAAATAAATTTCGAAGTAATTTTTTGGGTACTTCAACCATCGAATAGGCTACTACGACCTTCGACTTCGATTCTAAGTAAAAATCGTTTAACTATTCAACCATTCGATAGTCGAAGTACTGTCTCTTTAAAAGATACTTTGACTACATACTTCGCCAGTTTACACCTACCGAGGTTCAATGTTAGCCTTTGGGGACCTTCCCCAACACTTTTATACGTTTTTTATGATCAAATAAAAATCCTTCGATCGATCGATTAAAATCTTCGAATCAAAGGATTTTATCGTTTGATTGAACAATTTTTATTTGATCGTTCGTTCGACGTATTTGCGCTAAAATCCTTCGAATTCAATATTCAAATTAGAAGGATTTTACTTCGAGGGTTTATTAAACCTCGAAATTCGACCCTTGATAAATGTGCCCCCTATTGTAGTATGCATACTAAATAGAAAAGCATCAGGATAATTACATGAATTTAGATTTCAAATATTTTCTTTGTTAACTAGGGATAATTTGAATTGCATGTTGCTGAGAATATTTTCATGTGTGACCTAAACCGTTGTATTCTCTTTGTGCCTCAGTCAAGTTCACTCATCAGCTAACTACTGCTGAAATTCAAAGGTCACCATGGGATGCTAACAAATACTATACTGTATTTCTTCATACAAAAAACACCACTGTAGTCACTTTGGCAGTTGATATATGAATTGGATCCCATTGCTTTTCCACTTCACTCATTTTTGCACTAACCCATTGATGCTCTTTTTCCCTCGGGCATCTTGAATGACAGATTTCATTGAGAGAGTCGCAAATAAAAGGCTTCAATGTTACAGAGATCACTTCCAAGGGAAGTTCATTGCAAGGTGCCAAGAGCTCCAGAATAGTTTTGACCCACACAACATACAGAAACAAATTTATGGCAAAATCTATTCAATCTGTGGCAAACTGCATATACTTTTGCAGAAAATTATGTGAAAAGCCATTGAATTTGTAATCTAATTGTAATTCAGTTTGAGTCATCTACTTTGAAGTTCTAAGGAGAGCACTGAGTAGCTTTTTATAGTCGAAGAATCACAAAAATGAAATATAAGCTTCAGCATACTGAAATATGAAATTTTCTAAATACAATCAATTAAAGTATCTGAAATAATCAAGTTTATGTTCACTATTCCTCTCTCAGCATCTGTTTCTCTTCATTCTGTCTTCATGCAGCAGTTGGGTGTCAGATAGTCATTGACAGTTATAGCCAGTATATCTTAAAGGGGGGCTCTTTTGCCTAGAAGATGTATTAGAGCTCACTCTATTAAGATAGATTACATCATGTCTCTCTACATGCAGGATTTGTGCAAAGGGCAGTTATTTTGTTAGATTTTGTTTGTACTGGAATCAGTTATTTAAGTGAGCTCTAATTTACTGGAAAACAGTGATTTGGCCCATATCTAGAGTTGCCACCCGGCCGGTATTTTTCCGGCCTAGCCGGTAAAACACCTGCCAAGGCCGGGGCCGGTATTACAAATTTAATTTGTAATACTCTTTAAAAAAAGCCCCTTTTTTCCAGCGCTGTGCGATGTTGCTCCGCCCATTTTGTGGCACACCGCGTAGCTCCGCCCCTTTTAGCATCTCGGACCACCCCCACTGGCCAGTAAAATTTTTAATAAAGGTGGCAACCCTACCCATATCCACTGTGTATCTGTGCGAATTGACAGGACTGGAATCTACTTAGCAGAGTGCACACAAGCATTTGTTCTGTGTGTGCACTTAAAGGCAGATTCCAGTGTCCTTACTGCCATTTTTAACACAGAGGAAAAAGATAAAAATGTTCCCTAGGCCTAAGACCCATGTCCTCCATTTCTAAGCACAAATTTTTCTTTTAACAGGGGTGAAAAGCTTCAACTCATAAAAGTAACTTTTTTGTCTGCAGTATTATTCATCCTTGTTTGTTTTGAACTAAAAACATAGTGGAAATCAATATTTTAATTTCTAGAAGAGGTGAAGAATTGTTGTGTTCTTCTGTACAACTCCAATCTTATTACTAAGTGCAATGTACCAAATCAGAGCTTTTATTTGCTGTTTCTTCAGGCCACAGAGCGACTGTATATCCCTGTGCACACGCAAGCTATTAGTGTTCTGCCCATCAGCAAGTCAAGCAAAAGAGGAAACAAAAAAATTTCTTCACAAGAAATAACCTCTAAATTTGGAAAGGAAAGTGATGCAAATTAAAAAGGAAATCATAATCACCATTAAGCAATCCCCAAATGTATCCAACTGTAATCTTTTTGTTATATAGTGACACTTACCTGTTAAATATTATTACTGTGCAAATACATTTATTTGCAAATATCATTTACATCTGGAAGTAATGGATTAGACCAATACTATTATTTGCTTTTTTGCTAATGTGTTTAAAGGGACCAGTCCATAGCTGCATACAAACATAGTAATTATGCCTAGGAGGAGCCAAGAAAGCTCCAAATTACTGAAAGGCTGACTCCCATAGACTCCATTATAATCAAAAAATCCAGATTTTTAAATTGATTTTCTTTTTCTCTGTAATAATAAAACAGTAGCTTGTACTTGATCCAAACTGGATGCAATTAATCCTTATTGGAATCAGAAGCAGCCTATTGGGTTTATTTAATATTTACATGATTTTCTAGTAGACTTAAGCGGTATGAAGATCCAAATTACAGAAAGATCCATTATCAAGAATACCCCAGGTCCTGAGTATGCTGGATAACAGGTCCCATATCTGTATGGTATATATGGTAACATGGCTCTGGATAAGGGTGACATCAGTATCAGTTTCTTGATCAAAAGAGTAGTTACCTAACCCCTTATAGATAAAGTTGATATAGATACTCACCATTTACCCTAAGAGCTTTACAGGGTGCCATTTTGAGGTATCGTCTGTATCACCCACAAGATGCATAAACGATGTTACCGTTTACCACGCTGCAAGTCTAGAATTCAATCAAAAGAGACACTATTTTCACACTTTTTCCACAGATCCAAGTAGATCTGACACTTGAAAGTACACAGTAGAAATATTCTTATCCATGCTCAGATAGCTAGGGGAACTTGCATATAGCGATAAGGCTGATAAATCCACTACAAGTCTATCATTCCTGGGTATAGAAATAGACAGCTAAAAACATTCTAAAAGCATAAATGTAGGTTATCTGGTTCCCAATTAAATGAAGTGCACTGTGTGTTATCGGAACCTTAGATTTCCTATAGGGTCAGAATTTTTTATAGGGTTTTCTTTACACTAGAGCACATCATGGGGATTGAGAGGGAGGCAATGCCTGCAAGTTTAGGGGGCTTTTGGTAGGGGGGGGGGTTGTAGTTCTCCTTTAAGCTCCACTGGAGCAGGTAAAGGATGTATGATCTCTGTAAAGTGCTGCAGAATGTGAATATATCAGTCTTTTAAAAATGAAAGAAAATTAATAAAAAGGTAGAGCAAGGCGATAATGCTAAGGAGATAATTCCCTTCTTGTCACCTGCTGTGACATTATGTAATGTGACAGGATGGTTCCCTATCTAAGCACTGCACAGCAATCAGACTGACATTCGGAGAACTTTGCAAGCTCACATAGGTGCCAAAGGCATCTCCTATAGCCAAATGTCTTGGTTAATCCATTTCAGGCTTCTTCATGTGTAAAAGTCTGCTAACTTGCGAACGGCCCACTCAGGACAGGGAACAAATTATGGAGTGCAGAAAATTATATTGTGCTACATTGTTATTTATTTCAGAAGAAAGAATACCCAGTATAACAGGGCCCCTAGTGGCTAGTATGCTCCTGTCACGTAGAACGTAGATGTTTAAAGGGATACTGTCATGGGAAAAAAAAATATTTTCAAAATGAATCAGTTAATAGTGCTGCTCCAGCAGAATTCTGCACTGAAATCCATTTCTCAAAAGAGCAAACAGATTTTTTTATATTCAATTTTGAAATCTGACATGGGGCTAGACATATTGTCAATTTCCCAGCTGCCCCATGTCATGTGACTTGTGCTTTGATAAACTTCAATCACTCTTTACTGCTGTACTGCAAGTTGGAGTGATTATCACCCCCCCCCTTTCCCCCCCCAGCAGCCAAACAAAAGAACAATGGGAAGGTAACCAGATAACAGCTCCCTAACACAAGATAACAGCTGCCTGGTAGATCTAAGAACAACACTCAATCGTAAAAACCCATGTCCCACTGAGACTCCTTCAGTTACATTGAGAAGGAGAAACAGCAGCCTGCCAAAAAGCATTACTCTCCTGAAGTGCAGGCACAAGTCACATGACATGGGGCAGCTGGGAAATTGACAAAATGTCTAGCCCCATGTCAGATTTCAAAATTGAATATAAAAAAATCTGTTTGCTCTTTTGAGAAATGGATTTCAGTGCAGAATTCTGCTGGAGCAGCACTATTAACTGATTCATTTTGAAAAAAAATTTTTTTCCCATGACAGTATCCCTTTAACAGTATTGGGCCTTTGTAGAAGGAGACACTTCAGAGTGGATGTGGTGAAGACTGGAATGGCGTGGAAGAATGGGCCAAAATAACACCCGAGCAATGCATGTATTAAATAAGTTTCAGTATGCGTGTTCAATATGTATTCCCTGTGTCATAACACTTTATTACACATAATTTATGGATTCATTTGTTTTGAGTTCTTTGTATGTGTGGCTTACTTGGGTTGTTGCCGTCAATTTCAGGTCAGTAGTCCCATTAGAAATATATTTACTGAGAAAAATGTTGACATGATCAATACTTATTTTCCCTGCTGTGTATGGGCACTTGTAAATTGTGGTCACCTTTACACTTTGCAGGTAATGATTAAAGTCTATATTAAATCATTAACTGGCTCTGACATTAAATGACCCTGGGAAATTGAACTGAAATGAAAGCAGATTTTTTTTTAATTGAGGAATAAAAAAATGACAGCACTTGCAGTCTTATGACAGAGTAGTCATTGGAACTATAGCCTGCTTATTTTATAAGATCTAATGTAGCAAATCAAATACCACAGATGTACAGGGCCAATTTGCCACATTTACAGATGAATCAGAACATAGGATGATTTTGAGACAATGGAAGGCAACTTCTGGCATATGGACTACTAAATGTAGCGGGAAAAAGATCTCTCAGTTGTCCATAATTTTGTTTTGAAAAACACTATCAGCATATAAAATATGAGTGTAAATAATGTACTGGCACAGTATAAGTCTTGAGCACAGTGACATTTACAGGCCATTTGTATAAACACCACATATTCCCCCTTTAATAGGAAATCATTTGTAGAGCTATAATAAACAGCAGCAATTAAACAGTATGCATTTTAAAACAATATTATACATTCTTCACATCACAAAGTCCTTGGTCCATGCAGATGCAGGTAACCAGATAGCAGCTCCCTAACACAAGATAACAGCTGCCTAAGTAGATCTAAGAACAACACTCAATAGTAAACTTCAGGTCCCACTGAGTCACATTCTGTTACATTGAGTAGGAGAAACAACAGCCTGCCAGAAAGCAGTTCCATCCTAAAGTGTTGGCTCTTTCTGAAAGCACATGACCAGGCAAAATGACCTGAGATGGGGCCTACACACCAATATTACAACTAAACAAAAATACACTTGCTGGTTCAGGAATTAAATTTTAAATGGTAGAGTGAATTATTTGCAGTGTCATTTAGTAATAAAAACAACACCATAAAAATCATGGAGCTGTAGCACCGTGCAATGCATACAGTACAATATATTAAAGTACACACAGGGAGGACAAGTCACATAATAAATACAATCACTATACACGTTACACAGAGCTTATATAGGGTAGGAGGCACTGTAGGAAGGAGGTCCCTGTCCTGTAGAGCTTACAATCTAAGTGCCGATGTGATTAACTAGTGATTGAATAGTTGGGAAAAACATACAATTAGAGAAGATATCAGGCAATCTGAACTAATTAACAGGGTCCCTCACTAGCCACAACCTACATATTTCATAATTCTTGTCTGAGATTCATAGAAAGGCAGATTATGTCAGATTCTGCAAATTGTTCTTATTCTCACTCTCTGTCAATTCTGAATGAAATAGCCCCAGAAGCCCTTGCCTCTCATGTACTGATGTTACAGATAGAAAGAGATTCCCTTCAGTGAAAGGACATAAGTGCAAGCAGCTCTGTGTGTGAGTGTGTGTAAGTATATGTGTGGGGGCGGAGGCAGGACACAGACTGGGAGGGAAAATACATGAAAGCTCCAGAAAAGCAGAGACATCCCCATCAGAAAGTGCACAGCTCCATTGCCCTAATGACTCTCACAGGATGAACAGGACACCGTAGTGTCTAACTGCTGTGGCTGAAGAAAGCTTTCACTGGAGCTGTATGCAATTGCAAATGATGGGTAATGAAATCTGTGACTCTCTGTAGAGGCTGAAGTAGTCATGGTTGCTGGAGTGCCTGTGTAACTTTAGAAACTTGATTTTTGGATTGTACAAATTCTGCTTTGTCCTGGCATTATTAGCTGTACTCACTGGACTGTACACCCCTGAGAGAATCTACAAGCCCTTTGGTGTGATGAGGAGATCCTCTGAGTGATCGTTTAAGGGGCTGCAAGCGGCTGCCACCTACTCAACCTGGAACTGTGGATAAAGTGATTGGAGGAGGCTTGGTTGTTCCTGTCCAACATGAAGTCTTTGGGGATCATCTTGCTCATTTCAGGGACTGGTAAATGTCTATTTTAATCCATTCATTGGAATTTGCTTTGAACAAAGTCCACTCAAAAGAAAGCTAGAAACATATTTGGGTTAGTGGGGAACTAGTCCTAACAGTCAATTCTGAGTATTTGTCTTAATTGGTGACTTGAGGTCTGGAAAAGTTTTAAGCATTGCTTATTTTAGGATCTGATCAAGGCAATCAGACCACCTGCTTTGCAGGGAGAGTCTCCCACATGAACAGGCGGATCACTCAAGGACTGGCACTTTGACAGTTCCACCTGTGTTACTAGGATTATAACCTGCACCGGTGTCAGACTTTCCCAGCACTATTCAGGCGTATCCTGATCAGTCTGGCACAAACAAAACAACTCAGCAGTTGGCACAAACAAAATCTTATGCTGGGTAGTGTGTGTTGCTCAATAATGTATCATTTACATTTAAATGCTATTCGGTCTCTGCTATTAGCAGCTGTGACCAAAATGACTAAGATTTGTTCTAGTTGCTGCCAATTAAAATAGCAATAGTGCTATATAGTGCTCATACAGTGTTACCTTAACTTTTTCTCAGGCGGCCAAGAATTATTTGTAAAATTACCTTGGTGACGCAAACTTTGGTTTATATACTTTGTTTTCATTACTTTTTTTCTAAAATTTCACTATTTTCATGGAGATCATGGTGACCTACCCTTAACAGCTTGTGTATAATGTTTGGAAGGGAAACTGCACAATTCTTACAAAATATTTTTACAAGAGGTTCTGCAGTAGCTTAGTTTGCCTTAGCTGAGTAAGCTACTGGATTTGCTTTCCTACCATCTCTGTATAAGAAAACATAACATTTGTTATAATATTGATGCACACTGAATAATTTTTCAGCCCAAAAATCTTTGTCAACATGTCTGTTGGTCCTGTTTTATATCACAGACAACCAAAGGCTGATAAGAATGTTAAGAGTTGTAGTTCACCTTTATCTGAAGGGTTACAGGCTGCCCATCCCTGTTTTATAGTGAGCAAAGCATCTCTTACATTTAAACTTACAGAATGAGCTCATGTAATGTCACCCTGTGTTCTACTCATTCAGTAAAAGGTAAAATAATCTATTAACAGACAGTTTGGCTAATTACATTTGGCATTAGGAAATGTGATAATATACTGCCAATATGCCCAATGAGGTTAGATTGGCCTTTCGTTGCTTACAGAAGCCAGGACGTAGCCCCATGGGTATTGTTTCCTTTAATTGCCAGTGGATAATATGGAAAATGTACTGTGGAGCTCAAATACCCCACTGGGAATACCATCTCTAGATACTATGTTAATATGTTTTGTCAAGTAACATATGTCAGAAGCTAAGAATGTGGATGGGAAGATGCCCTGGAGAATAGCAAAATGGATTTACAGTATAGCAGTATATTGGTTTCACTATACCAGTAAATGTAAATACACAGGTATTACAGAGCTTAGTGCAGTTCCCCAGAACACTTGGATCACTAGGAATCTCAGACATATACGAGTTATCCAATATTTGTGGCCATCCCTCTAGCAATGGATGGGGGGTGTACTCGTACAGATCTTCTTATGAGCACCTTCCAGACTAAGACAGCTATGCCAAGTATGATGTTTCAGGTATCTAAGTGGTTAAAATGTTATTACTGTAAAAAGAGAAGCAGTAGTAACATATTGTTAGAAGGTTATTATGGACAAGACACCTTTTTATCTGGATTATTGTGTTTATTCAAATGAGAGGTAGCTCAACCACAGACTGTCCCATTTACATATCTCTGTTCATTAATATGTCTAAGAGCTGTTACTATGTAAGACTTTTAGGCAATTCTTAGACAATGGAGAATCCTAGCTCTGCAAGCCAAAAATTATTTAGAACCCATTACTGAATTACTGACCCATAATCTATTTGCAGGGCTATCTAACCTGAGAACTGGGGGTAAAATAAGGAATATTATAGCCCCCAAACTGCCCATAGACTTCATAGACTTTTTTGTATACAGATCCAGGGCAATTACGTAGCTTTGGCACATAAGGCAAGGTTTGCAGTCTGTACCATCACCCACCCATATAACCACACTTTTACTTGCTATCTGGCAGTATTAGTACTAGACCACACCAACTTACACAAGAAGGAAAAGGAGCTGTTATTCATAGATAATTGTATTGTGGACAATCAACTATAATTAATAATTGATGAAATTGGTCCCCACCTTCCAAATATGGTTGGGCTCTAGGCACATGCCTCTGGTTCCTACCCATAGTTGCAGCCCTAGTATCAAATCATCTGGCCAGAGAACATTCCCTGTACTGGATTGTTTTTTCCTTATCCTGTAGGATAACTACACGCCATGTTTCTACTCCATCATGCAGTGGTTGTGTTTTTGAATTAACAATTGCAAAAAATCTTACCCGAAAACAATCTAACTAAAATATAGAAGTCCAACTGACATTAAATGACCTGTAGAAAATCCCAACTCTGTTGTCGTTCGATTAAAATGGAACTGGGGCAACAAGCCTACAGGAATGAAGATTGGCCCAATCTTAACTTTTAGCAAGAAGGCTAAGCATTATTTGTGAGCTATTCATGAATATGGGACCTAACAACTTTACATCATTCAGTCACTGGGCCCATTGGACAGCCAGGTCAGCCATGCCAGTTGTCACGAAATACATGAGCAATATAGCAGGACTGGGTGCAACTGTCCCACCACCTGCAGATGTGGCAATTCTCTCAAAGAAATATTCAGCACATATACAGATAAAATATAAAGATAAAATAAATAACACAATGATAAATGTATATTTTGTATAATAAGAGGCTTTAAATAACTAGCACTAATAACATGCAACTAGCTGGTCAGTGTTCTGTAATAACAATAGATTACGACTTGTTCTTCATATTGCCTAGGAGTAGAGATGCTGAGCCCATAAACAATAATGAAGTTCCTTTTCCTGAATATTTGGCTAAAATGTTTATTGATTGTAAAGATTCTGCTGTTTTTAGCTACACTGTATATATATGGTACAGGTTATAGATGGTAGAGGTGCCATTCCTATTCAATAAGAAGCAGGCAGAGACTGATGTTAAAAGAGCACCTTATTCTGTTTATATATTTTCAGGGATACTGACATATACTATTTTCTATGTATACAAAGTTATCTGCTGTACCTTACTTACAGGAACAGTCTCTGTTTTAAACCTCTTTTCTAATAAGTGCTTGTTTTTAAATCCAACCAACTACATTTAAGTATTTTATCTATCTATCTATCTATCTATCTATCTATCTATCTATCTATCTATCTATCTATCTATCTATCTATCTATCTATCTATCTATCTATCTATCTATCTTTCTATCTATCTCTCTATCATCTGTGTGTGTGTCTGTGTGTCTATTTGCCTGTCTACTTGTGAGTTTGTCTCCAAATCTTTATCAGTCATCTTCCATCTTTGTATTTGCCTGTCTGTTTATCGCTTAAGGTTTATGGATAAAGTCACTGGACTCAGGAATGTTACTGAGTTGGAAATTATCCCAGAATGAACAGAGAACTGTTCCAGTGCCTACTTAGAAATTTCTGTAAATCCTGCCCCCCCCCAAGCACAGATAGAGTCTGGGAACTGCTAATTCCATAGAAAGGATGTTTCCACTTCCAACAAATGGAGGGGGGACTAACACCCCATGCTAAAAGGATTGTAGTGATCAAAACACACCATGTGCCAATGTCTTTAGGGGTTAATTTGTGCATCCTTTTTGTGGCATAAGTGCAGCTTGCAAATTGCTCTGCATCATGTAAGCAAGGATGTTTTGCCTTTTTTTAGTATACTAACCTGAGATGAAATCTATTTTTTCATTTTATCCTGTTTAGGATAATTTGCCCTTCAGATGACTGGACTACCCTTTTAGTAAAACAGTTCTTTATTCCATCTTACAGTTATTGATTTGGCAGTGCTACATACATTGCTTAACCACACACCAGCCACTCCCATCCATTTAACATTTCCATGTCCTTGACCTCTTGCCTACCAAAAGAAGCAAAAGAAAAGCATGGTAATTACTTACCTCATCTTTCTATGAGGTCTTATGAACAGATTTAACTTGCATATTAAAAACGTTATCCTGAAGTACAGATCCTCATTCATTCTGTAGATTGTACAGTTTCTCACTGAAGAGGCAGTCCTAACACTCAGGGAGCTGCCCCTGCTATTAAAGGGCACCTGTTGTCAGATATATTATCCCCAACCAAAGGTGTGGGCTAATAGAGCCTGCATTCCAGTTGGGGGTAACAGTAGTTTTTTTTAAAATAATTTCCCCCCACCAGCGCTAGAACATTTCCAACGTGAGTCGGTCTGAATGCATGCGCACATCACGCTTCTATTGTCACGCACATGCACAGAAAGAGCAAATTGTGGCTTTTGCTCATTATGTGCATGCATGTGCTCCAACATGGCCGCTTGAACTGGGAGCTCCCTCCTGATGCAGGTGTCCTAGCGCTGGCGGGGGACAATTTAAAAAAATAAAACAAAAAACTACTGTTACCCCCAACCAGAGAAAGGCCTTTTAGCTTCACCTTTAGTTGGGGATAATATTTTTTGGCAACCAGCCCCCTTTAAGCATTTCATTTACAGCCCCATCTAGGTGCTGATTCACACAATATCCCTGGGCTATGCCCCCACTGCTGCTTTGTGTAATTGCAACATTATGTGGGGGCTGTGATAGCGGATTGTAAGCCTGTGACTAGCCTGACATAAACAATGGTAGCTAAACAAAACTAAAGAATGCCATAGAGGACTTAAAAGACCAGTAACAAAAAAAAAAATTAAATTCTCCTCTTCAGAAATGGCGACAGGGCGACGATCCATCGTGCGGAGCTCGATTTTTCCTCCCTGACTATCTCCTATAGAAGGCAGGGAGGAGAAATCGAGCACCGCACAATGTATTGTCGCCCTGTCGCCGTTTCTGAAGAGGAGCACAAGCAGAGATTCGGTAAGTTATTTCTTAATAAAGACTTTGCAAATTTGAAGTTAAAAGTGTTTTTTTTCCGTTAAGTACAAACAAATTTTTTTTTATGTTAATGGTCCTTTAAGCTGCCCATATCCATGCAGATTCTCATGTATCGGTGTATGGTGAATGATCATCCATAGCAATCTACCGACCTACCACTAACCATTACAAAAGTTATGTCCAACAAATAGTAGTGAGTCACCCAATGATATTGTCAGATAGGCCATATATGCAGAGATATTATCGTTAGCTGACAGAAATCTTCTAAACTATCGATTTAAGCTGGCCATAGACGCACAGATTAAATCATACAAAACAAATTTTCGTTCGATATTCGGGGCGTGTATGGTGGGAAAAGAGCCGACCAATATCGGCAGAAGACTTGGATATCAGTAGGCTCAAAGATCGGGCTGGACGGAAAATTTTGATCGGGCACCCAAACATCAGCCATTGTTAGTGCTGAATCGTCAGATACACTTCATCCTATTTGTTGCCTGCATTTTTTCGTCCTGAAATGATCCAATGGAAAAAGTTTGTATAGTTCAGCCATAAACCACTGATTGCCATGGAACGAAAATTGTGGGGATGATCCACACGGTCCGAAAATTGTACAAATGCAAACCTTCATTGTATACAACTTTTGTTTGTATCTATGGCCAGCTTTATTGTACAATTTAGTACTTGTATTCTGGCCTGACAATTGCAACCAGTATCTGTGTACCATAGATATATATAAAAAAGAAAATTCCAAGTCTTAATTTGCTAGGAGAGGCTCACTAACTAGCAAGATGCCTCTCCTCTGAGTGAAAGCTATCCAGTGCTAGAACAGCCCCACGGAGACTCTTTAAAAGGTGCCTGAAAACCTTTTACCTTGATTAGAAACAATATAGAATTCCACTCATCACTGACAGTCTTCTTTTAGTTCTCTGATTTGCAACTCCCATTGCATTTGAAGTTTCCATTAGGTTCAAATAGACACAGTGGAATTCAAGAAATACAGGTATGGGTCCTGTTATCCAGAATGACCTGGGGGTTTCTGGATAAGGGATCTTTCTGCAATTCGGCTCTCCCTACTTTAAGTCTACAAAAAATTAGTTAAACAATACATAAACCTAAAAGCACTATTTTATCTCAAATAAGGATTCATTATATCTTAGTTAGGATCAAATACAAGGCACTGTTTTATTATTACAGAAAAATAAGAAACAATTTTAAAATGTAAATTATTTTATTAAAATGGAGTCGATTGGAGATTACCTTCCCGTAATTTGGAACTTTCCGTATAATGAATTTCGAGATAACACTTTATATATTACTTTATTATTATAAGGATTTTTATATAAAGCCTCAATTTACAGAGCTGCAAAGTTGAAATTAAAGATGCACTGAGCAAATATGGTTAATAACACAAATATTTGGCTGATGGCTTTAAATGTGGACAGCAATCTTAGGAAGTATATGGTATTTTCAGCCTTGGAGGTTCATTTACATTGAACGATTTGATCCAGTCTGCCCAGTATGTTTGACTCATGAGATCTCTACTATTTTTTCATGGTTGGAAGCAAATAACAAGCAGCTGTACGGGGGCCAGAAAGGATCATCTGCATAGTATGAGCTGCACACTATAAGGTGATGCGACATATCTTGTACTGTATATATTAATTGACTTGGAATGAAAACTTGTATGCTATTTATCACGAGTTTAACAAAGGTGGTATAAAGTAAAATCTATTAAGGAAGATTAACGGCATAACATTGTAGTAAAGATAAGAACATATTCAGAAAAGTCTTACTCCAGTTTATGAGTTTCTTGCATGCACAGTGTGTTCTTTGTGTCACTTTTATACAGCTGTAGCCAAATTCTAGAATAAGAACAAGACAACCTTGATTTGTTTTGGAGCATAATCACAAATATTCAGATACTTCAAGCAAACTATCGCCTGCTGCTCCAGATGTCATATCAGCAAAGGTCACTTTTGCTCAAAGCTCAGGGCAAATATGCACAACACGCAGATCACAGGTTATAAATTAACCCTATTGTTTTCCCGATAAGGGCAGTTTAACCAATATATATGAAGGCTACAGCTGATTACTGTTAAGCAAATGAAAGCTTCTCCATCTGGAGTGATGTGGTGACTGATCCTTCCATCTGGCCTGTAGGGAGTGGGTGGCTTGCAGTTCAAGTGACATTAAGAAAGGTGCCTGTCACCAGCACATAATGTTATTTACATAGCTATTAGCGGAAGGTGAGATCTGCCCTGAACATGGCTTCCAAAAACAGCAACATTTGATTTCGATGACAGAAAAAGGATTTGAAAGCACTGAAGCACGTATAGGTATTAATGCATTACATTTATACAAGTCCATGGTTTAAATCTGCCAGAGTCTGAGCTAACCAGGTGTGTGCAGTGACAGCCACGTGGGACTCCACTGATTTATTGGCCAGGTACATAAATTTCCTCAGTGTCAGTGGAATGAGTATGGACAAAGCTTACTTCATAAAATGCATTGATCTACTTTGGAAAATGAATGACTGCCAAGGGTACAGGCACTGAGCAGATATCACATATGTGTCTCCTTGTTAAGTTAAATAAAATTGGGACACAAGATTTTAAAGCATCAGTTCTCAATCTTTTATTTCTCAAGGCCTTACCTGTTGATCACTCAGGCCTTACCTATGTGTAGCATCATAAATTACAATTAGAGTTACAGATGCAGAGGCATCAGCAAGTGCCATATATGAAGAACAAGGACTCCATTCAGGCATTCAGCTATAGCTTCATTCCTTTTAACTTCTTCTGTCATATCATTATGAACTATAATATTATATTATTAATATTATCCTGTCTAGATTTTTGTTTATGCCAGCAGAAACCTACAAAGCTGTCCTTTTCTAATTTCTAAAGGATACTTGTACAAGTAGGGTTGCCAACTTTTCTAGATAAAAATACCGGCCTTCCTATATATTAATCTTTTTTCCCTATTAATAATATTGGGATCCGCCATCATTTTTACCAGGAAGGCCGGTAAAATACTGGCCAGGTGGCAACCCTATGTACAAGGTGCCTTGGATGGCTGTTTGCCATCTGTGACTTAACTGATCATATTCCTTTCTAAACCCAGCCCCCTCTTTTCATTTAACATTAAAGTCAAGTTAGTAAACAACATCATCCTACCTACATCCAGTTTCCTATGTCAGGTGTCTTAGATGTCACTTTATACTCCTCCCTCACCTTCTGATCTCACATTGGATCCCTGACCAGGATCTGTTGTTTCTTTATTTGGAAAGACTAAAGTCTTGCACGTAGCCCCCTGTCAAGAGGTTCACAAATACATTGTATCCTGTCCTTAAAGCCCTGCATTCCTCTGCTGCCAGTGGCATAACTAGATATAACTAGGCCCCACAGCAAATTATTGTCTAAAGGCTGACCAGTTTTACCAATATATATTAAAATTGTATATGAATTAGGGCCTCATGGGCCCCCCTGCAGCTGCAGGGTCTGCTTCCTCTGTAGTCGCTGTCTGCTGCTATCTTTATATCTCCCCATGCTCTACCTCACAGCCCTTTAATTGGCCATACACGAGCCAATAAAAATTCAGCAGCTTATTGGTGTGTGGGGCCCTCCGAACGATATCTGGGCCAGGGTTAAAAATCCTGTCGGATCGTGGACCATATCTGTTCGTTGATGCTGTCCCGCGATCCGACCGTCCGTATTCGATACATTATGATCCGATCATTGGGCCCTAGGACCCACGATCAGATAAGCCGATATTGCCCACCTCAATGTAGGCATATCAGGGAGAGATTGCCAAATGAGTGGATCTCTATGTGCATGGCCACCTTTAAGTTCAGATTTGGACAATCTATTGACCAAACAGTTCTACCATCTTGACTAGAAAAGCTTGATTGTTCTATTTTTAAACCTCCTTAACAATCACTTTCTATATAAAGCAATTCTTAGGCCAAAGCCACATGGAGAAATGTACGAAATTGGCAGCACTCCCAATTGTAGTATAAAACCGCCTTTATTCTTTCATATATATCATAGCAGCAGCAACGTTTCGACAATGGTCCTTTTTCAAGCTGACAAAGCTTTGTCAGCTTGAAAAAGGACCATTGTGGGTCCGAAACGTTGCTGCTGCCATGATATATATGAAAGAATAAAGGCGGTTTTATACTACAATTGGGAGTGCTGCCAATTCTGTACATTTGTTCTGTAAAAGCATGTGAAGGTGAACACATGATGTGGCGTGCACCCTTCTAATAAGAAAAGGGACTATTGAGGAGCTGGGCCAACAAAGAAATTCTAAGCCACATGGAGCACTGACTCCTTGAGAGAAGGAGATTCGCTCTTTGCCCCAGCTCCATTCATTAGAATAATTTCCACTTGCATGCAGTCACACAGAGTAAAGGCAGGCGGAGCTTCTTCTGCAACAACACGCCCCTGACATACAGTGTGCACTTGTTCCTTACCTATTCATTTCTTCTATTTGTCCCCTATATATATTGTAAGCTCCAAGGGGCTTTAACGACCTTATTCCAATGGTGTACTGAAACTCCTATCTTATATTTATTTTCGCTATCTAATTTATAGTAACTGTATCCCTTTTTCTGGTTTATGAAGCACCTTCAACAATTGTGGTGCTATATATATATAAATATATTACAGTACAAAAAGGCCTTATGTGTTCATTCATTCAAAATGTATGCATTATATTTGTTTCAAAAAGTAAGCAGTGATATCTGTTTCTGTTACAGTTACCTTCTTGTATGCAAATACACCAGTACGAAGTGATTGCTTACAAGAGGAGCAAGCGTGCGTGCAAGATCTACAGTGCAATTCCAGTTACTATATTTTCCAGGACTGCTCACGTGGCAAGATGTCTAGTTCTAGGTGTCAGAATGCTGCTTTGGTTCTTCAGCAAACCCCTTTGTTGAACTGCAAGTGCCAGCATCGCATGAAAAGGGAAGATCATTGCTTGAATGTCTACTGGTCCGTCCATCCTGTACAGGGTAATTTGTGCTCATGTTCAGCTTCCTAGCAACTGAAGTTGCTACATATTAGTATTAATGTATCACATTTACAGAGTTGTTTATCTTTAAATTAACTTTTAGCATGATGCAGACAATTACATTTTTTATTATTTGTGTTGTTTTTTAATTATTAAGCTTTTTGTCAACAGTTCACCAGTTTTGAATTTCAGCTGCCCCGTTGCAATTTACCCCAGCAAGGAGGCAGTGATTTGAATGCTGGACTGCAATATGAATAGGAGAGGGCCTGCATAGAAAAATAACTTAAATAATAAGTTTCAATAACAATAAAATTCTAGCCTCAGAGAGCAAAGGTTTTTGGCTGCTGTGGGCAGTGACACCCATTTGAGACCTGGCCACAAAAAAAAACAGAAGAGTAAAGCAAATAATCCCAAACTATAAAGTATAAAAAATGAGGACCAATGGAAAAGTTGCTAAGACTTGGCTATTCTATAACGTACTAAAAGTTAACTTAAAGGTGAGCAACCCCTTTAAGTAAGAAGCTGTTGGATTTGTTTTAGTTTTAAGCTCCCTTTTGTAATTCAACAGTAATGGAACTATCTGTGAGGCCTGATTTTCTGTAAGTAAGGATCATACTAAACAAGTGACATCTAGCAGACAGCTTGTAGCAGCTTGAAACTGATTCTTGAATAGTTACAATAGGTCAGTGTATGCTTAAAAGATGTGTAGTCCATGGGATGTACAGTGAAACCCACTAGAACCATATACTGCATATCCCTGTTATTTAGAAATGTCAATCCTGTATATAACCATGTCTTTCTATCTTTTATCACTTAGATGACTTGGTCTTTGATGAGTCTCCTTATGAAGAATCAGAGTTTGAAAACATGGTAACTTCAGATTATAGTCGTGTAGTTGAGAATGGTAGGTTTCCTCCCACTGAAGAATTTTGGTTAAATTGTTATAAATGCTGGTAAATAAAGAAACCACTGAAAGTGGTTAGGCTAATGCTACTGGCAGTCACCAAAACTAAATGCCAAGGATTATCTCAGAGTAAAGTATAGGATAATAATTCTGCTCATTTAATATACATGCAATAATTTCCCCAATCTATCACAATACCTGTTAATTTTAGCAGATTATCACCTCTATATAGAGATTGTTTTAGAATTTTCTTTGAACCAATTCTTAAGGTTTCCTTATGAGAAGCTTCTGAACAAAACACCACAAAGTGATGTGTGGGCCTCTAGTCTAAAGATGTCCACATGTGGATAACAGATACAATTGAAATTAGATGGCTATCCAGTGGCATAACTACCAGGCGAGCAGGGGGTGCGATTAGGCCAGGGCCCGCACCCCCTCAGGGCCCCCCCCGGCAGCTCGCACACCATTAATTTTGCCGGTTCTGGGTGTACAGAGGGTGGGGGGGGGGCCCGGTTGCACGTCCAGTGCCAGGGCCCACCCCCCTCTAGTTACGTTACTGTACAGTACAGTACAATTTGGAGTCACAATTACTTTGATTTTACCAATCAGTGTGAAAAATGGCTAAATTGTTTTAAAAACATTATGCATGTGTGGCCAACCTGGAACCCAGGGAAAATTGCAATTAGTTAAATAAAGACCAGTCCTGGAGATAAAAGAATAGATTGAATAGAGAGTTATTTGCTTATTTGAGAAGAAGCCTGTCTCTGTCCCTAATCTCTGTTTACAGACATCTGTGTTTGTGCACTACCTGCTTGATAAGGAATATTCCACATATCTATTTTCACTTTCTAGTGCTATCGGTTAGGGATGCCACCACCGGTTTTAGACAAAAGGTGGCCATACACTTCCTGATCCACCACAATATTTGTTACCTGCAGGCTGATTGGGTAGATAGTTCCATTAGTTCTGCCCAACAGAATAAACAAATAAAACTGCATGAATTGAAGAGGAGCTGTGACACAACATACTGGTAGATGGCAAATAATCTAGGATCCAGTAGGATCACAATGGTTTGTCAAAAGCCATTACATATGGTCAAGAAACATGGTCAGGCACTATAGTCAAAATTTATCAGACCGTATGTACACATTTGGCCATGTATGGTTAATATTGACTCCAGAAATTAACCCATTTCAAAACATTGTCTTTACATGATCTTTATCGTTACATTACCTATCAGATTCCCCACTGTCCATCTTTAATTGGGCTGCCATATTTGTGTCTCTTACTGTTGAAGTGACAGTCCAGTTGTCTAACAATCAGGTTTTAGCAATTACAAAAGCAAAAAATAATGTAGCCTAACATAAAATCCCCTTTAGCCAGGAAGAATCCCAGCAACCAATGACTCATGCTTTGTTGCCTGTCCTTCAACTCTGGCCCTTGATATCACTAGTACAGGAATGCTGTCCTACACAACTCCTGTACTTGGTGATGTATGAGCATTTGCCTAAAATGGATGAAAACAGACACTTGTCTATACAGAGCCCATTGTCTGATTTCAGGGGCAGTCAGGGGTAGTGTTAAGAATGAATATCCTAACCCGGGCCTCAAAGTCAGGTCAAGCTGACAAAGTTGTCTAGTAAGGGTTTAAGCTTAAAGTCCTTGCTTGCTAGTGTACAAAACTTTTATAGGAACTGGAATGTGCTTGGCACATAAAAAGCCCCTAGAATTCAGACAATTAGGGGCCCATTTACTTAGCTCGAGTGAAGGAATAGAGGAAAAAAAGACTTCGAATTTCGAATGTTTTTTATGGGTACTTCGACCATCAAATGGGCTACTTCGACCTTCGAATTGAACGATTCAAACTAAAAATCGTTTGACTATTCGACCATTCGATATTCGAAGTACTGTCTCTTTAAAAAAAAACTTTGACCCCCTAGTTCGCCACCTTAAATCTACCGAAGTCAATGTTAGCCTATGGGGAAGGTCCCCATAGGCTTAGCTATCTTTTTTTGGTCGAACAAAAATCGTTCGATCGATGGATTAAAATCCATCGATTTGAAGGATTTAATCGTTCGACCGATATTCGAAGTCTAAGGATTTAACTTCGACAGTCGAATATTGAGGGTTAATTAACCCTCGATATTCGACCTCAAGTAAATTCGCCCCTTAATCATATAAGAAAAAGGAGAAGTTATGTCTAAACAAATCTTTACATTCTAGCCGGCTGGATGCAGTTCTGGGAGATTAGTCGCCCCGAAGAAGTCGCTGGGCGACTAATCTCCCTGAATCTGAGCGTCTGTCTCTGCTCTAAATCTGCAGTTTGGTGCACCTTGCAAATAAATGTATCTTCCGAGTTGGAGCATTATCCATATGTCGAGATGTGGCGATTGCCTGAGAGATAAACTACCAAACTCTTCAGTAGTAAGGGTAGAAAAAAGCAATGATATAGAATTTTTTATTTAAAAAAGACATCTTAGTACAAGCCTTGTGTATTGTGTCATGCTGAACATACTGGTCGAATGCCCCTTTAAGACTGGTTTATATTAGAAATATATTCCTGAGAAAAAGAGTAGCTGGAACAAGAGAAAACATTATGAAGCACTGAAATTGAATTCCCAGTACATGTGTGGGAAGAGAGAGAATAAAAAACAGAATAAACTGGCAATACATGTGATGAAGTCTTGGAAGATCATTTAGAGTACATAATAATTTATTCTGAGCTTACTAATAGGAAAGCATGGTTAATTGCACTTACTATACATGTAGTCAGACTCAGACCTCAACAGTTTCAAGGGAAGATACATTTCACACACACACTCACACATATTATAACCTTATAACCTTGATCATTACAGATCCCACTCTCCTAATGGACACCAGTAATGTCTGCTTACAACAAGCCAATATTTGTAGCTCCAACAACAAGTGCAGTCGCCACAAGACCTTGTATGCAAGCCTCTGCAGCCAGCGCAATGCTGATGGATCCTGTGACAGACGCAAATGCCACCGGCACCTAAGAAACTTCTTTGACAAAGTCTCTGAGGATTTTACTAAGCGTCTCCTCTTCTGTCCATGTGAACACAGTTATTGTGCAGAACGCAGAAGGCGAACTATCGTACCTGAGTGCTCCTTTGAAGAAAAGTCCAAGAAAAATTGTCTGCAGCTCCAACACTCCTGCGTTGCAGACATAGTATGCAGGTAAATGATGCCTGGCACTATCTGAAAACAATGCAAAGTCAATCTTAAGGGACAACCAAAAAGGTTGGCATGGCTACACATGATGCTATTGTTACTTTTACTTTATTGTTACTATTGTAACTTTTTAGTGTGAAAAATAGGAACAGGCTTAGGGTTGACGAGCAGATTCGGAGAGATTCTGCTCGACTAATCGCCTCTTCTGCGTGGCGACAATCTCCCCGAACTGCCTTCCGTCTGCTTGAATGAAGAATCACCTACGTTAATTCACTCGCTTTGATTTCCGAAGTCGCCTGAAGTGCTAGTCTATTAGTGCAGGTGATTCTTCATTCAAGGCGACTAAATCTCCCCGAATCTGGTCGTCTGCCCCAACCCTAAGACTATTGTTACAGGCCAAGAGAAGTGGTAATGACCATTTGTTAAATAGAAGAGTTAATGCTAGTAAAACTGGAATTTAATTGACTCACAGCAGTAAATCTGTCCATGAGGATTTGCCTGGGATTCTCACACAGCTTGTTGTGCGTCTCAGACACATTTCAATATGTTTTTAAGCAGAGAAACCAACCTAGTTACGATGGGATGGGTTAAAAGGAGCCAAAAAGCCCTTCACAATCCAAGACATAGTATAAAGCCTTCACATGCCTCATGCTATGTATGTTTTTATTAAGACAAATTGTTTAATGATTTGAGAGCCAGCTGCTTCATTCATTTCTACTGGTAAATATTAAATCCTTGAAAGAAAAAAAAATCCCTGGGGTAACATTTCCAAAAACAGCTATTAGTAACAGCTGCTGGGAAAATAGCAAATGTGCTAGGATCTCTCTCATGCTACCTAAACAGTATACATGGGTAATATGGGGAGATAATAGCCTGAGCTACTAAGGTGAGGTAGGTAACATATCCCCTTCTCAAAAATAGGTAATATATTAAATAATCAATTAACAATTGTTAAAACTATGCATGGATAAGTGTAACACACACATATATACAGGTCTGGATGAGATTCAAAATAGGCCTTGACATGTCAGTTAACACAGAGGCCCAAACAGTCCCCTAGATGCTCAGTGAATAGCGACTGTCTCTGGCATACAGTGTGCCAGATTCTACAGATTGCCAGTCTAGGCCTGTAAATTTACAGTACATACATATTCTTGTACAGCAGTTGGGTGACTAAAGAGGAAGCAGACCCCTGGGCCTAGACTAAGGGGTCAGCTTCTTTGATATCCATTCATTGAAAATTTGTCTGCTAAAAAAAAGTTGGGTAGTTGGTGGCCGGGCCCCCCCACAAAAAATAATCAATGTGGTTGAGCACATTTTTTGCAACAGCATTATTCACTAATTCCTTTTTTCATTTTAGATCGCATTTGGCAGATTTCCAGAAAAACTGCTATCTTTTTGACAAAACCTCAGAAGACTGTCCCCCTGACAAGTATGGTTCCTGCCTGCAGTCCTACATTAGGATGATTGGTAACCATTTTCTTCCTTTATAATATAAAAAACTAAATTATGACAAACTAATGAGTATGACATACAGTAAGTGGCAGCAGAAGTGGTGTGATTTGTGCAAAGTTATCCCCACTATTGGTTCTCATTCTGCTGCAATAGGAATGTGTAATATGGCTGATATTATCCAATCCTATGCACATAAACCACAATTCTAATCAGCTCATGGAATGCAATCTAATACCAGTGTTGTTAATGACTGTATTATTAAACTTTGCATAAAGATACCAAATTTACCAGAAATGACCAGGATTCTTTAAAAAAAATGTAAACTATAAAAATTCAGCCTATGGGGCAAATTCGCTAAAGTGCTACCGCAAATTCACCAGTGTGACGTCATTTCGTTACTTCGCCGATTTACTAACGGGTGCTGGCGTAAATTCGCTAGCGAAGTGGACCTACTCTAGCGCTACTTCGCACCCTTACGCCGGGCGAAGTTGCGCTATGGCGAAGGGACGTAACTACGCTAATTCACTAACTTGCGCATTTTATTGAACGTTACCTCTTGCGCCAGACTTGCCTTCACCACCTCAGACCAGGCGAAGTGCAATAAAGTAGATAGGGATTGCTTCAAAAAAAGTTTAAATTTTTTCTAAGTCCCAAAAAACGCTGGCATCTTTTCCTTTTTTAAGGGTGATAGGCTGAAAAAGATCATACATTTTTTTGGGGGCACCCTCCTTCCCCCCTACATTTCCTAACATATGGCACCTAAACTATACAGTGGGCACACATATAGGCCAATATAACAACTCTATTTTATCTTATGAAGCTTTCCCAGGCTTGTGTAGTGTAATGTATTTGTTGCTACATATACGTCCATTGTACTTTAACTTGGCGCCGTATGCAAATTAGGCATTGCTATCGTAACTTTGCTTTCCTTGACGAATTAACGCTTGTGCAACTTCGCTACCGTTCGCCTCCCTGAGCACAACTTCGGATTTTAGTGAATTAGCAATGCCCTGGCGAAACTTCGTCTGGCGAAGTGTGGCGAAGTGTGGTGAAGCCTGCGCTAGCGCAACTCCGCAGGTTAGTGAATTTGCCCCTATGAGTTGGTAGTTGCTAAGGAACACTCCATTATCCATCACCCTTAGATCCAAAAACATGTGAAATATCAGTTATCCTATAATCTTGTCAGTAATTAGAATTATTTCAAGTTTGCAGGGAGTTAAGGGTTGAGTAAAATAGTTCCCAGATATCTTTCTGCAACAGGTACACATTTTTAACCCGCATTTTTTTCATTGCATGACCCATTTTTTAAAGCCTGCGTTTCTTAAAATAGGAACTGTGATGACTCCAAATTACATTAACAACTCTAGCATGGATGTGTCTCTGTGGTGCACCTGTGATGGAAGCGGCAACCAGCGAGAAGACTGTAACATGGTGCTTGGAATGTTTACCAACAACAGGTGCTTCAGTAAGTTAAACCACCAGCAAACTCTTACTCAACTATACACACAAAAGCATCGTCAGAACCTTTAAAAAGAAGGGAGGAGGTTGAGTTTATGATCTGCCTGTCCAAGAGATGCAGAATGTTGAAAGACTGCATTACAGTAGTGACCTGCTCAGCTGCTGTGGGCTCAGTAACATTCCTACTTGTCTGGGAAAGTCTTACTCAAGCTCATATAACAATGCAAAATGCACTGCATTTTTCAGGCCAGTGTGTCCTCTTAGCTTTAGGGACTCTCAGTTGTCTTGATAGCAGTTATTATTTTGTTGGATCAGACATGCACAGCTGTTCATGGCTAATAAAGTAGCAGCTGTGTTATCTGAAAAGTGAGACATAAGCTACATGAATGTTAGAACCCTCGTTTGTAATTAATTCTGCAGATTTATGTCAAAGTCCTCTACCTAGAAGGGATTTATATTGTCTAAGGATTATCATGCCACTCTTGTAGGATTATTAGCTATTAATTAAGAAAAATAATATTTTGGGAGGGAGAACTGAATGAATTTGGCTTGGGCTCTACATATTTATTGCCTGATGTTAAAATCACAAAACAAATTATGTTTTTTTGTTATTTCTAAACCAAGCTAAGAGGGGAATTAAAGCTACTCCATGCGGTATATTTATCAAAGAGTGAAGTTAAAGATAACCACAGTCCGCTAGAGTGAAATACCGCCTCTCTCAATTTCTTTCTATGGGATTGTGAAAGGCGTATTTATCAAAGGGTGAACGTTCACTCTTTTATAAATACGCCTTTAAAAATCCCATAGAAATGAATGGACAGTCAGGTTTAGGAACTTCAAGTGAAAATTACTCACAAAAGCAGAACGATCAGCGAAAAACGATTAACATGACCTATAGGTAACTTTTAATGTAGATGAATATTTTGAAAACATTTTTTTGTG
The DNA here is from genome assembly GCF_017654675.1 of Xenopus laevis. Taxonomy (NCBI): domain Eukaryota; kingdom Metazoa; phylum Chordata; class Amphibia; order Anura; family Pipidae; genus Xenopus; species Xenopus laevis. Next base: position 99,125,250 of record NC_054376.1, read on the forward strand.
TCATTATCACTTTAAGCTAAAACCATAGGTTTTTTGAGATTATAACAATAGGTAAAAAAGCATGTTTAAGATAAGCCCTATTATTGCACTCGTATATACCTATTTAATATGTATTTTTATAAGTAACAGGTATATTTTTGCATGTCTTTAAGTATAATCTGGACATTTTGTCATTGTCTTCTGGAGTCTCGGGGCTATAGACTGATACACTAGGCTGCTGTTTGCATTGTTTTCTACCCTAGAATAGAATGTTTCTGCTGAGCTTTGAGGGTACTGTGGTTAAAATTCCAGACCTTCAATTAACCAGACAGTAGTATCTTCCACTTTAAGTCTAGTTAGCAAGCAATTGGACTACAGACACACATCCGTGGCACGTTTTTTTTTAAAAAAAAGCTGACTGCTGCATAAATACGCTTGTAGTTTCAACTATCGGCAATGACATGCTACACTAGCGCATTTACGCTGTGGTCAGCTAGTGGCATGAGCCGCGCCAAAAACGTGGCAAGTATCCTCATGTTTGTCTGTAGCCTTAAGCTGGCCACAGACGCAAAGATCCGATCGTACAAATCAATGTGCAATCGGACTTTCCCATCTCCCGACCTGCCACTAACCATTCAGAAACCATTCAGATCAAAGCCTTACCATTCCGACCAAATCAGCAGTTCAGAAGTTCTGCCCCTGACAGCAATCGTACGATAGACAAAGCTAGTGACAGTCTCCCACTGAAAATCGTACGATCGGCAATACACGCAGAGATATTACCCGCAGCCGACAGAAATTTTCTAACCTGTCCGATAGACCAAACGACCAATCTCCGTCAGACAAAAAATGTCGGGACGCTCCACACATGTTCTGAAAATCATACGAATCCTCAATTCGTACGATGAGATCTTTGCATCTACGCAGGGGCTTAACTACAGAGGAAGCAGACCCTGCCGCTGCAGGGGGTCCCAGGAGATACAGGGGGCCCCATGAGGCTCTCATTGATGAGCAATTTGAACATACAGTATATTGGTAAAACAGGACAAACTCTGGATATGTTGGGGGCCCTAAAATTAATTTGCTGTGGGGCCCAGCAACATCTAGTTACGCCACTGCGTCTACGGCCAGCTTTAGGCTAAATCAACTGGTGTATTTTTTTAAAGACATTTCACTAGTCATACAGCAAGTCCAGCTGATTTGACTTATCACTTTAGACTTAACAAACATATTAGATTTTTTATAGATGTAACACCTATTTGGGCTGCATAGCACACAAATAGTTAAACTGTCCAGCTAGCAGTAGAAGCATGGGTTACACGCGACTTCACACAACAGGGTCAGGGCCTTCACCATGTGGAAGTGTTCCCTCTATGGTGTAGTGCAACTACATCCCCCCAGGCTACTGTGCATACAACAAAAGATGGGCGCCAGGAGGTTCTTGCAGTAAAACAGAAAACGGTTTATTTAACTATGCACGAGGCAAGTGACCACAGGTTTAGTACTCACGCAGGAGCTGAGGCAATAGCACATTTCTCACACAGAGCTGCAGGCATTAGGCATTTCTCACAGAGGAAAGGTCTCCATTAGGCATTTGCAGTATTCACACACATTCCCTCCTGGAAGTTGTCAGGAAAGCAGCTTCTACCCTACAGTCCCTCTTCACTGAGGTCCCTGACTGGAGGCAACACATAAAGCCTCTGGGAAGCTACTCCCTTACTGCAAATCCTTGTTGGAGCTTCAGCTGCTCTTTCTCTCTCACCTCTCTGCCTTTCTCTCCTAGAGAGACTATAACAAGTCTGCCCTAGTGCAACTATTCCTCATTCACGGGGTTACCTGGTCCCCGACTTCTTCTTCCAAAGCACATGGGCCTTTCTGGGCCTAGCTGTGCCCAGGCTCCCCTGAGCACACCCAGCTGGATCACCATCCACAGGCCAAAGAGGAAGTGGCCACTCCCTACACACACTATATAGCAGTGTAGCAGGGGAGTGTCATTCTCTCCTGGCAGATCACTCTAAGAAAAAAGGTGGGGGCCTTAAAGCTGCAGGGCAGATTACCCAGTAGGGGTCCCTACATACACCCGGGGGAAAAACCCATTTCGTCCCGACAATGGTTTAAACATCCCCAACATATATCAACTTACAGTACCATCACATCCACTTCTGGTATCCTCTCCTAAGGCATACCTGGTAACAATGGTCACTGTAAAGGAAACACAGCATGCACAATACTGTATCAAACATTTTCAATTGCATAATAAACATTGCAGTTGGTCAACTTTATTACACATCAGCAAAAATACTTCTCCCCCTCCCAAGGGTCCACACAGGCCAGTCCTTGGGTGCAGAAACACTACTCAGCGAGTAGGTGAAGGCAGAAGAAATGGTGGTGGGGATCAATAGTCCTGAATTAGAACCCACTTAGTCCAGCAGTCCTTCCAGCCACAAAAACAAGCAAGCAGCACTCTAGGCATCTCACTCTGCAGGAGTCCATAGAAGAGCTGTAGCAAACACAGAAGAATCCATCCTCCAGGTTCTCCTCTTCCAGATCCATGATCCGGGATCACACATGAGCAGGAAATGGCTCCATCCGGGACATCCATCTTCCTCTCATCCAACTGACATCCGCAGGCCTTCGTGAAATTCGGGGCGAACCTCCAAGCCCGAACCCACGGCCAAATACTTCGAAGGAAATCCATACGATTCGAAGAATTCGTACGTTCCGTTTATCCACTTCGAAAAATTCGTACGATCCATTCGTACACTCCGACAAATTCGTACATCCATTCGTACGATTCGAACAAAACAATGCACAGCCTGGTTTTAGGGAATCGAGCCCCACGTTGGGCAGCCAAATGTAACACCTATTTGGGCTGCATAGCACACAAATAGTTAAACTGTCCAGCTAGCAGTAGAAGCATGGGTTACACGCGACTTCACACAACAGGGTCAGGGCCTTCGCCATGTGGAAGTGTTCCCTCTATGGTGTAGTGCAACTACATCCCCCCAGGCTACTGTGCACACAACAAAAGATGGGCGCCAGGAGGTTCTTGCAGTAAAACAGAAAACGGTTTATTTAACTATGCACGAGGCAAGTGACCACAGGTTTAGTACTCACACAGGAGCTGAGGCAATAGCACATTTCTCACACAGAGCTGCAGGCATTAGGCATTTCTCACAGAGGAAAGGTCTCCATTAGGCATTTGCAGTATTCACACACATTCCCTCCTGGAAGTTGTCAGGAAAGCAGCTTCTAACCCTACAGTCCCTCTTCACTGAGGTCCCTGACTGGAGGCAACACATAAAGCCTCTGGGAAGCTACTCCCTTACTGCAAATCCTTGTTGGAGCTTCAGCTGCTCTTTCTCTCTCACCTCTCTGCCTTTCTCTCCTAGAGAGACTATGACAAGTCTGCCCTAGTGCAACTATTCCTCATTCACGGGGTTACCTGGTCCCCGACTTCTTCTTCCAAAGCACATGGGCCTTTCTGGGCCTAGCTGTGCCCAGGCTCCCCTGAGCACACCCAGCTGGATCACCATCCACAGGCCAAAGAGGAAGTGGCCACTCCCTACACACACTATATAGCAGTGTAGCAGGGGAGTGTCATTCTCTCCTGGCAGATCACTCTAAGAAAAAAGGTGGGGCCTTAAAGCTGCAGGGCAGATTACCCAGTAGGGGTCCCTACATAGATTTGTTTTCTCTAAACCTCTAAGATAAATTCTAACTTGCTGTATAGCACTCCAGTCATAGGAGCTTCTGATCATCTATATTAATAGAGTTGCAGGCTAGATTCTGTAACAGAAAAGATTTCATTTTCAATCTCAAACATATTTTTACAATTTTACAATCCAAATATATATTCTTTTATTTCCAATATTCTTTAATCCATCGGAGTCAGGGGTTACATCTGCAACAAATCATGCATTTATCTCATCTTGGCAAGTGTACAGGACATGAAACCTGTGTCAGGATCTCACACTGTGTAAATGATTAGAAACAGACTACATTAAGCATCACTGTTTATTCCTGCCCTTCCACAGCAATAGCATGTATTATGATTTGAATATTTCATGACTATAAAAAGCTTCCTTTCTTCCTTTTAATTTCCACTCTTTGCTAGCAGAGCTCAGGGCAGCAGCAATCCATACATTACAAAATGGGTGTGTAATGCTGCATTAAATCAAAACATCTGATAAATGACTACACAATCCCCACTTTATGTAGAACATGAGAATAAAATCACTGTAGCTTTTAAATTTGAGCATTTATTTTCCACATAAACAACTAAAGTAACCGTATCAGAATCTAAATAAAAACTAACATGTTTTAGGGCTGGATTGCATGAATATGATAATGATTTACATGCCCTGTGAAGCCGATGAGTGGGCAGTAGGCAATGAAAAATATTAATGGAGTCAGAAGAAAGCAGACAGCATGCACTTTTTTGTATGAACATGCAAGCTGCTTTTAGATAGGAAACTAGACTGGAAATCTGCCTCCTTGCAGACCTTTACTTCCATGAATGATCATTAGCCATATGTTAAAGGACATTGGTGGTGCAGTCATTTCTTACTGATAAACGCTAACATTTGTTGCTAAGGTGGATAGGCGGATTGATGCTAGTTATGCTTATTTAGTCCAATCTTGTCTCCAACTGATAAGAATTACTAATAAAGTCAGTTTTATTGGCCAGTGCTTGATTTATTAATATAGATCTAACATGACCTGGATGAATTGAGAACCTTCATAAATCAAGAGTCTAAAACCATCTGTTCCCAAAATCTTGACACACCTCAATATTAATACAGTGTTACCTTTTCTGTTCACAATGTTAGCGAGGAATTCATTTTTGATAAACTGTCATATTTACATGATCTGGTAGATTAAAGTTTGTTGAAATGACAAATTCTCTTTCCCTACAGAAAACGCCATTGCTGCAGAGATAAATCGTTATCAACCACAAGTCATACTGCCTGTTCTCCCACAACCTAATATACACGTGCCTCTTATTTCAGCACCTGTAAAGGTAAAAATCATTTTACACTGAGATTCTTGCTGTATGAAATAACATAAATACTGCATTGGGAATAACAAGGATTTGATAGAGGGGGGGGGTCTGAAATATGTGACAATGAAGTGTAGGAGAACTCAAAAGCAAAAAAATAGCAATGCAGATTCTAAGAAGGTGGAATCTTGTATATCAGATATATATAGAATCAGCTACTGCCTGTTTGTGTAGGATAAATGTTGTATGGAAGGCAACACCTGTCCTAACTAAGAGTAAGGCAGGGCCTGGAAAAATATAAAAGAAGATTTGGGGTGGGGTTGAAGGTTTCAGAAAAATAATAAAATCATGTTTAAAATGCATTAAATCTTGAAGGAGAAGGAAAGCTACAGAAGAAGTTTACTGCTAATAGATTAACAACAGTTCAAGCTATATTTATTTTGTAGAATGCTTTGCCATACCTGAGTAAACAGCTCTAGAAGCTCTCTTTGTTAGTTTACTATAGTAGCTTCCATATTAATTTGTTGTGACATTACTTCCTGCCTGAGGGGAGGAGGGAGGAAGGAGAACGGAGGAAGGAGAAGGGAGGGGAGAGAGGAGCAAACTGAGCATGCTCAAACCCAAGCCCTGGAGGTTTAAGCTGAAAACAAGAAGTCTGATACAGAAGCCCATGTGTACACAATAGAAGGAAAGAAATGCTGTGTTTATTTTGACAGAGGACTCAGAGCAGCCATTGAGGGTTTACTGGAGTATTCATATAGACCTTTCTGATAACGTTTACTTAGTTTTAACCATTCCTTCTACTTTAAAGTAATGTGTATCTGTCCATACAGATGGAATGTTAGGAAGTGACAATGGTATCTTGCAAGAAAGAAAGATGTTGTGTAGTTTTGTCTGTAAATGATCTAGGAGAAGAAGATGCATTGTTTAGCTGTTGGTCTGAGAACTGAGCTTTATATGTTTAAAAGTGCAATTAAAATAAAATCATAAATACCTCCATTTTTATAGGCAAATGATCAAAATAGTATTGAAGTGGATGGGTCGACAAAAGTGCTGATTCATAACAGAAATGAAGAATCATATGGAAAGAGAAATCCATCATCAGGGGTATCTTGCCCATCCTTGGCTTTGACCCTGCTAAGTTCACCATTACTCCTTTGGCTCTTAAATGCATTCTGTTCATTGTAAATGATCCCATACAAACTCACATACATACATAGCACAATGGTATGAACTTCACAGAAATGCTACATTAATGGCTTTTCATTCAATTCATAAGACGATGGGCTGACAGAGGACATTCCTGCTTGAGAAGCCTGGTAGAACTTTGAAGATGTCATTTATAATTCAGCTTTATTGCTGTGATTTACTGTAGGTACGCTAATAGACTGATGAAAGCTGCCTGTCCAGCTTAACTTTGTAAAGAACCACCAACTGCCATCTTTCTTCAGCTGCGGAGACTTCTGGTAAATCGATGGAGACAAATAACTGCCTTTCATCGCGGAAAATGTAAGACTGGTGACATCGGATTGGGATTGAATAAAAGAATGAAATGCTTCTCACATCAATGTAAAATGTTTCTCAATACAATGGAAAGGACTGTTGTAGTTTCAATGTTCCAGAAACAGACAGATCACATTGTCATTTAAGAAATAACCCTTAAAGGCTTACATATTCAGTGTTTGTTGTAGCGTTGAAACTTGTGTAAGCTACTGCTGGTTACAGTGTGCTGTATCCCATGTGATCCAATCTACTGGCTGCAGGCCGGCCGGCCATTTGTATTGCTTTAGATTTGTAGAACAAATATTTCACAATGGAAGCAGGATAGCAGTCCAGTCCTTGTCACTATTTATAACTGATTGAAGTCTGATTGGAGCATAGACAAGTCAATCCAAAGTGTTGACCTACGCTTGGGGCCATGATTACACACAAAAGTTGCTTTTCACATTACACCCGTATGGCTGGGATAAGCAAAGTTAATGTCACTATTTTCTCTAGTCAAGGAATGTACTTTTTAAAACTAACTTGTACGGGGTTGTGTGACAAGGAACTGGCTTCGGAAATGCTTCTGCTGGGGGTGAAATTACATTATTAGCATATATTTTGCCATTTTCTACATTTCAAATACAACATTCCTGTTTAAAGCGAAAATATACTCTATGTATAGGCTTATGGCTTATGTTCATGTTATTTTCCTTTATAGCTATTTTTATAAGATATTTCAGTAATACCAAAAGGGATAGGTTAAGTTGCTCCAAGCCCCTTGCTTATCTGTGTATTTGTATGTGCTGCAATACTTCTTGTTCTGCTGTGGTAAAATTGAATGTGCCCCCAACCATCCACATTTTGAGTCAACAGTTGTGAATATGTGCTGTACTAGTGGTGCTTCAAATTCCATGTATTATATTGCCACTCCTTTTAGCAAGTAGTAGAAACAGACAAATCTGGTGTGATATGAGCCTGAAGATGGCCACACACGTTCACGTTTAGCTGGACATAGAGGGTAGACACACAGCAAGGACACCTTTCTATTGCTATAATATTTACAATCATATCTGCGGGTGTATGGCTAACTTTACAGGGCAAAATTGTTTAGATAGAAATATAGGCATGCCATTGTTTATCTCAATAGAAAAGTCAGGTAAAACTTTAGAATTCAGCTTTTCCAGTGCAAATAGTAAGGATATATGAACATCTAATATTTGCAATTAATAGCTGCAAATAGATATAGGTTCTACTGTAGTTGCTATTTTTCAACTATGAAATCACCCAGACCAACCTCTGGAGAGTTTTCTTACTGTTATTACAGTGCATTGGTTTGACCCCATTTCTTTAAAGACTTTGCCCTATTGCTCTGTAATACTAGAAGAGGCGAGAATTAGAGGTACTGAAAGGAGAAAGCTGGACAGCAACATACTGTGACTCATTAACAATTTCCAGGTTCAGCATACCTCCCAACTGTCCAGTATTTTGCGGCACAGACATGATTTTGACAGCTCAACCCACAGTCCCGAATTGTTACTGAAATGTCCTGACTTTCTCTTTGATCTCCTGCACTGAACAGCCAAAAAAATATACAATGTAAAACGGAGGCTTTTGGCAGAGAGCCCAGAATGGCAGATACATTTGTAACAATTTAAGATAAGCAAAGATACAATTGTAGCTATTTAAGATACGCAGGTCTCTTGGGGAAACTGTGACTTGCAGCTTAAAGGGCAACGCACCTTCATTAGCAAAACTGTAATAACACATAAAACCTAAAACCCGTGAGCAGGATCAACCCCATAGATGCTGCTCCCAGTGGCCTCGGAGCAGGTGATTATTTTTTTATTCCTGACTTGGTTGCATAAAAACCAGATGTACCGCCAAACAGAGCCTCCTGTAGCTGCCAGTTCACATAGGGGCTACCAAATAGCCAATCACAGCACTTACAGGTACCCCAAGGAATTTCATGCTTATTTTGCTCCCCAACTCTTTTTAGTAGTGGCTTGCAGGTAAAAAAAAAGGTTGGGACTCCTGCTCTATGTGTTACTTGCTACTTGTGTCAATTCAAGCTTGTATGTTCACTACTTGCACCTTGCGTCAAAGTGGCAGTTAATTGTGCATTGCTGAATAAAGTGCAAGGTACAAAGTACAGGAAACAGATGCAAGGGAGTTAATCAGATTAATGCTGTTTCCATTGCTGGGATTATCTCCATGCTGGAAATGGCACAATTTGAACATAAAATGATGCCACAAAAACACGTGTAAAACTTGTGTACAACTGTTGCTGATGTATGCCTGCAAGCTGCTGTGTAAGCTACTAAAGAGCATTTTAAAACATGAACGGGGCTGCTGCTTGTTAAGAGGAAAGAAGTTAAAGCTAACATAACCATTTTGTTCTGTTTCATTATGCAGTACAAAAGGGGTTACAGTCTTTTCATATTTAAAGGGAAACACTACCTAAATTATAAACATAAAAATTGTAGAGATTTAAAGAAAATTTATTTCTAAGCAACTTTCCAACAAATACTAAAGGGGTAGTTCATCGTTACAGTAAATTTTAGTATGTTATAGACTGTCCTATTCCTAGTAAATTTGTAATTGATCTTCATTATTTATTTTATATAATATTCAAATTATTTGCCTGTCCCCTGACAGCCAAATACGATTACTCAGTGAGCTTACAATTTTATTATTCTTGTTATTTCTTACGACTTGTCTATTCAGCCCCTCTCCTATTCATATTCCAGTCTCTCATTTAAACCATTGACTTTTTTTAAGGTAAACAAGACCCTGGCAACCAAATAGCTGCTTAAGTTCCAAACTGAGCTGCTGAGATAAAAAGCTACAGAAATGAAAAACCACAAAATTAAATAAAAAATTAAAACCAACTGGAAATTGTCTTAGAATATCAATGTCTACAACCTACTAAAAGTCGATTTAAAGATGTCAAGGCAGTGGCGTAACTAGAATTTGGGGTACCAGGGCCAGGGCCTTATTTACGTCACTGTGTCAAGGTTGATACCTATTCTGGAAAAAAATACCTATATTTTATTGTTTTAGTAATATTTAGTAACCCTATTGTCAGGACATGCCAGGCAAAGCACAGAAACTGTGGACAGATAATGCTTTCAATAATCCGTGCTCTCTGTACTTTGCCCTGTTTAGATTGGCTGTTTGAGCCTTGAGGTACAACTCTTTACACTCCTAGAATAGAGCAGAAAAGAGATGTGTCATACTCTTCATGAAGTGCTGCCTACATTCAGCCTCATTCCATATAGGAGGGGAGGTGGATTGTAAAGTACAGGGTTCCTCCAGCAGCAATCTGCTTGTGATGGATTTTTCAAACAGCAGAAAGTGCAGAACACAATTTAACACACAGTGTAAGCGCACTGTGTACCAGCCAAGTGCCTATAGCATTGATAAATGAACCCTATAGAGTCATCTCCAATAATTGACTTAACAGACCCAGTCTTTAGCATCAGTCATGTGCAGTAAGCACTGGAAGGATCAGTTCAGCAGCACTAACTGACTTGTTTTGCTTGAAGCTGTTCTTGTTACTTTGCTACACCCCATCAGGTCTGCACTGGGATTCAAAGTAGGCCCTGGCGTTTTAAGTACACAAAGGCCCAATCAGTCCCCCACCAGCCCAATAAATCACAGATTGCCAGACTGGGCCTGCACCCCATCTCCACTGAAATGAGAGAACAGAGGTTATGTTTAACATACACAAGAATGGAAACTGTGACTGGTTCACAGTAGGGATACACAAGAATGGGAATTCAAGATGTTGCAGAACTACTGCTCAGAGACAGTCTGCACTAGTGGTTAGAGGAATGCTGGAAATTGCATTTCTGCAAAGACTGGACTGAAAAGGTTTGTCTATAGCTGATTTACTTTATGTTTTTGGAAATAACACAGGTATGCATTATGAACAACCTATATCTGTAAAGCACCTACCACTATTATAAGGCAAGTTACATGCATATGACAATATAATAACAGCTGGAAACATATGAGATGCTGCAGTTTCTCGTTTAATAACTGTATAAACTAAGTGCCGAAAATTGTTTGTCTCAAAACATAGTGTGTTTTCATTGGTACAAGCCCACCTTTGCTTCCCTTTTTAAGCAGTTGGAGCTCTTATTAGGATATGTAAATTAAAATATTGACCCTAAGGTTTAAGAAAATCTGAGTATTGGAAATTATTATTAAAGCCATTGACACTGGAACAACATAAGGCATATGGTGTGCCATTGATCCAATTCATGTATGTTCCCAAAGAAAACAATTAAATAAAACAATTTCATTGTCAAGAACAAGTATCAGCTACAAATCTTATTCTGTTTCATATGCTGTGGCTTGTGTTGGATCATATAAGTACCAAAAACACAGGAAACCACAATGCACTGATTGAAACAGCATGAAGTGAAAAGCGTCTCCTAACTTCCTTTTGACTGAATGATAGAACTGATCATTCTTGATACACCAAGATTATTGGCCTAAAATGATAAACAGTATGACTGGCCATACATGTTCAGATGGTTGTGTAATATGGTTAAATGAGCCAAACAGCCCGATAAAATCTGGAAATGTGTGGCCATCTTTAGTAAGGCATCCACTTGTTTACAATAATAGAATGCTATATTATTATATTTATAATTTAGCAATGCACAATGAGTGTCATAAACACACAGAAGGAGTTTTTTCTTTGCAGTACACTACATTGCTACAGCAACCAATGTCCTCACACATCAACATTTGATTTGTTATTTTCTCAGCCTGATTGAGCCCCATTCTGCCCCAAGGACTGACATTAGATTTAGTCCATAAAGTCCTGATTTGCCTGTACACACCCTTGTGTTGTGTGCTTGGAAACCCAGTACAGAAATATAGGGCTTTCTGATGTGTGAGGGCACCTGCAAGGTATTGTTTGGGTGGCAGAAAGGGGAGTTAATATTGACTCCTAGCCTAATATTAAGGAGTATATGTGTAAAGAGCTGGTACTCTGAACTTGCAAATCAAAGATAAATCAGATGGTATTGGTGGTGTGAACAGCTGGCCATACACTATAAGATCCTCTCATTTGGCGACATCGCCAAATGAGCGGATCTTTCCCCGATATGCCCACCAACGCAGGGCTATATTCCCTAAGGCTGAACGATCAGATTACAATGAGGATCAATGGGCTCCAACGTGTCGATCGCCTGAAAAACTAAACTTTCCCAAAGGATATTGTGGCTAGATATCGACCGGGAAGACCCGTCGGAAGCCCCCATACATGGGCAGATAAGCTGCTGAATTGGTCTAAAGGACTGATATCGGCAGCTTTAATCTACCCGTTTATGGCCATTAGACTCTCTGTTGCATTGCTTCTGGATGAGGAATAATAGCCTGATGGCCCCAAGGAAATACAATAAAACTTAATTCTAGTTCATATGAGTAACTGCTACTAACCTTCTCTAACCATTCATTTTATCAAAATCATGTTTAACACCCAACTAGCTTTCAGTGGAGCCTTGTTAATGTGCATGTATAAAGTTAATAACTTACAAAAGCAGTCTTGATGTAACCACTTAAAAACTAACCGTGCTATCTGTGCACCTCTCCACAGGATATCTAATGATTTCTGATCAGCATTACTTGCCTGCAAATCCTAATAAGACTCTTAAAACTATTCAAGCAACGAATGCTAAAGCTGAATTCTGCTTGACCACAAATGACTGCACTTTCCTAACTCCTGGAGGCACAAGAGAGGGATATCATTTTATATAGGGCTATTAGGTAAGGCTGCTATATAGATATTATTGCTTGTTCTCAATCACTCAATCACCCAGCATACAATGGATTTCACAAACAGTTAACTCTCAGTGGTGTTTCAAAGTTTTATTATAGCAGCAGAAGTGCAGCCACCTTATTTTATGACTAGTGGCCCTGCTCATTAATCTGTAGCAGAAACAGTTATTATGGATCTACAGCTCTAACCATACATGTCTGCCTTCCATAATATTTTGAAAAACATATAATAATGTTAGTCTACTGTGGATTATCGTTCTTTCATTGTCTGGCCAGGAAGATCTCCTTGAATACATGTTGTATTGCTTCTTTACACAAGCTCTGATATAACTTAAGGTGGCCATAGACGCACAGATAATATCATACGAAACAAATTTTAGTACAATATTCGGTGCTTGTATGGTGGGAAAATAGTCGACCGATATCGGCAGAAGACTTGAATATTGGTCGGCTCGTTGATCGGGCTGGACAGAAAATTTCGATTGGGTGCCTTTGAAGGCACCCAAACATTGCCCATTGTTAGGGCTGAATTGTCAGATACAGGTAGAATTCTATTGTTTCTTCCCGTATATCTACCTGTATATCTGACGATTCAGCCGTACACGTGTGTATTGAAACAAACTATCTTTCTTGGAAAGATCTTTTCCTAGAAAGATCATAATTGTTACGTCTATGGCCACCTTTACTGGGGACAGCCCTTGTAATCATTCCATAGTGTATTTTGCTTTATATGAACTATTTTCATGCTGTTAAACGTTGCAACAATGCTATGGTATCTCAAGTTTATTACGTGCCTTTAGAGAGATGTATACTTCATAATTTTTCATGACTGCAGGACAATAAATGTATGTTACCTTGCAAAGTTTGAAAAGAATAATAAAATCTATATTACAGTGCCAAGCTGTATTAGTCTTTATTGCTTATAAATGGTTGGAAAGTGTGTATTTTTTGTTAAGGACCCATGTGTGTGTCTACCTGTGGACATGGAGGAATAAAGCAGATATTAAAGGAATTCTGGAAGAAAACGGGTGACTTTCTGTTGAGCTTACTAGACGTGACTGTGCTTTTTAGAATAAAAAAAATAAACTGATTCTGAAAGGAACCTTTAATTGAGCAATGGATTTGCTTTAATAGAAATAATTTCTGAGCAAAATGACCAGATAGATTCAATTAGGAATATCAGTTCTGTGAAGTGCTCTTGTGATCAACCATACTGGAAACCAAAGTGACCAGGGCTGGGAAATATGTGAATTGAGTTATATCCAGTGTGGGAAGTAATATAGGTAATTACTTCTCTAAGCAACACTGAGTGAGACTTTATGAAGAAATGGCCAGACCAAAGAGTGAGCAAAAACACATCCAACCTGTGCTTATTTAGATAACATTTCCAGTCTGCATATACTAATATCATATAATGGAATCATATTCTAAATTAATCATTAAGCTATTTAGTGTGCATTTTGAGCCCTGGTATAATGCCCCCTGCTGCTAAGCAACCCATTTCTATTAATGATTTTATATAGTGTAAAGAAAACAGAATTACAAATAGTTGTGGGGGGAGATGGCTTCACATACTGTACCTTAGAATAGCAAGATTGGAGATGTACCAGATCCAGCCTTTGGTTTGGGATTTGACTGAATCTCAGCAGTTTTTTGGTGAACCTTTAAAAAGACTTTGAACACTTCGAAGTTCGGGATAACTGAAAGTGACAATATTCTGATTGCAAACAAAAATGTATACAGTTAGGTGAGGATGTTCAGTACAGTATTGGGTATACCTAGTATGAATGCTTCAACTAATATATATATTTAATGCACTTGGTAACAACCAAGTCACTGACAAATGTCCTTTTCCTAGTGCTGATACATATTAATTCTAGTAAAGTTACAGGCACTTTAACTAAGTATAAGAAAATACATTTTATTCTATTATTTTTCTTATCTCCTTCCAGCTGCTATCTTTTTAGCACATAACATGGTTTTATCAGTGGCAATTATCTAAGTCACTAAGTTTTACTGCTTTAGGGCTCGTACTGACAAGTGCTCAAACCTGTGCTACCCATGCATTTCGTTTTAAAGCACTCAGCCACAAGGGAGCGCAGTAAGGAATGCACACAACTCGAATTATGCTCCGAACACAACTTGTAAGCACCGAACACAGGTGGAACACAACATGCTGCGTTCCACCTGCCTTTGGCACTTAAATGTGCCTGGTTCAGTACAGGACCCTTTAAATTACTTTGATGTGTTCCATCCTGTGTTCCCCTGCAGCCAGGCCTGGACTGGGAATCAAAATAGGCCCTGCCATTCCAAGTACGCAGAAGCCCAAACAGCCCCCTACCAGCCCACTCTCTGGTAACTTTCTATGGAACCATACAGCAGCCCGTCTGGCATTTGCCAGAACCCACAGATTGCCAGTCCGGGCCTGCCTGCAGCTGAGCACTTTAAAACGGAATGCAGGTTTCAGCGCTCATCAGTGTGAGACAGGCCATTAGTTACTTATGGTGGCCATACATGCACCAATATTATCATAACTAAACAAATTTTCACACGATGTTCGGTGTGTGCATGGCAGGAGATGAGCCAACCAATATCGGCAGAAGGCTTGGATGTCGGTTTACTCGATTGATCGGCCCAGGTGGAATATTTTGATTGGGTGCCTTTGAAGGTACCCAAACATTGGCCACTGTTAGTTTAATTGTCAGATAGAATTCTATTGTTTCTACCTGTATAACTGACGATTCAGCTCTACACGTGTGCATTGTAATGAATAATCTTTCTTGTAAAGATCTTTTCCAGGAAAGATTGTAATGGTTATGTCTCTGGCCACCTATAGAAGTTACCCTGGGTTCCTTTCTAACCGGACTGTTAGGCACCTTGCAGTTGGAATTTTCTTTGATGCTCGGCATCAAACTTGTAGGGCAACAACATTTCCTCCATTTGTACGCAGTCTGTCCAACTGTTGATTTTTAGTGACAGTTTTGTAACAGTTTTCAGCTTTATGGGCATCAACAACTCTTTTTCTGAGGTTGTCAGACATCTCCTTTTTTTGAGCCATGATACACATCCACAAATGTTTTCTATCTGTGATCAGGCTTTCTGGATTCCGTTCTTTAAATAAACAGGGTCTCTCACTCACACCTGATTGTCATCCCATTGACTGAAAACGCCAGACTCTGATTTCACCTTCAAATTATATGATAACCCTAAGGATTCACTTACCTTTGCCACACGCAGATATGTTATTGGATCTTTTTTTTAATAAATGCATGACGAAATATAATATTTTTTTTTTCATTTGTTTAACTAGGTTTTCTACATCTACTTTTAGGGCTTATTTGAAAATCTGATGATGTTCTTATAAAAATATAGAACATTTTAAATGGTTCACAAACTTTCAAGCAACACTGTAGTCATTTTCCTTTTTTATTTGCATCAATAAAATACCCAGTGGAAGCAGAAAAAGCAGTGGAACACATAAAATATCCTCTGAGAGGAACACAGGTAAAAATACCTATGTGTATGGCTAATGCCTGATGGGGGCTGGAATTGGCCAAAAATCAGCCCTTACTCAGCCTCCTCTTCTACCTGCATTGTGTCTGTTGGATGCAGGCTAATTTTAGAATGAGAATGGAAAGTCTTGTGAAGTCACAAGGGTTCCGGGTGCAAGTAGAAAAGGATGTTAATCTGTCCTATATATGAAGTGACAGGAATGAATGTGATCAACTTACTGCACATGAGGTTGATTTTGGCCAGAAAATGCAAACACCTAGGGGCAGAAGGTCGAGCTGTAGAGTTTTTTTTACCTCTAAAGAACTCAAATGACCCCGTAACTCGTATAGTATCTTATTTAAGAGAAAAACTTGAACATCTAAAACTTAAACAGATATTACTGACCTGAAAACTCGAATCGAATTCGAGTTAATTTTCCTAAAAAAGCTTGAACGTCAGGAAGGCTATTAACATCATCAAATGGGTCACTGGACCTCTGCCATTGACTTCTACATGAACTCGGCGGGTTTTAAGTGGAGTAGCATTGAATTCAAGTTGTTTCTAGGGTCAGGGTATGATAAATCTTGAATTTAAATTGAATTTGAGTTTGCAGTATTCCCAACTTGAATTTTTGAGTTTTGACCAAAAATCCAAATTTTAACCTTAATAAATCAGCCTCCCCCAATGTTTTCTGGCTGAAATCCACAGTAGCAGGAAGACCACATCTATTCCTTGCATTCAGAACAGGTGTGCAACAGACTGGTTCTCCACCAGCCAGAAATATGTTTTATTCTGAATACTTAGGGCTGCTAAAATGATTTTGCTGTGAGGCCCAGTAACTTTTAGTAACTCCAATGACAGAAAGGAGACATTTGAACTTCTGCTTCTCTGCTCTTATGTGGCCCTCTGGTAATGTAAAAATAAATGTATAGATCTCTCGGTTGAGCTGCACAGAGAACAAATCATTAGTTTTGTTCCACAGTTAATTTGCCCCTTATTGGATGCATTTTACCCATCATTGAGGTTTTGCAATTTTTTTGACACTGAAAGAGAATGTGTGTGAAACTCAGCAAGTTCTCCAATGGAATTGGCAACATTTCTAATTGCCAATATTAGCTCTTCTCCAGGAAATGATTCCTGTGCCTGAGTTTATTCTCTCACAAACCCCAGGGTCAATACACTGTCGGTCTCCTTGGCACTTTCTCTATTTCTCTCCTGCACAATATGACCCCACATCATTTCCATTTGCAGCTGCTCCCAATGCATTATCTACCACCACCGAGGAGAAGATGGTCAGGGATAGTTAAGTGCATTAATCAGACTAACAGCTCACAGCTAATTCCCATTGTAATGTGTTTCTGAATTCCTGGTAAACAACTACTTGCTTTGCGCTCACAGGGAACAAAGCCAAAAGCCTTCCATTAGTAATGCAAAGATAAGACTCTTAGAGAAATTGGGTCCTTTTAAAGATTTTAATGACATTAAAGTGTGCACTAAATTATAAGAGCTCAGTTTAAAATAAAGACATTTTTATAATTAAAGGAGAAAAGGAAGAGTGATCGGTTTTGCAGGACTGTTTCTTTAGAAGAGGTAGGGTTAAATATGTATTTACACGAGTAGGGTCCTGTTTGCATTGTTTATAGATGCCGCTCTCTATGATCACTGCCAGTAAAAAGCACATGGTTTTGGCAGTCTATTAGTTTATCTATGTAAAATTGGTTCCCTTATCAGAAAGCAATGGTATCCTTAGATGCTCACTGACTTTATGGATCATGTTGGCATCAAAGAACATGATTCAGAGGGATTGTTTTCCCAACCTTCACCCTGTAAATAATAACAGCAGTACTATCCACAAGGGTACTGGGAGCTTTTTTAGAGTTTTAGATTATTTAACCAACCATTCTGATATGTTTTTACATGCAAATATAAGGGCTCATTTACTGAGTGCAGCTAGCCGCATCCTGAAAGATTTTTAGCACAAGTGTATCTGATTTGTATAGAGGCATATACGCTATTACATGTTTTAAAGCATTGGCCAATATTGGTCAAACGCATCACCACCTCACAGATTATGCTAGAATTGTGGGGTGGGGGAAATGCTGAATTTTAGGTAAAACATATGGTCAAAAAAATTGAACTTAAAACACTACATTTGTGCTTGTATATAAGCCCTTGAATATCTAGGTATAGCACATAACAGGCAGTACATGTTTGCCATTCGAGAAGGAGAAGAGAATATTGTTGAGTACATATTTGACCACATCGTAGGCTGGGGTGTCCGGAGCCCACCAGAGCTGCCTGCACATCTATCTCTAGGGGCCGTGCCCCAACCAAGACCACCTCCACCTCTGAGCCTATGTCTCAGCTGCAATCCTCCTCCACCCCACTGTGCATTTTATTTTATCTTGTTAAGGCCACAATCGGGAAGGTAACGATGCAGCACCCCAAGGTGGGGAGCAGTTCTGGATCAAAAGGGCACATGGGGGCCAGGGCCACTGTTTTTTTTCTGGTGTCCTGCTGGCCCAGTCCGAGCCTGTTTGATATTTTGGGTTTAGCACAAAATTTTGGAGTTTGTAAACTTTTGTAACATAGACATTTCATTTTTGTAGCTTTATATAGTTTGGTCTGTCAATGTAATTTTACACTTTAATAAAGATCACAACACAACTGGTGAATCATGGATTATCATTCTTTCTTCGTACCAAATGTTCCCTGGATGCACTACAACAGCTCGTGTTTCTCCTCATTCTTATTAGTTTGGACTCTTTAAGCTACAAACATATGACCTAAATATTTGCCTTAAAAAAGACCAGTTTACCAAGCTGTTGCAGGTCAGGCGCCACTAGCAAAAGAGAGGCCAACCTTGTTATGTTTAAAATTGACTGCAGTTATGATATACTTGTTCTATCCCAGGCTATTCCTACAATACACCAAAGCTGCACCCATACTGCACTCTCTGCTCTGTGGATTTTTGTGCAAATTAAAGGGGGTGGATAATTGTCCCAAACAATCAGTGTTAGTTGGCACGTTTTGTAGCAACCAAATAGAAATTTGTTAGGATTGGCATAACACAATTTCAAATCTGACTGCAAAAATCTGGTTTCTAAGAGTAACAGCACTGGTCCAAGTCAGTTCCTATTATACTACAATAAATCAATCCCATAAAGTACTGGTATGGGATCCATTATCCGGAAACCCAAGATAAAGAAAGCTCCAAATTACGGCTCCCATAGACTTCATTATAATGAAATAATCCAAATTTGTAAAAAATATTTCCTTTTTCTCTGTAATAATAAAACAGTACATTGTACTTGATCCAAACTAAGATATAATTAATCCTTATTGGAAGCAAAACCAGTTTTTGGGGTTTGTTTAATGTTTACATGATTTTCTAGTAGTCTTAAGGTATGAAGATCCAAATTACGGAAAGATCTGTTATCCGGAAAACCCCAGGTCCCGATTCTGGATAACAGGTCCCATATCTGTATTTGAATTCTATGTTTCAGGATATGCACAATTTCCATACCATACACCTGGCCTCAGCTAGTAAATAGTAGAGATGTTGGCTTTTATGAGAAAGCTGGATTGACAGTAATAACGGAAAATAAGTGGATTAAGGATACTCTATATTAATGGAACATACAGTACATGTACAGAATTCCTAGTGCATGTTATAGTCTTAGGATCATGTGATGTGTTGCTTGTCTCTCAAGTTGTATTCGGGTTTAGGATATGGACTGATGGACTATTTATTGTGACATTTGAAGCAAGGGTGTTCAAGACTGCAGCCAGAACAGCGGGTTGCACTAACGTGAATGAGTGGGAGCAGTGTATCCTCCAAGTGACAAACCCTAAGATCCCCTTGTATATAGCAGGCCCAACTGCCACCTCCCTGAACTCTACTGATGATAAGAAATAAACAGATACTACCGTTTCTACATTTGCTGCTAAATTATAACTGCCAATATTGTCACGTGTAGGACGGTGGGGTAAATGAGTAATATGGCAGCTGTTACACTATAAAGACAGAGTTATATGCTATAGGCCTCATTTATAGTGGGAGCCATTTCCTGAATTAGTGGCTATAGCCCTATGTATATGCCATTATGTCTGTTTTATAAAGGTAAACATTATAAAGAAGATCACAGAAAAGGCCTGTGCCTGCTCATTTCAGTCACTGTGCAAAATCATAGGGCAAATCAGCTTTAGCAGCCTTTCTGGCTATCCAAAGCAACTTTATAGAGAGATAGTTTTGGATAGCCTGAAATATTGCTAACGATAACATACCCTAGGATTTTGCACAATTAAATCCATTTACCAATTAGAAGTCAAGCAGAGACTATCCAAAAAAAAAACAAGCATTTAACTGTGGCTAGTGTAATGTTGCCATTCAGTTTCTGTAAGGATATGCCGATAGTAATAATAAACTAATAAATTATACATGTATAAATGGCATCATAGCTTATCCATAGATATAAATCTTTTTATCCATAACACAAATTTAACTCTGTACATGGAAACACGGAGGACAATAATGAAAGCATTTAATGATCATAGAGAGTAAAGATGAATCAATATTTAATTAATCAATTAATCAATTCTATAACAATATTTAAGGGGGTGACCCCTTTAGAAATAAACCCCTATATGTAACAAAATTCACTAATATTGTCCAGGAGCAGTAACCAATAAAATGTTTGCTTTAAAACAGATGACCAGAAAATTCTACCCTCTGATCGGTTGCTATATGTTATTGCTCTTACGCATTTTATGTTTTTTGTATTTCTTTAAAAATTTAAAAATTCAAGTTTTATTAAGTTTAAAAACAACAAAAAAATTTAATACAAAATTTGTCAGGTAAAAGTTGTTGAGGTCCCGTAGAAGTCTATGGGAGCTGCACTGATCTTATTGGACCATTTTTAATCAATTCGGACTTTTGGAAGTTTTCAGATATTTTTTTGCTAGTCACTTCCATAAAAATGCAAAGTTTTAGAGGTTTTTGTAATTTTTACAAAAAAAGAAGAAAAAAAATTGCCAGTACACGGTTTGCCTTTAAAAAGAATTATTACATAAAACGAGGTGTAAGTACCACACTTTGCCCAAATTATGTAAGCTCACGTGCCACGTCAAGGCCCCTCATTGTACATGAGTCCTCCTAGTGTAGGAAGGGAATTATTTACAGGTATATGTTAGTTGGCTTTCTTTGCTTTCTCACTTATTGAAAGGTAAGTGCACAATAGTCTAACTACTCAGTCACACGGTTTGCTGGATTTTATTTTTGGTTATTCCAGCCAGCACCACCAAGAAATCCTCTTCCAGTTCTTCTTTCTTCTCGCAGCTGTGCATTCGCATTCGAGCGAAAAGCCGAACTTAAACGAGAAAGCCGGCTATTTAATTTTACTGTGGATGCGTCTGCTCCGGGAAATTTGAAGAAAGAAGAAGCAGGAAGAGGATCGCTCACTGGACTGGTGCAGTTTTCTGCTGATAGAAGCACTGGCCTGGGGTTTCAGGTAAGTAAATACGTTCACTTGTGGTTGCCTAACATTCGGCATCCCCAAGTTTGATATGACTTTCCTTCTCCTTTAAATGCACTACAAACTTAGAATGCTAATAGATAGTGTAGGAAGGGAATTATTCATACCTCCCAACATTTTGGAAATAAAAAGAGGGACAAAAAAATTGATCTGAATGCGTTCCCACCAGCAATTCGCATTCTTGCAGGCAGGAAGGCATTTCAGGGAGATTAGTCGCCCGCAGTAGAGGAGATTTGTCGCTGGGCGACTTATCTCCCCGTGTGCCACCACCTCAAATGACCAATTAACATGGTATGAAAAATATCTGGACGATCTACACACAATACGAAAATCGTATGAAAGAAAGGATTGTAACTGATCTGTATAATTCTATTTAATAACAGCACGGAATGCTGTGTGACAGATAATTGTCATGCAATTCTCTTATTCATTTGAAAGTCTATTTATCTATTATTCTAGTCTGTGTCCCATGGGGCCTTCTTTGTTAATCTCACTCCCATATCTACTGAATTATTCTGACACCTCATCATTGGCCACTGTGTCAGTGGAATATTCCTCCTTAGAACGGAATGATCTTTTCTAATAATCCTGGGACAATCTATATCCACTTTTGCAGAACATGAGTCGCTGCCATCCTTAAAAGAAGTTGCATTGTAGTAACATGATATTTCACTGGCTGTGCAAACGCTACCCATGGTACACATCTGTACAACATCTATGTGTTTCGTGTTATTGGAGATGACCCTGAAGAAGCAAAAGTGGATTCTAAATTTGTTAATCAAGAAAGGGGTTAAACCTCAGCTCCTGCATAAATAAGAATTTTCCATATGTACACAGCAGCTGACTAAATAGACTGAAGCAATTAATGCCAAGCTCCCAGTTTATACTGGGACAGATTTTCACTCTCACACTCGGACTGCAAACACCTGTCTGCTGTTTTCATGAAAGTGAAATGAGAAAAACGGCAATTAAATACTTTTCAAAATGTTATCAAAATTTGGGCATTATTTATCACAATCAAAAAAAAGAGTTTTTAAATTAAAAAAGTCTGACCAAACAAGAATCAATGATTGGACCTTATTTATTATTAAAAAATCACAATTTAATCAAATCAGGTAAAAACCTTGATAAAGAACATTTTTTTGGACTTTTTCCCGAAAAGTCAGAATTTTTCTGATTTTTGCCTGAAAAGCCCGAAATAGTCGGATTTTCTGGCTAATTCCAGCGCAGACCACAGAAACTTCCAAATAGGATATGGACCTCTTCCATTAACTTATATACAACCTCGACAGGTCTGAGATGGAGTATTTTCGGATTTTGACTTTTTCCATCCTCTGGGAATATTAAATCTTGAAAAATTTTGTTTTTTTTCCATAAAACGATTTTATAGTTAAAAAACCTCAAATTTTTCTAGTTTTTTGGATTCGGACTTTAATAAATAACCCCCTTCCAGTTGTTTCTTGAAACACAAGCAGATAAAAAATTCCCAGACATTAAAAAAAATCATTGCAGTGAAATATATATATATATATATATATATATATATATATATATATATACGTACATTTAAATGTTGTCAACCCTGAGGCAGAAGGGGTGATGTGTGCGGTATTGTAATCTAAGACACACCAGGTCTAGTAACCCCTAGCAACCAATCAATCATATGCTTGCCTTCAAACATGCAACCACTACATGATAACAGGCTGCTTGAATTACTATAACTGTAGCAAAATTTTTTATTTTTGGGTGGATTATATCATGTAGGTTGAATTGCCAAGAATCAACTTTAAAACAAGACATCTGTGAATCATGCACCATGTTGGGTATTCACAGTTTAGGATTCTCTACTCTAAAGGTGGTTTTAAAAATTATATAAATTAAGTAAAAAATACAGAATGTAATGTAATAGCAATAATTAATGTTGTAGTTTATTTAAAATAGGCTTGAAAAAGGTAAAAATGTATTTAGTGTATATTAAACTGTAAGGGGCACATTTACTTAGCTCGAGTGAAGGATTAGAATATAAAATACTTCGAATTTCAAAGTATTTTTTTGGCTACTTCGATCATCGAATTGGCTACTTCGACTTCGAATCGAACGATTCCAACTAAAAATCGTTCGACTATTCGACCATTCGATAGTCAAAGTACTGTCTCTTTAAAAAAAAACTTCGACCACCTACTTCGCCACCTAAAACCTACCGAGCACCAATGTTAGCATATGGGGAAGGTCCCCATAGGCTTTCCTAGCAATTTCTGATCCAAAGAAAATCGTTCGATCGATGGATTAAAATCCTTTGATCCGAAGGATTTAATCGTTCGATCGAACGATTTTTCCTTTGATTGTTCAATCGAACGAATTGCGGTAAATCCTTCGACTTCGATATTCGAGGGTTAATTAACCCTCGATATTCGACCCATAGTAGATGTGTTACATGATCTATCTTTGTGGTCACTATTATTGCAAATGGCTCAAAGGCAAAACATTCAGGTCTAGAGAATTATTAATAACACGTGAGAATGCCTCCTTTTCTTGATGACATTTGGAAAAACATGTATTTTATTACATGGAAGCTGTACACCGTTTAATTAAAATGCGCAGGTAAATATAATCACAGGCTCCGTGGCATGCATGATTACAATGAGGATGCTGGTTTATTTGGTAGAATAAATCTAATTTGTGCAAAGCCTAGTCCACATAACAATATACATTTGCTGTCTACATGGCAATAATATTTAAGGCCAGCACGTTAAACAATAACTTTAATGTCTGCGATTGTTTATTGGAAAGGTGACCGCTTGAAATTGATTGTTTTCAGTGTTACACACCCCCTCAGATGCGAGAGGTTTGTTAGTCGTAAAGCCTAATGGCAGATGTGATCTACAGCTGCCCCATAAAACTATGTTAGGCAAATTATTGTTGCTATTTTTAGTGATCTGCCCACCGACTGGCTGGTTGCTCTATAGAAAGTAGTGGGAGGAGGAATGTTGCTGAAAATATATTTACAAATACAGTTTATTGCAATTGGTTACTTCGTTAGCATAAAAATGCCACATTAAAAAAACACCTGTGCCCATGTTTTCTTGTGGCTAGAATCAACAAATCTGTTGTGCCATTTTCTAGAGCTGTGGTGCAAAATGCTGTGTTGTCATACATAAGCTGCACAGGCATCAAGTACAGGGCTGTCTGTGTATTTTACCTCCCCGCTCTCTTATTTTTTGCATACATGTTCCGTCAAAGTACACGCAAGTGAAAGTTCATGCCCTTCTTGCGTGATGTCCACACTTAAAGGGTGTTTTAATTGTAAAAAAAAACATTGAAACATCCTATAGCCCTAAACCTGTGCATTAAGATTATTCATTTACCGTACCGTCATTATCAGTGAGCAAACTTGCTGTGTTTTACTTTGCATAAAATTTAGTAAAACTGTGTAAAATTTAGCAAAACCTTGAAATTTCACTAAAAAAAAAGTTTATCAGAGAGCAATGGCTGAAGGCATCTGGGAAACTAACACCATGTTTAGTTCCATGTCAGATAAAGGCAAAACAAATCTGTTTGTTCTTTTGAAAAACTGATTTAAATGTTGAATTTTACTGGAGCAGCACTATTAATTGATGTATTTTGGAAAAATGAATGTTTTCATGTGACAGAATCCCTTTAAAGGAGAAGGAAAGTTGTTTAGACCTTGGGGGAGCCAAGTGTTAGGCACCCCCAAATGAATGTATTTACTTACCTGAAACCCAGGGCCGGTGCTCCTATCAGCAGAAAACCGGAGTTCTTCCAGTGAGCACCATGGAGCACTTCTCTTCTGGCTTCTTCTGGCTTCAAAACTCCCAGGGCAGACGAATGTGCAGTAGAATGAAAAAGCTGAATTTTTAGTTAAAGTTCGGCTTTTCACTCTAATGTGCATGCGTAGCTGCGAGGAGACAGAAGAATCTGGAAGAGAAGCGATCTGTGGTGCTCACTGGAAGAACTCCGGCCGGTGCAGTTTTCTGCTGATAGGAGTACCGGCCCGGGGTTTCAGGTAAGTAAATACATTCACTTAGGGGTGCCTCAAATTTGACACTTCCTTCTCCTTTAAGTTCTCTATATTAAAGGGATACTGTCATGGGAAAATTTTTTTTTTCAAAATGAATCAGTTAATAGTGCTGCTCCAGCAGAATTCTGCACTGAAATCCATTTCTCAAAAAAGCAAACAGATTTTTTTATATTTAATTTTGAAATCTGACATGGGGCTAGACATATTGTCAATTTCCCAGCTGCCCCAAGTCATGTGACTTGTGCTCTGATAAACCTCAATCACTCTTTACTGCTGTACTGCAAGTTAGAGTGATATCACCCCCCTCCCTTTTCCCCCCAGCAGCCAAACAAAAGAACAATGAGAAGGTAACCAGATAGCAGCTCCCTAAAGGTGGCCATACACGGGCCGATAAAAGCTGCCGACAGACCGTGTCGCCAGCTTATTGGCCCGTGTATGGGGCCCCCCGACGGGCTTCACCGATCGAGATCTGGCCGAAAGTCGGGCAGATCTCGATCGGATGGGACAGAAAATCCCATCGGATCGCGGCCGCGTCTATTCGTTGATGCGGTCCCGCGATCCGACCGCCCATTAGGCATGGTTAGGATCCCATCGTTGGGCCCTAGGGCCCACGATCGGATCAGCCCGATATTGCCCACCTCAAGTTGGGCATATCGGAGGGAGATCCGCTCGTTTGGCGACATCGCCAAACGAGCGGATCTCTCCATGTATGGCCACCTTAACACAAGATAACAGCTGCCTGGAACAACACTCAATAGTAAAAACCCATGTCCCACTGAGACACATTCAGTTACATTGAGAAGGAAAAACAGCAGCCTGCCAGAAAGCATTTCTGTCCTAAAGTGCAGGCACAAGTCACATGACCAGGGGCAGCTGGAAAATTGACAATATATCTAGCCCCATGTCAGATTTCAAAATTGAATATAAAAAAATCTGTTTGTTCTTTTGAGAAATGGATTTCAGTGCAGAATTCTGCTGGAGCAGCACTATTAACTTCATTTTGAAAAAAAAATGTTTTCCCGTGACAGTATCCCTTTAAGGACATTTAAATAATTGTTTGAGTAGAGTTCCTCAACACACAGCTGATCACAACAGTTCTATGAAAAACAAAAAGAGCTGCTAATGGCTAAAACTTGGTCTAGAGAATTAAGTGGGGTGCAACAGTGGTTTAGGAGGAATTTCAAATATGTGTGAATCTGCTCTTCAGCTGGTGGCGATGAAAGTCATAGATATGATGCTTCAGTAAAGTGGTGGGGAGAAAATCCTTCTTTTCAGGCTGACACTGCCCCCTCTAACTTTTGTCTTATTCATTATATACCTTTTAAGAACCTTTGGTTTTGCTTTATTTATTACACCTATTGTTCCAGTATATATATTTTCTAGTACATACATTGAACATTTCCAGTAAAAAAACACAAGGGGTCATATATGAACACCATATATATAGGGTTGCCACCTGGCTGGTATTTTACTGGGCAATGAAGTGCCCTAAGGGGAATGTCACATGTGGCTCCTATGTTTTGTCCTTGCAATTATGGGTGCTGAGATTTGCTGTAGGGTAAAACACTCACATTGTGTAATCGTGCCATTCACAGCACAATGGCAAGGTGTTTTCTGGCAGGAGACAAACGCCAGTTGTGTCATTGGCCTTCTGTAATTGATTTGACTTTCATTCCCACAATCACCGTATGTAAAGCTTTAAGGTAGAACTCCATGAGTGTTTTTCGTCAGATAGACGCCTGGAGACAAAACGCACGCGACAAGTCGGATGGAGTCGAACGCGTGAAGATATAATTGGACTGAATGAAAAGTTGGAGGTAACAACTACACGAGCCGACTGTCGGATGAAGAAGCTGCTCTCTGCGTCCACATCCGACAGTCATGTCCAGTCGGATGTAAGGTTGTTTTTACCTGCGACTTTTCATTCAGTCCAATTAGAATCTCGACACCTGCTTCTCCATCCGACTTGTCGCGTGCATTTTGTCGCCAGGCGTCGTTCCAACGAAAAGCGCTGGTGGAGTTCTACCCTAAACATCATCTTCAATGACCCTCCAGGTGCTTCATGTCCATAAGTTTATCACTAGTCATAATCACCAGAATCGGAAAGACAGCTGATCAATAGTTCAGTGTGGATATCAATAGGTCTTCTGGGTGCATTTAATATGATTCCTCCCTTAAGTGAAGACACCATTCACTTCAATCAGTCATAGTCTTGCCCCTTAGTCTTGGCTTTTTGTATTAATCACACTGTCGACTATTTGTAGAAAGGAGCCTTACATGTAGATATACAAACACGCAGAGAGCTGTTATTGTATGGAGTTCAAAAAAGGCCTGTTATGAGTAAGGGATTTATGTAGAAACAAGATATTTTTATGGAACATACTCCTAATGCGGTTGATGGATCCAGTACGTTGTGGTTTTTCAGACAATGGCATCACGTCTTTCTGCTTCAGCCCCCGTCTGCACCTCTCTGAATAGGTCACATGACTGGCACTCCATGACGTAATGGAATATTATATTGTTACTACTTAGAAATTAATCATAAGAGCTTTGAGCCTGCCATTAACCTGAGGTGACGGGGCGATTATGCAGACAGTGTCTCTTGAATGAGTCAAATGAGATGGATTCAAATTGAATCAAGTCTGGTTGGTTTGCTTTATGAGCTCATTAACCCTCTGGCTGCTTTTAACTCCTGTACTCCCAGCTGGAGTTGAACAGATGTTAGGAGTTAATTATTTTTAGCCAGATTGATCAGAGTGAGAAGGGTTACAAAAGAGCAAAGTAAAAGGGAGCAATGATGGAGGGTGGCTCATTTAATTCCACCTTGCTTTGCCCTTGCAGTTACAATACTACAACATGCTCATAAATGTAATGAAAAACATGTATTATGTATGCATACAGCTCTGACATACAGTAGGTACTTATACATACCTTATAGTAAGAGCACCATTAATTGTGTTGTGTCCCATCCATACAGCTATTTACATGAAGCATGAATAATGGACACAAGGATTTCTACCTGCAATGAAGTTCTACATACCATCATGATCAGCAGGTGTTTGTCAGTTGCAGTTCTGCAACAACTGGAACGTTACAACTGCACTACAACAAATGGAACGCTAAACATTTAACAGAGAGCAGCTCTTGGGCCCTACTGTATTGCAAAAGAGAATAGAATACTGAGTATAGGTATTGGATCCATTCTCCAGAAACCCGTTACCAATTATGGAAAGGCCATCTCTAATAGTCTCCATATAATCAAGTAACTCTATTTTTTAAAAATGATCTCCTTTTCTCTGTGTAAATAAAAATATAAATGTTCCTTGTACTTGATCCCAACTAATATATAATACTAACAGGTTTATTCAATGTTCAAATGTTTTTTTAGGAGACTTAAGTTATGGAGATCCAAATTACTTATCCAGAAAACCCCAGGTCCCTAGCATTCTGGATAACACGTCTAATACCTGTACAGAGGAGCTGCATCTAGAAGATGATAAATGATTAGTAAGGTGAGAATGAGGGTACTGCTTTATATAGTCTGTATTTGGATTACAGACTAAAAAGGTGCCTTTTCAGGACACTTAAGATATGGAGATCCAAATTAGGCAAAGACTCCTTATCCGGAAGACCCCAGGTCCAGAGCTTTCTGGATAACAGGTCTCATACCTGTACAGAGAAGCTGCATCTAGATGATAAATGATTAGTTAGTTGGGTGTAAGGGTAATGTTTTATATAGTCTATATTTGGATTACAGACTAAAAGGGTGACCTGCATTAAGTTTTAACATGTATTCACAAGACTATTTTATAGTAGAAAGTAGACTATTTCAATGTTTCTATTGACTAACTGTAGAAAACCCCAACTATTAGTGCTCTATTAATAATTTATTATCAGATACAAAGTGCAGCTGAAAAAAAAGGAAAAGAATGCTGTTAGTGTTGTGAATGAATTATTAAAAATTGCTAAACCACAACATTGTCAGGCTTGTTTGCGGTAATTTAGGTCTGTGGCTTCAGTATTCTGCCTCACTTTTGTCCACCTCTCTGAACATTAGGAGGCAATTTAAGGGAGTTATTTGAAAATACAGATTGCTGGAGGAGTTGCTTGATGCAAAATATTTAGGGTTGTGACAGCTTGAAAGAAAACTTTCAGTGGGCAGCACTTGGTGAATTATATATATTTTTTCAGTTTCTTTCACAGAAGGCATTGAGACTTTAGTGAAACTTGGAGGGGAAATCCAAATGTAGAATCCCATATTTGTGGGGCTGCTGTTAGAATCTCACTTTTCTCCTATTTGCTCCTAACTGCATAACATATAGCATCTCCTATAGCACGTCCCATTTCGAGGCACACTACTTGTATAGTAGGGGTACTGCCCTGGTTGCCATACATGCCTAAATTAAGACATCACTGCATCATTGCTAAATGCATAAACGGATATATCATAGAAAGAAATATTTACTTTTTATGGGTTTTCTTCTTTGGCCACGTTGGACTGGGGGGCCTGGGGCCCAACGGGGGCAGTCACAACCCCCATCCAACACCCCCGCACCTATCTTCTTCTTATAGTGGTCATTTGGGGGGACTAGGGAGGAGGGTCAGAAGCTGCAGTAGGCTTTGCGCAGGGAGCGGGTCTGGGCCGGCGGGGCCCAGTCCGACCCTGATCATGGGAAAGGTACTCCAACCAAAATGGCAAAGCATTCCAACACTTTGGGACCCATTCATCAAGTTCGAGTGAAGAAATAGAAGAAAAAAAACTTTGAATTTCGAAGTGGTTTTTTGGCTACTTCGACCATCGAATGGGCTACTTCGACCTTCGACTACGACTTTGAATCGAACAATTCATACTAAAAATCGTTCGACTATTCGATAGTCGAAGTACTGTCTCTTTAAGAAAAAACTTCGACCCCCTAGTTCACCACCTAAAAGCTACCGAACTCAATGTTAGCCTATGGGGCAATTTTTTTGGTCGAAGGATAATCCTTCGATCGTTGGATTAAAATCCTTCGAATCGTTCCCTCGATATTCGACCCTTGATGAATTTGCCCCTTTATGTACTGTGATCAATGAAAGGTTGTTTTTTTCATGATGTACACTCATCAGAACTTTCACACCAAAATCTACATTTCTACCAACAATACAATGTTTTAGGGGTTATTTATTAAAGTTCAAATGCCAAAAACTTGACATTTTTTATTTTTTTTGTTTACTATAAAATCTAAATTTTTAGTGGGAAACAAAACTTGAATTTTCCGGAATTTATTAAACCCAGAGGGTGTTAAAAGTCAGAATAAAAATGTAATCCAACTCAGACCTGCCGAGTTCATGTAGAAGTCGGTGGGAGAAGTCCCAAAGATATCCTGATCTGTGCTGGGTTTCGCGCAAGAGAGTTTTCGGGTATAAAATCTGAAAAATTTGTACGATTTTAAATTTTTTCATGATTTTATCACAGCAAAATGTTGGGAAAATGTATTGAAAAATAAGGGAAAAAACCCCATGCAGATTTGGTCGGAGTTGTTTTTCAGATTTTGATAAATAACCCCCTTTATGTACATATGTATATCAGAAATGCTTATAAAAACATTTCAATTCCTTTTTTTGGATTTGAATAAAATATCTTGGTTTAAAAAGTCTAAATCAGAAACAATAAGAAGCCTTCAGCATTGAGAATAAGGGGGAAGTGAATTTTTTTTAAAAAAAGCTCAGTTCATTACCTGAAACCTTTAATGGAAAAATCATCTAAACATCATTCATGGTGTCATCACAATGACTTAGCGTTCACTTCCGACAAGTTTGTTCAGTCATCTATGGAGCCAAGCCATTCCTTCATTTTAATATAATTAGGTTTTCGTGTCTGCTTCAGTCCCTTAAAATACATTTGATCAATCTTATTAACTCCCAAACATCCTCTTTTAGTTGCTCAGCAGTTTCTTGCTGCACTTGCTATAAAAGGGAAGACCTTCAGGAATATAAAGTTTATATAGAAAAACATTATTTTCTCCTCCTATGCAGCATTCCTATATTGATGCTAAACAAACAACGGCAAATAAAACTCTATGTCACATATGATTTGTATTTTCACTTCCCAAAGGGACCTGGATCAATAGCAGAGAAACATTTCAGGAAGGTAAAAGACACATTGAATTTAAAGGGACAGAGAGTGGTCAATTCATTTAGTAAAATGGAGATGCAAATTGACATTTTGAGTAAGAGAAGGTTCCATCAATCTTGTATGTTGTCTCTTGCATTATGCATGCATTTTTACTAGAGTGTCCTCCAGAGAAATCCTATACTATACATTGAAAATTCCATGGAGAAAAAAAAAATACTTGCTCTTTGACTGATGAAGATTAAATAATTTTGTGATGTGCGCTAAAACTCTACCTGAAACATGGCCGTACTTACTCAAGTCAGATAAAACTACACTGACACTGACAAATGCTACTAATCGGTAGTGTCAAGAGACATTACACTATTCAACTTGTCAATGTCCTAATTAAACACCCTGGGCCTAATGATGATATCAAGATGTGTTCTTTTGTATATGCTAAGCACAGTTGGTTTCACAGTTTAATTTTAGGCGGCACTGGCATTTATCTGGATAAATGAGCCTGGTACAGATATTTTTTTCTATATGTGAGATCACACCCTAAATGGAAACCTACACCATAGCTAGCAGGGATCAATAGCTAAAAAAACACATATTCCTTATCTGATCATTATACTAAGTGCTCAATTTTATTGTCTTGGCCAGGCAAACATTTTAATTATATTCTATGTTGGACACACTTGTAGATTGGGGCCCAGAGACAGATGCATTCATTTTTTGTGTCACACAACAATAAGAGAGCTAAAAAGATGCCAGTACTTATGCCACTGTGGGACCTACACTTTTGGCTGTAACACCATATAAAATCTAACCAATGTTGAAGTTTGTAGACTAGCTAGACAAAGAGTAAGGACAGGAGGCAGATACAAAAAATCAAGGTCAAGCAGAAAGCTAGGGCAAGAGGCAAGTTTCCCAATCTACAAGCAGTTGAGGGTTTAGTAACTGGAGAAGTCCCGAAGATATCCTGATCTGCGCTGGGAATAGAGTTTTTGGGTATCAAATCTGAAAAATTTGTACGATTTGAATTTTTTCATTATTTTATCAAGTTTTTTCCCACACAGGAAAATTTCGGAAAAATGTATTGAAAAATAATGGAAAAAAACCCATGCAGATTTGGTCGGAGTAGTTTTCGGATTTTGATAAATAACCCCCTTTATGTACATATTGCCAATTACCCTGATTGCACTTTTTTGGTGTATGGTAGGAATTCAGAATGCCTAGAGAAAACCCACACAGATATGGGGAAGAAATACAAAGACCCCTGTCCTTGGGCGACTCCCACATTGTTGCAGGTGCAATCCGAAATTCTACACTGGTTTTTGCCAGATGCCATTACACTGAAAAGTGACACAATGATTTTTTGCATGTTGTTCCTATTAGTAAAAAAGGTCCAATATGTCTATGAGCATAAATGACTTGATTCCAATCAATGGGTATGGCAGCAATTTGCTTCCTGAAGAGAAAGCAAGCATATACCTGAACACTTGGTTTACAGGTGCACTAAAAGGTTTTTTTATCAGTGCTCTGATAAGCTTCATGGCAGCAGTGAATAATCACTTCTAGGCAGTTACTAGCTAGAAATAGTTAAGTGCTTATCCTCATTTTATCCATTAATATTCATGATTTTGACACATTTGATATAATAAATATACTGTGTGACTTTTCTTGCTGAGTAAGTAGATTGAAC
Organism: Xenopus laevis; assembly: GCF_017654675.1. Taxonomy (NCBI): domain Eukaryota; kingdom Metazoa; phylum Chordata; class Amphibia; order Anura; family Pipidae; genus Xenopus; species Xenopus laevis. The sequence continues at coordinate 99,158,373 of NC_054376.1, forward strand.
CCCATGCTTGTGAGAATTCCTGTCGTAAGGCCCTCCTTGGAAAATCCAAGAAAGCAAGAATGAAACACATTTTTTGACAGTTTCAAAAAGTTGTCAAGGTCAACGGCCAATAAATTCTAAACCTTTTCTCTGTAACTGGACTCTATATAAGTTAATATTCTGCTGGGGTATCTGTACAAGCTATGTGAAATCAAATGGGGCTGGTACTCTTTATTTTCAATTTAGAAGACTTATTTTGGGTTGGCCACGCCCCTTATGACTTCCGAGGTTCAGACCACTCTCCTCTTGTATAATAGAACATGCACACTAATGACTTCTGGTGTGGGGATTATGGCACAACAGGAAAACTATGAGAGGGACCACAAAGCTAGTGCTAAATAAGCTTCATCATACTGAAATAAGAAACTTTGTAAATACAATCAATTAAATATTCTGCATTGCTTCTGAAATAATCCAGTTTGTGTTCACCATTCCTCTCTCAGCATTTGTTTCTCTTCATTCTCTCTTCATTCAGTAATTGGGTGTCAGAAAGCCATTGCCAGTTATCCTAGCAGATATATTAGAGCACACTCAAATAAATTCCAGTACAAACAAAATATAACAAAATAACTGCCTTTTTCACAAATTCTGCATGTAGAGAGACATGATGTCTGGTGATTTTAATAGAGTGAGCTCTAATACATCTTCTAGGCAAAAAGAGCCCTTATAAGATATATTGGATCTAACTGTCAAAGAATATTTGACACCCAACTGCTGCATGAAGAGAAAATGATGAGAGACAGGTGCTGAGAGAGGAATAGTGAAGATGAAGTTGATTATTTCAGAAGCGATTTGATTGTATTTACAACGTTTCTTATTTCAGTATGATGAAGCTTATTTGGCAGAAAGGTTTATATAAAACACCAGTAAGCCCTCAAAGTAATGCTGCTCTGAGTCCTCTGTCAAAAGAAACACAGCATTTCTTTCCTTCTATTGTGTAAACATGGGCTTCTGTATTAGACTTCCTGTTTTCAGCATAAACCTCCAGGGCTAGGGCTTGAGCATGCTCAGTTTGCTCCTCTGTCATTCTCCCCCTCCCTTTACCCCCTCCCTTTATGCACCCATTTTACTAGCATGATCCAAAGGCAAATCAATCTGAGCACATTCTGACCAGCTCATTTGATTAGTGTTAGAGCTTATTAAGTAGAAAAAAAAAATTCAAACACATCTCTAAATACAAGCATTACAATATAAAAAGTTTTTCTTTTACTGTAAACTTCTGGCATGTTTGTACTTTCTGTAATAAACATATTAAAAGCATTAATACCATCTAATTACAGATTCAGTGTTATACCTTTTATTCTCTAATTGAGTTGCCTCCACCGCTTGCAATAGGCACTTTACTCTAACAAAAACCCTAAAGCTAAGTATTACATAATGGTCTGGCAAACGGTATAATGTAATTACTGTCTAATTAATGCCCAGAAAGCGGATTAGAATCATTTTCAAATTACTCACACAGCAATAAATTTGTTGTTTTGAAGTCTGAGAGAAAAGTGTCATTTTTACAGTATACTGTTATTTTTATAATAAATAAATAATGTTATTTTTGCCTTTATATTTCTTTTTATTTAAAGGCAAGTCTAAAATAGAATGATGTTAGAAATGCTGTTTTTTGTATACTAAATATAAATATGAACTTACTGCACCAGAAGCCCAATTAAACAAATGATTTATGCTTTTAAAGTTGGCACAGGGGGGTGTCATCTCATCTTGTAACTTTGTTAAACATCTGTGCAATACTAAGACTACGCACATGCTCAGTGTGGTCTGGGCTTCAGTTGGCAGCACAGGTCAAATAATATCTGCCGATACAGCAAAACTAATTATTAATCAGAATATACAGACTGCACTGGGTCTGTGGATACAAATCTACACAGTTGTTACAAGGAAACAAACAAAACTGCTTGAGTTCTGGGAAGTAAGGTAGGGGTTTGAAAGTATGATCATTTCCCTGCACAGCAGTTAGAAACTGTCTGAAGTTGCCTAATTGCAGCTGTCAGAGCAAGTAAAATGAAGGGTGAATTTCACTGCATACAGTCATGTTTCTTATAAAAACGGTACATGTTTTTTAATTAAAGTATATTGGAGATAGGTTTCTTTTTCGTTAAAGAAAGTAAAAATGGGATTTTATTTTTTTGCCTTTACATCCCCTTTAAAGCTGACAGCTCACTTTGTTTCCTTCAGGGCAGTGAAAGGAATTTGCCAGGATTTACCAATCTACTATAGTAGCTGTGGAATGGACAGATCCATCTTGTGCCTGCTGACAATGTGTTTTGCACCTTAAGTCACATTTCTCCGAAAAAAACAGAATGTCAGAAAGGCTGCAAACAACTCTATATCGCATGCGAAATTAGAAAATTTGAATTTCGATTTTCGAATTCTCAATTCGACCCTTGATAAATCTGTCCCTTAGTGTCTATGGTAGGTGATAAGGAAAGGGCTGCAGGAGTCAGAACCAGGAATGCAAAACATTCCATAAGAATTATACAGCTTTCTATAGTAATTAGTAACCTACAAACCACTGAAACTAACCGGGAATGGAAAGTTGACTTGAATTATATTTTCTTATATCGTGCAAATACTACTTTTGAGTGAGGATCTCTTTTATTCTCTACCTATAGCAAACTTAATGTATATAATCTAACATACTTGATTTATCATCATTATAACATTATACGGGGAAATGAAGCACATTGAATAGGTTATATGTTATTTTACTAGTAGTAATCCATGCTGGTGAGGATTTATGTGACTGTGCAGGTTCCATGAAGGTTTATTAGCATGCAAGTAATTGTGGTACATAGTTTATTAACCTCCATAATAAATGTTAACAAATGACGATTACATGTTCATTGTAACAAGGTTGGTAGTGTCTTGTGATGACTCTCTTTCCTTGCACTAAATGGGATGTATGTGATTCTTATCTGACCCTTTCTGCACTTTATAGCATATTTACATTATGCCCAGGCCCGGATTTGTGGAAAGACCACACTGTGGATAAGCAGGAGAGACAATCGTTTTTTAAATTTTCTGTGCGGTAATTCCTCCAGTCCCCATGTTGAAAATCTGCACAAATAAAAGGGAGGTAACGGCAGCGGGCCTATTGGCGCCGCTAAGTAAATCTGGCCCTGATTATGCACTGTTCTCTAGTTCTTGTTGCATTGCTGGCATGATCTGTCATGATTTTTATGATGTATTATTTATTTCTAAATTACACCGTTTACACTGCAAATAATTCACTCTACAATAAAACATTTTATTTCTGAACCAGCAAAAGTATTTTTTTTAGTTGTAATATTGGTGTGTAGGCAGCCATCTCAGGTCATTTTGCCTGGTCATGTGCTTTCAGAAAGAGCCAGCACTTTAGGATGGAACTGCTTTCTGGCAGGCTATTGTTTCTCCTACTCAATGTAACTGAATGTGTCGCAGTGGGACCTGGATTTTACTATTGAATGGTGTTCTTAGATTTTCCAGGCAGCTGTTATCTTGTGTTAGGGAACTGCTATCTGGTTATCTTTCTATTGTTCTGTTGTTAGGCTGCTGGGGGGAGGGGTGATGTCATTTCAACTTGCAGTACAGCAGTAAAGAGTGACTGAAGTTTATCAGAGCAAAAGTCACATGACTAGTGCAGCTGAGAAACTGATTATATGTCTAGCCCCATGTCAGATTTCAAAATTAAATATTAAAAAAATCAGTTTGCTGGAGTAGTACTATTAACTGATGCGCTTAAGTCCTTTGAACATCAGAAGTCATGCTATATAGGCCACCGTAAAAGAGACAGCTTTACTAGTCCTATATGTTTTACATCCGATTAATATGATGGGCATCATAGTTCAGTTTGTAAAGGACAGTATAATAGAATTGTAACAACAACAGTATTTTAACATATTTCCCCAAAATGTATTGTATGTGCACGCTTATGTGAATATGTATTGTGTGCTTGAAGATGGAGACAGTTTTAGAGGGGATTTAAATACGAAAAATCATGTTGCAGAACTTATAAGCAACACAATGATGCATTTAATGATATTGCTGGACATGCATTAGACATGCATTAGACATGAGAAATTTCAATGTGTGCAATTAAGAAGCCATAAATTTTGAAGTGTCCTTTTTCATGAAGAGGGTGTCTGAGGGCCTTTCTTTGAGAGAAATCAATGTGGAGAGTTCTAATTCACATTTTACAAACTGAGACAATAATGCTGCTTTTAATGGATCTGGAGTCTAAAGGAAATCAAACTACGAATAGAAATCATTCTTGATTGGCATTGTGGGCATGCACATGGTTTCTCACCAGCCAAGCTGTGACTCCTCGTTACTATTAACTGTAGCTGGATTTTTGTGAGTTGTCAGAAAGGTTTAGTTATGAAGCCATGCTCTGCGGATTATGAAAACCTATCCATCCTGCCACTGCGAAGAGCATGACAAAAAGGGCAATTTATAACCCTGAGTGCATAGTGCAATTTAAGACACAATTTGTCATGTTTAATCCAGAATGCAGTGTTGTCCCAGATCATTTCGAAGGAATTTGAAACAATGTACATGCATGCTGTTGTAAGTGACCCCTAAAATGTTTCTATCATCTACACGCATGTCCTGGGGTAAAGACAAGAATTTCTGGGGAAGCTTAAAGGGATACTGTCAAAATATTTTTTTTCAAAATGAATCAGTTAATAGTGCTGCTCCAGCAGAATTCTGTACTGAAATCCATTTCTCAAAAGAGCAAACAGATTTTTTTATATTCAATTTTGAAATCTGACATGGGGCTAGACATTTTGTCAATTTCCCAGCTGCCCCTGGTCATGTGACTTGTGCCTGCACTTTAGGAGAGAAATGCTTTTTGGCAGGCTGCTGTTTTTCATTCTCAATGTAACTGAATGTGTCTCAGTGGGACATGGGTTTTTACTAATGAGTGCTGTTCTTAGATCTACCAGGCAGCTGTTATCTTGTGTTAGGGAGCTGTTATCTGGTTACCTTCCCATTGTTCTTTTGTTTGGCTGCTGGGGGGAAAAAGGGAGGGGGTGATATCACTCCAACTTGCAGTACAGCAGTAAAGAGTGATTGAAATTTATCAGAGCACAAGTCACATGAGCTGGGAAATTGACAATATGTCTAGCCCCATGTCAGATTTCAAAATTGAATATAAAAAAATCTGTTTGCTCTTTTGAGAAATGGATTTCAGTGCAGAATTCTGCTGGAGAAGCTCTATTAACTGATTCATTTTGAAAAAAATGTTTTTTCCCATGACAGTATCCCTTTAAGAATGTATTTGTGGAGCACTTTACAGAGAAGCGAATCGGTCAAACAAATGTACACATACAAGGGATTGTTCTTTATCAGGAAATATTAAACTAACCAGTATGTTCTTGGACTGTGGGAAGAATCCAAATCCAAATTCAAGAAAACAAAAAACTACAATATAAAATAGTGCATTGGTTGGAACAGAACACAGGACATCAATGCTACAAGGGAGCAGTTAGCCAACTTGAATATATAACAGAATATGGACAGAAAAATCCCTGTTTCGTTTAAAAGGTAGGTCATGTTTTTGTCCAAGTGTTTTCTGCATGACACCAATGGGCAATGCAACATGATTTGTACAATTGATGTTCAGTTACATACCATTTAGGGTCCTTCACAATCTCCTTATCAGCCAAATACATATCTACATTGAACGCTGGGATCTGTAGATGGACAGCTGTCCCATTACATTTTTCAACCCCAACTAATGAAGCAACTAACTTAAATTCCATCAAAAAGGGGCAGTTGTGGGAGCACTCCACGGCCAAATAAAAATACAACGGAAGTGCAGCTGATCCAGCTAGGATAGTTACAAACATAAAAAAAAGAAAAAATTGATCAACGCACATTCCCAGGTCCCCTGTGTCACAAGTAATTTAGAATCTAAGCTAATGCATGTATTTAGCAAAACAGGTTTTTTTTATTAGTTACAAAATTATGATCATAAGATGTATAAGCCATCATAACACGTCAGGGTTAACCCCATATGGTGGTCCTAACTATTTTATCTCTGGTCAAGTTTTTTTCGGGGTTGACACCTCCCTGCATAGTTGCATGTCTTGTGGTCAGTGTCTCCAGACCAAGGCATTGGCTTAAAAGGGCTTGATCCTCTCTCATACCCGCAGCAAGGGGAGAGGTTGCCAATACCAAAGCATTGATTTTTTTACCTTTTTTTTTTGTTTGTAACTTAAATTCCAGTACAATATAGAAGTTTTCAAATAGTATACATTAGTAATTTTAAATGATTAACCCTCCTATTCTGACTATTTCCAAGCTGCAAGTGAAAATACTGTTGGTCAAGTACTACTGTATGTGCAGGACAGAGTGAAGAGTGGAAAGATAGATGCAATTTGCCATGTTTTTTGCACTTTGTGCCCTGCCCTGTAGGTAGAAGACTTTCTACAGGTCTCTATGATCCAAAACAGAGCACAAAGACCTATATTTGCCCAATGAATATGGTGCTGCCTGCATTCGGCAGCAATGTATTCATGATGGGCAGGCAGTGGGAAGCAGGAAGATTTAACCCCTAACCCAACAGGGGCACCCTAGTCCGGTACCCCCCTTTGTGTGCACGCGCACAATCGAGACTGCGCGTATGAGTGCGCGATCAGGACTGCTCTCATGAGCAAGTGCACATGCTCCATCAGAAGACAAAGCAGAATACTGTAGTAGAAGGGAAGGGCAGGGGAGGTGACGGAGGGAGCGGCAGAGGGACGGTAGAGGGGAGGAGAGGGGAGGGCCGGGGAGAGGAGGGGGGGCGAGTGCAGCAGGGGAGGGAGCCACCTGGACTAGGGGTAGGCAAAAAACTTTTGAATAGGTACCTGCCCAGCACCCCCACATCTTTGTACCTTAGGCAGGTGCCTCTTCTGCCTACCCCTAGTTCCGGCCCTGCTGCTGTGTAGGCATGGAGCAGCCATTCAAAGCTAGAAAAGGAGAAAATGCACTGGATACACAGCAGATATATTGTTTCTAAAGCAAACATGTCAGTTTTACCAGCATAGGGCAACAGTACATTATATTTTATGATGTAGTCATCTTGGTTAAGTGTGAGGAGGTCCATAGTTAATTATGTGCTCAAATCATTCATTCTCTGCATATTTAATATATATACAGTATGAGTGGGGAGCATATCATACCAGTCTTGTCTCCATGTTCCCCTGTATCATGACTTTTTTTTAGCAGTGTTTCTTGCTCAAAAACAGTTAACAGCTATACACGAGATCGAACCTGATGGACCTGTGCATTTGTTTTATTTTACAACATAGTGGACATTTATTGATCATACTGTTGGTAGAGGGATCTAATTTTTTTCACCATGTTCCCCCCCCCCCCACAATGTAGTTTTTGGTACAGGTGAGGGATCCAGAAACCTGTTATCCAGAAAGCACCAAATTATGTAAATAAGTCTGCCATAGACTCAATTATCATCAAATAATCCAGATTTTTAAAATGTATTTACTTTTTCTCTGTAATAATAAAACAGTACATTGCACTTGATCCAAACTAATATGTAATTAATCCTTATTGGAAGCAGAACCAGCCTAGTTTATTTAATGTTTACATGATTTTCTAGTAGAATAAAGATATTCCAAATTACGGAAAGATCCGTTATCTGGACAACCCCAGGTCCCGAGCATTCTGGATAACCCATACAGGTACTGCATACTGTGCCTTTCACCAAATACATTATTTGACCGATAGAAGAATAATGAATTGCTCTGAATTGGGATTTATTTAAAAGTACTGAGAGTGCTGAGCATTTATATCAACTTCATACATGACTCTTACAGTGGATTCTATTAGCCTTTATCATGATGCAATGGCAGATGACAATCCTACTTGATAGATACTAGATATTGGTCAGGATTACTATACAAGTACTGAAAAATGTCATATAATTTATTTGAATGTGTCTGACCAACATGTACCATTTCCCTGGTTTCACGTAGGGCCCAAGAACATTCAGAAGGCCCACACATATTTCATGTTTATGATAGAACCTGTTAATAAGGAAAGGCATCACACTCCAGCATAGTTGTGAATTAAAAATCTGCCCTCTCCATTAATTTATCCCTATGCCTATGCTCAGTTCAGCAGGGTGGGTCTGTCCGAGCAAGTACTGAATAAAAGATAATTCCTGAAAACAATTTCATATAATTGCACTGACTTTAAATTAAAGTTAAATTTGTGTGCAAAGAAAATGTATTTGTACTCTAAAGCCAGCAGACAAAGGGGTAAATTTACTAAAGGGCGAAGTGACTAACGCTGGCGAAAATTCGCCAGTGTGATGTCATTTTGGAACTTTGCCAATTAACTAACGGGCGATGGCGTAACTTCACTAGCAAAGGAGATAGACTCTAGTGATACTTTGCACCCTAACGCCAGGCGAAGTTGCTCTCTGGCGAACAAACGCAACTACGCAGGGGCACTTCGCCAATGAGGCGAGTTGAGGCTTTCGCCTCAGGCAGCAGCGCCCCACTAGATACCAGGGGCGGCAAAAATGCCGCTCCTGGTACTTTAAGAGCCGAATTTCCGGTTTTCTAGTGCAGAGAGCGCAGTTAGGCTCTCTGCGCTAGCATACTGGCCCTCTCTGGCGCTCTCGTGGACCCCCTCAGGGGCATAAAGGTAAGTGCATGGGGGAGGAGGGGTGGCAGCAACTGCTGCTGTCTCAGGCGGCGGAGGTGCCAGGATCGCCCCGTAAACTCCGGTAATTCACTAAGATTGAGATTTGACTGAACTTTACCTCTTGCGCCAGACTTGCCTTCGCCAGCTCAGGTGAAGTGCAATAGAGTAGATAGGAGTTGGTCAAAAAATTGTTGAAGAAAAAATAAATAGTTGAAATAGTTGAAAAACGCTGGCATCTTTTACTTTTTACAGGGTGATAGGCTGCAAAAGATTGTATTTTTTTTGGGGGGTACCTGGCTTCCCCCCTACATTTCCTAACATATGGCACATAAACTATACACTGGGCTCATGTGTAGAGCAATATATCAACTCTAGTTTATTTTATTAAGGTTCCCTGGGCTTGTGTAGTGTAATGTATTTGCTGCAACATATACGTCCATTCAACTTTAGCATAACTTCGCTTTGCTTGCCGCAGTAACACTAGCGCAACTTCGCAAGCGTTCAGTGTCCTGGACGCAACTTTGGATTTTTGTGAATTAGCGTTGTCCTGGCGAATCTATGCCTAGCGAAGTATTGCGATGTCAGCGAAGCCGTCAGTGGTGCAATTTCTGAGGTAAGTAAATTTGCCCCAAAGGCTTCTTGCTGGGTCTATTTGAATGGGTCTTTCTAGTAGGGATGCACCAAATCCACTATTTGGGATTCGGCCGAATCCCCGAATCCTTAGTGAAAGATTCAGCTAAATACCGAACCAAATCCAAATTCTAATTTGCATATGCAAATTAGGGGCAGGAAAGGAAAAAGTGGTAAAAAATACTCTTTTGTGAGGAAAATCACCTGATTTCCCTACCCGCCCCTAATTTACATATGCAAATTACGATTTGGTTCAGCGAGGCACAACGATTCGGCCGAATCCGAATCCTGCTGAAAAAAAGTCGAATGCGGGATTCGGTGCACCCCTACTTTCTAGCAAGATCAAAAATATGCCTTCAGGCTTTTGATCTTGCTGGAAACTAGATTGGTGAAGCAAAGCACGTGTGAATTTAATATATCACTAATGACAATATAATAATCAGTTTCTTAATACGAAACAAAGCTCAGGCAGTAGAGCATTGTGTTCCTGTGAATGTTTCTGCCAGTTAATTAGAAAAGAAGGTTATGTTATTAGCAGAAAAATCTATATAAAAGAGATTCAAAGCCCTTCAAGTGAGTTCTTGTTGCCATTGAACAAAGCACCAGAGGCCCCATTTAGGGAAAATCCAATACACATTAGTGGACAATCAATGGTTACTTGTGTTAGAATGTCTTCGAACAAATTCCTTTAAATGGAAGCTTCAGCACTGTTGTTGAAACTAGGAGAGGGAATGGATTTATAATAAAAAACATTCCTAAAGAGAGCTGGAAGCATATCTTACAAAATACACATCTGAGCAAATCATAGCTACTTTGTGGTAGTGTTTCAGGCCCTGTAAATAAATTGATGCTCAGCACCTGCCCTCAATAAATGGGATGTTCCAAACACGTCACAGGTAGATCAGTATAATTCTGATTGATCGGCCTCTGCTGTTGTAAGGAAATCCTGTATAATCCTGTGAAGGAGGCCCTTGTGCAGGGGACTGGGGGAAAGGAATCAATTAAAAAACGATTTTTTCCCCTACAAAAATGTTATTTCTAGTAAAAACAGATGTTACATTTCTCTGCTGAACCTTTTGGTAAACCCTGTACAAGTTGCCTTTTCAGATTAAAAATATCTACTTTATTTGCCACTTTGTCCCTTCAGGGATTTTGTGAAGATCTCTGGGAGCTAACTAGTATTAGGTGGTACTCAGCAGAACCATTTGCTTCACTCACCTGACTGTTGCTAGGGGAAGTAAACCACAGGTATACTGTATTTTACACTACATTTCATTACACTACATTTCAGTAACACCCATACACTACAGCAGAAGAGCTCTTTGGGCATAGTTGATTCCATTACCGTTTTTCTATGAAAGATTATAGACAAAAGGCTTGCAAAGGCTCAAAGGGAACCTCAGATAAGTCTGACCAATCCTAATGAAGGTACTGCTGGAACAGAGCTTGTTATTGACAACAAGGGATTGGTAGCTATATTGTGCACAGGAACATTCAGAATATTGGGCTTTGAGCCCTTTGAAAATCTATCTGGTAAATACTGCAATATTCTAGATATGGAACAAGCTGTAAGAATAATGGACGTTATGTAAACTTTACACAGTTCGCATTTCAAACTAGACATAGGGACAGATTTATCAAGGGTCAAAGTGAATTAGAGGGAATTTTCAAAGTCAAAAAATTCGAAGTAATTTTTTGGATACTTCAACCATCGAATAGGATACTACAACTTTGAATTTACTTCGAATTCGATTCGAAGTAAAAATCGTTCGAATATTCGACCATTCGGTAATCGAAGTACTGTCTCTTTAAAAAAACTTCAATACTTTGCCAAATTAAACCTGCCGAAGTGCTATGTTAGCCTATGGGGACCTTCTACAACCATTTTCTAAGTCTTTACACATCAAAGTAAAATCGTTCGATCAATGCTAAAATCATTAGAATTGTTCGATTCGAACGATTTAATCGTTCGATTGATTTTACTTCGATCCCAGGATGTCCAAATTCGGTGAAAAATACTTCTACTTCGATATTCGAAGTCAAAGTATTTCAATTCGATGGTCGAATTTCAAAGTATTTTCAAAGTATTTTCGACCCTTGATAAATCGACCCCATAATTAAATATTCTTTGTTGTCATACTTTTTTAAAATAAATTCCATAGCCCTGTAAGTTCCAGTGTCCAATAAACTGATATTTTCTAATGAAACTATTTAATATCCAAGACTTTTCAAACAAGATGTGGTGCACCTCTGGGCAGTGTTCCATGTTTTATCTCTACCCAGGATAGTACAGCTCAATCTAAAACGTATTATGTCTACAATCATATTTGTAACTTCACTTTAAATGCTCCTTATCCCCTATATCTAAATTATTCAAAGATTTGATAAGGAAAGGAAAGTCATGACACCGTAATAAAGCATCAGCCTGTCTGACTAGAAATAGTTTGTGCGATCCAAAATGACAAGGAAAAATGACTACATTTTCTTAAAATATCATCTGGACAACATGGTTTTTTATTTAAACCTGAAGGGATTTTCTGGCCATTGCCTATTAACATATACTAGAGGAATCCATACAAATAAGATGCAGGTATGAGATCTGTTATCTAGAATGCTTGGGACCTGGAGATTTCTACATAGGGGTCTTTCCATAATTTGCATCTCGATACTCAGTACTACTAAAATTATTTAAACATTAATTAAACCCAATAGGATTGTCTTGCCTCCAATAAGGATTAATTATATTTTAGTTCGGAGTAAGTACAAGGTACCATTTATTATTACAAAGACAAATTTGAATTATTTAATAAAAATAGAGTTTATGAGAAATGACCATCCCATAATTCAGATTTACTGAATTTATTACCACATGGATGTATTATGTGATGATTCAATTTTTATGCTTATCAATCAATCTTCCCAGAAAGATCGGGGAAGTGGGATTCACTTCCAGGAAAGAGAGATCGATTCCCTGGAAGACTGTGATAGTATTAAAAATGATTTTGATCAAATCAGTGGCATAATTTGGCTGTTTTGTTTCAAATTCCTGCAAAGGTTGAATGGCTGGATATGAAAACTTCCAGAATTGAATCTTACCTAAATTTCCAATATTATATTCCAAGTTTATAGACATTGGGGAAAATTCACTAAAGGATGAAGCGCCTAACGCTAGCGTTAATTCGCTAGCGTAGCACATTTTCGTTAATTCGCTGATTCACTAACGGACGCTGGCGTAAATTCGCTAGTGTTACTTCGCACCCTTACAAGCCTGGCGAATTTGCGCCAGACTTCCTTCGCCACCTCAGACCAGGTGAAGTGCAAATTTTTCTAAGTCCCAAAAAACACTGGCGTTTTTTATTTTTTTATGGGTGGTAGGCTGAAAAAGATCGAAATTTTTTTGGGGCTCCCCTCCTTCCCCCCTACATTTCCTAACTCATGGCAACTTAACTATACAGTGGGCACATGTGTATCGCAAAATACAAATTTTATTTGCTATTTTGAAGGTTTCCCAGGCTTGTGTAGTGCTGCTACATATACCTCCATTGTAACTTCAATTTGGCGCCGTATGCAAATTAAGCATCGCTAGCGTAACTTCGCTTTGCTTGGCGAATTAATGCTAGTGCAACTTCGCAGCCTTACGCTTCCCCTGAGCGCAACTTTGGATTTTACTGAATTTGTGTAGCGCTGGCGAAACTACGCCTGGCGAAGTGCGGCGAAGCGGATGCTGGCGCAACTACGAATCTTTGTGAATTTGCCCCATTGTGTGGTATTTAAACAGCCATCTTTTGCACATTATACCATATTGACTGGAATGCCCTTACTAACAATAGCAGCGAGTAACTGTTTGTGGTATAATTTTGGCAAACACATCACAAATAAATGCATTGTCTTTCTCCTTTTCAACACTTAGGGCAGAGACACACGTGGAGATTCGGGAAGATTCAGTCACCTGGCGACAAATCGCCTCTTCTTTGGGCGACTAATCTCCCCGAACTGCCTTCCCGTCGGCTAGAATCCAAATCGCAGACGGGATGGCACTCAGAGCACTTCATTTTCCGAAGTGGGGTGATTTATCCTCGTGAGGCAACTTTGGGCGACTTCGAAAAAGGAAGCACTCCGAGTGCCATCCCGCCGCCGATTTAGACTCTAGCCAGCGGGAAGGCATTGAAAGGAGATAAATCGCCAAAAGAAGAGTCGATTTGTCACTGGGTGACTAATCTCCCCGAATCGCCACGTATGTCTCTGCCCTTAAATATCTCTTCAGTGTGTACTGTCCCTCCCTCAGTCTGACTCCGTCATGTTTATTTATGTGAATGAAATCTATCTGTGCCAGAGCTAATCAGGCAGAGTACAATGGCAGCACTCACATCTTAGCTCCCTTTTAATCAAGCCATTCCTACAGCACATTCAGTGCTAGAAGCAGTCAAGTTGATTAAACTGCTTATATACCACCATGACCTTTCTTGTCAATATGGCTACTTGACAGAACTGAATACCACTTCATTTTATACCTAAGGCTAAGGCCACACTAGGCGATAGCGCCGCGATTTGACTCGCGGCGACCTTTCGCCGCGACTTTTAAGCCGCAATCGCTGGGGAAACTTTTGCGCTGGCGTCTATGGGGAATCACGAAAAATCGCCAGCGTAAAAACACACGCGGCGATCTTTTCTCTACTGTCGCTCGAAATTGCCTCGCTAGGCGATTTCGAGCGACAATAGAAAAAAGATCGCCGCGTGTGTTTTTACGCTGGCGATTTTTCGCGATTCCCCATAGACGCCAGCGCAAAAGTTTCCCCAGCGATTGCGGCTTAAACGTCGCGGCGAAAAGTCGCCGCGAGTGTTTTTACGCTGGCGATTTTTCGCGATTCCCCATAGACGCCAGCGCAAAAGTTTCCCCAGCGATTGCGGCTTAAACGTCGCGGCGAAAAGTCGCCGCGAGTCAAATCGCGGCGCTATCGCCTAGTGTGGCCTTAGCCTAACACCCTGAGACATTCTAGCTGAGATGGATTCAATAAACACTTTAATATCCAATTTAAAATTATAATATCTGCTGTTAAATATTTTGCCCTTTATAATTATTTTTCCTGTTGTAGGGCTGTATGTAAATCCACTAGTGCCTAATCTAGAAATCCTAGATGGCAAAATAAAATTTGTTTAAAGAAAGAAAACAAAGAAAAGTTTAAATGTATTACTTAATTTTTTTATTAAAAGGTTTGGGCAACAGCAGTGAAACATGTTCTAAATACTGACAATTTGATGTATGTGTGGGGGGTTAATACGAGAATCCTATAGAAATTATCACCCCCTATGTTGTGTTGGGACCTTTTTAGTTTATTTGTGGGCTAGAATCATTTGGGAAAGGCTTCTATACTATTATGAGAACCATAATAAAGTCAATTAAGTTGTTATAATCAGGAATGCACCGAATCCAGGATTCGGCCAGGATTCGGCCTTTTTCAGCAGGATTTGGATTCGGCCGAATACTTCTGCCTGGCCGAACCGAATCTGAATCCTAATTTGCAAAAGCAAATTAGGGGCGGGGAAGGAAATTGCGCGTCTTTTGTCGCAAAACAAGGAAGTAACATTTTTTCCCCTTTCTACCTCTAATTTGCATATGCAAATTAGGATTCGGATTCGGTTCAGAATTCGACCAAATCTTTCGCAAAGGATTGGGGGGTTCGGCCGAATCAAAAATAGTGGATTCGGTGCATCCCTAGTTATAGGTTATATGAGCCCACTGTAAAATAATGTTCCCATATTTTATAAAATGGGAAGTATGTGGGAAATCGGTTACACAAATTTTTTTTTTAAATACTTCAGCCTATCACCCTGAAAAAAGGAAAAGATGCCAGCGTTTTTTGGACTTTCCACTCAAAAAAATATGATGTAAGTAACTGAAGATTGAGGTTGAGATTGAGTAACGTCCATTCTCCAGAGCGAAAAGTCGCCTGGCGTTAGAGTGCGAACCGCCGCTAGCGTCTATCTCCTTCGCTAGCGAAGTGTTGATTGCGCCCATTAGTAAATCGGCTAAGTCCCTGAAAGTGGTAATGCTGGCTAATTGTCACCAGCGTTAGTCACTTCGCCCTTCAGTAAATCTGCCCCCATGAGTATAAAATGTTAAGCAAGAGTTATGCTCTATGCTTTTTACTCCCTAAAAGAGGTTGCAGAACATGTGTGAAGAGCCTGGTGATGAAATAGGCTCAATGGAAGTCAAGCCAGGGCCCTTGAATGAGGAGGACCTCAGCAACCATGGATGTGTGAGGCTTTTGATACAATCTTACACATCTTTAGTCAGAGCATACCCATAAACTTGTGTCCGTTTTGGAGACTTTTTCTCTGCAAAGCAGAGATTATATATCAAATAGTGCAGAAAGTGCTATGTTGCCATCAGAACCATCTGTAGTGTCAGGTGCGCCTGCAATTAGCAACTAATAGGACAAAACAGCAGCACTTCAAATCTAGTAAAAACGAGATTTATTTGTGCCACTCAGCAGCCAATATTTCCATTATTTAGAGGATATTTGCTAAAATACATAATCAAAACATTGCACGTACAAAAGCCAGAATTAAGAATATAATATGGCTTATTTACAAAAAAAGCAGCTGTGCCAAAATGCTGTGGTTTTTACATATATGTTTCCCATCCCTTAACATTGGCAACCTCTGTCCACCTGTTAAGTTAAGTGTTGGAGAGGGAATGATGTTTAAAAGAGTAATTTAGCCAATTTCAATGTAGACTTTTCTAATGTAGCTTCCTCCAGTTGCCAGAAATGTCAAAGTTGCATTCAGATATCAGGTGAGCCCCTCTGATTGCATTCTACTGTGGCTTAGAATGACCACAAATCACATTGTTCCCTATTGGCAAGGTTGTCCTTTGTGCAGCGCTAGCTGCAATCTGGCAGTGAACTGGGTTACTTAAAAGGGTGGTTCACCATTGAGTTAACTTTTGATTTAGATGTAGAGAGTAATTCTCTGAGACAATTTGGTTTTAATTCTTTATTACTTATGGGTTTTGAGTTATTTATCTTTTTATTTAGCAGCTCTCCAGGGTTCCCATTTTAGAAATCCAGTTGCTAGGGGCCAAATTATTGGAATATGAATAGGAGAGGGCTTGAATAGAAAGATGAGTAATAAAATGTAGCAATAACAATACATTTATAGCATTTGGTTTTAGATGGGGTCACTGACCCATTATAAAAGCAGCAAAGAGTCAGAAGAATTATTAAAAATCGATGAAAATTTAATTATGAAGACCAATTGTAAAGTTGCTTAGAAATGGCCCTTCTATAACATACCAAAAGTTAACTTAAAGGTGAACTACCCATTTATGAAAGTGGCCTCGATGTACAAATTGTAATGTAAAATGTTAGGGGTATTGGAGCAATGTGTTATTACAAATTAAATATACACACAATTTATAGCTGTGTTATTACTTTTTAGCTTGTCAGTGGTCACAAACTGTGGAATTCTGCATATTCTGCAATATTGAATATTCAAGTTGACATTTATGCATTAATTACTAAGTGTTTCAACTGCATTTGCACATTATTTGATGTGGATAAAATGAACTGTAAAGCATCAAAATCATGTTTCTTTAATAAGAAAAAGACAACAAACAATGGGAACAAAAAAGAAACTAACTTAAAAAGAAATATTGGCATATACAGTTTATATACAGAATGTCTGGTTCACTGCATGTTGCACAAAAAAATGTGTATGTAAAGTGTTATATTCTAGTGAAAAAACCTCATCAGAATCAATCATATAAGTAGCAGATTACTATTTTACTGAGGCAGCTAGTAGAAAAATGATTAAGCAGTAACGATCCGTAACACAATAAGAATCATTTAAGCAGTAACATATTACATCTTTCTCTGTTGTCAATTGATTTTTGTTACAAGTAACAGATTTTTGAGTTTACTAAATTAAAGCTAAGTTAATTGGGAAAGCAACACTGTATACCTGCTATAACCCACATGCTAGAAACCTGAGCAGATCTTATTGGTTGGACAGGCATCCAACCAAATCTGTTGGCCGATGACCCCCACAACACATACTGTATCTTCATGTATTTAACTTTTAGCAGTGAATCGCTACTCCATCACCCAGTCACAGTGTACAGTACAAGTCTTATGCAACTCTGGGTCATTGGCAAAGTGTTTTGTTTCTCTGTGCCACATATTATTGCTGCTATACAGGAATGAGCTATATCTATTATGATCAGGGCAATGCATTGTAGTGAAAAGAGCCTTGAATTTTTTTACATAAAGCAATTGTGTTCATCCTGCTCCCCACAGGTATCTGTCTTTTCTGCCCTAGTAATTTTACGTCACAGAATTACTGCTCATGATACCTACACAGCCAAAAGAATCATCTTAAAGTGTATTCAGCCACCACCTCAAAAGACAGATCTGCTGGCAGTTTTGTTCGTGTTCAGTTGCCTTGAGACTTCCCTTCATTGTTGACACAAAATCCCCTTCTACATGCAGTCCTACCTCTCCCTATATACATGGCACATAAGCCTTCTGTAATGCAGAGTTTAACCCATTGCCTTTTATTTTAAACTGCTAATTAATGGAATGGCAAATAAAAATTCCTTGGCATAGTTAGGTAAAAAGAACATGTGCAGAGAACAAGATCTTTCTTCTCCAGTACCTCCTCTCTGTGTAATTACCAGCATTGAGCAAACACAGCACAAACAAAAGATGTTGATAAATCCTCCTGAGAATTTAATATTGTTTTTGGCAGCAGTTAACTACACATTTCTTATACTAGTTGTGTCCCTGAACATGACTACAGACAGAAATTCATTACCAGCAAGAAGTGATAAGTTGTTCAGCATAAGACCTGCCAGTGCTCTGTGAAATGATTAAGCAGTGAAGTGGAGTATCAGTTAGCTCCTATTTTAATTAAATATTATGCATATAAATCTTGTATATACCGTACATCTTAGTGACATGCAGCATGATCTTCATTGACTTGACTTGGGTATTTTGCCAGAAGCTGAGAGGTTAGTCTCATGGGCTTGATTCTCCAAGTCCCTCGCTCTTATTTACTTATTAATTGTTATGTTTCCATGATAGGGGTACTTGAGCTAATGATGTCTCCATGAGAAATCAATGCAGCAAGGAAGGACTATTAACAAGGCTGGGTCAACAGTTTATTTGTCTGAACATCTATACAGTACAAATTGCTTTGTATGTGCCAACATACAACACTGGAAGTGAGACTGCTGACAGTTCATAAAACAAAATTATAATACATACCTTTTTTCATTTGTGATCACTGGAGTAACTATAGAAACAGCAGATCATATGATTTCTGTTGGGCCCAGAGTTTTGGGAGCCTGACTGGGGGCCAAAATGGCCAGATTATGGATTGCTTTATTTGTACAACAAATGACTCTGGTCAGTCTATGCCAAAGCTATATGTATGCTACATATTTTTTTAATGCCTTTAGTATGCCTGTTTCCAATGAGATTTCATGAGTGCCTGCTCAAGTAAAAAGCTGTACCACCACCAAACTTGGACTGGCTCATTAAAATGGGTGCAATCATGAAGATGGAGGGGCTAATACTGATAACTGGGGATTAAGTGCTGCAAAATATGCTGGCGCTAAATAAATAATTTAGTTAATAATAATAATAATAATAAGAGAGACCAGTTATTACTAAAGGTTTAGACTTTGAATTCTATTTGCAGACTAATAATTGCCTTATTAAGCTCATGCACATGACCAGTGTTGGACTGGCCCATAGGGATACCAGGAAAACTCCCGGTGGGCCCAGATGTCAGTGGACCCGCCTGCTTCAAAACATTAGGCCTATTTCATGGCCATTCCCTATTTCTATGAGAACAAAGAGACTAGAGAATAATAGATTATAGTATGTAAAGAAAAGAGACTAGCAGAATAGAGGTTGAGTGAGGAGAGGAATTATATTAGTACTGAGAGTGGGCCCCTGATGTAAGGTCTTTTGGGTGGGCCCCTGGTGTCCCAGTCCGACACTGCACATGACTGCTACATAAATGGCAGGATCTACTCACTATGCATGCAACAGACAAACACTAGCCCATATTGTCTTTATTTAGATATGATCTAGGACACAGGACCAGGCCTTATAAATAAATCAACTGTGCCTGTCATTCTGCTTTCCTAAGAACTTTATAATGTGTTTGTTTGAATGCACATCATACACAGCTGCACAATTAATATTCGCTCAGAATAGATGTGCTGAGAATAATAATAATAAAAAAAAAAGAATTGTGGGTAAAAGCAGTATGACATTTTGGGGTAAAATACTCCAATAAATAGGTAAACATTTGTCATATAAACTTAATTTGTGTCATGGCTAAATATATTTGGACTACATGTAAGTCAAATGCCAGAAAAGGACTTGAGGTTGGTACAAGCGTTTCTTTAAATGCCCTCAGGCACTCAGTACAAAGGCAGGACTACTATCTGTCACTCTTTGGGTGGTCAATTGGCTACCCAAGTTGGTGAGATGTTAAAATTATACGATGTTTTTTAATTGTTCTTTCTTTTCCTTTCAGGAAAGCCAGTGCTTTGGGTTACTGCTACTTTATGAACATGAGAAGGGCAGATGGTCAAAAGTCAAATCACCAGCTCTGAGGAAATCTACTACACCGTGATTGAATGTACCACTGTGCACTGTGTTATAGCACTGACTGTTTGTTTTTTTTAATACCGTTTAGTATTTATTACTCAGTGCAGGGCAGGAGAGATAACATTGGGCAGCAGAAGCTGTTGCTTCAGAAAACAAGTCAAGGTATTTACTCACAGATGTTTTACACCGTAAATTATAGCTGGAACAGTAATCTAAACGAACTGTAATATATGGACCCAGGAAACGCCTGCCATCTTTAAAATCTCCATATGCTAATTTTATATTATATTTAGATATCAGGGGACACAATGATTTTGCTAAAGCAACATTTATTCTAGAATCTTTTGAAATTTTGAAACAGTAGTGCTAGCAAAAAGTGTAAGAATTATATTTTATTATTTCTATGGGCAATTTTCACATAGTGTTTATGATTCACACTATACCAAATTGATACACAGCATTTCTGGGACTACTGCTTCCCTTACTGAGCTATGAAACTCTACCTGTCCCAACTGCTCTACATTTCTTTATGAAATCCTCCTTATACACAAAGAGTATGCTTTGCCTCAAAGTGCATCATATTGCTTAATTTCACATATTCATGCAATTTATAAAGCAAAGTGGATTTCTGTAAATTCATTCTGGGATAAACCTATCATTTAAATGTTTATTTCAGCTAAAAACCAAGCACGGTATAATTTGGGCTCCTAAGGTATTTGGATTGTCACCCTACTGACCATATTTTACCGGTGACGATCAGGACAGGAACCTCATCAAGTAAGCAGCAACCAAAATATATACAGCTTACATGTGTTAAACACGTGTTACTATTCAAGGGAAGGGCAAAAAAGGGAGGAACAGGAAAGAGCTCATTACATTCTCCAGGAATATATATATATAACTAGGTCTTTTGTTCTGTATCTCTCAGGCTTAGAATTGTAACTGTTATTTAGTTGCTATGGCAAGGTTACACTAGCAAATCTATCCCAGTGCACTATACTTTTTCTGCAATTACTGTGGTTACAAGCCTTGCCCCATCCTTATATGTGGCTATATTCCTTGCACTTTCCTTGCACTTACATATATTTTTGTTTGATGGTTACACCAGCAACAAGCTAGAAATTTGACAGAATAAAAGATTAATAAATGGGGGCCTGAAAACAAATACAGGGTGTATTGGCAATTAAAAATAAGAATAACAATAAAGATGATCCCTCACAGTCAATAAGTTTTTGGTTGCTGGGGTATGTGTTTCAGACAACCAGGTAGTATTTTCAGTTGCAGGCTGAAAGTAATAATACATATAGAAGTCCAGGTGAAAGGTTGTTTAGAATAGGCTCGTCTATAACATACAGTACTAAAAGTTAATTTATAAGTTCAAACAGTAGTTTTCAGTAAAGTTTAGGAAAATAAGAGGAACTAATGTATCAACCAGGCTTACCAAGCTGTTATTGGGAATCATGAGAAGAAAGAACAAATGTAAATTAAGTATTTCTTTAGTATACTATTTGAAAACACTATGGGGCAGATTTATCAAGGGTCGAAGTGAAAATTCTAATGAAAAAGATTTGAATTTTGAGCTATTTTTTGTTTACTTTGACTAGGGAATAGTACAAATTCGATCTGAATTTGAAAAAAATGTGCTGTCTCTTTAAAAATTCAACCATTCGCCATATAAAACCTTGCGAATTGCTGTTTTAGCTTATGGTGGACCTCCTAGAACCTATTTGGAGTCAATTGGTGGACTTTTTTTTTGGAAAAACTTCTAATCGAATTCTATCGAATGCGATTCGTACGATTCAAATTCGAATGAAGACGGCCCATTCAGCCGGAAAAAAAACGTAGATTTTTTTTAAAATACATTTTGGTTGGTCTATTTTTATTCGATTTTCAACGTTTTTTTATTCGAAATTCGACCCTTAATAAATCTGCCCCTATATATTGAGAAGGGTGTTGTTTAAAACAATTGGACTGGCCTTGGTTTGCTTAATTTTGTGTTATTCAATTTATATATATATAGTTTAATATCAGCTGTTCTGCATCATTCTTTTAAATCTCCAGTTGTTCTCAGTAATACATACAGAAACACAGACTTATACTATAAAGTGGAATATGCTCATTACAGCAGATAATCTATTCTAGATGGAATACCTGTATATAATATCAAATGAATAATTGTGACCATTCCTTACAAAATACTCTAATTCCATTTTCTTCCTAAGGTCCTTATATCACATAACTGCTAATGAGTCCCACATCCTGCAAAGTGCTTCTGTCTTTATAGTTAGTCATGCTTCTGATAAGGCTGGGGAACTGTGGAACCTATTATCTGTTGCAATAATTATCATTTCTGTTAAAAACAAAATGATTTTAAGTTTGATAGTGTTCTAGGTCTTAAAGATTTATTATCCAATACAAAATATGGGTTGGTTTAAAGAGATAGGCAAAGGACCTTTTCCAGCTGTTAGAGGATGACAATTCTAAAGGGCGAAGTGACTAACGCTAGCAAAAATTCGCCAGGGTGACGTACTTTCGGTCCTTCGCCGATTTACGGTCGCCGGTGTAACTTCGCTAGCAAAGGAGATAGACTCTAGCGGTACTTCGCTCCCTAACGCCTGGCGAATTTGTGCTCTGGCGAATGGAAGCAACTACGCAAATTCACTAAGATGCGGATTTTACTGAACGTTACCTCTTGCGCCAGACTTGCCTTCGTCACCTCAGACCAGGCGAAGTGCAATAGAGTAGATAGGAGTTCCTCTAAAAATATATGAACATTTTTCTAAGTCCCAAAAATCGCTGGCGACTTTTAATTTTTCAGGGTGATAGGCTGCAAAAGAGCCTAATTTTTTTCTGGGGTACCCAGCTTCCCCCTACATTTCCTAACATATGGCACATAAACTATACACTGGGCTCATGTGTAGGGCATTATAATAACTTTATTATTTGGGCTTGTGTAGTGTAATGTATTTGCTGCAACATATACGTCCTTTCAACTTTAACTTCCCGCCATATGCAAATGGGACAACCCTAGCGCAACTTTGCTTCGCTTGCCGCAGTAACGCTAGAGCAACTTCGCCAGCATTCAGCGTCTTGGACGCAACTTCGGATTTTAGTTAATTATCGTTGTCCTGGCGAAGTGTTGTGATGTGAGCAAAGCCGTAGATAGCAAATTTTCAGAGGTTAGTCAATTTGCCCCTTAAGCTGGCCATAGACGTAACAATTATGATCTTTCGTTTCAACACACACGTGTAGAGCTGAATCATCAGATATACAGGTAGAAACAATAGAATTCTACCTGTATCTGACCATTCAGCACAATGGCCGATGTTTGGGTGTCTTCAAAGGCACCCGATCAAAATTTTCCGTCCAGCCCGATCCACGAGCTGAGCGATATCCAAGTCTTCTGCCAATATCCGTCGGCTCTTTTTCCACCATAAACGCACTGAATACCGTACGAAAATTAATTTTGTACGATATTATCAGTGCGTCTATGGCCACCTTTAAACCCTTCTACACTTATCTAGTGGGAGGATGATGGGAATTGTAGTTATAGTGCATAGTCTGCTTAGTAGCGGTTTAAATGGACAGGTTTGAGGGGTGGGGAATTTACTGCAACCATAAAACCTGTATGTCACAGATAAAAAAATATATAGATGGTGCTTTTTGCTTCTTGATATGTCACA
The DNA here is from genome assembly GCF_017654675.1 of Xenopus laevis. Lineage (NCBI taxonomy): Eukaryota > Metazoa > Chordata > Amphibia > Anura > Pipidae > Xenopus > Xenopus laevis. The sequence goes on from NC_054376.1 coordinate 99,181,999, forward strand.
TTATCCTTCTTGTTGTGGAAAGGAGTTTACCGTTTAGTAACCATATAAATTATTGCCTTATACATCTGGTCACAAATGACAGCATCGTGTGATGCGACATCATTAAAAGCACCCATAGAGCATCATTTGAAATCGTTCTACACAAAATCTGACATCTATGGTTCAAATAGTAGGCCGCCACCTTAATATGCAGACTGTAACAATAAGGAAGAAGCACTGCTAGTGAGAAAGCATATGGTACTAGGACCAGCATATACATTTTTAAACTAAAGATAGCTTTTAATTGTGCTGTATATATGTGTGTGTGTGTATGTACGTATATATATATATATATATATATAAAAAAACAGCGCTAGGATGGTGCACACAGAGCACAAAATGGATGCCTAGGTGCTGGGACTTCAAAATCAATTGTGATAAAGTATCAAAAAGAGTCCGCACACACAGGTCTTGAAGTGAGAAAAAAATGATCGTTTATTCAACGTTTCGGCTCAGCTACAGGAGGACGGCTTGAATAAATGATCATTTTTTTCTCACTTCAAGACCTGTGTGTGCGGACTCTTTTTTATATATATATATATTTAAGTAAGATTTAAGTAAATGGAAGGCAACACTATACATTTATAAAAAATAATTGCTAAATAAAATGTGAGTGATGTTGCCTTTAATTTCTTATATCAGACACTGTCTATTCTTTTTCTGATTACGCCTGTTTCAGTGCTGCTGTTCTCTTACTATTTATCATATACTGTCCTCTAGGGATAAGCGCTTGGGTAGAAGTGCAGCAAATGATTGGAAAATCAAATGGCGCTGTCCATTAGTCATGTTAACATGGCTTTATAATGGCACGAACGCCTGTTTGCTTGTATTAGGAAATTCAGCATGTAGAGATACATCCTTCCTAATTTGTTTCTTAAACATGAGAAAAACATATTAAGCATAGCAAAGTACATGCAGAAGCCATCTAAGTACTTATGGGGTAAGATTTCCCATTAGTGTAATACAATTAATGTCTAGTGAGTAGTTATACAAAGCTGAAAGTACAGTAGACAAGGAACCTTATTCAGGTGGTTTGTGAGTGCTTAATGTCTGTAAGCTTATATATAGGGGGTTGTACTGTATCCCATGGTGTCATACAATTATACAGCACATTTATAACATAGGAGTGGCAGAGTGAATTATGTATTCTCAAAGCATAACCAAAACAAAGCAAACACTACTTCAAGCTATGACCTTACAGCTCCACCAGGTGGTCATTTTTAACGTTTGATTGTTGGATTGTGTTTCTGTTCTTATGGAAAAAAATGAATACAAGGGCTCTCACACACGTGCATTTCTCATGGGTTTGAAAACACATACAGAGCGTGTATATATATTAAATCTACATAAATGCAATAGCTAATTGATTTAATTATATTCTTAAATTATAGAGAGTTAAATATTTATAAGCACAAAACCTCACTTTGGCATCTAAAAGCTGCAGCAATCTTTTCAGTTCGAGTTTTTAGTATATTGCAGCTTGTAAACTCAGTAAAATCTAATAGTTGAATGGCTCACAATAGTTGCTAATATCATTTAAAGGAAAACTATACCCCCAAAAGCAACAGATAGTTTATATCAAATTAAGTGGCATATGAAAGAATCTTATCAAACTGGAATATATATTTAAGTAAATATTGCCCTTTTACATCTCTTGTCTTGAGCCACCATTTCGTGACTCTATCTGTGCTGCCTCAGAGATCACCTGACCAGAAATACTACAACACTAACTGTAACAGGAAGAAGTGAGGAAGCAAAAGGCAGAACTCTGTCTGTTAATTGGCTCATGTGATCTAACATGTATGGTTTGATTGGTGTGTTTGTGTGCACGGTGAATCGTATGATCCCAAGGGGCGGCCCTTATTTTTTAAAATGGCAGTTTTCTATTTATAATTACTCAATGGCACATACTACTACTAAAAGTATATAATTAGGAAAATGGTTTATTTACATGAAGCAGGGTTTTACATATGAGCTGTTTTATGAAATATCTTTTTATAGAGACCTACATTGTTTGGGGGGTATAGTTTTCCTTTAATGCAGAGACTCTAGGGACCCCTGGCAGGAGGAGGAGGATACCATTGACAAAAAGAAAGAAGTTACGGGAGTACTTAGGTTCGTTTCAAACAAAGCTTTCTCTACGCTAGCTATCCCTTCATTGTTTGGGATTAATGTGTACAATATCAAACCCTCCAAAGTAAAATGACTTCAGGAACATTCTGTTTAGAACTGAACCTCACCACAAACACGTGTGTGCTTGGAGTACTATTGGTACAACAGTTTACTGGCAATAAATCAGTGAGTATTGGGCCAATGCTGAATTGCCAGTATATGGGACATGGAGTTTCAGTGCTGTGATGGAGCAAATAAATATGTTTAAATGTGCTACAAATACAACTCACTATATGTACAGGAAATATGAAAGTTAAAGGACTCATAACGGTGATAGGACTCAACTCTCTCATACCAATTTAACAGAAGTCAAAAATCATAGAATATATATTTGCCAGGATTCGCATTCCACATCATCAATATATACCAAGATAAGTTAATCCCTTTAAAAGGGGTGGTTCACCTTTAAGTTGACTTTAAGTATGTTACAGAATGTCTAATTCTAAGCAGCTGTTCAAATGGCCTTCATTTATTTTATTTTTTTTTAATTATTTGCCTTCATCTTCTGACTCTTTCCAGATTTCAAATGGGGTCACTTTCCCCATATAAAAAACAAATCCTCCGTAAGGCTAAAAATGTTTTGTTATTGCTAATTTTTATCACTCATCTTTCTATTCAGGCCTCACCTATTCATATTCCAGTCTCTTGTCCAACTCAATGCATCGTTGCTGATGATTTGGACCCTAGCAACAGGACTGCTGAAATTGCAAACTAGAGAGCTGCTGAATAAAAAAGCTAAATAATTAAAAAAACACAAATAACACTTTGGGGCAGATGTATTAAGGGTCGAATATCGAGGGTTAATTAACCCTCGATATTCGACTGGCGAATTAAAATCCTTCGACTTCGAATATCGAAGTCGAAGGATTTTGCGCAATTCGTTCGATCGAACGATTAAATCCTTCGAATCGAACAATTCTCCATAGGCTAAAATTGACTTCGGTAGCTTTTAGGTGGCGAACTAGGGGGTCGAAGTTTTTTCTTAAAGAGACAGTACTTCGACTATCGAATGGTCGAATAGTCAAACGATTTTTAGTTCGAATCGTTCGATTTGAAGTCGTAGTTGAAGGTCGAAGTAGCCAATTTGATGGTCGAAGTAGCCAAAAAAATACTTCGAAATTCGAAGTATTTTTTATTCTATTCCTTCACTCGAATTTAATGAATGGGTCCATTTGACTAGGAACTGGCACTTATATGACAGTGTCACACACACTGTAACCTACAGCACTTAATATCCCTCTGAATTATGTCTGTAAGTTACCATCCCATTTAGACTGTAAACCCTACAGGCAGGGTCCTCCTTACTTTTGTCTTCTTGACACTGAGGACTTAATCTGTATTGTAATTCTATTTTATATTTATGTGATTTATATTTCTAATAATGCACTTATTGTTAATTATTATTGCAGTGACCCTTGTTTGTTACTACTAATTTATTGTTTTGTTGTACAGTGCTTTGCCCTCAAGGAGCGCTATACAAATAAAAATATACATACATACATATCACTTTAAACAGAAGTAAAAAGCTTATTTTTTGGTGTTACTGACCTCTAAGAAAAAAATGAATCCCAATTAACCCTATGGCTACAGGGCAGATAAATCCAAGAGTCCCTTTAAGCAGCCCTTCTGCAAACTTAGATTTAAACATTTTCACTCCATTTACCAGATAAAAGGAAGAGAGAGGGTGATGAGATTAAATCTACTTTGATATACACTGAAGTGACTGTAGTTTAGCAACGTTTGATTCTATAACAGAAAAGAATACTCCTGACCTACATTACTGCATTTTAGCCTGAAATGCAACATTAAGGATCAGAATGAAAAGATGTATTGTGAGAATTCTTGTCTTAGTGGTACATTCTTCATAAATGAGACACTTTAACGGAAATCGAAATAATAAGCCGCCTTGTGAGATATTTGCATTACATGGTACATTTTGCATGCACTGGCTAATAATAGGGAAAGCAATTTTACTCTATTAACCAGTCTATTGATGGAGAACAGCACTAAAATAAAATGATGCAAAATGACACCAGCTTTAACCAGCACTGAATACCATAACAAAGATTAGGCTATACCTAATATACTATTGAATGTAAGAGTGCATGGTATCATTAAGGGTCTTTTCAGTAGTATAAGTGGTGCATACAATATCTTTTGCATAGGATAAGGAAGCCTAATAGGATTCATTTACAACAGGGTGCAAAGTATAAAAAGACAGGTACAGGTATGGGACCTGTTATCCAGAATGATCGGGACCTCGTGTTTTCCGGATAACAGATCTTTCCGTAATTTGAATCTTTTTCATTTGTCTACTAGAAAATCATGAAAACATTAAATAAACTCAATAGGTTGGTTTTGCTTCTAAAAAGGATTAATTATATCTTAGTTTGGATCAAGCACAATGTTCTGTTTTATTATTACAGAGAAAATGGAAATTATTTTTATAGGGGAACCATCGTGAAAATGAAAATGTAATATAAGCTTCACCATACTGAAATAAGAAACGTTCAAAACAAAAATGAAATATTCTGCATCGTTTCTAAAAATAATCAAGTTTATATTAACTATTCCTCTCTCAGCATCTGTTTCTCTTCATTCTCTCTTCATGCAGGAGGGTGTCAGATGAATGTATGTATGTATGTATGTATGTATAACTTTATTTGTAAAGCGACGTAGTGGGAAGGAGGTCCCTGCCCCGTAGAGCTTACAGTCTAAGTGGATGGGAGGCTAACATACAGGTACAAACTGGAGATGAGAAAGTGCATAAGGTAAGGCACAGTCAGTAGGGACAGGACTAGGCTAATGTTCTAGTGCTCCAAAATATCTTATAGGGGGCTGCCATTCCTAGTAGATGTATTAGAGCTCACTTAAATAACTGATTATGGTACCAACAAAATCTAACAAAATAAGTGCCTTTTGCACAAATCCTGCATGTAGAAAGACATGATGTCTGGTAATTTTAATAGAGTAAGCACTGATACATATTCTAGGCAAAAGGAGCCCCCCTATAATATATATTGGATCTAACTGTCAATGATTATCCGACACCCAACTGCTGCATGAAGACAGAATGAAGAGAAACAGATGCTGAGAGAGGAATAGTGAAGATAAACCTGATTATTTTAGAAACAATACAGAATTTCTAATTGATTATAGTTAGAAAACTTCTTATTTCAGTATGCTGAAGCTTATATATAATTTTCAAGATAGTTCCCTTTTAAATATTTGGATAATGGGTTTCCAGATTACGGATCGTATACCTGTAAAAAGGTACCATGTTTTTACCTATAGTATACCTTACTACCCCTTGTTGTTGCTAGTAGTGCTATTCAAACACATAAGTCTTCACTGTCCCTGAATGGAGCAAGAACCGTAGGGCCTGTATATATATCTGCAGCGCAAAACACAAAAGGGTTTACTCATAAGTGGTCTGTGGGCATCCACTAGCCCAACCCTTCCTTCCTTCCTTGCCATTTATACAATGCCACCTATACTTGATGCCTGCTCATGTAGGCATTATGGGTCTGTAGTTAAAGGAGATACAGTATAATGGGGAATATTTATCAGCAGAGCTTTCAGCTATTGCCACAAGGGGATTTCAAAGCTCTCTGTTAGTTTACATTGGTTGTTTAGAGGTTCATTTATGTAAGTGTGAACTTTCACATTCACCCATTCACAAATATATCTCTAAAATACCATAAAACGAGCAGAGAGCTGTGAAATTTCTTTTCGGTGAGCTGTGGCGAGCTCTGTTTCACCCTTTGATATGTATACAGCATACCCCGTTGTGTCAAGTACAGTTGCTTGGCATTTCATTATACAGTTCAAATTGTACAACAGATCTGTACAGGACAGACCTTGCTTTTTAAATTGTGTGCACATTATCAGAGGTTCGCTAAAGAAATAGAAGGCTTACTGGTGGTTGCAGGCACAATTTTAAGAAATGCTTAGCTGTTAGGAGAGAAGAGACTGACCTCTAGTGGTAAATGAAAAGGGGAAAAAATAGAATCCACCCATTGCAGTCCATGAACCTGATAAAAGGGGAACTATCGCGAAAATGAAAATTTAAAGGGGACCGGTCACCCAAACAAAATTATTCCAAATCCTATTTTATCATATTAGTCAAGCAAAATGAACTTTAATTACACTGTATAAATTATTTGAATATTGTTTCCATCAGTCTGGGAACTCATAATTATAGCAACCAGGAAGGAGCCATTTTGTGGACACTGTTATTAAGGCAAGCCTTGTATCATCTCTGAATCTTGTTTGCGCACTAGGGGACAGGGACCCAATGTCCATCCCCATGCACTGGTTACACAATTAAATCATTAAGAGAGCTGGGGGAAAGCAGGGAGAGCGGTGACATCTAGGAAGTGCTGAATGGAAAGTGAAAGTAATTGTTTGCCCCGCCTCTATGCCTAGGCATAGAGGCGGGGTAGGCAACATTTGATTGACAGCTGATATTTTTAAATGAGTTTACAACAGCTATGAATGCTTTAATAAAAAAAAGAAATTGGATTTCATATTTAATTTAAAAAGGACTTTTATTATACAGATTTTTATGTCTGGGTGACGGGTCCACTTTAATACAGGTATAAGCTTCATCATACTTAAATAAGAAATTGCATTTAAAAGGAAATAATCCCAGTGTAAAGCCAATAAATTTATAATCTAACCAGTGGTACGTGGGGTCTGGGTGCTCATGCCCCATACCTACAGCTCAAGGTGGCGGTAACCAACCAAAACAGGAAATGTCAGGCACTCACAGATCCCACAGACATGCTTGTTGAAGAACTAAGAACTTTATTTCACGCTACAAAGTAAATTAATACAAAGCTTATGTATCAATTTACTTTGTGGCCTGAAATAATGCTCTCGGTTCTTTTACAAGCCTGTCTGTGGGATCTGTGAGTGCCTGACATTTTCTGTTTTGGTAAAATAAGACATTCTCTAAATATAATCAATTAAAAAATCTGAAATTGTTTCTGAAATAATTGTGTAACTCTTTACTCTCCCCCTCTCAGCCTCTTTTTCTCTTCATTCTGTCTTCTTGCAGGAGTTGGAAGTCTGATTTTGAATGACAGCTGAATCCAATACATCTATTGGATCTAACTGTTAATGAAAAAGAGAGAATGCAGAGAAACAGATGCTGAGAGAGGAATAGTGAAAATAAACTTGATTATTTCAGAAATTATCGAGAATTTCTAAAGGATTATATTTAGAAAGTTTCATATTTCAGTATGACGATTAAATTGAAATTTTCATGATAGTTTGTTTTCTTTTAGAAAAAAAGTCCCCAACTTTTGGCAACCCGCTTGCTGTGATTACGTTGATTACGTTGCACACATACCTACTAAAAGGCAACACATGGAGGCAACAGTCACTTAGCGAGAACAGAAGTGGGGAAAAGATTAGGAAGATATTTATGTATTCACTTTACATCAAAGATATGATTATTTTTCAGCAGGGAACATGAAACTGTTATTTTTAGAAAATATACATCCCATTTAACAATTTGGAAACTCCAATAAATTTTCTCACCATGGACATGCTCGCTTTCTGGCAGAACACAGACTGCCACTGACTTTTTGCTGGTTGTAAGTCAATTTCAGATATGGCATAGTTAGTAGATACAGTGATTTAAAAGAACTATAGATATAATAGAAATGGGTCATCACCATAATGGGGCTCTGACAGCTCTGAGGTGGCCAGTAATGATGTGCGGGTTGATCTGAAACCCCCGGGAAAATTTGAGAGAAAATTGTGGATTAGGATTGGGTACAGGTCAGATTAGGGAAGTACAGTTCTACTCTGTTTCCAAAGATTTCCTGTCTTGGAACCAGAGATGTGCACAAAATCATATATATAGTATTTGAACTGGGTTTCTCTTTGATCTGCTGCACTGAAATGCCAGAAAAAATACCAAATTTCTAACTGAATTGGCTCTTGGCAGAGAGCCCAAGAATACATACTTAACATACTTTTGTAACAGTTTTAGATAAGGTAAGAACTTAATTCACCTTCACTAGCACAACTGTAATAACACATAAAAACAGCAGACGTGTTCAAAGTTTCATAACCTGCCAAATTTTGTAAAATGGACATGGTAATTAGGGGGGTGTGGTCACAAAAATGAGCGTGGTCAAAAAAGTTTTTGCTGAGCTACGCGCTGCATACTTTTTCCAAAATGTTGGGAGGTATGGAGTTGTGCATCAATTAGAGGCAACAGGCTCGATTTCTGTCCCGTTTTCTCAATGTTTTAAACATTTAAAATTCAGTTTTAAATCCACATGGGTGCAGTGGTGATTCTCATCTCCCTGGCGGCCTGAGGCGGTTTCCACCCTATCGCCCCACATACCTCCCAACTGTCCCATTTTTAGAGGGACAGTCCCTCTTTTGACAGCTCAACCCCCATCCCTCATTTGTACTGAAAAGTCCTGTTTTTCTCTGCAATGAACAGCCAGAAAAAGAAACTATGTTTCTTACTTAATTGGCTTTTGGCAGAGAGTCCAGAACATCCACAGCTGCTAATAAGATACTTTTGTAACAATTTCAAGATAAGGAAATAAGTAATTGTAACAATATAATATAACAGGTCCCTTAGGAAAAGTTACACTCCCTGCATTAAGGGCAATTCATTAGCAAAACTGTAATAACTGAAAAAAAAACACAGAAATATGTTCAAACGTTCATAACCTGCCAAGTTTTGTAGAATGAACATGGCAATTAGGGGTGTGGCCACAAAAAGTGGTGTGGTCAAAACATAATTTGGCTGCGCTACGCACACCTACTTTTTTGTCCCTCTTTTTCTTTCCAAAATGTTGGGAGGTATGCACCCTCACTAGTGATGTGCGGGCCGCCACGATACCCGCGGGTCGGGCAGGTTCGGGTCAACCTGGCAGTGCTCCTCGCGGGTGGCGGACGCAGGTTGAGCTCTTCTCCTGCTCTCCCCGCCAGCCACCTTCAAATGCCGGCATCTGACTTCTGGTTCTATACTAGTCTCACGTCTGCTCGCCCCAACCCTTTTGTGACATCATTGTGACGTCATCGGCAGGGCGGGTCTATAAAAGGACCCTGGGAAGCGGGTGCAGGCGGGCGCGGGTCATAGCAGGGCGGGTTAGGGAAACCCTGACCCGCACATCACTGACCAGAACAGAAATATGGCTCTTAACATTACCAGGATGAATTGGGCAGTGCTTTACATTAACTGAAGCCATATTGAGTAATCTCATTATTTAAATGTTTTTTTTATTTATTGGGCAAATCATTGGGTTTTACAAGGCTGAAAACCAAACAAAAAGTTTAGACCAGATCAGGCCTTAGAAACAACAAATTGGGTCAAAACCGAACAGGTGACAAACCTATGGCTAACCAGATAAGAAGACTGTATTGTTTTATGAAACAACCATCTCTAACAGATCACATATTTTAGTTTTAACTTCCTTCAGAAGTCCTGTCCCTTAGTCTGCATACAACAACCAGAGCTCCAGCGAGCGAGCTTCTTTCCTGTTCTGGTAAAGCGCGCTCTTTACTAACACATTTCCGTCTCAACCAATCGGAATGTTCGTGAGTCCTTCTCAGCCAATCAATATGCTGCTGCGTTACGTTCGTTCTAGGCGCCGGAAGTTGGAGAACGCTGCCGGCAGCAGTAAGCCCTTTCCTGATTGGAAGATGTCACTGAAGCGCCCAGCCAGCTGGAGAGCAATAGGCAAAGATGGCGACGACAAGCGGGATGTTTTCTGATTTGAAGGAAATCAAGAAGCAGCTGCTAAGCGTAACCTGGTTGTGTCGGGAGAGAGGTCTGACGCATAGTGTCAAATGGTAGGAGCACCGGAGAGAGACCTGTCTGCAATATTCTTTTCATTTGCAGCCGTCTGAAATAGTTATGTGCTCTTTCTGCCTTTACCATAGCCCCATTTGATATGTAACATATGTACATTATGACCTTTCTGTGTTGCAAATGGAAACAAAAATGAGCAAGGACTGGGGATCACGTGGTCATTGTTTGTTTTTAAAGCAGTCCTTGTTTTCTTTTGTAAAACCACCAATATAAGTTCAGCAGTGTGATTACTTCATATAATTGACTTTTGCTTGAGGAGGGGGGTATTGCTGCATGATGGGTATCATCCAATGTCTGGTCATAACTTGTCACTGGTATTCAATTTTGAAATCTGACATGGGGCTAGACATTCTGTCAATTTCCCAGCTGCCCCTGGTCATGTGACTTGTGCCTGCACTTTAGGAGAGAAATGCTTTCTGGCAGGCTGATGTTTTTCCTTCTCAATGTAACTGAATGTGTCTCAGTGAGACATGGGTTTTTACTATTAAAGGACCAATAACATCAAAAATTTTTGTAAAAAAATTCGTTAGTATACAACGAAAAATAAACACCTAGACAAATGAAACTTTTAAAATGCAAAGCCTTTATTAAGAAATAACTTACCGAAACTTCACTTCCTGTCCTCTTCAAAACAGGCGATACGGCGACCATCCATCCTGCAGAGCTCGATTTCTCCCCCTGGCTATTCTAGTGACAGCTGTGAAGGAGGCTGAGGCTCTGCTCTCGTGTTGGCTGGTGGAGCAGGGTTTGTAGTGGGGTTCATGGGCAAAGTTTTCCTGACGTGCCCCGAGCCTGCCAGTGCCTGAGTGCACCGCACCTTCACGCTGCCTCCAACTCTGCTCTGCTGCTGCTAACGCTGTCACACTGATGATGCGGGCCCTACATCTGCTCCCCACTCAGTGAGCTCAACTAAAGTAAATTAGCGCCTTGGATAGGGAAAACTAAATGTTTACTTGCAGCACTGAGTTAATCATTGGATTCGGGGAATGTCGGGGGCAATGGGCTGTTAAAGCAATTACAGTGAATCGCTGTTGGGTTCTGTTGTTTTGCGCTGATCTACTGCGCTGGCTGTTACGTGTTACTGAAATCTCTGCAAGGAGTAGACAGAATGCGGTTCCCTCACTCATACCCCCTAGCAGCAGGGCTGAACAATATAAAAAAAAGGACTAGGGGAGGTGAATCGCTGTTGGGTTCTGTTGTTTCTGATGTACTGCGCTGGCTGTTATGCGTGGCAAAGTTTTCCCGATGTGCCCCAAGCCTCTGCTGCTAACGCGGTCACACTGATGATGCGGGCCCTACATCTGCTCCTCACTCAGTGAGCTCAACTGCGCTGGCTGTTATGCGTGGTGCAATGTATGCATAGCATCTCGATTGGCAAGTCAATGGAAAACCACGAATGATTCGCCCAAGGCAGAGTAAGCGCCTACACCTCCCGGTCTGCTTCTCTTACCTGAAATATCTGCAAGGATCAAGGCGCTAATATACTTTAGTTGAGCTCACTGAGTGAGGAGCAGATGTAGGGCCCGCATCATCAGCGTGACAGCGTTAGCAGCAGAGGCTTGGGGCACATCGGGAAAACTTTGCCACGTATAACAGCCAGCGCAGTACATCAGAAACAACAGAACCCAACAGCGATTCACCTCCCCTAGTCCCTTTTTTTATATTGTTCAGCCCTGCTGCTAGGGGGTATGAGTGAGGGAACCGCATTCTGTCTACTCCTTGCAGAGATTTCAGTAACACGTAACAGCCAGCGCAGTAGATCAGCGCAAAACAACAGAACCCAACAGCGATTCACTGTAATTGCTCTAACAGCCCATTACCCCCGACATTCCCCGAGTCCAATGATTAACTCAGTGCTGCAAGTAAACATTTAGTTTTCCCTATCCAAGGCGCTAATATACTGTACTTTAGTTGAGCTCACTGAGTGGGGAGCAGATGTAGGGCCCGCATCATCAGCGTGACAGCGTTAGCAGCAGCAGAGCAGAGTTGGAGGCAGCGTGAAGGTGCGGTGCACTCAGGCACTGGCAGGCTCGGGGCACGTCAGGAAAACTTTGCCCGTGAACCCCACTACAAACCCTGCTCCACCAGCCAACACGAGAGCGGAGCCTCAGCCTCCTTCACAGCTGTCACTAGAATAGCCAGGGGGAGAAATCGAGCTCTGCAGGATGGATGGTCGCCGTATCGCCTGTTTTGTAGAGGACAGGAAGTGAAGTTTCGGTAAGTTATTTCTTAATAAAGGCTTTGCATTTTAAAAGTTTCATTTGTCTAGGTGTTTATTTTTCGTTGTATACTAACGAATTTTTTTACAAAAATTTTTGATGTTACTGGTCCTTTAAGTGTTGTTCTTAGATCTACCAGGCAGCTGTTATCTTGTGTTAGGGAGCTGTTATCTGGTTACCTTCCCATTGTTCTTTTGTTTGGCTGCTGGGGGGGGGGGAAAGGGAGGGGGGTGATATCACTCCAACTTGCAGTACAGCAGTGAAGAGTGATTGAAGTTTATCAGAGCACAAGTCACATGACTTGGGGCAGCTGGGAAATTGACAATATGTCTAGCCCCATGTCAGATTTCAAAATTGAATATAAAAACATCTGTTTGCTCTTTTGAGAAATGGATTTCAGTGCAGAATTCTGCTGGAGCAGCACTATTAACTGATTCATTTTGAAAAATTTTTTTTTTCCCATGACAGAATCCCTTTAACTTTCCTTCTCCTTTAAGGCATAAAGCATAAGCCTATGATTAAGGGATTGACTCACGATATGCGTAAGGCAATAGACATCTGTAGGACACTGCCGTAAACCTGCCTGAGTGTGGTCCTTCTCTTTGGTTTTTGGAATATAATCGTATACAGTACAAGAGACTGACTTACTGTTTGTTGTAAATGTAGTGAATTGTATGGTTGAAGTATGATCTGCAGTCACATTTAGTGATTTTATTCACCACAACTGGCTCCATGCACAGAGCCCTAAACAATCAAATCTGCTTTGCCAAGGGCAGAATGTATTCATCTAATCTGAGATTAGCCCCAGGCTAGTAGCCTCTCAAAGTATCTGACCTATATGCGCTCCAGGCTGCTGGATTTATTGTATGTAGTTGTACATAAACGGCAATAGCCAAACACTGCTGTTCAAGTCAGCACGAAAACTTGGATCTGGCACAATGCAAAAGGTATATGGTGCATCAGCAAATACAATTTTCCCTTTAAAAGATGAGCTGTGACCAGACCAATGCACCACCAACATCAATAGATCAACACTGTCAAAACTTTCTACATGTCTGGCCAAATTACACACAGGTCTCTTATTTGGATTGTATTTGTGTACTCTATGGAAATAATACCTAAAAATTAACATTTAGAATGATGTCAATTTTGCACACAAAATACAGATTTTTAAAATGGTTTTATAAATATCTAAACTATTTCTTCCCCAATAACAAGGCTTGGAATTTCAACTACTATCTGGTTTCTAGACCCTAATTATCCTAATAACAAGACAACAGTTTGGAACACAGGATGGAAGCTGAATAGGAGAGTAATAAAAACATTATAAAAATCACTATTCGCAGCCAACTAGTTTGGGTTTCTAGGGTCAATTATGTTTATCAGTTTTTTAATAAAGTAGATCTGAATAAATATAGCTTGCAGATGAATATCTCTTTAGATAATAACTGTAGCCTTATCCTTTGTATTTGTAATTTCCAGGGCATCAGAACTTGCTTTCTCTCTGGAATCTATTCCTCTGAATGAGCTTCCCTCAACCGCAGCACTTACAGAGGTATGAGAAGTATGCTTGGAACCATACCTAACGTGCTTTTAGTTTGGGAAACCAAAAAAAAAAAAACCTGATTGTATTCAGTGAAATTCTCCCTTCATTTACTGCTGTGGATAGGAATAGTCAGATGGTCCCTAACTGCTGAGCAGGGAAACAATCATACTTATGAACAGCAGAGGGAGCCCCCGCCTTACTTTCCAGCCATGCAGAACTCAAGCAGCTTTGTTTATGACGATCCCTAAGCAGCCCAGACCACACTGAGCATGTGCACAGTCCTAGTCTTGCAAAGATGTTAGTCACAAGATGGTGACCCCCTGTAGCCAACTTTGAAATCATAAATTATTTGTTTGATTAGGCTTATGGTGGAGTAAGTTCATGTTTATATTTAGTATACAAAATACAGCATTTCTAGCCTTATTCTATTTTAGACTTTACATGCCCTTTAAGGATTCAGTTTGGGCAGGCAACTGGATTTGGTGGAATTCTGCTGAAAAAGCCAGAAAGCCCAAACCAAATCCTGGATTATTTGCATCCCTAATTAAAACATATTTGGAGATGCTAGAAAAGTTAAAATGTGTTTATCTATAACCCTCTGAATTTTCTTTCTGTAGGAGGATGCCCAGGACCTGGATGCATATACACTGGCTAAGTCTTACTTTGACCTAAAAGAATATGATCGAGCTGCATATTTTCTTCGGGGGTGTAAAAGCCAAAAAGCCTATTTCTTGTACATGTACTCCAGGTATTTGGTAAGAACAATGCATATGTTATCAAACAACAGTATTACATGTAATGACTGATTTGGATAGGGATGGTAGTATCTCTCAGTGATGTCAAGTCCACTTTATACATATTCATTGGCGTAACTATAGAGGAAGCAGACCCTATAGTCTCTGGGGGGGGCACAGTTTGGGGCGCAGGGTTGGTAAGATGGGTATCGGAGCCCAGCGGGCCCCTCTGAAGATTTTTTTGCAGGAGGGCCTGGCACTCTCTAGTTACACCACTGCATATATTATTCATAAAATAAAATGGAAACCCTGGGTTATATTATCAGTAAAAATTACTTGGCTGATTGCATCAGAGCAGACTACTACTAGCTGCACCTTATCCCTTGATTAGCAATATTATTATTCATATAATTACTGCAAGAGAAATGAACCTTCTGAAAAAAATCAATATTTTTTTCTACCCATTAATCACAAACTGCTTCACATTTTAATAATTTAAAGGTATGGTTTTGGAACATGGTCTGGCAAGGTGGTCAGGATTTTCTCTTAGACAAATTTATTAGTACTAACTGCCACACTTTAATTGTATTCTATATATTTGGCTTATCTTTTTAGTCTGGAGAAAAGAAGAAGGACGATGAAACAGTTGATAGCCTTGGTAAGCCTTAAATAAATTCAAACTGTTCTTTTACGCAAATCTGTGCTGTTTAAAGCTAGTATTGACATTTTACTTCTTTAATTTCAAATCATGAACATCTGAAGCTACATAAGTGTGTGAAATGTTCATTGGAATATAGCCCAAACATAAATGTGGTCTTTATGTCCCTTTTTGAATTTTATAATTTAGGTCCCCTTGAAAAGGGGCAGGTAAAGAATGAAGCACTGCGGGAACTACGTGTGGAGCTGAGTAAGAAGCATAAAGCCAGGGAATTAGATGGATTTGGACTTTACTTGTAAGTGACTAGTCCTCTATATTGTATTGCCAAAGGTTATTCCTATCTCTGAGAGCTTTTTACACCAAAAGCTCTCAGAGATCTGAACACTATAATCTAGAATGTGCATTGTTTAATAAGTTCTTTCCTAATTGCTAGCTTTAAAATGTTTTTTTTCCTTTGTAACAGTAGCTTTGTGTACTGTGGTATACATGGTCTTTTAAGACAGAAGCAGAAAACCTTTTTATTCAAAAATTTAGAATATACCCATTTTTCCCGTTAGGTATGGAGTGGTCTTGAGGAAGCTGGATCTGGCAAAAGAAGCTTTAGATGTATTTGTGGAGGCAACACATGTCTTGCCTTTGCATTGGGGAACCTGGCTGGAATTATGCAATTTGATTACCGACAAAGAGATGGTAAATAGAAGTTTGCATGAACATTCTATACCTTTTTAGACTAAATAGAATTACATGGAGCAGGGGTTAAACTTTTGCCTTGGTCTTTATAGTGCTCAATCGTTTTGTCCTATTAATAGTGCAGTAACTGCACATAAACTTTATATTATAGTATCAAATGGTTAATATGTTCCAACAGCTAAAGTTCCTGTCCCTGCCAGACTCATGGATAAAGGAATTCTTCTTGGCACACATATACACAGAGTTACAGTTAATCGAGGAGGCATTGCAGAAATACCAAAGTCTTATTGATGCTGGCTTCTCTAAGAGTACTTACATTATTTCTCAAATTGCTGTTGCCTATCATAACATCCGAGGTAAGGAGCATATGTTGCTTTCTGACTGTTGCTTATTCATTTATAAAGCACTCTGAGATCAAATAATGTTTTTTTTATACTTCATAGATATTGACAAAGCTCTGTCTATATTCAATGAGCTGCGGAAACAGGATCCCTACAGAATAGAAAATATGGACACCTTTTCCAACCTGCTGTATGTCAGGGTAAGTTTTTAGTATTGGACTTTGCTAACTCTTTTAATTGTGTGGCATTCATTTGTTGCACTCCTGTAATTTATGTAACTTTTTAATGTTTTGTTTGTATCTAACTATATATGTACTGGCTAACCTTTTGGGGTGTTGTGTCAGCAATGCACCAGCAGTAGATAGAAGTTTTAGGGAAGATGGGCCATCATCATTTTCTTTTTCTTTTCTTTTTTTTAAAGTAACAAAACTCCTGAAAAGATCTTCATTAAACTGTTCTTGTATTTTGTTTTAAAGGGTCTTAAACCAGAACTAAGCTATCTGGCTCACAATCTCTGTGACATTGACAAGTACCGAGTTGAAACGTGTTGTGTAATTGGTAAGGGGTTACCAAAGTCTGTTTTGTATTACGTCACCTGTATAGTTGTGAATCAAGTGTTGACTGGGTCTTTATTGTTTGTGTAGGCAATTATTACAGCCTTCGCTCCCAACATGAAAAAGCAGCCTTGTACTTCCAAAGGGCATTAAAACTCAACCCTCGATATCTTGGTGCGTGGACCCTCATGGGACATGAATACATGGAAATGAAGAATACCTCTGCAGCAATACAGGCTTACAGGTTAGTATTTTAATTTAATGCAATGTGTGTGCCATATGATTCTGTAAGTATAGTGTTATAAAAATGTAGGAAAACTGCTGAAAGCTTGATTCCCAACTGATGTTGGTAGTTTAAAGCAAAATATAAACTCCTCTATAATCTTTTTCATTTCATCTCTGCTTTTTTGGATTCATACGTACAAATGCAAAGTGCAATATTGCTTTGCTCAGAACAGTGTCACTTTCACTAGTTTGATTGGGTTCCAGTTAATGCCAGTGGATACAGGGCTGCCTAAAAAAGAATTCCCTGTGCATGCATGGAAACATCCTAAAGCATCCAGCCACTACCATTACTTCAAAACCCAACCTACTCCCCCCGAAAGTTTAGCAGACTTTGACCTGTGAATCAAAACGTCTTAAAAAGTCAGTTGGAGATGGCAAAGGGTCCAATGATTCTTCACTGACGAAGAATCTAACTAGTGTGACATTAGCCTTCAGCTTTGTGTGCTTCTAGTGTTCTGTGTTAATTTGGCACTGTTTAGCACTATTAATACTTTTAAATTAATACTTTGTGGTTTGTAACAGGCATGCAATTGAAGTGAACAAGAGAGATTATCGTGCTTGGTATGGATTAGGACAAACCTATGAAATTTTAAAGATGCCGTTTTACTGCCTTTATTATTATAGACGGGCCCATCAGCTCAGGTATTGTTTTATTTTTGTAGCTGTAGACTTATGGTTCTTTGAACATATATGACTGTTTCTGTTTCTTTCCAGACCCAACGACTCTAGAATGCTTGTTGCTTTGGGGGAATGTTATGAAAAGCTTAATCAACTTGTGGAGGCTAAAAAAGTATGTGAATTTGTATAAACATTTTTTTTTTAAAAATTAGTGTTGCCTTAAACTTAAAGGAACAGTTCAGTATAAAAGTAAAAACTGGGTAAATAGGCTGTGCAAAATGTTTCTAATATAGTTAGTTAGCCAAAAATATAATGTATAAAGGCTGATTCAAAAGCAAACTGTTATGACCCACGTACCTCCCCTCAAGTCCCTGATTGGTTACTTGACCCATGTGCCCCCCTCCTCAAGTCACTGATAGGTTACCAGACAATAATCCGTGAAAACCAAGAGAGCTGCAAAGCAGGAAGTAGTATTCTGGCTATTATCTTACACATCCAATCACTACGGCCTTTATACATTACATTTTTGCCTAACTAACTATATTGAAAATATTTTTTATTCTGCACAGCATATTTACCCAGTTTTAAGCACTGTTTATAATGATATCATTTACAAGTTAAATAAATATGTAATATAAGCCTGTAACACACACGCACTTTCCCTAAAGCATGGAAATAGTACACAGTTATATTTTACATTATTAAGAGTCTTGGGAACAAAATGAGAAGAGCAGTACATATTTTTACTTTAATGTATAATTTGTTTTTCTGTCAGTGTTACTGGAGAGCTTATGCTGTGGGTGATGTGGAGAAAATGGCTCTGGTCAAGCTGGCAAAGTAAGTGTCCTCCATACATAATAGTGAAGTTCCACATAAAAAAAAAACTTGAATATTCTCTAAAATCTGTGGTTCTATCTATAATGCAGAACAAACTAGGCAAGTGCTAGCTGTAGGTGTCTGCTTTCCCTCCAGAGGCCATTAGCTTACATCTGTATTACTACGATGAGGAAAATTGTTATATTATGTTATATAAAATGTTATAGATTTTGGCTGACTTTTTCCAAGACTTTTTCCTAGAAGAGTCAAATGGCTTTTGTGCAAAATGCTAGAGATATTTATTTGTGTGTGCCTTTACACACCGTGTATCTTTTACATGATAATTGGAGACATTTTCTGATATTGTATCAAGATTTGTTTAGTTATTGATTGGGTTATGTGGTGTGATCTGCTTGTTGGCGAAAGGGTACACACTGCGTCTCAAACGCCTCTCACTGCCCGTGGTTTTTAATGAGGTGGAAAGAATCGGATCCAATGTCAGCAGCAGCTTCCTATAGCTTCACAGACAGGCACAGTTTCGGTATGAGTGCAGCTACGTGGAGCGGAGACTGGCCCGAAATAGCAGGCATTATTCCGGATGATCTGTACGTTGTAGCTGCACTCAGGCCAAAGTTGTGCCTGTCTTTGAAACTACAGGAAGCTGCTAATTACATCTGATTAAATGTGTGGCTGACTCAGGTCTAGACTGGGATTCTGACTAGGCCCTGGCATTTCCAGTATACAGAGTACACAGAGGCCCAACCAGAACCCACACCCTCATCACCCCAATAAATGGTGACTGTCTTTGGCATCTTAGAGCAGCCCCTCTGGTATTTGCTAGAATCCACAGATTGTCAGTCTGGGCTGAGTAAACCAGCTGCATAGTAGGATAGGTTACCTAGACAGCTAAATTGATCCTTGAAAATCAGCGTTCGTAGCTTATTTATTAAAATAAGACATCAACAGAGCAAAAATACTTGTTTCCTTTACACCAGTACAAAGAAACATAGAGCACTCTATGCCATGTTTAACATTGTGTAACATTTATGTGCATTTTCAAATATATTTAAAGGCTTCATGAACAACTGAACGAATCGGAACAGGCTGCCCAGTGTTACATCAAATACATACAGGACATCTACTCCTGTGGGGTAAGTCACTTGGGAATCAAGGAAGCCCTGCCTTCCAGACTGATCAGTAGCCATATAACCTATCTGTGTATATTTATAGGAAATTGTGGAGCACCAGGAGGTCAGCACAGCCTTTCGCTATCTGGCTCAGTATTACTTTAAGTGCAAGCTGTGGGATGAGGCATCTGCATGTGCCCAGAAATGTTTCAATTTTAATGATGTAAGTATTTTTACATTTATGTATTTGCTGATTGTAGATTTTATTTTAATTAAATGTATGACCCTTTTTCTACCAGTTATGGTAGAGAAACAAAATGGATAACAATGGATAATATCTTTGCACCACTGTACAAAGTGAAGTTTATGGCACGTGTTTGTTTGCCTATTTTGCTGGCCACTCCTTATGTGGGTTGTGTGTCCAGAAAGCACTAATAAATGCTTTGGACTAAGGAGTGCTGCTGAGAAGCATGTTTGCAGTAAACATGAGATTATGATGCACATTTATCAAAGGTCGAATTTCGAATTCATACGAAATGTATTAATAAAATCTAATTTTTTAAACTCTGACTAATTTAAACGACCGAAAATTCGAATAGAATTCGATCAAACTCTATTCGAATTTAACTCGAATGTCAGGAAGGCTGCAAGCATCTCCAAATTGATCCCTGGACCTCTCCTTTGACTTAAACAGCGATGCGACAGGTTTTAGGTGGCGAATAGTCTAATTCGATATCTTAAATACTTAAATATGATAAATCTCAAATAGAATTCTATTTTTTTTTTTTTTTTTAAAGAAACTCATAACTCCCTAGTCGAATTTGACAGTTTTGACCATAAAAAAAAATTGAAAATTCGAATTTTCAATTCGATCCTTGATAAATCTGCCCCTATATGTTGCATGGCATCTATCTAATTTTTAGTGCTATCTTGCATGTTTTAAGCAACATTTGGTGCAATATAAATCTAACTACAATCTAGGCTTCTATGTTATTTTTTTAATAATACACAAAACATTGTTTGATCAGTGACTAGAATATATTCATATACTGTTTCTAACTTACACTCATTCATTGACCGTATTTTATTCAAATATTTTGATGGCCATAGAACACGGCGGTTAAGTCAGATCTGCAGGTGTTTATTTAATACAGTAGTTGATTTTTGTTCTCTGCAGTTTAATAATGAATTTCCTTTTTCAGACCAGGGAAGAAGGCAAAGCTCTTCTACGTCAGATTCTACAGTGTAGGAACCAGAATGAAAGTCCATCAGCTGATCTCCCAGCCACTGCTGCTTTCTTCCTTCCACAATCACTTTCCGCCAACAACACCCCTACAAGACGAGTGTCTCCACTTAACCTTTCATCGGTCACACCATAGTATAGTGCCGGCTGCAGCAGAATTTGAACTTTGATATATAGGGGTTATTTATCAAAATCCGAGTTTATCAAATTATTTTCTTTAATATACTCCGCCCAAATCTGCACGGGTTGTTTCCCTTTATTTATCTGAAAATTTTCTGTGCGAGAAAAAACTTCGTACGAATATATTTCAGGGTTTTTTTTTTTTCCAGATTTTTCACCCGAAAACCACAATCTTCGGATTATTGCACGAAATACAGCGCAGATCAGGATATCTTCGCGACTACTCCAATTGACTTATATACAGCCATGACAGGTCTGAGATGTGGATTTTTGGTTTTTGATTTTTTCCATCCTCTGGGTATACTAAATCCCGGAAAAAAATTGACGGAAAAATTTGAATTTTATAGTAAAAAAAACCCCCTCAATTTTTCGAGTTTTTGGCATTCGGACTTTAATAAATAACCTCCATAGTGTCTGTGTTGAGAACAGAAATTGGACTATTGCTTCAGCTGAAGCACAAACTGCCTCTTCATAAGGAGCTTGTCTATAATGAATAAAATCCTGCTACAGAACAAATACAGGACTGTCAGGTTTGTGCTGGCACAGACAGCTCAGCAGCAATATGGGAAGAGCAGATGCATCTACTGCTTTGTTCTTGCACTTCTTGTCAATAAACTTTTTATACTGTGATTGCGTCTACATTTTTATTTATCCATGTCCAAAGATCAGTGCCAGTAATAGTCTCTGTATTTTCACCTTTTCTTGATGGGCCTCAGTCAATATTGTTGTTATTCTTATTTATCTGTTCACTTACATTTTAAAATAACAGCTGGCTAAAAAAAAAAAAACCACCCCATAACCCAAAAGCTATCTTCAGTAAGGGCAGTCCACGGTACCCATTTTTCAACTTTAGATTAACTAAAATCCACTTAGCCAGCAGAAAGGCAACTGAAGAGAGGTCAATAACTGGTTAATGATTTGTCAGGAAGTGTTCAATTCAATATTTAAACTAATGCAGCCAGGCACTGGATTGAACGGCAGATTGGAAAATTAACAGAAGAGGGCCTGAACTTAAATAGAGATTTTTGTATTCACATGGATATGGACAGGACTAGGGCCTCAAGAGCTACATCATTAAAGCTAAATGTTGTAAATTCGGTTGGACAACTTACCCTTGGGAGAACATTATTGAACAGGGGTAGGCGGCAAACCATGGTTGCCATACACAAGCTTGCCAAATGAGTGTTAATTCCATAAATGCACCCACTACTTTACTGACCTAACAATTCCTCTGCAGCCCGAGACTTTGTTATTAAATGACACAAGGGCATGGTAACCTGAGTGCTGAAGTAAGCGTAACCTAAAGTGATGAAACAGCCCTGTTGGTTTCAGCTTGTAATTAAATATTCCCAACATAATATTAGAAAAACAATAAATCAGGTAGTGACGCTTCAGCCTCAAGGCCCGGCAAATAAAAAAAAAATTATTCTGAAGGTTGAGAAACACTGTAGGAAGCAGAGATTCCCATTTATCTTGTCTTTAGGGACCAACAAATTAAAGGAACAGTTCAGTGTAAAAAAACAAACTGGTTAAATAGGCTGTGCAAAATAAAAAATAGGGATGCACCGAATCCACTATTTTGGATTCTGGATTCGGCCGAATACTGAACCAAATCCTAATTTGCATATGCCAATTAGGGTTGGGAAGGGGAGAACATTTTTTACTTCCTTGTTTGTGACTAAAAGTCACACAATTTCCCTCCATGCCCCTAATTTGCATATGCTAATTCGGATTTGATTCGGCTGAATCCTGCTGAAAGGCCGAATCCCGAATCGAATCCTGGATTCAGTGCATCCCTACTAAAAAAAATTTCTAATATAGTAAGTTAGCCAGAAATGGAATGTAGAAAGGCTGGAGTGACTAGATATTTAACAGAACAGAATACAACTTCCTGCTTTTCAGCTCTCTAACACCAAAAAATTAAAGTGTTTTATAGTAAGGAAAATATAATGTAGTGTTGCCCTGCATTGGTAATACTGATCTGTTTGTTTCTGAATCACAACTATACAGCACAGGTTAAATAGTGGATAACAGATAAGCTCTGTAGAACATAATGCTGTTATGTAACCTGAGCCTTTTCTCCTTTGAATGGCTGCCCCCATTGCTACACAGCAGCTTATTTATATAAACAATAGTAGTGTTTCTGAAGCAAGCACTGCTGTTTTATCAGTGCAGGGAAACAATGCTTTATATTTTATTACTTTAAAACACTTTAATTTTTTGATGTTACTGTTCCTTTAAGGGGGCCATATGTTCAATGAGATTGCTTTTGAATCTGAGCTGAATGCTGAGGATCAATTGCAAATAGTTATGGCCCATGTGGCCCACCCCTTGAGTCACTGATTGGTTACTGACTGGTAACCAATCAGTGGAAACCAAGAAAGCTACAAAGCAGGAAGTAGTGTTCTGACTTATGTTAGACACCCAGTCACTCCAGCCTTTATACATTACATACTATATTAGAAACATTTTTTTTTTATTTTGCACAGCCTATTTATCCAGTTTATCCATTCATCCTAGCCAGAAAAAGAAAATTAAAATCTAGTTATGAGGTTTGCTAATTTTTATGATTATACATTAAAGTTCAAGTAACCTCACGCACTTCCAAGAACAGTCTCAAATACACTGTACAAAGTGATTTATTCCAGATCATACATTCTATTATTGCACGTGTCAAGAGAACAAACATACTGTAAAATACTGCAGTAAAAACAAAAGGCAATCATATAAAGATCTAGCTTTTTTTCCCTTATGTATTAAAATCGACATATTCCTGTTTCTGGTGGTATGGAATATTACAATCACATATACAGTACATAGATCTTTGGTAAAGAGAAGGACACACGTTGGCAAGTAGAGATCACACGCAAGCTAACTTTTTTTGTTATATGGTAAAGAGTTGCTATGCTGCTTATCACAGCCAGTAGCCACACAGCCATCTTATAATGGGGTTTTTCCATATTAGTGGGCAAGGCCAGGCCTATTAATCTAAGACAAGTATTTATCATATGTGCAGTGTGCCACCCCGGGTTGTGAATGCACCCACCCAACAGTACATCAAACCCCATAGCGAATCACAAATGTACTATGGCCACCTCAAAAAAATTAGTAAAACTGTTGCAGAATAACCTGGAAGGTTTGTACTGGGGCTTTAACATAATAGCCACAGTGGTGCCTAGTGGAAGTAGCAAAGAACCCCAATGTCATAAAAAAAAACCTAAGCGTATTGGGGGGAAGGGGGTTTACATGCCCCCAAAGGTTAGCAGAATAAAATAAACTGTACAGGAATAGGCATCATTAGACAGTTGAGTGACTTAATACTCAAATCTAGAAGTCCAAGGCTAGGGCACTGCTTCAAACTCAGTATGTGGTGCCAAAAGCAACAGTCTTTAACAAAGGGGATCTCCGTGAACGCAATATGCGGCTGTAGGGACTGTCTGCTAGTCCTTTGTTTCCTGGGGTCCTTGCTAGGAAGTTGCGTAGGAATGGTCTATTCCCTGAGTTATTTGGCTGGATGTTCTCATTATTGCAGAAACGTTTGAAGCCAGTAGTGGTACCCTGTAGTTTCTGCACAGTGTTATACTGCTCTGCAATGCAAACAGCCTTCTTCTTCAGGTCCATTTTCACCAGCACCATGTTATTTTCAAGTTCTGCCAGAGCCCTTTCCTGCACAAGAAAGAGAATTATTAATACATTCAATAGGTTGCGTTTCCATTTCATACTAAAGCTTTGCGTTACTTTGCAAAATGATCCCATGCTGTAGCTTTGGTGAAAATTTTTGGTTTAGCAGAGGATAAAATAAGCAGATGTCTATAAGCTAGATGATTTCTTGAACACTCTCTGTGCGGGCAGAACAATTTATGAATACACAGCTGGTATAGGTATTTCGCCCTGTAGAATTCACGGATATATCATCATATTGGTACAGACCGCAGTATAATGTATGTACACCTGTCTTACTCATTCACAAATCCTTTTAAAGGGTTTCTGTCATGATTTTTATGATGTTTTTATTTCTAAATTACATTGTTTACACTGTGAATAACTCTCTACAATATAAAATGTCATTCTTGAACCAGCAAGTGTATTTTTTTTAGTTGTAATATTGGTGTGTAGGCAGCCATCTAATGTCATTTTGCCTGGCCATGTGATTTCAGAAAAAGCCAGCACTTAAGGATGGAACTGCTTTCTGACAGGCTTTTTCTCATACTCAATATAACTGAATGTGTCGCAGTGGGACCTGGATTTTACTATGGAGTGCTGTTCTTAGATCTACCAGGCAGCTGTTATCTTGCGTTAGGGAGCTGCTATCTGGTTACCTTCCCATTGTTCTGTTAGGCTGCTTGGGCAAAAAGGGAGGGGACGATATCACTCCAACTTGCAGTAAAGAGTGATTGAAGTTTATCAGAGCACAAGTAACATGACTGGGGGCCGCTGGGAAACTGACAATATGTCTAGTCCCATGTCTGATTTCAAAATTAAATATAAAAAAAATCTGTTGCTCTTTTGAGAAATGGATTTCAGTGCAAAATTCTGCTGGAGCAGCACTATTAACTGATCTGTTTTGAAAAAAACTTTTTCCCATGACAGTATCCCTTTAAAAAAAAAAGGGAAGGACTGGGCCTTGGAACTTATGCTCTTGCCTTATATAGATACTTGGGGTGAGTGCATAGCCACTGAAGGAAGTATATACACTCTGTAACACAAGGTTAGCTCTCTCGCTCTTCCTTGAGGGACATATCTCTTTCCCTGAGAGATGGACACCCCCACACATGTATATGCATTCAATATACAGATTATTTGCTGTAGGCTGTCATGCGTATGCTTGACCGGGTATTTGTATTACGCATATAATTTGTAACAATAAAGATATGGTCAAATTACCACTCACCAAGGTGATAACAATAATACTAACACAAAACAATATTACAGATATATGAAATTTTACAGGCCCTCAGGATACTGTCAATGTAAATGTGCTCCAACATTGGGAGGCTGCCCCATTGTTATAATGGGTCTAAAAACATTCAATCACTGGTGTAAGCAGACACCAGCAGCAGATAAAATTCTAGCTTACCTGTTTGGATAATATATCCTCACAGGTACCAAGAGCTTGTCTCAGGTTCTCAGCTCCAGTTGTATGACAGCATGCCCTGTCCACCTGCTGCAAAGAATCCCCGAACTTCTGCAATTCAGTGCGCAATAATCTTACATTCTGCAAAGGAAAGAGCCATGTTTACTATTTCCAACTAACACAATTAGCCTTCACACCAGTTCACCGGAAACACCCTATGATCTACCCAGAGCAAAGGATAGGAATGGCTAAAGTCATTGACAGTTAGATCCAATATATCTTATAGGGGAGGATTCCTTTCCTAGCAGATGAATTAGAGCTCACTCAAATAACTGATTCCAGTACAAACAAAATAATTGCCTTTTGCACAAATTCTGCATGTAGAGAGACATGATGTCTGGTGATTTTAATAGAGTGAGCTCTAATACATCTTCTAGGCAAAAGGAGCCCCCCTATAAGATATATTGGATCTAACTGTCAATGAATATCGAACACCCAACTGCTGCATGAAGAGAGCATGAAGAGAAACAGATGCTGAGAGAGGGAAAGTGAAGATAAACTTTATTATTTCAGAAAAAGTACAGAATTTTTAATTGATTGTATCTAGAAAGTTTCTTGTTTCAGTATGCTGAAGCTTAGATTAAATTTTCATTTTCACAATAGTTTCCCTTTAACTGCTAATCATAGACAGGTTTTCAAAGAACAGAGCCCATGGATTGTCGGATATCTTATTGTCTGAGCTAGTAAATTGCTTTTTCTAACTAATTTAAAAACTCTGATTAGTCTCCACACAAAATAAATATTTCCTGGAAGACGGAATTAAAGTAACTTTTGTATAGAATATTATCAAAGTAACAAAGTTACCCCTGTGATAAAATACTTCTTGCTCTGAATATCAAAATCCAAAATGTTCTAAGTATTCCCACATTTCACATTGTTAAATGCAATGTATACCCATTCTGCGAATCGTAAAAATACTTCCTCCTTGGTTCTGGAAAGTTAAATTCTAATTGACTAACTTTTGCATTTTAGTTAGTGTATTCAGTCTTCTCAAGAGAGCATGCAGCAATTTTAAATTGTATACTGTAGATATGAACTGTCCCAGGGATCTCCCAGCTTTTTATGATTAACAGTGTGAAATTAACAAGTTGAATATCCCTGACATAGATCAGAACAGAAACATGGGCTCTGGACAATGAAAATGCAAAAAGTAACATGATCAATGAAGAAAGCTGCAAAGCAACAACTAAATGTTTCTGATCAGTTAATATGTAAAGAGTGTAGGGTTGATTATGTAAAAATCAGTTTCCGATCAGATCACAAGGCCATGCCAACAGTGCACATTTCAAAAATCCTTTGACGTGCCCAAATACAAACTGAAAACCAGGTGTTTAATTCGAACAACTTCATTCATTAGCCTGTGAGGCATCCTGAATATGTGCACTAAAGGAATAGGCACCTGTGTAAAATGGAGTTGAGGAATGAATGGTTCATTCCACATAAAAGCCAATTTTTTAAGCAATTAGAGCACTCTAAGCCATAGCTGCCCCCAGAACCTTGAGATGGTAAAGGGTGGAATCAGGCAATGAGATTGTTACCCAAAGAGCTTTTGTGTTCTGAATATCGGTGCACTTGTGAAGAGAGCCCAGACCATAAAGCTGGAAAAAGCAAAATACAGGAAACATTTACAGGCTAAATACAAAAAGCATTACCCCTATACAAAACGTTATGAATCAGTGTGCAATAATGGAACACCCAGTGACAATTTTGTAATTCTCATTAAATATATTTGTATGAAATGGAGGCTGTGTGTACACAAGTAGCTCTGCTCATTTACATGTATGTTTAAACCCTGCTTGTGAAGGGTCTACAGCTACCTGGTTTAAAGAGCATTTCCCCTCACGTTCCAATATAATAAAAATTGGGTAATTAGACCGTATGTGCAAAATAAAAATGTTTTTGATATAATTAGTTAGCCAAAAATGTAATGTATAAAGGCTGGAGTGACAGGATGTGTAACAGAACACAACTTCCTGCTTTTCAGCTCTCTAACTCGGAGTCCGTCAGGGACTTTAAAGGAGAAGGAAAGGCTTCCCCCAAGTGATTGTATTGACTTACCTGAAACCCCGGGCTAGTGCTCCTATCAGCAAAAATCGGACGGCCCGGGGTTATCCCAGTGAGCACCACAGAGCGATCTTCTACCATCTTCCTCTTTCTTCACGCGGCTGCACACGCTGAACTTCAACTAAAAAGCCGTTTGCCCCGGGAAATTTGAAGAAAGAAGAAGATGGAAGTGGATCGCTCCATGGTGCTCACTGGTATAACCCCAGGCCGGTGCAGTTATATGCTGATAGGAGCACTAGCCCGGGGTTTCATCTATTTAGGCAGTTTTTATTGTTTATATTGTTATACTGAACAATTGCTTTAAAACCACGATGCAGAATTACAGCTATTTGTAAACCAACACTTAATTATTATCAGTATTCATCCATTTTTGTTCTTTGGTTCTGACTCGAAAAACAATGCATCAGTATCACAATTCAGTTCTTCTCTAGGTCTCTTAAAGGAACTTTTGGCAGAAGTCGGTTTAGACAATGTGGAGCGCAGATCTGTAGAGTGAGTCGCCCTATCACCGTTTTTAAGTAGACAGGAAGCGGTGTTTTCAAACAGTATTTTTTTAATAAAGCATTACTTTTAATAAACTTTATTCAGGATAGTTCTATTATTAGTGTGGGAAGAATTAATTTTTAATAAAAAAAATTGTTTAGTGTTACAGTTCCTTTAATCAGCTGGCTTATGCTACATTGTTTTAGAAGTCAGAGCCAGAAATGCAGAGAATATAAACGGTCAAATAGACACAAGTTTTAAAGGGGACCAGTCACCCAGTCATTATAAGCTGTATAATAAAAGTCCTTTTCAAATTAAACAAGAGATCCAAATTCTTTTTTTTTTTTTAATTAAAACATCCATACCTTTTACAAGTTTAAAAATATTAGCTGTCAATCATATATTACCTGCCCCGCCTCTATACATTAGGCGTTGAAATAGGGGAAGGCAATTATTTTCACTTTTGACTCAGCACTTCTGAGTTGTTACTGCACTCCTCACATCCGCCCCTCCTTTCTCGCCATCTAATTGTGAAGCAAGTTCACTGGCATGTGCATCAGGTCCCCATACATACAAGATTTAGGCAAGATGCAACTATTTTGTGTCCCGCGGGTATCCAGTCGGCCTGCACATCACTACAGGCAGCTGTTAGAATTGATACATTTCTCAGCAGCCTCTCTGGAGTATTAGCAATGATTGTATCAACTAAATGTTGCAAAATTGTAACAGTTCAGAGTCTGCGCCTGAATTACTGAGCTGCCAGAATCAAACACCAGAGACACGAACATTCAACTTGAAACTTAGATTTTGGAAAAACAGTAAAAAATAAATAATGGAAAGTAATTGAAAAAAGTCTATTTTTGGGGAACAATCTGAAAACAACTGAACTGAAAAAAGTGTTTGGAAGGTGAACAACCCCTTTAAAAGCCAACATTTCAAAAGTTAGCTTGCTCTAAGAAATTAGCATGTTAGCAATAGAAGTCCAGTGCAAAGAATCAGATCCTAAAATTGCCAAATAACGCCCTCACTGTAATAAAGCCATGGTTAATATGCTAAAGTGAATATAGCGAAAGTTAGTACTACCCATCATGCTATACTGAATACTAACCTCCAAAGCTCGCCCGTAAAATAGTGATTATTATATCACGCAACTTAAAGAAACTACGAGGCACTGCTGCTTTAAAATAGAACTAAACCCAGAAAACAAGTATGGTTGATCTACCATATTTCATATACTTAACTTACTGCTCCAGCCGAAAATTTAATGTCAGGGCCACGCACATGCCCAGTGTGCTTCAGGCAGCGGTTGAAAAGCTTAGGGGTCGTTGCAAATTTATCAAGCAGAAAATGAGGTTCACCTGTCATAGAAGCTCGTGATAAAAGCATTTTTTTAATTTATGATGCCAATTACGCTGGGTTCGTAGAAGCCATTTAATGAAAATATGATTAATTTACTAGCCTATATTGTGACTTATATTTTGTATATGGTGAGTCATCCCTAAGCTCAGTACCGGACAGGAGCCCAGAGCATATGCAGTGAATCAGTAGAAAAGAAGACTGGGAACTACTGGGGCATCTTTGGATTTACACTCTGCTGCTAAAGGGCTGTGGTTACCTTGGGCTAGTACAAAACCACAAAATGATATACGTTATGTACAGCATTTCTAGCCTACTTCTTAGTTAAAGGAGAAGGAAAGCTTTGGAGGCAGTTTATTGCCAATAGATTAGCTGCAAAAGTGCAAGCTAGAATGCAATATTTATTTTGTAGAATGTGTTACCATGCCTGAGTAAAAAGCTCTAGAAGCTGTTTGTTTAGGATAGCAGCTGCAGTATTAGCTTGGTGTGACATCACTTCCTGCCAGAGTCTCTCCCTGCTCACTTATAGCTCTGAGCTCAGATTACAGCAGAGAAGGGGGGGGGAGAGGAGCAAATGGAGCATGCTCACCCCCCAGAGCAAGGAGGTTTAAGCTGAAGGCAAGAAGTCTGATACGAAAGCCCATGTGTATACAATAGAAGGAAAGAAATGCAGTGTTTCTTTTGACAGGGGACTCAGAGCAGCACTACTTTGAGGGTTTACTGTTATATTTAGGTGGACCTTTCTGATAAGGCTTAAGCTTTATTGTCCTAGGAGCAAAACAGCAGCAAAAACAACTTACTCTCTGCCCTTCCACAATTTTCTTATCCACATCAGCTGTGTATGATCGGGCAGAGACCGGAGGCTCTTGCATTTTCTTGTACTTTTCCATTTCTGAAACAGTAATAATAAAATCTATATTTTCAGTGATGGTCTAAGTCATGCCTGGACATTAAAATTAAAACTATAAAATACTGTTCATCATCCTTAAATTACTTATAAGCAGTTCTACTCAAAAACTCAGCATTTAGACATAGGGGGAGACTAACCCTCATTCTTTGACTGCAGCTCCATTTTCAGATTCAGGATCTCTTGTTTAAACTTTTCTGGGTTGGATGCTTCAGCTGATGCTAATCGCTTAGACCTTCTGACTGAGAGACTTTCCTCTCTTAGTGTTGACTGACTTGTCATAGGATGGATACTCTCCCTCGCTTCCTTCAAAGCAGCTTCCAGTTCCTCAATCTTCTCATCTCTTTCCTAGAGAGCATATATATATATATATATATAGCATTATGTGCCAGCACTGCTGGAACGATCATGGAAATTAAAATGTAATAACATCTCATGGAAATAAGGACTAGTATGCTTTCTGAAGTAATCAAGTTACTCTTATTTCTTAATTTCTATAAGCGATTTAGATGTGTTCCATCCACTAACCTCCAATTCCCTTCTGTAATAATTTGTTAGAGATTCTTTAAGGTTCTCCAGTCGACCCTCATAGATATCTTCTACCAATTCTCGCTCATCTTCCAGACTCTGACTACAAAAAAAAAAAAAAAAATTAGAACAGCGCTGCCCAACTTCTCCTCACTCGTCACTTATATGTGAAAAACGTAAGTCAGTTTATACTGTGCTACATACAGTGACTCAATGCTGGTGCCCCTCCAGCAGTTTTTTAGGTGTGAACAGGTGAACAATGTAAGTACAGGTATGGGACATGTTATCCAAAGTGCTCGGGACCTGGGGTTTTCCGGATAACGGATCTTTCCCTAGTTTGGATCTTCATGCCTTAAGTCTACTAGAAAAGCATGTTAACATTAAATAAACTAAATAAATTGGTTCTGCTTCCAATAAGGATTAATTATATCTTAGTTTCGATCAAGTACAAGGTACTGTTTTATTACGGAGAAAAAGGAAATCATTTTTGAAAATGTTGGTTATTTATATAAAATAGAGTCTATGGGAGACAGTCTTTCCGTAATTCTGAGCATTCTGGATAATGGGTTTCCGGATAAGGGATCCTATACCTGTACTTTCAGTCTGGGTCTGAGGTGTGAACAGTACAGGACTTTAGGGGTGTGAACAACACAGGGGAGATTACAGGTGTGAACAATGCTGGAGTTTAATGTCCGAATTTGAGAAGTAAACAATGCAAGCACCTGTTAATCTCAGTACGGATACCTTTTAAAGTTTACACAAGGTTAGGAATCACAGCAGGCAGACTTTCATGTGGGGGACCACATACCGTCAAATTGGACAGCACTGATTTAGAAGATTAGCAATATCAAGATCCAGCGTTGATCAATAGGTAGCCAATAAAGAAAAATCAACCCGCAATCTCCAAACTTGAAGAAACCATTACGTAAAACTCAATTCAAACAATAGTGAACCTAAGAAAATCCATTCTGCAAGATTGTTTAGTTATGGTATTCGGTTTACCTAAAGTCTGCGTTGCGGCCGGTTTATACAAATAAGCACCAACTGTCCTATCCTCTAATGGTGGAACCAGAGTGTCTTCCATATTATTTAGTAAGGTCCTTACCTATGCTGTTTCTGCTGCTGTTGCATCATATCCATCATTTCGCTACAAACTTCCTTACGGATTTGCATCTCCATGTTCAGCTTCTCCTGACGCTCCTTTACAATTAGCTCCTTCATGTTCTCAATAACTTGTAATAACTCCTATTAAAAAGAAAACATTCAAAACTTAATTCAGCTTAGGAAAGAGGATTACGGAAGGAAGGAAAATGAATGACACTAACTTCTCTGTTAAATTTTGTAATATCGGTTTCCTCATTTTCTTCATCGGAATTCTCTTCGGCATCTTCCTCCTCTGTGCAACTGCGATTGGCCAGCATGCTGCTTTCCTTGATGAGGGACTGAATGGATGGAATGTTCACTTTCACTGGTAGAGCTTGAACCAACTGTGAAATAATAACCCAGCTAAGGATTAGTCCAATGGAACAGAATATTCAGTAAATCATAAATGTGCGATCCCCAAAAAGACATGTATACCTGGCTCGCAATCGCTGAAAATTTCATGGCATAAAGTGTCTCATCATATGTAGAAGCACACTGATTAATGTTCACGATCATGCAAGACCTTCCGCGCCCAGTGAAATATGCCTGGAATATGCGGGTCAGCTTACTGTCCCTGAAAGGGACCACGTTTTGACGCAACCTTAATAAAAACACAAAACAAAACATATAAACATCTGGAGCACACAAAACAGTGACACCCTTCAGTATGTCTGTCCCTTGCTATTCTCTGAAAAGATTGTACTTCAGATTTTAAAAAGCATTACTTTATGCATAATGGAAATTTACTTTTAAGACTTTTAGAAAATTACTTTTGCTGCTGGTTCTGTCTCAGTACTGTAATGCAACGGCCCAGAGTATGCAGGGAGGTATTAATGTTGGTTGCTTCTTTGAGACGCTCACCACTTCTCTGATCTTTGCAGCGCTCAGATCCAGCCAAGTCACAGAACGAAAGCCTAAAGATTTGAGATGGAATAATTACATTTAAACAGTTCATAGAACATAACTATAACTGAAGGAAAAAAAAAACACTCTACAAAGTGTCTATTAACAAAATACAGTAACTGTTATACTGTAAACCACTTGCTCTCCAGAGACTCAATGTATTTCAGTAAAACATTACTTACTCGCTTATTTTAGGCGTCATATCATTTTTTCCTTGCAAGTGGAGAATCCGAATGGAAAAGATACTGTGACTGAAGAAAGGAGGGGAAAAAAAAGTGTAAGAACAACTATTAAAAAGAAACAGCGAAGTGACACAGCCTCTTATGTATAGTGTCAGTATCTGGATAAATAAGCTGTGAAAGTGGAATTTGCAGAACAGGTATGGGACCGGTTATCCGGAAACCCATTATCCAGGAAGCTCCTTATTATGGAAAGGTTGCCTCCCATAGACTCCATTTTATTCAAATAATCCAATTTTTTTTTTAATTATTTCCTTTTTTCTCTGTAATAAAACAGTATATTGTACTTGATCCAAACTAAGATATAATTCATCATTATTGGAAGCAAATCCAGTCTATTCCGTGTATTTAAGTTTTACATGATTTTCTAGTAGACTTAAGGTATGAAGATCTAAATTATGGAAAGATCAGTTATCAGGAAAACCCCAGGACCCAAGCATTCTGGATAACAGGTCCCATACCTGTATTAGGCATCACCAAAATACCTGCCCCATTATATTTTTTGGGGATTTTAAACCCTCAGCTCATCTCGAAACTGATGACTTAAGAATGCAGTTAAAATAAAGTTGACACACATGCAGGCACATGGGGTGAACAACACGCATCTTAAATGGGTAGTTCACCTTCAAGCAACTAGTTGTTTTCATTTTTCACCTTCTGAAGCAGCTCGGGGGGGGGGGGAGAGGTCGCAGACACTTTAAACTGTTCTAAATGGATACATTTAGTGAATACATTTCTTATCTTTGTCCCTGTTAAGCAGAATCTCTTGAGTTTCATTACAGGCAGCTGTTAGAATTGATACAATAGTTGCTAATACTCCAGAGATGCCGCTGAGAAATGTACCAACTAAATGTTGCAAAATTGTAACAGTTTAGAGTCTGTGCCTGAATTACTGAGCTAATTGCAGTATAATCACGGCTCCGCACACACTTCATAATCAGCAGATTTTCACCACCCTGATGAAGGGTGGTGAAAACCCCCCGAAACGTTGATGTGTGGTGAAAATAACAATAAATAACCTGCTGATTATGAAGTGTGTGCGGAGCCGTGATTATACTGCAATTTGTTGAGGGGCCTTGCCGGGCCTGCGGTGAACCAGCACCACCAGTGCAGGAAAGTGGAGAAGGTGAGGGTGCGGTAAATATAACACTGAATTACTGAGCTGCCAGACTCAAACACCAGAGACAGGAATATTAAACTTTAAACTTAGATTTTGGAAAAACAGTAAAAAAAATAAACAATGAAAAGTAATTGAAAAAAGTCTATTTCTGGGGAACAATTTAAAAACAACTGAAATGAAAAAAAAAGTCTTTGGCAGGTGAACTACCCCTTTAATAAATGTCCTTAGCTTGGCTAGATTTTCTAAGATTTATCTGATCAGATTTGAATCAGATGTTTCTATCTTGCTATTTTGCATTACAAAGAGCAAATAGACACAGATTTTTCACAAGCAAAATACAATGGTTAATCTGCACATATGCAAAACTCCTAGTTATATTGTAATCCACACTGAGAAGGAAAAAACAGTCAGTCAATGAATCCTTCACTAGATGTAAGCAGTACATGGTCAATGGCCATTCATCTATATAACTAGTAAAATATCAATACTGGTATGGGACCGGTTATCCAGAATGCTTGAGACCTTGCTTTTTCAGATTACGGATTTTTCTGTCATTTGGATTATCATACTTTAAATCTACAAGAAAATCATGTAAACATTAAATGAACCCAAAAAGCGGGTTTTGCTTCCAATAAGGATTCATTATAACTAAGTTTGGATCAAGTACAAGCAACGGTTTTATTATTAAAATAAGGAAATAGCTGTTAAAAATTTGGATTATTTAGATAAAATCTATGGGTCTATGAGAGACAGTTTTTCCGTAATTTGGAACTTTCTGGATAACTGGTCCCATACCTATTATACATTATGGGGTTCTGGCTGCCCACTCTTTCAAACAAGTTTTATCATCTTACCTCCGGCTAGAGTTTTGGTTCAAGTGAGTGCTGGCAAAACTCTGGTTTTTCCTTCCAACTCTCAGGATCTTCCAGGCTTCTTCAGCGCTGTGTACATTTATCCAGGTAAGATCTATTAGGGAAGACTTCTTTAAGTATTCTGAAGGGGACAATGGACTGGTCTATACAGTGGCGTAACTAGAGTGCGCCAGGCCACGCGTACTCCCATCCTCCGCCCACTTCCTCTCCTGCCTCCGCCCTGACCAATGAACTGCTTTGAATCCGCCCACGTCCTGCCCCGACTTGATTCCCCCTTCCTTGCTGGTAAGAGAGTGGCTGGGGAGGAGGTTTTTTTTATTAGCTATAGAGGATGCAGACCTACAGTCCGGGCCCCCAGTGACTGCGGGGTCTTGCTTCTTCTATAGTTACGCCACTGGGTTTATATATCAATCAAAGCTGTCTTTTACCTTTCACATATGGATTCCCATTCCTGTCCTCACATAGTCGCAATGTGGTTCGTTTACGGTTTGGACCAGATGGCAGAAACTCCAATAAATCATAAACAAACTCGTTGTAAATTTCAAAATAGGATACCCAGATGGAGAGTTGACCATCAGCAGCCTCCTGTAGTGATACTACTTCTTGGTCACACCAACGTGAACAGGTTTCTAAAATGTTTAAATTTAAGGATTTTAATAAACAATGATTTATACTCTAATTGAGGCAGATGCTGCAATGAGTACAGTGTACAGATTAGACTGTTACCTTCTAGCTGGCTACTGGTCTGATTGACAAACTGACTTGTAGAAGAAAGTCCCCCAATGCCACTGTCAAAGCTAATGCTTGTGCCAGCCCTGGATTCATTAACACTTCTTTTCATGGGGGTTACAAGCTCTTCCTAAAGAGAAAATAAAATAAAGCACTCGGTGAGAATGAGAACATAACACTTCTGTACAGCACATAACATGCATGCTACGCTTTATATTTAAAGGAACAATAAGGCAAAAAAAAAAAAAGTTTTTTAAAATAATTAAAATATAATGCATTGTTGCCCTGCAATGGTAAAAGTCATGTGTATGCTTTAGGAAGACTACTATAGTTTATATAAAATAAGCTGCTGTGTAGCCATGGGGGCAGCCATTCAAGCTAAACAATGAGAAAAGGAAGAGGATACTTAGCAGATAACAGGTAAACTTTGTAATAGAATACATTGTCATTCTACAAAGTGTATCTGTCATCTGCTATGAAACCTGTGGCTTAAATGTCTGCTCCCATGGTTGTACCAGTGTAGGGAAACAGTCATAATATTTTAATTATTTTAACTCCAAAAAAAGTGTTTTTACTGTTTCTTTAAAGAGGACAGACAGAGGTTTAAAATGCGAACACTGGCAAGCTCTCTATGCTGGAGGGGGGGGGGCGAGAGGGAGGTTTGTTTTATTTGCATATTTTGGAATAGCAAGAGAAAGCTTTTATACATGTTCAAGTGAGAAATTTATTGGATTTGAGATAAACACTAGTTTGTAAGCTATTATAAAAGGTGTGGCTACTGACCTCTCTCAGATTAGACAGCAGTGAAACTTTCCTAAGTTCTTCCTGCCTCACTTGTTTGCTGTCCAACCACATCACCTCATTGGAAAGAGGTTTGAGTTCTGAGCTTTTGTAGAGGCGATCTTGTGAACTGTTAAAGATAAGTGCAATGGAGCGCGGCAGAATACCCCCATCCTTGCTAGTCCCTAGAAAGAAGCAGCAAATTTAAATGAACATTACTAGAATATAAACAGCCTGGTATATAAGCAAATCTGCAACATGACCAGTATTAAAGGAAAACTAAACCCCCAAAATGAATACTTAAGCTACAGATAGTTTATATCAAATTGAATGACATATTAAAGAATCTTACCAAACTGGAATATATATTTAAGAAAATATTGCCCTTTTACATCTCTTGCCTTGAGCCACCATTTCGTGACTCTATCTGTGCTGTCTCAGAGATCACCTGACCAGAAATACTACAACACTAACTGTAACAGGAAGAAGTGAGGAAGCAAAAGGCAGAACTCTGTCTGTTAATTGGCTCATGTGACCTTACATGTGGTTTGTATGTGTGCACAGTGAATCTTACGATCTCAGGGGGCGGCCCTTATTCTTTAAAATGGCAATTTTCTATTTATGATTACCCAATGGCACATACTACTAAAAAAGTATATTACTACGATAATGGTTCATTTACATGAAGCAGGGTTTTACACATCAGCTGTTTTACTCAGTATCTTTTAATAGAGACATACATTGTTTGGGGGGTATAGTTTTCCTTTAAATATTTTGTAGATCAGTGTGGTATGTACCTTGTATGGTGTAGGTTTTGCCAGAGTTAGTAACTCCATAGGTATAAATTAGCCAGTTCTGCCCATTCAGAGCATCCTTTACTACTTGTCGCATTGTTCCATCAAAAAACTGCTTCTGGTCCACTTCTGGTCCAAATATCTTTACAAAGCAGGGAGAAATAGATATAAATATAGAATGCAATTCAGAATACATTGGTTAATTCTCTATGATATCCAAACCATTACCAGCACATATAAACAGGTGCACTTTGCCAAAATACATTAACTTTATCGACATGATAAATAAAGGCTACTGTGCATTCAGGTACTGTATTGTGCAGGTAAACGTTTTGTATATAGTTTGTCTAGGAGGGTACTGATGTCACCAAACAGTGCTACTATAAGTGTGTGTGCTTGCAAAACTCAATTGCTATTACCAAATCCTTAGGACAGGGGTGCCCAAAAGGTAGATTGGGATCTACAATAGACCTTTAGTTGGTGATCAGTAGATCTCAAGACACCGTCGGGAAACTACTTGTCTAAATCACCCTCCTATTTTATGCAGATATTATGTGAAGGTTACATAACAAATATTTATTTATAAGAAAATGCATATTGTTATATTTAAACATCTAAGTGATATTTTCCAAGGAATAGAAT
Organism: Xenopus laevis; assembly: GCF_017654675.1. NCBI lineage: Eukaryota > Metazoa > Chordata > Amphibia > Anura > Pipidae > Xenopus > Xenopus laevis. The sequence goes on from NC_054376.1 coordinate 99,220,761, forward strand.
GCCAAGAGTGATATTATGAATGTATCATAATGGGACAACATCGCTAAAAGTAGACCCTGCATTAGTATATAATGGGCACTTCCGCTTTAGGACATATCCTCACCTGAGAGAAAGTGAATTTGTGCACACTCTGTCCCAGTCCACGTTCTGTATTCTTCATTGCAAAGGAATCTTTAGGAGCACGCAAGACCAGGGTCTCCTCATTCTCCACCTCAACACAGCCCTGCAAATAACACACTGGAATTAGTAAGAAAGCTGAAGAATTCTTTCACAGAAACATTTCAGCAGGTATTACTCATTTCACCTGATCCTCCTTTTTCTGCAACTCCCCATCTACAAAAGGTCGAATCCTCACGTAAACCATGACTTTCTCATTTTTTTCCTCTGGCACAGGCTGCAATGGAAAAAATAAAAACATGGCCTTTGTTGAATAAAGTGCATTTGAGGATTATCAGAAAATCTTCATGTCATTACAAAAAAAAACACTAAGAAACTGTGGCGTAAACAATAAAGAAAGAAGATTATGTATACAGGAATTGCTCCTGGTCCATTAACATAATTTTCCTCTAACGTATTAAAAAAAAAAAAAAAAAAAAAAAAAAAAAAGTAGAAATTTTCCCCTTAATGAGATTAATACAATTAATCTTAAAGGAAGTAACACAGAAAATCGATGCTTGCTTAGATACATAGTAGGCAGGATTAAAAAATGGCTGGCAGATGATTGCATCAGGCAGAGCCTATTTGAAACGGACCACCAGCCTCCATATTGGATATTGGCTCAGTAACTAAAGGTGACCATACACAGGCCTATAAAAGCTGCCAACAGACCAAGTCAGCAGCTTATTGGCCAGCGTATGGGGCCCTCTGACCGACTTCCCTGATCGGTATATGGCTGAAAATAGGCCTGATGTCGACCACGCAGGTTTAAAAATCTATTTGGTTTGTTGATACGGTCCTTGTTCGTACCACCTGCATTCCTGGCGTTGTGATCAGATTGTTGATTGAACCACCTTGTATAAGTGATGAGAATGAACCAATAAAAGTGGCTTTGCAGCTAGGTCAAGTTATTATTATGGGTGATTATTATATTATTAACATACAGACATTAACTGGGGTAATGGGGTTGTCAAGACAGAAAAAGCTAGCAGGTTTGTAAATATGCTATATAACAACTTTTTATTTTAACTAGTTCAAGAGCCTTCTAGGAATCAGTCTTTTGGATCTTGTAATAACTAATAATACTAAATTTATCTATAGCATTTGCATGGGTGAGCATTTAGGGATTAGTAATTGTAACATGATCTCCTTTGAGATTATATTACAGAGACAATGCTTTAAGAGAGCAACTAAAACCACATTTTAGACATCTGTCATGGGAAAAAAAAATTTTTCAAAATTAATCAGTTAATAGTGCTCCAGCAGAATTCTGCACTGAAATCCATTTCTCAAAAGAGCAAACAGATTTTTTTATATTCAGTTTTGAAATCTGACATGGGGCTAGACATATTGTCAATTTCCCAGCTGCCCCAAGTCATGTGATTTGTGCTCTGATAAACTTCAATCACTCTTTACTGCTGTACTGCAAGTTAGAGTGATATCACCCCCTCCCTTTTTCCCCCCAGCAGCCAAACAAAAGAACAATGGGAAGGTAACCAGATAGCAGCTCCCTAACACAAGATAACAGCTGCCTGGTAGATCTAAGAACAACACTCATTAGTAAAAACCCATGTCCCACTGAGACACATTCAGTTACATTGAGAAGGAAAAACAGCAGCCTGCCAGAAAGCATTTCTCTCCTAAAGTGCAGGAACAAGTCACATGACAAGGGGCAGCTGGGAGATTGACAAAATGTCTAGCCCCATGTCAGATTTCAAAATTGAATATAAAAAAATCTGTTTGCTCTTTTGAGAAATGGATTTCAGTGCAGAATTCTGCTGGAGTAGCACTATTAACTAATGTGTTTTGGAAAAAACATGTTTTTCCATGACAGTATCCCTTTAATAAAAATACATTAACAAAACGTTTGCGGTTCAATAGAAGTGTTGGTGGTGAGGTGGGTAAGAAAAATGTGCTTTTATGGCTTTCAAGTTAGCTGGGACAGCAGAGACGTTTATTCGGTACAAGGAGGCCAATAAATCATGCAAAAAAAGACAAGCTAAAATTGATAAGGAAAAGGGTATTGCAGCAAGCAGTAAAAACAATCCAAAATTATTTTTTAAATATGTAAATAGTAAAAAAAAAAAAGCAGGTAGGGGTGGGAGCCTTAATATCAGAGGGGGTCAGCTGGTTGAAAAAAAAAACAGAAAAAAAGCAGAGATTCTGAATGGTTATTTTTCGTCTGTCTACACAAATGAGGAACCAGTTAATGAAGGTTTCCTTCATTATGATGGTATTCATCCCAGGGCACTTCGCGAGTTTAGCTCTGTGATTGCCAAACCTTTACTTAACTTTACAGGATTAATGAGGTCTGGCATGGTGCCCAGAGACTGAAGAATCACTAATGGGGTGCCGCTATTCAAAAAGGGATCCCGTTCCCAGCCTCAAAACTATAGGTTGGTTAGTCTGAGCTTTTCAAAGGGATATAAAGGGATAAGATACTGGACGTCTTTGCAAATCATAATACTATGAGTTTGTGCCAGCATGGTTTTATATGTAATAGATCTTGCCAGACTAATTTAATTTCCTTTTATGAAAAGGTGAGCAGGAACCTCGATTCTGGGAAGACAGTGGATGTGATCTACTTAGGACATTACAGACAATATATAATATATAGTTTATATGAGTGAATGGAGGGGTCAGTGTGTGTATGTATGGATGCTAGGTTTCATTTGGAGGGGTTGAACTCGATGGACTTGGTCTTTTTTAAACCAGATGTAACTATGTTTGGACCTCAAGGCCGGTATATTGGGGAGAGATCCACTCATTTGGCGACTTAGCCAAACAAGCTGTATGGCCACCATACATACGAATATGGCCACCATAAATGATCATCACATGTGGTGTCCTGCCAAAGCAAACAAATCTGCGTACAGACAACTTAGGTACAAATGTAATTGTAAGCTCAAACGTTAACATATAGGACAAACTTCTCACTTCTAAACAGCTATCCAGCAGTTTATATGTGAAGCACTTGACAGGAAAGAAACATAAGGCTGGATTGACATTCCATACCTGGGGAGGGTGGCCCAGTCCCGGTGAGATGACAGAGAAGTCAGATAAAAGTGCTTTTCGGATTCCGGCCCCACATTCTGCTGCTGTCGATTCAAACACTGGGTTCTCCTCATCATCTGAGAGCAGTCCCATGTAAGGGGAAACAATATTGCTCATCATGATTATTAAGGCCCTGAACCTAGTAGGAAAATAATGATGTCACTGATTAAAGGCAGCAAACCAAAGACTTGTTGTGTGCAAAGATACTGTATATCCAGCCTCTTTACCTTTTGCAAACCTGCCATTATCCTGAGTAGAAAAGCAGTATTTCCCTACAAAGAACCAATGGCACAGTGTAGTGATGCTGAATGATTGGAGACACAAGTTCATTAAACCAAGTGTCAGTATAATGTACACTGTTTGTGTGTGATTGACCCAATTTAGCCACTGTGTTTGTTTGATTATTGATGTAAAGAGAGCAAGAAAGGGGGCAGTGTAAGCCCTGGTAAGTGTAAGATACTATGTTCATATAATAAACTGAAAGCTGGTAAATACAGGAATCAGCAGAATAAGCATTTGTTAAAGGGGTTATTCACCTTCCAAACACTTTTACACTTCAATAATAGAAAACATAGAAAATAGAAAGTATTTGGAAAAAGTCCTTATTTCTAGTGATCGATCTGAAAGAGAGATTTTTGTACTTACCGTTAAATCTTTTTCTCTTGTCCTATATTGGGGGACACAGGCACCGTGGGGATGAAGATCCTGCAGCTGGAGATGGACACTATGTTGCAAAATGAGACTCCTCCTCCTGCTCTGGGCTTCATCCCCTGCCTCCTCCTACAATCCTCAGTTTCAACCGAAGAAGGAGCAAAACAGCCCAAAACAGAAGAGAAATCTAAAATAACACCCTCGGACCCGAATACCGGAACAGTAAAATTGTAACAACGTAATAGAAAAAAACTGCACGTAAACCGTGACAAAACAGTGTCAGAACAGGGAGGGAAAGCCTGTGTCCCCCAATATAGGACAAGAGAAAAAGATTTAACGGTAAGTACAAAAATCTCTCTTTCTCTTGCCTAATTGGGGGACACAGGCACCGTGGGGACGTCCCAAAGCTCCCATAAGGGTGGGACACTGTAAGGTAGGTGCTTAGCTAACCACGGCGCTGAGCACTTTCCTCCCAAAGGCAGCATCGGCTGAAGCATGCGTGTGGAGCCTGTAGAAGCGAGTGAAAGTATGGAGGGAAGCCCATGTGGCCGCTTTACAGATCTGATCCGCTGAAGCTTGGTGACGGAAAGCCCACGAAGTGCTGAGAGAGCGAGTAGAGTGGGCCTTGACCTTGATTGGAGGATCCTTTCCCTTGACAGTATAGGCTCTGGAAATGACGGACCTGATCCATTTGGCTAAGGTCGTTGTGGCGGCCTTGGTGCCCCGTTTGGGGCCATCAGGGAGAATGAACAGTGCGTCCGTCCGCCGAACTTTCTCCGTGGCCTTCAGATAGAATGAAACTGCCCGAACAACGTCCAGAGTGTGGAGTTTGCGCTCAATCGGACCTTTAGGATTCGGACACAAGGAAGGTACCACAATGTCCTGGTTCAAGTGGAAGTCAGATACCACCTTAGGTAAAAAGTCTGGAGTAGGCCTAAGAACCACCTTGTCCATGTGGATGACCGTGAAGGGCGATTTGCAGGACAGAGCCGCAATCTCAGAAACTCTCCTAGCGGACGTGATTGCCAAAAGGAACAACACCTTCTCGGTGAGCGTGGACAGAGGGAGCTGGTTCGAAGGGTTCCTCCTGCAAGGCTGAGAGTACCAAATTGAGGTCCCACGGGGGCACAGGGCAACGATACGGTGGGATGATACGAGTCGCGCCTTGTAGAAAAGTCTTGATCTTCGGGTTAAAAGCCAACTTGCGCTGTAGGAGAATAGACAAGGCCGAAACCTGCACCTTGAGCGAGCTGAGTGCCAAGCCTTTCGAAAGTCCATCCTGCAAGAAGGAGAGGACCTCCTTGACTCTAGCCGTCTGAGGGTTAAGGGCTTTGTGCTCGCACCATGAAATGAAAGTTCTCCAGACCCGGTGATAGACCTTCGCTGAAACAGGTTTCCGAGCTCGCAGCATGGTGGGAATTGCATCTGTAGGTGCTCCCGAATCTCGGAGAATTAAGGCCTCAAGAGCCACGCCGTTAAAGCCCAGAGATGAGAATTCGGGTGGACAACCGGGCCCTGAGTGAGGAGGTCTGTCCGTTGAGGAAGATGGAAGGGTTCGTCTGCAGCCATGGCGACGAGATCTGCGAACCAGGCCCTGCGGGGCCAGAAGGGCGCCACTAGGATGGTCTGAGTCCCGTCCCTTTTTATCTTTTTGATCACCTTTGGAAGAAGGGCCAGAGGAGGGAAGATGTAAGCTTTGGAGAAGTGCCATGGAATCACTAGGGCGTCCACCGCGTGGGCTAGAGGGTCGAGGCTCCTGGAGACGAAGGACGTAACCTGCCTGTTGTTCCTGGATGCCATGAGGTCGATGTCCGGCAGGCCCCACCTTGCCACTATGAGTTGGAACACGTCGTGGTGGAGGCTCCACTCCCCGTGATCGATCGTTTCCCTGCTCAGGTAGTCTGCCAACCAATTGTCCACCCCGGGTATGTGGACCGCCGAGATGGCAGGAACGTAGTTCTCTGCCCATGTTAGTATCTCTTGAGCTTCCCTGAGAGCCGCGAGACTTCTGGTACCGCCTTGATGATTTATGTAGGCCACCGCCGTCACGTTGTCGGACTGGATTCTCACGGGGTGACCCTGGAGTACCGACGTTGTGTGTTCCAGGGAGTAGCGTATCGCTCTGAGCTCCAGAAGGTTGATGGGTAGCCTCTGTTCCTCTGGAGTCCAAAGACCCTGGACCGTGGTTTGGTCTATGACACCTCCCCACCCGCGGAGACTGGCGTCTGTGGTGTCCATTGAAGGCTGCCAGCTGAGATGTGCCCTGTGGATGACTTCCCCTAGGAATAAGAGACACACATATAAATATATATATACACAGGTGTGAGATATATATGTATATGTGAGCTATTATATAGTTATACACCCGGGTGGATGTAAACCGCTGATGCAGACCTCCGTAGAGCGGGAAAGCAGCGTAGGGGGTTGAGGAGCCAGCCTGCAGACCTCCGGAGAGCGGGAAGGCTAAAGGGCAGGTAGTATGCAGCTGGAGAGGCGCTTGAGTAAATCAGTGGCCTCTGGGTGTGGCGTGACCTTAGGCCTGAGGCCCTGATCAGTGCTCCAGCCACAAGAGGTGAAAAAGTGTGTTGTCTCCTTCTGAGGACACTAAAAGAAACTGAGGATTGTAGGAGGAGGCAGGGGATGAAGCCCAGAGCAGGAGGAGGAGTCTCATTTTGCAACATAGTGTCCAGCTGCAGGATCTTCATCCCCACGGTGCCTGTGTCCCCCAATTAGGCAAGAGAAAACAACTAGTTGTTTGAAGGTGAACAACCACTTTAATATAATTAAAGCTTTATAAAATTACAGAATACAATCATTTTAGAACTAAAGTATGACATTTAGTTTGCTAGCCTTTTTCAGCAGGTGGAGAAATGCCAAAAAAACAGCCTTATATGCTTCATGTGGCCCAAAAACTGTTAAATCGGGTCAGTCTGAAGAGGCACAGGGGGAAATCGGACAATTTTGTTTCTGCTATAATAAGCCAGAAGAGAAATGCTATGTAACTGGCTTTACTGAAACAGGCTGTCATTTCAACTTTTTCTTTTAAGCCAAAATGCTCCAGTGTGAGGCAAATGTTTATAAGAGCTGGGTTCAGACACCGGTTTAAAATGCCATATATTGCTCTACCAGTAACATAAAACACTTTAAAGGAAAACAAGGAATGCTGTGCAAAGAAAATGTTATGATGCCACTGGCCATGTACATACAGTGTTTTGACTGCATCCCAATAACACATGAAAAATGGCATGTCTCCCAGTACCGTCTATTCACACATTTCAAAGTGTAATTTTGGCCTGTCCAAGATCACATGCAGGCTGCCCTACCTAAAAGAAGGCATGAGCCACAGGCTGAGATAACCTTATGGTTGTGTTGCATATTAAGCAGATATGAAGGTTACGGATTAAATTAAGGAATATTGTCCCGGAACATAATATTTGTACTTGGATGGAAAACTGGTTGAAGGATAGATTACAAAGAATGGTAGGAAATGGAACATTTTCTCATTGGACCCAGTGCTCGCAGTGGAGTTATGGATAGCAGGCGCTGGAGAAAAAGCATCCCTTGTACAGCACAAGCAAAGCAAATCTTCATCTGACAACAGCCCATTACACCAAGGAGCTGGACATAAAAACTTTCATGCAAAAACGGTCAAATCCATAAAGGTGCAGGCTAACTAGAGTCCACACTCCAGTTTGTGGAAAACACTACCACATACAAGAGAAAATGCCCTCATGATTGATTAACATGTCCCCATACCCTATGATACACGCGATTGTATTATGAGCAAGCTGGGGCATGTGTGTGCTCAACATAATGCTAGGGCCAGACGATAGGGCCAGAACTAGGGGTAGGCAGAAGAGGCACCTGCCTAGGGTGCAACGATTGGGTGGTACCTGTTAAGCAGTCGTCTGCCCTCCCTCAGTCACTCCGCATCACTCTGCCCTTCAGATATTCAGCGCGAAATCCAAATGTCGCCAAAATCTGCCTGAACCTGAGTGGAAACAACATTTCCAAGTGCAGGTAGAGCAGGAGCGAGGCACAGCGGGCGAAGCAGAATCTCAGCCTGCGTTCCGTAGTCGTCTAGCCCTAGCCTAACCATTTCCTCCATAGCTCTGGCTAAAATAGAAGAGAAGGTGCCAATAGGACAATGGACTTCTGCAAATACAGCATGCAGTTCAGTCTTGTAGAGATTATTATACCTGTATTAGCGTGCAAGAGGTGCCTGGTAAAAAAAAAAAAAAAATATCTTTGGGCTAGTGCAATTGTCAGGAAAGACCCACACCAGCCCAGTTCACAAGAGATTTGCTTTACTGTAGTAGCCCAACATTTTGGCATCCCCCAGCAGTGTGTTAATCTTTAGTTATGTTAATGTAAATGGAAAAATTGCTTGGAATTAAATTTCTTTCATTATACCAAAACAATGGACATTCTCTTTAAGAAGGACTATTTCAGCATTACCAACATATTCACTTGATACTTTTATAGTGGCTGGTTTACAATGTCAAGAACCTAAGAAATCCAATTGTAGAAGTGAAAGCAACCAACTAAACAGGAAAGATATTCTTTATCTAAAGAATGGAATGTTCACATATGAAAAGGCACATGCCATTTTTTATAACTCATTGTCTTCAAAGACAAAACTACTGACACATCCTTAGATTTCAGTGTATTTAACATTTGCTATTGTATAGGAGAGAAAACCATACAGGAAAGGGGCTTATTTCCATACTGACAACCCTTCCCTTAATTGTATATATAAAAAGACTTCCTTCTTTCCAGTGTAAAAATAGGTGATTGGGTATGTGCTATTTCAGATGGCTAATAGATAAGCACTACAATTAAAAAGAATTTGATACAGTTCTTCCTTAAAGCATACATTTCTCTGTGCACAAACCCCTACCAAGCTATGGTATAGGGCAGGGCTCCAACCTTTTTTTTTTACCCATGAGAAACAATCAGATATAAACAGTTTGGGAGCAACACAAACATGAAAAATTTTCTGGGTGCAGCAAAATAAGTGCCGTGATTGGCTTTTTAATAGACTGGCAGCTTACAAGAGTCTTTTTTTTTTCACAGTACACCTGGTTTTTAATGCAACTAAAACTTGCCTCCAAGCCAGGAATTCAAAATAAGCACCTGCTTTGATGCCACTGAGAGCAACATCCAAGGGGTTGGTGAGCAACACATTGCTCATGAGCCACTGTTTTGGGATCCCTGGACTAGGGTACATGAACCATTTTATACCTAGTCATTGTGGGGTCGAGACACAAGATCTGTGACTGCTGGCTAGACATAAAAGTCATCCATGAGGCAAGTTGCCTTAAGCCCCCACTGTAAAAAATTACCCTTTGTATTAAAGGGGATGTTCACCTTTGAGTTAACTTTTAGTATGATAGAAAACAATATTCTGATACCATTTACTATTCTTTTTCATTTTTTGCGGTTTTTTAATTGTTTTGCTTTTTATGCAGCAGCTCTCCGGTTTGTAATTTCTGCAATCTGGTTGCTAGGGTGCAAATTACCTAGCAACCATGCACTGATTCGAATAAGACTGGAATGAATAGGAGTGGGCTTAAAGAGAATGAGGAGTAAAAAACAGCAATAACTATATATATATATATATATATATATATATATATATATATATATATATATATATATATATATATATAACTATATAACTATATATATATATATAACTATATAACTATATAACTATATATATATATATATATATATAACTATATAACTATATATATATATATATATATATATAACTATATAACTATATATATATATATATATATATAACTATATAACTATATATATATATATATATATATATAACTATATAACTATATATATATATATATAACTATATAACTATATATATATATATAACTCTATATATATATATATAACTATATATATATATATATATAACTATATATATATATATATAACTATATATATATATATATAACTATATATATATATATAACTATATATATATATATATAACTATATATATATATATAACTATATATATATATATATATAACTATATATATATATATATATAACTATATATATATATATATAACTATATATATATATATATAACTATATATATATATATATAACTATATATATATATATATAACTATATATATATATATAACTATATATATATATATATAACTATATATATATATATATAACTATATATATATATATATAACTATATATATATATATATATATAACTATATATATATATATATATATATAACTATATATATATATATATATATATAACTATATATATATATATAACTATATATATATATATAACTATATATCTAACTATATATCTAACTATATATCTATCTATCTATCTATCTATCTATCTATCTATCTATCTATCTATCTATCTATATATATATATATATATATATATATATATATATATTTTTTTTTTTTTATTTATTTATAGAAAGCAGAGTGTATGAGCCACACATCCTAAAAGTAGTCAAGACCTGGGTGCTCATGCAGGGTTAGTTGATACAATGTAGATAGTAATGGCAGGATTTAAGCAAAAGCACACAATATGTTTTTTTTTTTTTTTTACATATTTTGTCTGCTGTTGCTTAAATCCTGCGAGTGCCATCACTATCTACAATATATATATATATATATATATATTTTTTTTTTTAATTTATTTATTTATCACACACATTGTATCCTTAAAGAGAATTCGTTTTTTTTTAGATTTGAAAGCTGGAAAGAGACAGAATTAGGCTAAATAAATAATGAAGACCAACTGAAAAGTTGCTTAGAATTAGAACTGGCCATTCTAGAACATACTAAAGCTTAAAGAACCACTTTTAGTTTCTTGCATCACCTGCTATTACTGCAGTGTGACATAAGCCTTAGTACAGATCTCAAATGTTAAAATACACCCCCCCCATAAGCCAAAGGCTCCTAGTTAGGTCTGAAATAAAAAAACATTTTTATATATTTATTCATCAACTGAGGCAAAGAGAACACATCCGATCATTACACAGCAATCCCATACACATGTCTTCCGGTTCCAGTTCTAGCATATTCTTGTAGCACTTTATACCAGCCAAATAACCAACATAGTTGTCCTACAGCTGAACTACAACTCCCAGTATGCGTTGCAGTTTGGCAACAAAACAGATTGTAACAATGTGGCCATAAATAAATCATTAATAAATCATAACCTGCAGATATCTAAACAGGAGAAATGAAAACTGTTAACACGTGAACCAAAGAGTGATCAAAACCAAGAGACTCAATATCGGAACACGACACGAAGCTCTGAATTACAACACTCACCTGTGTTATAATAATCCTTTCTTTACCCTGTGAGCCCCAGACCGAAACCACAGACTTCCGGCACAGGCAACTCTCTACGGACTCGTGATTCCCCGGCTGTTGCTACTTTCCGAATTCAAACTAGGCGCCGGGGAAGTTGACGAATCCCAAAGAACGTTGCTTGTCACAGCCAATCAGAAATTGAGTAGCTCTGTCATCCAATAGGCCAAAACAAATTAGACTGGTTTGCGTGCTCAACAAAGTGCGATTATTTGATCAGGTTGAAATACAATATTAGCGCTTTCCTTATACTGACTATTGTAGTTGTGACTCATGCTTCTAATATGTGTCTATCTGACAGCTGTATATAGACTCTTCATGGGCATATTTACTAAAAGTCCAGAATCCATGGCAAGGTTATGCCAAATACTTTTGGGCAGATCAGCAGTGTAGCTGAATGTACGACAATAAGGGGCAGATTTATCAAGGGTCGAATTTCGAATAAAAAAAAACTTCGAAATTCTAATAAAAAAAAGACCAACAGAAATTTATATTAAAAAAAAATCAAAGTTTTTTTTCCGGGTGAATAGGCAATTTTCGTTCGAATTTGATCCGTACTAATCAAAATATCATCGTAATCATTTAAATTCGACTTAGGGTTGCCACCTTTTCTGGAAAAAAATACCGGCCTTCCTATTTTCTTGCCGTTTTTCCCTATTAATAACACTGGCATCCAGCATCATTTTTACTGGCCAGGTGGCAACCCTAATTCAACTCGATTTTTCAAAGTCCACCAATTGACTCCAAATAGGTTCTAGGAGGTCCCCCATAGGCTAAAGCAGCAATTCGGCTGGTTTTAGATGGCGAATGGTCGGTCAATTTTTTAAAGAGACAGTACATTATAAATTTAGAAATTCTAATAATTTTTGTTTCCTAGTCGAAGAACAGGGAAATTAATTCGAAATTTCACTTCGACCCTTGATAAATCTGCCCCTATGTGTCAGTAAGCTTGCTGTAGACTAAAGGGGCAGGCTAGAAGGCAATTAGGATGGGGTTTGGGGGTAAGTGCTTATTTAATTCTATCAATACCCTTTGAATTAAAGCAGGGTGACTATTACACCAATGTAACCATGGGTCCCTACACATGTTATGAACGAAGTGAACCTAGCAAGAAGGTCAGTTAGTTTACTGCCTGGAATACTGTTGCACGTGAAGTAGGATAAATAAGATACCAGTAATTATGTGTATCCATAATACTGTTAGAAATCACTGGCGACGTACAACAAAATTCAGCCCCACCCCAGATACCGCCCACACCACACCTGTTAGGTAAAAATGTTATCCCCAACCAAAGGTGCGGGCTAATACAGCCTGCATTCCGGTTAGGGATCATAGTAGTCTTTGTTTTAAAAAAAAAAATGCCCCCAGCCAGCGCTACGATACCCGCACAGGGAGGGAGCTCCCGATGCGAGCAGCCATGTCCGGTCACACATGCACATAATGGAAATGTGCCTTGAATTGCTCATTATGCGCAAAGCTATTGATGGTCAGGGCCCCCTTATAAGTTAAAAAAAAAACTGTGGTGCCAGGGGCCCCCCATAAAAGTTTTTTTTTTAAAAAAATTGGTGGTCAGGGCCCCCCTACAAGTTAAAAAAAAAAATAATGTGTGACCATGGCGCCCCTATAAGTTAAAAAAACAAAACATTGGCGCCAGGGCTCCCCATAAAAGTTTTTTTAAAAAAAATTGGTGCTGAGGGCCCCCTACAAGTTAAAAAAAAATGTGACCATGACACCCCTATAAGTTAAAAAAAAAAACATTGGTGCCAGGGCTCCCCATAGAAGTTTTTTTAAAAAAAAAATGGTGGTCAGGGCCACCCTACAAGTTAAAAAAAAAATTGTGACTATGGCACCCCTATAAGTTAAAAAAAAACAAAAAAACACACTCGTGGCTTCAGGACTTCAATTTAGGCTCCTTTTCGTGACTTTGAGTCTTTTCGCCACTTTAGGACTTCAACTTCAGCTTTCTTTGTTACTTCGGAGCTTTTCGCCACTTTAGGACTTCAACTTCGACTTGCTTCATGACTTCGGATCTTCTCGCCACTTTAGGACTTCAAATTCGACTTGCTTCGTGACTTCGGATCTTTTCACCATTTCAAGATGTCAGCTTTGGCTGTTTTCGTGACTTTGGGGCTTTTCGCCGCTTCGGGACTTCAACTTTGGCTCGGGTGTTTTCACCGCTTCAGAACTTTGGCTGATCGGCAATTCAGCTTTTCGGGACTTCAGGAGAAGCGGCACAGCTTTGACGATGTCAAGGGGGGCCTAGCTATTTTAAAAAAGTGCAGCACAGCCGGGCCCCCCTTCAGGCCCTGGCCTGATACAATTGTACCCCCTGATGGCTGCCCTGTGTGTATCTATAATCTTATAAAATCTTGTGGTTAAAGGAACAGTAACACCAAAAAATTTAAGTTTTTTAAAGTGATGAAAATATCATGTAGTGTTGCCCTGCACTGGTTAAACTGATGTGTTTGCTTCAGAAACACTACTATAGTTCATATAAACAAGCTGCTGTGGATCAATGGCGGAAATTGAAAAACGGCTATATGGCACAGGTTAACTAATGGATAACAGATAACACCATTAGACAGACAGAGCTTATTTGCTATCTGCTGTGTAACCTGAGCCTTTTCTTCTTTGAATGGCTGCCCCCATTGCTACACAGCAGCTTATTTATATAAACAATTGTAGTGTTTCTTAAGCAAACACAGCAGTTTTACCAGTGCAGGGCAACACTGCATTATATTTTCATTACTTTAAAACACTTTTATTTTTTGATGTTACTGTTCCTTTAAGCCTGAAAGCTAGTTCATGAAGGATAACAGAATTCTGGCCCAGTTTGATAGGGGCGGGGGCTAAACAGGGCTATGATATAAAGGGGCAGCTGACTTGATAAAAAGAGGCAGGACAATGATGTAACTGGTGTGGGGCACATTACATATAGGGCCCAATCAAGCAGAAATTAAGTTAGTTGGGTGGGAAGAGACAACAGCAAGAGAGAGGAAACCCACACAAGCATGGGGAAATATAAAACATAGTAATCAAGTAAAACCTAATAAGGGTGTAACTGATCCATTGAAAGAAAAATAATGACGATACACTATAACATCAGCTCGTTTTGGCGTTCAGCTTAAAACTGCCCGTATATGGCCACCTAAGCCCTAGAGAGCTTAAAAAAATAATAGTAATAATAATAATCAAATCCTAACTGTAAAATTGTTCCAGTCTCTGTTTTAAAGTGGACCTGTCACCCAGACACAAAAATCTGTATAATAAAAGTCCTTTTCAAATTAAACATGAAATCCAATTTCTATTTTTTATTAAAGCATTCATAGCTGTTGTAAACTCATTTAAAAATCTCAGCTGTCAATCAAATATTGTCTGCCCCTCCTCTATGCCATGGACATAGAGGCGGGGCAGACAATTACTTTCACTTTCCATTCAGCACTTCCTAGATGTCACTGCTCTCCCCACATTCCCCCGTTCTCTTTACCATTTAATTGAGTAGCCAGGGCATGGGAATGGACATCGGGTCCCCCATTCTGGTGCACAAACAAGATTCTGAGATGATGCAAGGCTTGCCTTAATAACATTGTCCACAAAATGGCTCCTGCCTGCTTGTTATAATTTTGAATTCCCAGACTGAAGGAAACAAGATTCAAATAATTTATATAGTGTAATTAAAGTTCATTTTGCTTGACTAATGTGATAAAATAGGATTTTTAATAATTTACTTAGAGTATACATTTTAGTAGTCTTCTGACTTCCTAACAAAGATGCAAGCATCAACTGATCCCACAGAGTGACTGAAACCAAATATGGAATGAAATATCTAAGCTATCCCCAAATACAGCTATTAAAGAATTGGTATTTAAGGTAATGACTAGATGGTACATTACCCCAAAAAGGAAGCATACATGTGATCTCACCCCCCCCCCCCCAATTTGCTTTTGGAGCTGTACAGACAGTTTTTTACACATTTGGAAGAGCTGCCCATTAGCTATTACATTTTGGAAATAAATCTTTCATATGACTTGCTACCCATGAAGGTAGATCTTCATCTAGCCCTACACAGGACTTGCATAAACAAACTGTCTGTTTCTCTTCCTTTTCGGTACTACATAGTAACATAGTAACATAGTAAGTAAGGTTGAAAAAAGACACATGTCCATCGAGTTCAACCTTTTTTTTTTTTTTTTATTAACTACCTATCTGCCAGTTGATCCAGAGGAAGGCAAAAAACCCATCTGAAGCCTCTCCAATTTGCCTTAGAGGGGGAAAAATTCCTTCCTGACTCCAAAATGGCAATCGGACTAGTCCCTGGATCAACTTGGACTATGAGCTATTTCCCATAACCCTGTATTCCCTTACTTGCTAAAAAGCCATCCAACCCCTTCTTAAAGCTATCTAATGTATCAGCCTGTACAACTGATTCAGGGAGAGAATTCCACATCTTCACAGCTCTCACTGTAAAAAACCCCTTCCGAATATTTAGGCGGAACCTCTTTTCTTCTAATCGGAATGGGTGACCTCGTGTCAGCTGGAAGGACCTACTGGTAAATAAAGCATTAGAGAGATTATTATATGATCCCCTTATATATTTATACATAGTCATCATATCACCCCTTAAGCGCCTCTTCTCCAGCGTGAACATCTCCAATTTGGCCAGTCTTTCCTCATAGCTAAGATTTTCAATACCCTTTACCAGCTTAGTTGCCCTTCTCTGTACCCTCTCTAATAAAATAATGTCCTGTTTGAGTGATGGAGACCAAAACTGTACGGCATATTCTAGATGGTGCCTTACAAGTGCTCTATACAGTGGAAGAATGACCCCCTCCTCCCTTGACTCTATGCCCCTTTTAATACAGCTCAAGACCTTATTTGCCCTTGATGCTGCTGACTGGCATTGCTTGCTACAGCCAAGTTTATCATCTACAAGGACTCCAAGGTCCTTTTCCATAATGGATTTGCCTAGTGCAGTCCCATTAAGGGTATAAGTGGCTTGGATATTTTCACATCCCAGGTGCATGACTTTACATTTATCAACATTGAATCTCATTTGCCACTTAGCTGCCCAGATTGCCAGTTTGTCAAGATCATGTTGCAAGGATGCCACATCCTGGATGGAATTAATTGGGCTGGATAATTTTGTGTCATCTGCAAACACTGATACATTACTTACAACACCCTCCCCTAAGTCATTAATGAACAAGTTAAATAAAAGTGGACCCAATACTGAGCCCTGGGGGACCCCACTAAGAACCTTACTCCAAGTAGAGAATGTCCCATTAACAACCACCCTCTGTACCCGATCCTGTAGCCAGTTTCCTATCCACGTGCAAACGACTTCATTAAGCCCAACAGACCTTAGTTTAGAAAGCAGTCGTTTGTGGGGCACAGTATCAAACGCTTTGGCAAAATCCAAATAGATCACATCTACTGCCCCCCCACTATCCAGAATCTTACTTACCACATCATAAAATGCAATCAAATTCGTCTGACATGACCTATCCTTCATAAAGCCATGCTGATTGTTGCTCATAATGCCATTCATTAGTACAAAATTTTGAATGTGATCCCTTAACAAGCCTTCAAATAATTTGCCCACCACAGATGTCAAGCTTACTGGCCTATAATTGCCAGGCTGAGATCGTAATCCCTTTTTAAATATTGGAATAACATCAGCTTTTCTCCAATCCATAGGCACCATACCAGATGACAGTGAATCTGAGAAAATCAGAAATAAGGGCTGGTCTAAAACTGAACTAAGCTCTCTTAGAACCCAGGGGTGTATGCCATCAGGCCCTGGAGCCTTGTTTACATTAATTTGTATTAAAGCTTTTTGAATCATATCCTGAGTCAGCCACTGACTAGATTGAGCTGAACCATTCGTGCAGTTATTAAGTGAGCCTGTGAACCCAGACTCCTCTATTGTATACACTGAAAAAAAGAACTGATTTAACACATATCCTTATCTGTATCTGTTACAACCATACTGGTACCATTATTTAATGGAGCAACACTCTCAACCATCTTTTTACTATTAATATATTTAAAAAACTTTTTAGGGTTAGTTTTCACCTCCACCGCAATTAACTCTTCATTTATTTTCTTAGCCTTCCGGATTGCTGATTTACAACATTTATTACAGTGTTTATATTCATTAAATGCAGCTTCTGTCCCTACAGATTTGTAGTTTTTAAATGCCTTTCTCTTCTTTCCCATTAACTTCTTTACTTCTGTATTAAGCCACACAGGATGATTCTTAGAGCTTCTACGTTTAGTCCTTAAGGGAATGAATTGAGAAAAGTAATGATTTAATATCATTTTAAAGGACAACCATTTCTGTTCTGTGTTTTTAGCTGAAAACCTAATGCCCCAATTAATGCTCTGTAGGGCAGCCCTCAAGGCACTAAAATAAGCTTTTGCAAAATTCATGGTTTTTGTTGCCCCAGTATATTTTTGTTTTTTGCACCAGACATTAAATGATATAACATTATGGTCACTATTACCCAGGGGTTCAATGACTTGCACATTTGCTATAAGTTCTGGGTCATTTGAGATCACTAAATCAAGAATAGCATGTTTTCTGGTAGGCTCCTCAACAACCTGTGCTAAAAAACTGTCATGCAATAAGTTTATAAACTTGTTCCCATTAACTGATCTAGCAGTACTGTTGCTCCAGTCAATATCTGGGTAATTAAAATCCCCCATTATCATTACTTTACCTAAACTAGCAGCCTTTTCTATTTGCATTAGGAGCTTTCTCTCTTCCTCCTCACTTACATTAGGGGGTCTATAGCATACGCCTACAATTAATTTGCTGGATTCTTTACAATTGGTGAAGAACTCCACCCATACGACTTCTGCCCCCTCATTTACTAACATAACCTCCTCCTTTATATGAGCTTTTAAATCCTGCCTAACATACAGACATACCCCTCCTCCTTTTCTATTGCCTCTGTCCCTCCGAAACAAAGTATAGCCACTGATATTTACTGCCCAGTCATGCGACTCATTCAGCCATGTTTCGGCCACACCAATCACATCATATTTTCCTTCCATCGCCAGCACCTCCAGCTCTCCCATTTTATTAGTCAGACTTCTTGCATTAGTAAACATACATTTAATACTGGCACCATATTGAACATATGACATGTGGTCCTCCCTATCCTTAACAGTATCCCCAGCCAAATCTCCTCCCCCATTTTCCCTTTCTTTGCCCACTATCTCATCTAACCTGTCTACCACTGAATCTTTTACTGAACCCTCCCCCCCCCACACCTAGTTTAAAATCTCCTCCAACCCTCTAGCCATCTTCTCTCCCAAAACAGCTGCCCCATCATTATTGAGGTGCAGCCCATCCCTAGCAAAGAGCCTGTAGCCGACTGAAAAATCAGCCCAGTTCTCCAAAAATCCAAAACCCTCCTCCCTACACCAATCTTTCAGCCACGCATTAATCTCCCTACGCTCCCGCTGTCTCCTTAGCGTTGCTCGTGGCTCAGGTAATATCTCTGAGAAAATTTCCTTGGAAGTCTTTGCCCTCAGCTTTGAACCTAGTTTTTTAAAATCATTTTTGAGGACTTCACCACCTCCTCTACTCTTTGTAGTAACATCCCCATCACCACATCAACACAAATATATTGTAATATTGACTCTCACTCTGAAGTATGATGCCTTCTTAAAGGAAAACTATACCCCCCAAACAATGTAGGTCTCTATTAAAAGATACTGAGTAAAACAGCTCATGTGTAAAACCCTGATTTATGTAAATGAACCATTATCATAATATTATACTTTTTTAGTAGTATGTGCCATTGGGTAATCATAAATAGAAAATTGCCATTTTAAAAAATAAGGGCCGCCCCCCTTAGATCGTAAGATTCACTGTGCACACATACAAACCACATGTAAGGTCACATGAGCCAATTAACAGACAGAGTTCTGCCTTTTGCTTCCTCACTTCTTCCTGTTACAGTTAGGGTTGTAGTATTTCTGGTCAGGTGATCTCTGAGGCAGCACAGATAGAGTCACAAAATGGTGGTTGAAGGCAAGAGATGTAAAAGGGCAATATTTATGTAAATATATATTCCAGTTTGATAAGATTCTTTAATATGTCATTCAATTTGATATAAACTATCTGTTGCTTAAGTATTCATTTTGGGGGTATAGTTTTCCTTTAACAACAGTTTATTGACATACTTTATTGCCTGAGACAAAATACAAATAAAAGATTTATACAAAAAAAAAAAAAAAACTAAAAGCATTTCTTCAAAATATAAATCTATCACTATAAAAAAAACACTTTTCCCCTTCTTTTTTATTGTCTCTTATAATGTGAAGGGTGCCCTGTCCTTTTGAAAGATCTACGTATTAGTAAACAAGGCAGCAGAAAGCTTACTGTTCAGTCATCTTAAATATTTATCCTTAAGCTGGTCATACACTAAAAAATAGTGTATATAAGATTTGCTGACCTCATCAAAAGAGTAGATCTTTCCCCCGATATTCCCACCTAAACTGGCCAATAGTGGGCCAAATGATTTGATTAAAACCTCAGGAATACAAGCCATATATTTATTCCTATGGGATTTTTAGAATTGTATTTATCAATGGAGTTCACCATTTGCTTTTAAAAATCCCATAGGAATGAATATAAAGTGAGTGAGTTTGTCCTGTGGTTAGTTCTAAAGTCACACGTTGATAAATCTACCCGCTAGACTTCATTGAAAAACGTTTGCCTAAACAGGTTTTTTTTTGTATTACCTCAATGAAACAACATGTCATTTTGAAACATGTACCATGGTTTTAAAGATATATGTAAATGCCATCAAAGACTTTTCCTATGCTTTTTTATTTTCTAAAATGCAGAAGCTAGTTCTTTGCTTTTTTACTCACAGGCTTCTGTTACTCAAAACCAGGGCCACCTTTTCTAGAAAAAAATACGAGCCTTCCTATATATTTATCTTTTTTCCCTATTAATAACATTGAGAGCAACCATCATTTTTACCGGCCAGGTGGCAACCCTAGCCACCATCAGAAATCACGGGGCTCCTTAGAGCAAAATTTTCTGGACCTCCTGCTCCCCACCCACTCCAGATACCGCCGCCAAGCCCCACCCCAAATCCCGCCCATCCCACACCTCAGTAAAAAGTCCACATTCACAAGTTATAAAAAGCCATTGGTGGTCAGGGCCCCCTTATACTTAAAAAAAAAAAAAATTGGGCCCCCCATAAAACTTTTCACTTTCATTGGTGGTCAGGCCCGCCTACAAGTTTAAAAAAAACATTGGTGGCAAGGGGCCTAAACAGTATTAAAACAGTACATGTGGCCAGGGGGGTTTAAAAAAGCACACATTGGTCTATTTTCATGACTTCAGGTCTTTTCGCCGCTTCAGGACTTCAATTTCATCTATTTTCGTGACTTTGGGCTTTTTTGCCGCTTCAGGACTTCAACTTCCTCTATTTTCGTGACTTTGGGTCCAGGGCTGGATTTGTGGCAAGGCCACAAAGGCCAGGGCCTAGGGCAGTAGAATAATAGGAGTAGCATGCCGCCCAGCAGCTTACCGCGGAGCACAGCTCCCCAGCCTTCTGGAGCAGGTGCGCATGTGTGCCTGCACCGGAGGGGGGGCATGCAGGCGGGCGCTAAGACCACGCAGCCGGGCGCCAGGTTTGCACGGCCTTGGGGCGCCCACCCACTAAATCCGGCGATGTTTGTCTTTTCGCCGCGGCTTCGGCGCTGTCAAGGGGGGGCCTGGCTCTTTCAAAAAGTGTGGCCCTACTTAAAACAGTAGATCACTTCCGTTCATTATGCCATTTTCGGTGAAAGACACATTGGGGCTCAGCTTTGCAACCAAAAGCACCCATGGTACATATACACTAGAATTGTTCTGGCTTAATGGCTTTATGCAAACACACAATAGCTGTACGGAACGCTAATCAATTAGACCAAGTGTATCCTTCTTTTTGGGTAACTACAGATGTTTGTGTGGCGTATTTCCCAGTCTATATATGAAGACTGGCGCTACAACACAAACACAACTGCACTCTGTACCTCGCATGCATGGCACGCTGCAACAATAACAAAACCTCCCATCATGCTCTTCGGCGAGATCACGTTACCCGGCGTGCTTGGTAGCTGTCGCGATCTGTGGCAGAGAAGATGGCTACCGGAACTGGGAGTGAGTTTTGAAAACACACAATGTTATTGCTATGAATCTTCATTGTAAATAAATATATACACACCGAGAAGCACGAATAGATTTTGCTTCCGGGTGCAGAACGTTTTATATTGTCCTCTCCAGAAGATTATACTCGTACTATACATACATGTATTAAATGTATACACTGCTGTGTTTTCAGAGGATGCTCCGTTCATTGAGCGTGTTAAATATGCCGTGTATAAATGTACTGTTTTGCAGATCCGCTTCTCCTCTTTATACTGGGCTACAGATCCTCGGTCTCGCAGCAGGAGGATAGGGGATTCAAACAGTTTTACTAGGAGATCAATCACCCCGTTTAACTTTTTTATTTTCCAGTGGGGCTTATTTTATTAGTTCAATAAATTGGGTTACAGACTAGCAAATGTGACCTATTTGATTTGAATATTTTAGTGACATTCAGTGGTGTTATTGTAGCTGCATCTGATTGTGGGTCAGAAGTTGCCTTTGTAGAGTTCAGTGAGGACCAGGCTTGCCAGGCCCAAAACTAGCCAAGAGTCACTTCAAAAGTAGCCCAAAAATAGCACAATGTGTGCATAGGGTTGCAACTTTTTCTGGAAAAAAATACCGGCCTTACTATATATTTATCTTTTTTTTCTATTAATCACATTGGGATCAACCATCATTTTTACCAACCAGGCCGGTGAAATACCGGCCAGGTGGCAACCCTATGTGTGCAGTGGAAAAAAAAGTCTAAAAAAATAAAATTTTCTATGAAGTAAAATGGGACAGTGGTCCGTCACTAAGGGCTAATTACAGAGGGGGCCCAGGAGGCATAGGGACCCCATAAGACCCTAATATATATACAGTTTTAAAGAATATTGGTAAAATAGGTCAATCTATAGATATTTTGGTGGCCAGCAGATTTTTGCCCCAAAATTCTAAAATTGAGAAAAGTCACTAGAAAATGTGAGAAAGCGTAATTGGTACGGGAGATTGGGGTACAGAGCCCAAAATCTGGTAACTCCTGATTTCTACACAACTCAGTTCCATTGCATGCTGGGTATTGTAGTCTTACATTAAACTTGGCAGTTGACAAATTAAACAAAAACAACATTACCCAACATGCATTGAGAGAGACACAGGCTTGGCACATTAGGGCAACAAAAAACTTTGGCTGGTTTCCAAACTACAAACCAGACAAAGGACCAAAAAGTAGCCCAAATCTGTACCCTGGCTAGTTTGTACTTTCAAAACCTGCCTGGGCTTTAAATTAGTAGCCCAATTTGGCTGGAAATCTGCCAATCTGGCAACTCTGGTGAGGACCAGAAACAGGGCTGGGCGCCCAAGGCAACCCGGGCGACTACATCGGTGAATTATCCCACCGTGTTCTTACACAGCATAGTAAATATGCCCCGTGTATAGAATGGCTAATTATAAGCAACTTTTCATTTGGCCTTCATGTTTTTAAAGATTTTGAATTATTTGCCTTCCTCTTCTGACTCTTTTCAATTTTCAAATGGGGGTCACTGACCCCATCTAAAAACAAATGCCCCGTAAAGCTAAAAATGTTGTGTTATTGGTATATTTTATTACTCATCTTTCTATTCAGGTCCTCTCCTATTCATGTTCCAGTCTCTTGTTCAAATCGGTTCATGGTTGCTAGTAAAAATTGGAACCTAGCAACCAGCTGAAATTGCAAACAAATAGCTTAATAAAAGCCTAAATTAATTTAAAAAAAAAAAAAAACACACAAATAATAAAAAATTAAAGGTGAATAACTCCTTAAAAATCTACTTAGATCTTACTGTGATATCCCTGGAGGGCTTAGGTGCTGTGGTGACCCCTGCCAACCTCCTCTGAGACATTAATCTTTGTAGTTTGCTTTAATAAATGGATCTGTGCTGCTTCACGGTCCATAATGATAGAATTACATCAGTCTGTACTAAACAGTTATTTTCATTATGCTGCTTAACATTTGTTTCATGTGTTGTGACTATCCAATTCAAATTAATTTTTATATTTAAACCATCAGAACACAAGCTGTTGAATGTTGGCCCAACAGAACCATGGTCTATTCGGGAGAAACTCTGTCTTGCTTCTTCGGTCATGCGGAGTGGAGACCAGAACTGGTGAGAGATTTAGCTGTTACATTATTTTAGGTTTAGCAGTACGTAATTGTTTCTTTCATGCTACATTGTAATAAAAGGAGGGAATCTATATTAATAATGTTATTAATTAACATTAATAACAATGTTAATACAATATGCAGGATCAATGATTAAGCCTTCTTATTAACTGTTAGAGGCAGATATATCAAGGGTTGAATAGTGAATTCAAATTCGATTTTTCAAGTTTCAAAATTCACACATTTCATTTTTAATCCCCCTATTCGAATGTAAATTCGAATGTGAGATTTATCACCCTCGACCATGGAAACAGTCCTAATTCTAATATTCACCACCTAAAACCTGCTGAGTTCATGTACAAGTCAATGGCAGAGGTCCGTTGAGCCATTTGGAGATGTTAATAGCCTTCATTCAAGGTTTTTTTGGGAGAAAACTTGATTTGTGCAAATCGAATACGATTCGAATTTTCAGGTCAGAACCATTAGATCAAATATTAGACATTCAAATGTTTGCTTAAATAACATTCCAGTCAAATTGTGAGTATATTGGAATAAAAAAAAAATCACACAAATTCGTTGACTTGATAAGGGACCCTGTGAGGCCCGAAACTTTGCCTTTGTCTACTTTGTTTGAGCCAATAAAATTGCACAACTAAAAAGTTTATTCACTCTGTCAGTGTGCAACAGTAATTTGGACTATATGTGATTTTCCTGACCCATGGCAGGTTGGGTAATAGCCAGTTCTGCATTGATTCACCACAAAATCAGGGAGCCCCACAACCTTTGGTGCATGACCTTCAGGTTCCCAATAACCAAACAATCATTTAAATTTCCTGGTACTCATTTACAAGTCCGAGGCGTGGCTCCCTTAGTGTAAAGTAGAGGCTCCTTTTATATCAAAGTTCTTAAAAAAAAAACCTAATCCAAGAACTGACTTATGTCAGTAAACTGTTGTCGTGAAAACAAAATGTATTAACTTTGTACCAGGCTTTATTTGTTGCTCAAATAATTTGTCTATATAGTATATTGTCTATTTGCTGTCTGTTTATTCCAAGGATATTTGCTGGGTAACAATACTTAGCAGTATACATAGAACAAAGACATTGTACCTTGAGCGTTGGACAATAGCTATTCTAAAATCTGATGTTTTTACATGACATTTGATTCATATGTGAAAGTAGATGTATATATTGTAAATTATTATAAAATCAATTATAAAAAAAACCCCTATGCTACATACACAAATCTTGTTACTTTTAGTGTTGCTATGTAGTTACTGGATGTGCAATTTTTGATGCATACTTTGGACTTTTCTGGTGTTCAGGGTATCAGTGAGTCGTGCCATCAAGCCCTTTGCAGAGTCAGGTCGCCCTCCTGATTGGTTTTCTCAAAAGGTAAGAGAATATCTTGGGAGCTTTGGATTTTAACATATACCACCATAAAACAACATAGCATATCATAATGCATATAGTGAAGTCACATTGATAATGTGAAATCTTTTAATTTTTTTGTGGTTATTCCCTTTTTGAGACGTAGAGACATAATGAATTGATCATACATGCACTGTCTCATATGAAGACAAATATAGACTTTTTTTTTGTCAGAAAAAAAGTAACTCCGATGTTGCATGGCATCAATTCCATGATTTATAGTGGGAACAATCAGTGATTGTCTTCATTTTATTGCTATGATTTTTTACAGTAACATAGTATCAAGATGCGTCTTAGCTAGATTTTAAAAAGATACTTACTACTTCTCACTCCGAGGGAAGAACTAGTTGCCAATTGTTGCAACCTATGATGGTAGTTTATGCTCTAACCATTAACTTCTAGAGTGATCCTGGATTCTGATAACTGATGCCGTTGTACTCTTTGTCTGTACTGTGCGCTTCAATAACTTGTTATTCCTAAATAATACTTGGTTATCTCCATAAAATGTTCTATAATAGTATCCGTTATAATGTTTTTCACTGGATTGGACTGGATCAGGTTAAGCTCTGGTCGGACAACACAGGGTTACATAAAGGGTTGTACAACATCAGAACAGGTAATAGTTTATATTTATTGTTGCTGATGCTTCCTACAGCCTAACTGAGCTGCCCTTGTTAATAATCGCAGAATCCACTTTGCTTCATTCCTCATTCTGATCTGAAAATCCAGGTGTGGACTGAGCCTAAAACAGTACTCACAAACAAGCTGGCATCTCTCCTAGCTGTCTGCCCTTACTTTTTTTTTATTGGTCATACCTTACTAGTACTGAGGTGTATTTCATTGTTCATAGATCAGTGTCAGTCGTACCCATAATCGCAGGTGAGACTTGGTGCAGTCTCCTCACTCGGGGCTCTCCCCCTTCTATGAATTAACAGTTTGCTGTTAGTAGTGTACACTTTAACTGCTAAACACTTACATCATTGTTAAACAATTGAGTTAGACCTGGTAAGAAATTAGTATTCACAGCAAAGAGCATGATTCCTTCCCTTTCAGCATGATATGTAATGTTAGCTTTGCTGGCTGATTTGGGGTGGGGGGGGGGGTCAGGTACCCTCTCCAGAAGGAGAGAGAGAGTATTGGGATCTGAGAAAACAATAACTGCTGCTTTTATAGGTAAATATCTTGGAGCCACATACTGTTGTAGTTAATGAGAGCTTGTTGAGTATAGATTAGTATATTAAACTGCATTCCCTTGTGAAAATTAAACAGCATTAACTTGTTGCTTTCAATTTAATCTTTCTTCGTTGTATCTGTTTTTTCAGCACTGTGCCTCACAGTATTCTGAACTTTTGGAGACTACAGAAACCCCAAAGTGAGTACAAACGGTTCAGCTTTTAATTATGTAAAATATTGTTCACTTTTAAAGAACTGAAATTACTCTATAAACTATATACTGAAATTATCTATAAACAAAATGCAGGAAAGGAATCATTTTATTAATCAGTGTAATTCTATAAGAATTGGTTTTGTTTTGTTATTGATTTTGACCCTATTTTACTAATGGCCAGTTATCCAGCTCGTTATATGACATACTACAAGTTTATTGGGATGGGCTACTATGCAAAGGCCATGGCTACACCACATACAAATAATTTTAAGAGCAACATCCAGACTGCAGGCCTGAACTTGTACAGTTCCTGTATTCTATTCTGTTGTGTTCAATATTTTCCATATTACTGGACAATTATTTAAAATTTCACATGCTTAGGGGCTGGATTATAATAAAAAATGTAATACCAGGAGGTGTGTAAAGACTTTGGGCAGCTGGAGGACATACAAATCTATTGGATGACCACATCTGGCCTAAGAAAATATGCCTAATTTAAAGACTAAAAAAACTCAAAATTTATGGTGGTTGAATGGTAAGCAGATGTGTTATGTTTATGAATCTGAAAATGTTCTTTTATAACTGAATGGTCAATTATTATATATTTTGTACTATTCTAGTTCAGACCTAGAATACCATAATGGGTTTTTGTAATTTTTATTTTATTTTTTCGTGTTATTGTTTCAATGTTACAGAAAATGTTGCAAAAAGACTGGCCAAGACCCCTCTCCCCATGGCTCCCTCAACTTGGCAGATACAGGACCCAAATAGACTTTTTGCCAGCACCAAGTTATATTTGAAGGAGACTGATATATTTTATTTAAACACAGCATTTTACACAGTATAGTATTTGAATTAGTTTTAAAGAGATATTCTGTCATGATTTTTATGGTTTACATTTTATTTCTAAATTGCAGCCGTTAAAATCAGTATTTGTAGAAACACCACCTGCTTGAAGCGTTTCTTGGCCTTAAAGTAACAGTTCAGTGTAAAAATAAAAACTGGGCAAATAGATAGGCTGTGCAAAATAAAAAAAAATTCTAATATAGTTAGTTAACCAAAAATGTAATATATACAGGCTGGAGTGACTAGATGTCTAACATAACAGAACACTACTTCCTGCTTTTCAGCTCTCTAACTCTGAGTTAGTCAGCGACTTTAAGGGGGGCCACATGGAACATAAATGTTTAGTGAGCTTGCAATTGATCCTCAGCATTCAGCTCAGATTCAAAAGCAACAGTTATGACCAATGTGGCCCCCCTCAAGTCACTGATTGGTTACTGCCTGGTAACCAATTAGTGGAAATCAAGTGAGCTGAAAAGCAGGAAGTAGTGTTCTGGCTGTTATGTTCAAAGCAGTGTAGGACCTCGCCTGGTGCACAAGAGTAGAGGCTCGGCCACCTCACGATAAGGTACAATACGACAAAATCCGATGGCACACAGGACTGAAGGAATTCTTCCAAATTTTATTTCAAAGCGGAGTGCAAATGCAACGTTTCGGGGAATAAAACCCCTTTGTCATGCTTGAATGGAACATAATGGAACTGCTTTGAGACAGTTAGGGGCTGATTCACTAAGGGTCGAATATCGAAAGTTAATTAACCCTCGATATTCGACTGGGAATTGAAATCCTTCGACTTCGAATATCGAAGTCAAAGGATTTAGCGCAAATAGTGGGATCGTATGATCAAAGGATTATTACTTCGATCGAACGATTAAATCCTTCGAATCGAACGATTCGAAGGATTTAAATCCCACGATCGAAGGAATATCCTTCGATCAAAAAAAGTTAGCCAAGCCTATGGGGACCTTCCCCATAGGCTAACATTGACTTCGGTAGCTTTTAGATGGCGAACTAGGGGGTCGAAGTTTTTTTTAAAGAGACAGTACTTCGACTATCGAATGGTCGAATAGTCGAACGATTTTTAGTTCGAATCCTTCTATTCGAAGTCGTAGTCGAAGGTCGAAGTAGCCCATTCGATGGTCGAAGTAGCCCAAAAAAAACTTCGAAATTCGAAGTTTTTTACCTTCGAATCCTTCACTCGAAGTTAGTGAATCGGCCCCTTATTGTTTCTCCCCTGCATTGTAATTAACCTAGACCCAAATTTCAGGTTTTTCCTGCTTGGGTGCTATTCTCATGTCTACCACTAGGGCTATGGGCACCTTTAGCAATTGAGACAAATTCTTCAGCAGAGGTGTCAGGGAGCTGCTATCTGGTTAGTTGCCCATTGTTGTGTTGTTACGCTGCTAAGGAGGGGAGGGGGTGATATTACTCCAACTTGCAGTGTAGTAGTAAAGAGTGACTGAAGTTTATCAGAGCACAAGTCACCTGGTTTGGGGGGCACCTTGGAAATGGACATTGTGTCTAGCCCCATGCCAAATTTCAAAATTAAATATAAAAAAAACTGTTTGTTCTTTTAAAAAATGTGTTTAAGTGCAGAATTCTGCTAGAGCAGCACTATTAACTGA
Source organism: Xenopus laevis (assembly GCF_017654675.1). Taxonomy (NCBI): domain Eukaryota; kingdom Metazoa; phylum Chordata; class Amphibia; order Anura; family Pipidae; genus Xenopus; species Xenopus laevis. The sequence continues at coordinate 99,249,585 of NC_054376.1, forward strand.
TTTTGGAAACAAAAAAAACACATTTTACCACAACAGTATGCCTTTAACTGTTGCTAATTTCTTCAGCATGGATATTAAAAAAAAGATTATATTCTTCAACGCTGGAGCCACCTGATCTATTTAAGCACCACTGGTTAGAATGTTGTGGGCACTTTTAATTTGGTAGAAAATTCCTTTAGTGTGCGCCGTTTTGGCAGCCCTATGTACTGCATGGATTTCATTATAGCTCTGCATGGCATATTATTGTACAGGTATAGGATCTGTTATCCGGAATACTTGGCACTTGAGAATTTTCGAGATAAGGGATCTTTCTGTGATTTGGGTCACTATGCCTTGTTTAAAATTATATCGTTCTCAATGTTAGAAAATCAGTTCTGTATGGATCCTTGAAGGTAGGAGGCAAATTCCCTGCAGATCCACATGAAAGGCCTGTGTTATGATGTATCTCGCAGAACACCTCTCTTTTGGTAATCAGTGAGCTCCCTTGGGACTGGGTAGACGATAATGTGTGGTTTCCATGTCTCTCTATATATGTGTTTGGATTGTATTGGCAAGTACCATTGTTGGTTTAGGGGACCAGCAGCCTTTTGCAGTTTACCAGAAGGAAGGGGGTGCAGTATTTGCTACTTTTTTCTTTAAACCTATGAAGTGATTTTGTAATTAATTAAGTGAAATTGTATTTGTTTCTACTGTCTAGGCGAAAAAGAGGGGAAAGAGGTGAAGTGGTTGAGACGGTGGAGGATGTTATTGTACGGAAACTGACAGCTGAAAGAATTGAAGAGCTGAAAAAAATTATTAAAGAGACTCAGGAAAAATACAGGTAAAGTTGCACAGTTGCAGACATTGCAACAATATTTGTTACAAAGAGGAAATATTGAGATTATATCACTATCACTTAAAGAAATGGTAATTCTAGGCAAGTTTCAATAGTTTTAAGAATGTTTTGTAGCCATAGCTGTTTACCTTTTCCTGTTCTCTAGTTCTGACTCTGAAGGTCATTCTTTTTCAGGTGTGTGAATCATCTAGATTCTGCTACGTTGTTTCAAGAGTCAGAATTTGAACAGATACAGCTTTCAGTAGCAATAACATTTACAAAAAAACAAACAAAAAAAACCCCATTGTGATTGATTTTTATTAGAAAGTTGCTTAGAATTATGTATTCTTTTATTAAAGGAAAACTATACCCCCAAAACGAATACTTAAGCAACAGATAGTTTATACCAAATTAAGTGGCATATTAAATAATCTTACCAAACTGGAATATATATTTAAGTAAATATAACAGGAAGAAGTGTAGAAGCAAAAGACTCTGTCTGTTAATTGGCTCATGTGACCTAACAACTTTGTTTGTGTGCACAGTGAATCGTATGATCCCAGGGGGCGGCCCTTATGGCATTTTTCTATTTATGATTATCCAATGGTACATACAATCTTTTTATAGAGACCTACATTGTTTGGGGGGTATAGTTTTCCTTTAAGCAAAAACAGTTTATGGCAGGTGGTGTTACCCTTTAAGACAATTTCTGGTATTGTTTTTTTGTAACGCAGTGTATTAAAGTTTTCTTTCTCTCCACATATAGGAAACTGAAGAAAGAAGCAGAGCTTATTCAAAGCGGCCACTTGGACAGCAAGCTGGAGGACCTGTGGAATGAAAAGTTGGCGTGAGTTTTCTTTATGATACATACTTACATTCAGACGTATTAGTATGTGTAGGGTCGTTTGATTAACAGTGCTAACCAATTCAATCTTCCTTTGTATATATAGCAAAAAGAAGCAGGAGGAAGAAGAGGCAGAAATGAAAAGAAAAGCCACAGAGGCTGCATATCAAGGTAAAATTGTCAGGAATGTACTAGGTGGATAGAGAGAACTGTTTTTTTGCAAGTTGCAATTTGCACTGGGAAGATACAGCAAGCTTAGCTTTTCTGCAAGTTTTGATTGATACTCAGGGGACACAGACACTGCAGGATTAAATTCAACTTCTCCAACATGAGAAGACACTAAAAGGTCCTTCGGGGGTTGGTCGCTCTAAGTCATTCTTCTCATTCTCTGCCCTGTCTACCTTAGCCATTTAGAGTATCCACTCTAGAATGTCTGAACCCAAGTTGACACACAAGTTGGAGAACTTTCATTATATGACCTTCCAGTAATTCCTGATTACCTTAATAAAAGTGCCTCTCTTGGTTTCCCAGTTTTTGACTTGGGCCCATCCCAGACCATTTATACTTTTGAAAGGGCAGGGTTTGGAGACTGATAATCTAGAATCTAAGTCTGAATCTAGAGATTTGTAAGCCAATTTTTGAAGTAATTATGGCACAGAATGTGACTCTGCCTGCAACAAGATCAAGAACAAGATCTAGCTGAAGATCTCGTCAAGCAGCAGAAGACCTCTTCAGTTTTACCCTCAAGACCAAATTCTTTCTGGTGTCAGTGATGAATAGGTGTTCCCCACACTTTGCCATGTCTTTTACCTTTTTTCCAAGGGTAACATAAATCTATTTATATCCTTCCTTCACTGATTCTTTGCTACATGCTACACTCTTTCATTGAGATTTGTCTCCCCCTCAACAACTCCTTATGCAGAATAGCTTTTTTTAATCTAGATTTCAGGCACTTTAAAGGGGAACTAAAGTCAAAAAAAGAATAATGCTAGAAATGCTGTATTTTGTATACTAAACATAAACATGAACTTTCTGCACCAGAAGCCTAATTAAACAAATTATTTATGTTTTCAAAGTTGGCCGAAGGGGGCTGTCATCTTGTAACTTTGTTAAACATCTTTGCAAGACCAAGACTACGCACATGCTCAGTGTGGTCTGGGCTTCAGTTTGGAGGTTAAGCTTAGGGATCATCATAAATTATCAAAACAGCACAAGTTAAATACCAAATTACCAAAGCCAAAACAGCAAGAATATCAGAATATGCAGACTGCACTGGGTCTGCGGATACGAATCTCTACACAGTCGCAGGCTGCTTTATAGGGGAACAAACAAAGCTGCTTGAGGTCAGGGAAGTAAGTGGCCTCCCCCCTGCTGTTTAAAAGTATGATTGTTTCCCTGCAGAGCAGTTAGGGACTATCTACAGCTGTCACAGAAAGTAAAACGAAGGGGGAATTTCACTGCATAGAGTCAGGTTTATTATAAGAATGGCACACATTTTTAAATTAAAGTGTATTGAAGATAGATTTCTTTTTCATTAAAGGGATACTCTCATGGGAAAAATTTTTTTTTCAAAATGAATCAGTTAATAGTACTGCTCCAGCAGAATTCTGCACTGAAATTCATTTCTCAAAAGAGCAAACAGATTTTTTTACACTTACCGTATATACTCGCGTATAAGCCGAGATTTTCAGCACCGAAAATGTACTTGAAAATCCTACCTCGGCTTATACGCGGGTCAGCTTGAAGTAGCCGGAAGAGCAGCGAGGAGAGAACAGCGCTAGGAGGCGTCGCGGTCTGTGGGAGGTATAACAATAAGTGGGAGGGGAGGAGGAGCAGGAAGTGAATACGCGTTAGGCTCAGGTAGCGGCTGCAGTGAGGAGGTGCCAGTCTTTCCCAGGCTGCAGTGCGCACCAGCGGGAGGAGGGAGAATAGAACAGTCGGGTCGCCGTCGTTTCCCTCGCCATGTTGTATACCAGTAATTTGAAAAGCAGTATCTTGTTGGTTCTCTAATATTTCATGTTCGTCAGGAAATCTTAGTTGAAGATGTTTCTCTTCTCATTTACTGTATGTGTAGCTCATTAAGTAATCATGACTGCAGCAGAGCTGCTAGCTGATGAACAGCAGAAAGAGCTATTTCTTTGCTGTGCCTGAATACAGCAGTTTAATGAAGAAATAAACAAAGAATAACAATGTTGTGCCTGCCATAGAAATGTGCTAATGAATCCAAAATGGTTGCCATATGACTTATATCTGCATTCTCTTGCTTTAGTTGCTATGTGAACCATAAGCTGTATGTAATAATTAGTAGTGGTTGACAACTTGAACAGACACAGCTGTAGGAACAATGTATTTGTATGGGGAGGCCATGCCTCATGTCTGCAACCTGTGGCTCCTCCTCAACTACAACTCTCGCTCTTCCCCACATCATGGCTTGATTTTTAACATTAAACCGACTGTTTGATATTTCTGAGACTTTTCTGAGTTGTGTCTAGGCTTATACGCGAGTCAATACGTTTTTCTGGTTTTCATAGGTAAAATTAGGTACCTCGGCTTATACGCGGGTCGGCTTATACACGAGTATATACGGTAATAGTAAAAACCCATGTCTCACTGAGACACATTCAGTTACATTGAGAAGGGAAAAACAGCAGCCTGCCAGAAAGCATTTCTCTCCTAAAGTGCAGGCACAAGTCACATGACATGGGGCAGCTGGGAAATTGACAAAATGTCTAGCCCCATGTCAGATTTCAAAATTGAATATAAAAAAATCTGTTTGCTCTTTTGAGAAATGGGAAATGGAGTAGCACTATTAACTGGTGCATTTTGAAAAACATGTTTTCCAATGACAGGATCCCTTTAAAGAAAGTAAAAATGGGATTTTATTTTTTTGCCTTTGCATTTAACCACTGTGTCATGCAACTCAAGTTCAGGCTGTTACTGTCTTGGAAATGTGCAAGATTCTCTACTTAATCAGTGTCAAAACATACTCCCACATCCACCAGTCCTTTCCCCACTTTTTTTGTTTTGTTTGTTTTTCTATCATCAGTGATGACTTCCAATCTGTGGGCCTCCCCTTTGGTCTGACAAATGTGCACTGAGTCTTTACAAAAGTTCTCCTCTTCTTTGCTCCAAGGGAGTGTCAGTTCTGATTGACCTGCTTGTCAAACCTCCATTTTACTAGCTGAAACCTATGCTGTTCAAGTTTGGCAGCAGCATGGATTAATTGTGAACTTGCCATCTCTTAAAGACATTCTTGGAGATGGACACCAATCTGTCTAATCTTTCTCCTAGAAAGCAAGATCCAACTTTTACAGGAGATGAGTGTTTTTTTCTTCTACCTCAGGAGGGCCATTATTAGGACATTCATGAAGTTGGTGGCCTAAGCCTTATGATCTCTTCAATGGAGGCTTTACACCAAGAAGTCTTACTCCAATTCAATAAACCTTTGTATTTTTTGCCTTGGCAGCAAGGACCAATTATAAAGGCCATTGCTATACAGTCCCACATTTGGCATGTAGTTGTGGGGTAGATACGCTCATGACTCACATCCATTTCCATTCTATGCAGGATCCTCAAGACTATCAGCACCTATTGACCAAGTAGGTCTTGGTTCCCAGACCTGATTTCTTTATCCAATGTCTTTCTGCAACCCCTACAAAATAAATCAGGAGCTGCTCAGCTAGGGTCCTTTGCAACATCCAGATTCTAAGGAGCTCTATTTGACAGCCTGCCTTTTAAAACCCTAGTGCTTAGGCTTCAGAGACCAAGTAAATTTTGCCACACAGCACAGAAGGCTGCCGCCTCCTTTCCTCTATTAACTGCCTAAAGTGGTGTTGTCTTTCCACTTGAACCAGGGCGTTGTTGTTCTGTATTTTTACCCCAAACCTCAGTGCCATCACAAAGGCATACACATTGCTGGTAGGCAAACTCCTCTCAGAGTTATGTCCCATTCTCCATTTGTTGGTTCTTGAACAAAAATTTGCAGGGAGACCACTTGGTCATCTGTTTCATTCACCAACTTCTGTCAGGTTTATGTAGTGTCCTCAGTGGTAGCCACTTTTAGTAGAAAGTAGTTCCTGGCTTTAGTTCTGGAGTTTACATTACTGATTCTTGTATTGAGATCCCTGCAGTGTCTTGTGTTGCCTGAGGATAATTTATTTTTCTTATTAATAATTCTATACACTGCACACTTTGTCTTAAAAGTAAAACTTTAATGTTAAAATAAACTTTAGTGAAGCAATTGTTTGCACTGTAGATCAGCCATTTTTAATAAGACATGTCTGTAATACTTCTACCCATCTTTTTGTTGAACTTTGTAAGTGAGTAAACTATATGTGTCGACATTATCTGTTGTGCTTTAGTTCGTCTGGCAGCAAAGAACATTCCACGCAGAACTAGCACAATGGGCCGCTCCTCTCTAGGATCCTCATCACCAGGAGGAGATTTTGGCTTGGTGGACTTGGCACCGAATAACAATGAGGAGGGAAGTGTGGGGGTATGTACCTTGTTCAGATTAAAGAATATTGCAGTCTGTTTTTGACTAATGCCATCTGATTTTAGAACATGTTGCTGCTGTCTTTACTTATCCATTGTTTTTTCCTTCAGGTAAGTGTGGGGTCATTGTCGAGCAATCCTGTTCCGACTTTCATTGGGATTCCCGATACCCCTCCTCCTGCTTCTGCCCCCCCGGAATCCCTGTTTTCCCCTGTGAAGGATGACTCTCCCCAGAAAAAGATGGCGGGACAGAAAGCAACTTCTCCCACTTCCCCGCTGCTCTCGGAGCTCCTGAAGAAAGGCAGTCTGTTGCCTTCAAGTCCCCGGCTGGTATGGAATCCCAACCCTAGTGCCCACAGAGAGTGCCCCCAAACTTCCGATAGTAACAGGGAGGAACATTTGCTTGGTAATGAAAATTTCCTGCCATATTCCTTTTCTTCTTTTCAGGTGAGTGAAGTTGAAATGGGTATAACAACTGGCAACAGTTCGAGTGTTCTGATGGATGTTGGAGTTTTGCCAGCTCTTCATGGTGTCGATATACATGCTGTAGCAGGGACAATTCCGGCTTCACCAGCTGCTTCGGGTATGTGCTTGTACTGGGGGGATGAGCGAGTTCCTGTTTATATCACAACCTTACAAGTACTGATTATTCTACTCTTTCTAAGCACTCTCATGCTTTTCATTTCTGAATTCCTGCTCATTTGTGGTAATCCTTCCAAATCTCTCATGTGTTTGGAGCAAACCCTTATTAAACTGCTACCCACATATGGGAACCACCTTTGTTTTGAAATTATGTCAGATGCATGACAAGGCCTGAAATGTTCTTAATATTAAATGTTCTTATAAAAACGAATATAATAATAGCAAGTTGTTGCACTTTCTAATGTTCATTTGAATGGTCTTGTCTTTCTGTGAAGTAGTAACTCCTTATACACTGCTATTTCTGGCCTCCTCTCCTATTCTTTTTTCCTGTATCTTCTTACCCTGCTAGGTGCTCCCACTCTGTCCCGGCTTCTAGAAGCTGGTCCTGCACACTTCGCTGCTCCTCATATTTCATTTTCTGCTGCTGCCACTGAATCTTCGTCTAAATCTTTGTTGGCTCCTATAGAGTCTCAGGCAACTATTGTAATGATGTCAGCTTTGCCAATGACTCCTGCTGCCCCAGGTAAATTTTGCCTTGGACTCCTTATTATTTAATTTTGATACACTGATTGTCTGTACATTGTAAAGCAAGAGGTAATGACATTGGAGGATTACAGCCTTCAGCTAGCTGGAGTGCTAAAGGTTGCCTGTCTCCAAGCCAGAAGTGAGTAAGACTGTCTGGTTAAATATAATTGAATCTACAATTTATTCATAAAGTAAACAAGTTTGAACAAGGAACCTTTAACTTCCTCTTTACTTAAAATAAAACAGCAACTGCCTCTGATAAGTTTTACTTGCCCTTTAATATAGTAGTAGTAGATATTTCACTAAAGGGAATGTAAACAAACATTAACCACAATTCTATTGCTGTTTGACATTCAGTGTTAGCTCTCCCAAGAGAGCACATCTACACAGGTTAGGAACCACCACCACTTTAATGTGAGGAGGGTTTTTTGGATCAATATTTGGGCTTTTTCTATTTAAACTCACTCCCAAAAATAGCCTATAGGTTACAGGACAGGCATGCTACTGGCCAACAAGACAGTTTTGCTTGCATTGAGGTAATCAAAAACATGTAAGAGCATATAATCTACAGTCTGGTCATTTCCCTATGGGACCAGACTGTAAATTATATCCTTATAAACGGCGCGTTCTGGCGTCAGAACGTGCCGTTTATAAACTTAAAGAGACAGCACTTGTAGCTGCTGCTCTCTCCTCTACACTTGTTTCACGCAGTTTGGTTTTCATGCGCCACATTTCCTTGCTTCGCCTGCACTTAACACGCTCCACCTGTTTCACTGCCTCCCATCTATCGGCTGCACGTTCCTTCCTCCCAGAGTCCCAGGTCACCTGCAGCTGCCTCCCTGGACGGTGTCGCTTCCCTCCTCACACGATTCCTCTACTCTCCATGCCCCTCCCGTCCACTATAGCAAGTCTTGCTCCCCCCTCCCATCCATCATCTCAAATCTCGATCCCATTCGCACCAACTATCGCATGTCTGGGAAGGGGGTGTGACTTCCTGTGTGAGGAGAATAACTGACTTTACTGTTGTGAGGTAATTTTGAGTAAAACAGCAGAAAAAAAGATCGCAAACACAGAAAAGAATCAGGAGTTACGATTTCTAACCATATTGCAGACAGAAAAAGTTTCACTCCCCTCCCATCAATCATCTCAAAACTCGCTCCCCCTCCCATCCACTACCGCAAGTCTCGCTCCCCCCCTCCCATCACTATTTCAAGTTTCACTCCCTCTCCTTCCCTTGGCCCACCCCCATCTCTGATACAGCAGAATGTCGTCACACAGAGCAGGCTCCTCCAAAACAACAGAAATCAAAAGTAATACAGGTACCAAAAGGGATGCAGGGAAAGAAAAAAATCAACAAGGAGGGACAACAGAAAAAAAAAGTAATGCATTTTGTAAAAAGCAAGGACAGGATGTAAAAATTGAGCTTAGAAACTGTAGATTATAATAAATAATGTACCCCCTACTCAAAATTTATAAATATATTATAAGCACCTCGGAGTTATGTGACCTGTATAAAAGCACTCGGCCTGCGGCCTCGTGCTTTTATATGGTCACATAACTCCTCGGTGACTGATAATATCTTTATAAATTACAGTAGGGGGTACATTATCCACTATATATAAAGCAATATTTAAAGGAGACATATTGTGTGAAAAACAAAAATGTACCTGTGTATTATACTTTTAAGTATAGAAGAAATTTGCTTTAAAAAGTATGGCTTGGGCTGATTTTTTAAAAATTTCTGCAAAAACCCTACTAGTCCCGCCTCTCTGTTTCACTTCCTGCTGACTCCTTTCCCATGCTGTGCAGGGGAGCCTGCAGCACTCAGCACACTGCACTGCAGTATAGGAACCAATCAGCAGCTAGGCTGACCTGACACGGAAATGCTTGAGTGACTGCACCATTATTGCCTTCAAGATTATGGGGTGGTGTCACAATATTCCTTTTTTTTTTTTAATAACTTTAGTATTTTCTCCATGAAAAATAAAGTCAAGATGCACAAAATAGTGAGAGTATTCTATCATCATTTAAAAATACTTTTTCTAGTTATCCTATTTATGCAATTCATTTTACAGCACCACAGTTAAATATATTCAACTTGAGTAAAATATTTGATTGAAACATACATCAAGAGCACCCAGTGATATTTTAAACCTGTCTAATGCAAAGCACCTAGATGGAGGACTCATTTGTTAATGTAAAGTTTAAAAAAATTGCAAACTTAAAAGCACAGCTTTTATTGATTTTTTAGATGTGATTGCCTGCAGTCATTAATAATTTGGCCCCTGAGACAAAGATGTTGGTGAGCTCCTAATGTTTTCACAGGCATTTTTCTTTTGACATGTTTTTCCCTAGGTGGCTCCAGCTTTGCATATTATATAATTTATGTTATCAAGGACCAGCACTCTTTACCAAGCTTATTTACAATACATCCAATGGCCCATCCGTCATTATCCCTGATATAAGCCCTAATGTTGGTCACATTTTCATATCTAAAGTAACGTAAGAAAGAAGGGCTAGTCCATGCTAACATAAACATGGGAAACCAAGTCTTCCCATCTCTAGATAAATGGAACTAGTGATTATAAAAGTGCTGCACTCAGAAGGAAAATATGATTAGATGACCCATCCATATGTTTTTACATAGTGACTCAGCAAGACAGCAACGACTCTGCTTCAGATCTTCACTCCGTCTCCGTATCCATGGACAGCAGTGACATCTCCATGATAATAGAATCGATCAACAAAGAGTGCTTGGCAAGTAGTGATGGGGTTGGACAGTCCAAGGATGAAAACTCCGAAGGCAAAGCAGATTTGGACCTTTCTGAGAAATTGGACATGGAAGAACTTGACTTTGAAACTGTTGGAGACATAATTGCCATTATCGAAGACAAGGTATGAAAATGATATAGTGGGGCTCATTTATCAGCACAGGGCAAACTTGCCCATGAGCAGTTACCTATAGCAACCAATCAGTGATTAGCTTTTTAAAGCCTGCTGCAAGTAGAACAATGAATGCAGCAATCTGATTGGTTGCCACGGGTTACTGCCCATGGGCAAATTTGCCCAGTTTTGATAAATGACCCCTAGTGACTATTTCAGAATTGGTTATATTTTAGCAGTTTACACGTGTTTTCATTTTCATTGGCTTCTGAGATACTAGCTGTTTTAGACAGGTTTATACAGCTAAGCAGGCTTTCAGTGCTTAAAAAGCACTCCCTGTAATTACTAAGCCTAGGTTTGAGCCAAAAACCTGCTATTAGCAGGCTTTTTGATAAAATATCAGAAATCTCTAAAAATAGAAAATGAATCAGAAATCTCTAAAAATAGAAAATGAATGTTAAATCAAAGTAAATTACAAAAGAGCTCAGAGAAATACCTTTAGTAAGTTTACCTCAATTCAGTCCCCTTTAAGGTGACACCACAGAATTAACTTTAAATAGGAAGCATATTTCATTTATATTTTGATTTACCCACATATGAGGACATTGATTATTGTGTGCACACAGTACAGGGAAACACTGATACTGGCATAGTCATGTCAACATGAGTCTGTGATATCTCTCTGGGCAGGTTAAAAGCATTAAGCATTAGATTAGGCTTTGTTCCTCTTGTGGGTATACCAATACTTCAGCAGATTTTGTCCAGCCCCATCCCTAGTGATGTCGGCCTATGCTGCCTGGTTTATGGACCATACGCTTTGTTGGCTTTTTGTAATGGGATTATGACCATAGAGGGGGACTGTGTGAGGTAAAATGAATGGTGTAACTAGCTGATGAGATTGCAGTATGCCTATTATAGAAGAGACAGACATTTTTGAATATTTAAAAAATGCATATGGAAAATAAATAATACGGCACAGTGAACTTTAACAAAAAAAATTGGAATTATGAAAGGTGAGCAATACTTTAGCATTATGTCAAAAACATTTTAGCTGTCAATATCCGTTATTATAGGTGTCCTATTAATTACTAGGTGAGAATTGCTTAAAATGTTTTAAAGGGCCATTTTTCCCGGTTTAGGATGACCATCCAGAGGTATTGGATGTGGCTGCAGTTGAAGCCGCACTCTCTTTCTGTGAGGAAAATGATGACCCCCAAGCACTTCAAGGTCCCTGGGATCAGCCTGTCCAGGAACATACAGCTAATAGAGATACATTAGGACACTCATTAATTTCAGGGGCCAAAGAGTCAGAAAGTATAATGAACATCATAGAAATGAGTAATGAAATAAAAGTTGAGCCTTCAGAGCCTGACCTGGAGCCTGACCTGGAGCCAACTCTGGAGGAGGCTACTTCTCAACAACCTCTTTATCTTGGACACACTGAAGACCTGGAAGGACAAAGAGGAAACACTGAAAATGGGCCTGTCAAGGAAGAGGAAGTAGACCAAGTCAAAACAGAGGTATTGGTTACTTTTGGGGCAGGTAATAGTTGATCCTTTCAAAGATTCTGCTTCTTGAATATCATTCTCTGTTGCCTGCAGGAGCCTTATACTGAAGCACCCCAGAGCCAGGTATTCCCAAAGGAAGAGGAGTCTGAGATGGGAATAGAGCAAACACCAATAATAACTGGTGCGCACTGAGAACAACAGAATATTATTGTTATAAATTGCAGTATATCTAAGTCTAATGAAAATTTGAACAGTTGATATCCTTTACATGTTTGCATTGTTTTGCTCTTCTCCCATTCCTAGATGCAGTTAAATCAGAGCCGCAACCAGGCAGCCATCACAAGGTAATCCCACTGAGCTTTGTTTCCTGTAATTTTAGAAAAGATAAATTGATGAGTAGTTTACACACTAAGGGGGTTATTTATCAAAGTCCGAATTTATCTCAATATTTTCTGAAAAAAACTCCAACCAAATCTGCACGGGTTTTTTGGGCTTATTTATTAATACACTTTCCCGGAAATTTTGTTTGCGTGAAAAAAACGATTTTCACGTTTTTTTTTTTTTTTGATTTTTCCTCAGATTTTCACGCTTTCACAATTTTTTCACCCAAAAACTTCTGGGTATTGCCAAAAACCTAGGGTACATCAATACATCATTGGGACTTCTCCCATTGACTTATATGCAACCTCGACAGGTGTGAGATTCCGGATTGTCAGATTCTGACTTTTCCCATCCTCTGGGTTTAATAAATTCCCGAAAAATTCGTGATTTTTTTTAAAAGTTCGATTTTATAAAAAAAAATTCCTGATTTTTGCATTTGGAGTTTAGTAAATAACCTCCTTAATCTAATTTCTGTATCTAGGACTCGCAAGGGGAAGAAGAGGAAGAAGATGTGACAAGTGAACCGGGGAGCCCAGAAGAACCAAAGGAAGAAGAACCCGGAGAGGAGTATCTGTCTGAGATGGATAATGAGCCACCAATAAGTGAAAGTGACGACGGCCTTAGTATTCATAATGCACAACTTCAGTCCCACACACTGGCTGATTCTATTCCAAGCAGTCCAGCATCTTCCCAGTTGTGAGTTCACAGTTTTCAGTGCAATTGTACTTGTTTTTAGAAGATTTGTACCATTCTTAATTCAGTTAAAGCAAATAAGTATATATCGTTTTAGCTCCATTTGCAGTGAAGATCAAGAGGCAATACAAGCTCAGAAGATCTGGAAAAAGGCCATTATGTTGGTATGGAGAGCAGCAGCTAACCACAGGTTGGTAACAAGACATTATAATTCTCCAGAGTTCTTATATAACTACTCTGCCAAGCGAATACTTTTTAAAAGCACATATGGAATTATCAATTATTCCTTAACAGAAAAAGTATTTTGTAGGGATGCACCGAATCCAGAATTCGGTTCCGGATTCAGCCAGGATTCGTCCTTTTTCAGCAGGCTTCGGATTCGGCCAAATCCTTCTGCCTGGACAAACTGAATCCTAATTTGCATATGCAAATTAGGGGAGGGGAGTGAAATTGCATGACCATTTGTCACAAAACAAAAATCTTTCCCCTTCCCACCCCTAATTTGCATAATAAAATTTGGATTCGGTTCGGTATTTGGCGGAATCTTTTGCGAAGGATTCCTGGTATTTTGTATTCTAACACACTTGCAATAGCTGTCTGGATGCTACTAGTTAGAGACAACATAAAGACAGGAGTCACACACAGGACAGATGTGCAAGACCATGCCACTAAAGGTGGCCATAGACGCAAAGATCCGCTCGTTTGGCGACATTGCCAAACGAGTGGATCTTTCCCCGAAATGCCATTAACGAGCATGGCTATATCGGGGGTAATCTGATTGTTCGGGCTTATGGCTGAATGATCCGATTACGATGTGCAATGGGCTCCGGCGGGATCGGTCGGGTCAAAATCAAACATGACCGATCGACCAAACGACTGATCTCCGCCGGACGAAAGCTGTCGGCACTCTCCACACACGATCCGAAAATCGTACGAATACTCGATTCGTACGATAGGATCTGTGTGTCTATGGCCAGTTTAAGGGATTGTAACATGCATGTATAATTGCTGAGAGTACTATTCTAACCACCTTTGCACCATTTTTTTTTTAATATTCCCAAAAAGTATATAATGCTTATGAATTTTGTAACAACATTGTCTATTGCTGGCCAGTTTTCCAACTGTGATATGGCGAGGAAATGAGTCAAAAGAATGAAGTAGTACTGTTCTGATGTCACTGAACATTAATTTATTCAAAATTTATTCAAAATGTTTATATTTCCTTTAAATTACTGTTATCCTATTTAAAAAAAATCTGCCTAGGCTGACATAAAATAATGCATATTGCAAGTAAAGTGCTTAGAATAGTTCTTTGAGCAATTTTACATTAAATTATTTTAAAGGGGTTACAATAGGGATGCACCAAATCCACTATTTTGGATTCAAGATTCGGCTGAATACCGAACCGAATCCAAACCCTAATTTTTACTTCCTTGTTTTCTGACAAAAGGTCACGCGATTTCCCTCCCCACCCCTAATTTGCATATGCAAATTCGGATTCGGTTCGGCTGGGCAGAAGGATTTGGCCGAATCCTGCTGGAAAAGGCCGAATCCTGGATTCGTGCATCCCTAGTTTACAATTCCTTTAACTAGTGATCCATTAAGACTCTTCCTGTTAAGGTTAATGCAACATTTGGCTGTTTCTCTGCAAGAGTTTAAATATTCATGCCATAATCTGCTTCATGTGTCTGCACATTGGTCCTATGCCATTACATCATGGAGTGCATTGTCTGTTTATCTGCTGTGTTTATACAGAGGCAGAGAAATAGCTACATGTGGCAGTAGCTTAAAGAAAAACTATAGCCAAAAACTTGTTGGTGGTATACATTTTATTTTTATGACGTAAGTTTGATGTTTTGGACAGTAATCTAAATAACTATGAGTATCACACAATTGCAGTGCTTTATTTTAAAACAAATTAAAATAAATTAAATACTGCCTCTAGTTTTTCTGACAAGTAACTGCCATTAGTAAAGGTATTTTAAATCCAAGATATATCAGTTTGAAGTTCTTTTCACAAAGATCTTAAATAATGAATGTACTCTCTTTGTCTAGATATGCCAATGTTTTCCTGCAACCGGTGACAGATGATATAGCTCCTGGCTATCACAGCATTGTACACAGGTAAGACAAGGTTAGAGTTATAGATAATTTGACTCTTATGTTACCATTTGGACCTAATTTTTATAAATTTCTTGCTTTGTATTACATTCAAGACCTATGGATTTATCTACAATAAAGAAAAACATTGAGAATGGTTTGATCCGGAGCACTGCAGAGTTTCAACGAGATATTATGCTCATGTTCCAGAATGCAGTGATGTATAATAGTTCTGACCATGATGTGTATCACATGGCTGTCGAAATGCAGAGAGATGTATTGGAGCAGATACAGGTATCTATCTATTTTCATGATAACTTCGGGCTATGTTAAACTGTACGACCGATGGTCCATTTCTAAATAGATTTAGTTTTATGTGAAGCAAATCTATCTGTTTATCTTTAGGCACAGATTATTCATACTATTTGCATTAATGAGATTGGGCCTCATTATTTCTTAACCTTGGTAGAGACGTTACTAAATTAAAAGCAACATCAGTTTAATTCCAGTAGATGTTGCTTCATCAGTATCTAGGGAGAATGTTAGAGTATAATTAACTAAACGATGCCTGCCATCCATATAAGAATGCACATTTTAATAAACGGAATAATAATAATTAGTAACTTTGCATGTCTTTATAAATAGTCTCACTGATTTTTTTAACCTGAATAAATGGTATATTCGTGTAAATATGAGGTTTAATGTTTTGTTTTGTAGCAGCAACTTTATCATATAACTTTAGAGTCTCAGAATCAGTAGCTAAGCTGCATGTGAATATGCATTCTCCAGCCATAGACTCATTCACATGAAGCTGTGACCTTAAAAGACGAGGAAGGCCTACAATCTTAACAATTTTTTGCAAGATACCTCACCTATTACTGCTTTTCTTGGCCTTTTTTCCCCAGCCTGCAAGTAAGGCCTGGTCTCACATTTTAAGAATTTAGGCAGCTGAAGTCAGTTTTGAGTCGTTTCACATGTACTTTTAAAGATCCAACATACCATTCATTTTGCCCAAGCAAACCTTTCTAACAATTCCCATATTTATATGATTATTTTCTCACCCACAGCAATTCCTGGCCACCCAGTTAATCATGCAGACATCAGAATCAGGCATAAGTGCAAAAAGTCTAAGATTTCGAGATTCAACACGCAAGCAAGATGCTTCAGAGAAGGTAAACATGTACATGTTTGTTAATGTCCACCAGTGCAAAGAGATCCAGCTATCACCTTAACTTCACCTTAATGATAACATTTATTTTAATTTAAAGCTGCTTCAGTTCCCAAGAAATCTACCAAAAAAAAGCAGCCTGTGAATGCCCTATGGCATCTTTCTGTGCTTGGTGTGATTGGATGGGACTGTTCCTGCTAATCTTTGCCTGGAGTTACGGCCACATTCAACCACATGACATCTGTTGTCTTTTTAAATCAGATTTTAACAGGCAGACTAGACTGTAGGAGGGCGTAAGGGAGTCAGTATATCCTTCATAGCAGCTAGGGAAAACAGCAGGATTGCATATATAATGGAAATATAAATAGACCCAAATATAAGCTTATATTTCTTAATAAGGTATGACGGCTCATGTATGCAAAGGCTTTCTAGCAGCCTGAATTATTTACTTAGATTAATCAGTAACAAGTGAAGCGAGTGCTTAAAGGAGAAGGAATTAGTTATACCACTACTCCCCCATTTTTTACACTTGGTGGATAATTTAAAGTTCGAAAATACTACACTATATACTTTGTATTTCTCTTTTGTTTGTTCTCTACGTTGCCAGAGGCGCTGATCCATTCTTTATACATTTGAAGCGAGTGCTTGCTATGTTTCCTTCAGTCCAGATGAAGTTCATGCAATATTTATATAAAAGCTGTGTTCTGCTATGGGTTTCTCATGTTTGCAACTTTCAGCTGAATGTTGTGGTTCTGTCTTCTCTTCTCCTTCATTCAATGTCGTGTGTCTGAAACTTGTGTTTTATGTTGGAGAGTCTCCGTGGAATCTGACCTGTTTTTCCGTTTGTCTGTTAACAGGACAGTGTCCCCATGGGCTCTCCTGCCTTCCTTCTCTCTCTCTTTGTAAGTATTGAATTGCTGCACTGGGTTTGGAAGGTCTTATCTGTCACACCTTCCTTCAATAATGAAAGTCAGCAGATAAAGTTCTGGATGTGTTTTCTATGTGCTTTATTGGCAATGCCGTTTTCTTTCTACTGCAACTGCTTTCTAAATTCTCTGTCCAGCCTTTTCTCTTGAAATGGTCTTTTATAGAAGTGCTTTTAGCAGAAAGGTATTATTGTGTATGCTGGATTTTTATAAACTTTGAAATTGAGCCAAAAGAAAAAAAAATACACAAGTCAAAGTACAGACAGTTAAATGAAAAAAAGAATATGTTTTTAGTGCAGATTTATTTTCAATAAGAGCAGCACTTGAAAGAACATTACAATTTAATTGCAGGAAGGGTTATGGCAGCACTAAAATTAAGGTGGCCATACATGGGTCCATAAAAGCCGACAGATTGAGTCGGCAGCTTATTGGCCTGTGTATGGGGCCCTCAGACGGGCTTCCCCGAATAACATCTGGCCGATAGTCGTTCAGATATCGATTGAGAAGGGGTAAAAATAACTTTGGATCGCGGCCGCATCCATTCGTTGATGCAATCCGACTGCCCTTATTCTTTGCATTATGATCCGATCGTTGGGCTTTAGGGCCCACTATCGGATCAGCCGATATCACCCCCTCAAGGTGGGGAGAGATCCGCTCGTTTAATGACATCGCCTTAAAGGGGTTGATATTTACCTTTAAATAAACTTTTAGTACAATATAGAGAGTGATATTCTGTGACAATTTGCAATTGGTTTTCATTTTTTATTATTTGTGGTTTATTTGGCTTTTTATTCTGCAGCTCTCCAATTTCAGAAATCTGGTTGCTAGGGTCCAAATCACCCTAGCAACCATGCATTGATTTGACTAAGAGACTGGAATATGAATAGGAGAGGCCTAATTAGAAAAAAATGAGTAATAAAAAGTATCAATAACAATAAATTTGTAGCCTTACAAAGCATTTGTTTTTTAGATGGGGTCAAAAACCCCCAGTTGATCGAATATTAGACATTCTAATTTCATCTCAAATAAGCTCCCATTCGAGTTATGAGTATGTTTGCATTTATTCGGGTAAAAAAAAAAAAATCACGTGAATTCATAATTAGCACTTTGATAAATCTGCCCATTAATGTGCATTGCAAAACGTGTCTCTAATCCTTCCTGTTTCCTTAATAGGACGGAGGTACTCGTGGTCGCCGTTGCGCTATTGAAGCAGATATGAAAATGAAGAAGTGAGCTGTAACCATCTGAAAACTGTTGCTATGGTGATCAAACGCTTTGTTAGGAATAGAAGAAGCACAAGAGACTGGCATTTATCATAAGCAAATTCCTCTCACCTATTAGACTTGTGATGCTGTGAATATATTGTGAATAACTTGTACATACTGTACAGTAAACACTTTTTAAATATCTTTTTTAATTATGTTTTGACTATAAATGTAATTGAATATGCCAATTGGTGCAGTTTGCACTTTTGTTATAAAGTATAGTACACTCTAGGCTTGTGTATTTATATAAAGCCACACTGCTCCGGAGGAATCATTTTCCTTACTGGACTATGTGAGAATTCTTTGATCTGTGTTCATATTTTCTCCCACTGTGTTTTTTGAACTTAGAATATTTATGCAATGCTTTAGCAAGTGATTGTTATTATTTTGCTCCTTGGCAGAACTCATATTAACATCAGGAAATAAAGATGCATTCGTATATAATGTTCACTTAGCCTGCATTCTCTGGTGATCTGACAACATTTGTAGAAAGCATATATATGTATCATTTTTTATATACAGCATACAGGAATATATTTTATTATACTTCCTTCCAGTCTTTGATTGCAGTATAGGCATGTTCACTGTTCCTCATCTATATCAACTGTTTTAGAGGCTGAGGAGATAAGAATGTTTAAAGGAGAACTAAAGTGTAACTAAAGAAGTAGGGTAGAAATGTTGTACATTATATTTTGGGTTCTGTATCAGCCCAAGGGAACTACAGTCCTTTAGCAGTAAAGATCTGTGTCTCCAAAGATGCCCCAGTAGCTCCCCATCTTCTTTTCTGCTGATTCACTGCACATGCTCTGTGCTGCTGTCACGTACTGAACTTAGGGACCCACTCACAATATACAGTACACATAGAATAGAAATGTCACAGTATAAGGATGATTAGTAATTAATACAGGTAATTACATGGCCACAGAGAAACCAGTGCAACTAGCAGCAGACTTTAATAATCAGCCCTGTAGCATCAGCTTTTATTACAGACTAACCTCAATTTTCTGCTTGATAATTTGCGACAACCCCTAAGCTTAGCTTCTCAACAGCTGCTCAGAGCCCACTGAGCATGTGAGTGTCACAGACACTTTCCAAGATGGTGACCTCCCAGGGACAGGTGTGAAGTCCTGAATCATTGCTGCTATTGAGAAGTTGAAACTTTAGGCTGGTGCAATAAGGTCATATAAAATATGCCATTTTTAAACATATTCATTCATTCAAACGTTACATCACGTGACTTTAATAAAACTGCAGGGGATCTCCCCGCTACACCCACCTAAAGTGTTTGGTAAATTCTTATTGCATTGCTTTGGGAGAGGTGCCGACCCCTCCAACCAACACTAGGAATCACTGA
Source organism: Xenopus laevis (assembly GCF_017654675.1). Classification (NCBI taxonomy): domain Eukaryota; kingdom Metazoa; phylum Chordata; class Amphibia; order Anura; family Pipidae; genus Xenopus; species Xenopus laevis. The sequence continues at coordinate 99,269,182 of NC_054376.1, forward strand.
CTTGGAGAGGCTGGGGGAATAGGAAACTTGTTTGTTATGGACTCCATTGGAAGAGACACTGAAGGAACCATTTGTGAGGTAAGAAGAGAACCAAGACAGGCCGTGTCACAAAGGCCAAGCGAATGAAGAGACTGGAGGAGCTCAAATGCAGCTGAGAGATCAAGCAGTATTAGTAGTGAGAAGTACTAGATTTAGCCATCAATAGGTCATTAGTTAGTTGAGTTAGGGCAGTTTCAGTAGAGTGCTGTTGCCTAAAACCAGATTGGAGGGGGTCCAGCAGGTTATTATCAGAAAGGAATAGTGTTAGTCGGTTATAAACTAGGTGCTCAATTAGCTTAGAGATGAAAGGTAACAGAGAGATAGGTCAAAGGTTATGAAGATAGGAGGGATCCATTTTTTTCAGAATGGGGGTAACAAGTGCATGATTTAGTTGAGAGGGAAAGATTCCAGTTGAGAATAAAGATTACACATCGATGAGAGATTGGCTTTGTGGAGAAGTTTGGAAAAAATGGGATCAAGTGGGCAGGTAGCAAGATGAGGGAATTCCACCAGGGACATAACTCCAAAGGAGGGCTCAGGAGTGAAAGGGGGAACTGAAAGGGTTAACTTCTATCCTTGAAACTTCTGTCCTTGCTCAAACTTCTTTGTGCAAAACATGCTTATATTGCACGTACTCCCCAGCTGGCCTGAGCAGCCCCCAATGCCCTTGGGCGAATATGTTTCTTATCTCTTCTTATCACGCATACCAGCACACCCCACTCTTACAACTTCTACAAAGTTTCTTTCTGGGGACACACAGAATAATACTTTTTTGTTTTCCCTTAGGCTAAGGCATACCTTTGTTACACGTCATATTGGCTATATAAGCAACTGCTGTAACCCTAATAAATCGGAACTTGCTTTGTAACACACGAGCCTACTGTGTCGTTCTTTGCAAGACCCCTGCGCAGTGTATCTGGAGGGTGTAATCAGATGGTTTCTGCCGTGCCAAGACGAACCAGTTCGCCTAGGGATAGCACAAGGATAGCACAGTGAAAGCCCGGGATTTCTCCTGTTCCTTTCAAGGAGGTATAGGGGTCCCATAATAAGGCTTTAATACATGTACAACCTCTAGACATTTTGGTGGCCAGCAGATTTTTGCTCCAAAATTGTCTGAAATTGAGGAAATTGCAAGAAATTTAGACTGGGGTTAGGGTTGCCATCTGGCTGGTATTTTACCGGCCTAGCCGGGAAAACACCTGCTGGGGGCGGTATTATAAATTTACCGGCAATGTAGCTGCAGGTAAATGTGTAATACCCCTAAAAAAGGACCTTGGACTGCCCCCAATCAATCAATCAAAACTTACGATTTTCGCTGCCTTCTGACGATTGTGCGGTGGCTCCACCCCATTTGACGTCACAATTTGTCCCTTTGACGTCATGATCCGCCCCCTTTGAAATCAAGACCCGCCCCTTTTGTTCCTGCCCCCACCACTGGCTGGTGAAAATTCTGTAAAAAGGTGGCAACCCTAACTGGGGTACAGAGCCCAAAATCTGGTAACTCCAGACTTCTACACATGTCAGTCCCATTGCACGCTGGGTATCGTAGTCTTACATTAAACTTGGCAAATTGTTTAACAAAAACTACATTACCCAACATGCATTGGGATACGCAGGCTTGACACACACATTTTAGCTGGTTTCCAAAGTACAAACCAGCCCAAAAAGTAGCCCAAAGCTGAACCTTGGCTAGTTTGTACTTTCAAAACCCGCCTGTGCTTTAAATTCGTAGCCCATTTTTTGCTGAAAACCAGCCAACCAGGCAACCCTGGTGCGATTAAACATCCAATGACCATAAACTGAGGGCATTTCCTCGCGCAAGACCCTGATTGGCGTACGTATGCTCCTCCCACCGGACACGGAAGTCCAGCGTTGCGAGAGCGTGCGCGCTTACACGTGGTTATAGCTTTCTCCTGCTCGTGTTCGATCCGATAAAAATGACCAAAGTGAAGAAGGAGGAATCTGAGGAGGCGCCCGAGACGCCGAGCAAGTCTTACGAGGAGCTGTTGGCGCATTTAAACCCTATCGCTAAACCGCTCGCGGGCCGCAAACTCACCAAGAAACTGTACAAATGTGTAAAGAAAGGTACCGCGTTTATTTCAATTACCGGCGGCTCTTACTTCGTTCTGGTGGCAGCTTCATTAGCGATTTAGTCTAAAACGTGTTCACGATGGACTTAGCGCTCACTCTGACTACTTGCGCATAAACGTGGCTGTAGGTATTGGGGCACAGAGCCGTCACTGATCTATATCAATACTGTGTATGTTTTCAGCGGAAGGTCGTGGCTAATGGAACTTCACTCTAATAACCAGGGCCCTGTTCATTGTTTTGAATTTCTGGATCGTGTTTATCTAATCTGCGTTCATTCATAGTAAACAGAAGTATAACTGATGTCAATTAATTAAATGTTACTAGTTTCTTCCTGGCTGTCACACTGTGAACTTTGCGGGGCTTCACTGTTCATAAACGCTGCCACTATTCACTGGAGGATCCCAGCAGTGAGTCAATTGACTATCTGCCTGCACCAGTTTTATGTAGTGTCCTTTATGGCAATAACACATGTATGTTGTCTCCCCCATTTTATCATGGGGAAATTCTATGCCATTGTTGAGAATTGCCAGGTCGCTGCGCTGAGGTGTTTTAATTTTAGAGATTCACAGCTCCGACAATGCCATGTGTCTCATTGCTCCTGTAGCGCATTGGGAAGACACTCAGCATTGCTCTCTGATTGCCCCTAAGAATAAAACTGGCCATAGATGCAAAGATCCGATCGTTCGAGGATTCCCCATCTCCCGACCTGCCACTAACCATTTAGATCAAATAAATTAGTAAAAGAACAGATCAGCCGATGTTCTGCCCCTGACAGCAATCGTACGAATGCTATGTCTGACCAAAGCTGGTGAGTCTCCCTCTGAAAATCGTACGATCGGCAATGCATACAGAGATATTATCGGCAGCCGACAAATCTTTTAACCTGTCCGATCGACCAAACAACTGATCTCCGCCGGACGAAAAATATTGCGACTCTCCACACGGTCCGAAAATCATATGAATCGAGGATTCGTACGATCAGATCTTTGCGTCTATGTCCAGCTTAAGGGACTACTTCTTAAAGGAAAAGTCCAAATGTTAGGCACCACCAAGTGAATGTATTTACTTACCTGAAACCCCGGGCCGGTGTTCATATCCGCAGAAAACTGCACAGGCCCAGGGTTATTCCAGTGAGCGCAACTGAGTGCTTCTCTTCCGGCTTCCTCTCGCGGCTGCGCATGCGCATTAGAGTGTAAAGCCGAACTTTAACTAAAAAGCCTGCTATTTCGTTCAACTGAACATGCATCTGCCCCAGGAAATTTGAGGCACCCCTAAGTGTGAAATGACTTTCCTTCTCCTTTAAAAAGAAGAAAAAAAATAGGACTTGCTTTGTTGGAAGTTTCTTCTAGCAATTAGGCCCTATATGATTGGTCATTGAAGGGTTAAAGTATGCCTTTTACTTACTCTACCAATATTTGGCATTCTTGAATTTTCAGAAAAGGTGTTTGTGATTTCAGGGTGCACATAAGAATCACAGCCACAAACAATGCCATTCCATTGTTTTTAGAAGAATTACATTGTTTAAAATCCCTTACAAGCATCACAAGGATCCATCTTTTTTTCTTTTTTTCGTTCAGCCATAAAACACAAGAATATTCGCAGAGGCGTGAAGGAAGTGCAAAAGTTCATCAACAAGGGAGAGAAAGGGTAAGCACATTTATTTTTTTAACTTCACATTTCACTAATGTTCTAATGGGTAAAGGCATGTTTGTTATGTAACACAATCTGTCTCTAATGTGTGTATAGAGCAGGGGGCCCCAACCTTTTATACATGTGAGCCACATTCAAATGTAAAGAGAGTTGGGGAGCAACACAAGCATGAAAAAAATTCCGGGGGTGCCAAATATTGCCTGTATTTGGCTATTTGGTAGCCCCTATGTGGACTTGGCAGCACACGTAATGTACTAAGATACTTGGGAAAATGACCTTTATTACAATTGTGGATTATCTGATAATAAATCTATAGCTTCTATTGTATGTTTTAACATTCCTGACTTTTACATTTCTAGCATTGTAGTAATGGCTGGTGACACCCTTCCCATTGAGGTTTATTGTCATATCCCTGTAATGTGTGAGGATCGCAGCATTCCTTATTCATACGTTCCATCCAAATCCGTGAGTATGCTTTTTCTTTTGATTTTTTTTTTTTTTCTGGACTGACCGCTCATTGCAGTGTATACCAGAAGAATGCTTTAGAAGTCCTGTTTTGAGACAAAGCAGTTGTCTGGAAACCTGTTTGCTCCTAAACAATTTATACACCTGTGTAAGCATTGCTGTACAAGGCATTCATTTATAGTTTTAAACATTTCTAGGACTGCAAAGAAATTTTCACTCATATTGAGCTTTAAATTGCTATAGGTGAAAACGGGGATTTTTCACAAATCTCTCCTAAAGGGTCTTTGAATCTAAGCACATGTGGCGAGCTTCACAGTATGGGAACTATTGGTGTTTACCAACATCTAGTATTTACCAAATCCAATCACTGTGAGATTAGTATGTCATTTTTACTTTACTCCATGGTCATGTTAGATACAGTATGTCACTAATAGTAGTTCCACTTGGTCAAATAGCAAAAACATATTCTTCCTCTATACAAAATCATCATTCATTGAGCTGGTCACACCCTAGATTTGTTTCTTGCAGGGGCTCCATAAGCCAGTTTAAAGAAGCCAGTCTCAAAATACGCTTCTTTGTCACACTTGCTAAACATTTTCTTTGTAATTGAATGGCACATGCACTATTGGAGGTGCTTTGCCATCAACTGATTTCTTGAGAATCTCCTAGACATGAAAAGTTCCTGTAATTGCACAGTGTGAACAAATGGCTTCTGGGTCTACTTTTAACAGATCTGTCTTTCACTCATAACCTTGTCTTACTTAGAATATGACAGACAAGATTCTGTGAGATGCACCAAGATTTGGTCCTATATGCTCTAATGTAAAATCCTTTCATGATCTTAAATTGGCTGTTTTCAATTGACTCATGTACATGCGATGCTTAGTTTTATCCAAGAAGTCCGTCATTCCAGCATGTATAATGAAAATGTTCTGTTTGTATGTAGCCCTGACAGTTGTCACTTCAGCTGACATCTCTATGTAGTCTGTAGATATTGTAAGGCCTGTTGAGCTATCTCTGACTTGTAAGATATTAGTTGATCATGACATCTATCCTAGAACAATATTTATATCTTGTATATTGTGATGCATTTGTTTCAGGACCTAGGAGCAGCTGCAGGCTCCAAGCGCCCGACCTGTGTGATACTGATCAAACCGCATGAAGATTACCAGGAAGCATATGATGAATGTCTAGAGGATGTACAAGCCCTTCCTTTACCCTACTGATCAGAATGATTTTGAGGATATTACTTTTCCATCAACAGTACTGGAGTACTGTAAAAAATTAGTACCAGACATTTCTTCATAAACATTTTATAAGCAATTTGCTTTAATATCTAAGTTGACCCTTATATCTAGGGCTGAGCTACTAGAGGGCTACAGCCCGTTGCCGATTAACAGAACCTGGTAACTTTTTTTTTTTTTTTTTACATGTTTTTGTAAATGGTTCCTACTTTTGGAAAGGGAGCTCCTTTTTAAATGGATGCTGACTGCTGCAGTACAGATCAACATGGCATCTTCCCCCTACCTGCTATCCTCAGATATGCATAGCACAGCGATAAGGGTCAAAAAAAAGGTTCATTTTCATTTTGAATATAGAAATTTCAAGGAATAAATACCCAATTGTTTTGTTTTTTTCTATAGATTATTTCTTCTTTAAAATAACTTCTCATTCTAGGATTCATTTGTCAAGTTGACAAAACCTGATCAATTAGTCTTTTTAGGGTCCAAAAATAAAGTACATGGTTTTTCTTTCAGGCAGGATGCATTTCTATTGTGACTTTTATTTGGCTTATGATGAATATTTGCCATTTAACCATCCTCCCCATTCCCACGTTTCATGTTTATCAGTGTTAAGAATCCTAGCATAGTACAGTGGTTCTGGGGCAAACTGATAGTTCATGCTGTGACATCATGTGGGTGGCAGAGAAAACTGAGAAAGCTTTTCGGCAGCCAGTAATGAGGAACTAGCAGCAATTGCCTGTAAGGCATTAGCATTTGTTTAATCTTGCTGCAAAGATCTCTGACCAGACCGGTATCCCTTCATTTAAACCTTTAAAGGGGTGGTTAGCCAGTATGCTTTAGAATGTGCTATTATTTTCAACTTCATATTTTATAGTTTTTAAATTTGCTTTTTTCTTCTGCCTCATTCCATCTTTTAGATGGGGGGCAAAGTGAGCCCAGCTGCCAAAACCATTGTTCTGTGAGGCTACAATTTTATTGTTATTGGCCTTTCTTATTCACCTTTCTGACTCATTCAAACCTCTGCTTGGTTTTAGACCCTAGCAACTATGTAAAAGCTGAAATTCCAAACTCCAGATCTGCTGAACAAAAAGCTAAATAATTCCAAAAGCTTAAAATCATAAACGATTAAGACCAATTGTCACAGAACCTCACACTATAAGTTACTTGGAAGCTACCACTTTAGAGGGGGTGTTTATCTTTCAACACTTTCTTTTCAGTTCAGTTGTTTTCCCATAAACAGAATTTTTCCAATTACTTCTAGTTGTGACTGTTCTAATATTGAAGCATGTTTCCTTTTTAGCCTTTTTATGTCTATCTAAAACAGCCGGTGGGCCGCTGACTATTGACTGTTCTAAATTATAAATTAGTTGATAAGTTCCTTATCTTTGTCCCTGCTGAGCCGAATCGGAGTTTCATAAAAAGCAGCTGTTAGAATTGATAAAATAGTTGCTAATAATTCACCAATGCTGCTCCCGGGAAACGTATAAACTGATGAAGCAAATTGTAACAGTTCAGAATCGGCACCTGAATTTCTATGCTGCCAGACTGAATCACCAGAGACAGGACCATAAATGTTTAAAAGCTGTTGTTAGGTTTGTGTGGAAACCAAAATATGGGTACAAGTAATTTGTGAAATATGTTTTCTTCCTTGGAAAATTTTCTGTGGACGCCCATTATATTGAGACCTCTATTTGCCATATGCTTGTGTAATCCTATGTATAATGGGCATTGTAATGTTCAGTAGACCCCTGGCATTCAATTTTAGTACGTTTACTAAAAATAGAGGGGTGGTTCCCCTTTGCATTAACATATAGTATGTTATAGATTTTAAGTAACTTGTCAAGTGGCTTCCATTTTTTTTTATAGTTTATTTATTTGCCTTCTGACTCAAATTTCAAATGGGGTCACTGACCCCATCTAAAAAAACAAATGCTCTGTAAGGCTACACATTTATTGTTATTGCTACTTTTTATTACTCCTTTCTATTAAGGCTGTCTCCCATTTATAGTTCAGTCTCTGTGCATGGCTGCTAGGCTAATTTGGACCTTAGCAAACCAAATTGCTTATTGCAAACTGGAGAGCCGCTAAATAACTAAAAAACAAAAGTAAAAATGGAAATTAATTGCAAATTGTCTTACAATGTCACTCTATACAGTGTATATAATAATAAACATTAAGAGAGTAAAGACAGATTCACAGATAGCGGTTTGTAAGGCTAAGGCCACACTAGGCGATAGCGCCGCGATTTGACTCGCGGCGACTTTTCGCCGCGACTTTTAAGCCGCAATCGCTGGGGAAACTTTTGCGCTGGCGTCTATGGGGAATCGCGTAAAATCGCCAGCGTAAAAACACACGCGGCGATCTTTTTTCTATTGTCGCTCGAAATCGCCTAGCGAGGCAATTTCGAGCGACAGTAGAGAAAAGATCGCCGCGTGTGTTTTTACGCTGGCGATTTTACGCGATTCCCCATAGACGCCAGCGCAAAAGTTTCCCCAGCGATTGCTTAAAAGTCGCGACGAAAAGTCACCGCGAGTCAAATCGCGGCGCTATCGCCTAGTGTGGCCTTAGCCTAAACAGGACAAGAAATCCTACAAATCTATCTCCACTAAAAGGGGCAGATTTATCAAAGGTCGAGGTGAATTTTCGAATGAAAACAAATTAGAATTTCAAGCTATGTTTTGTGTACTTTGACAGATTTGGGAATAGTCAAAATTCGATTTGAATTTGAAAAAAAAATTAAAAATTCAACTTTGACCATTCACCATCTAAAACCTGCCGAATTGCTGTTGTATAGGGCACCTCCTAGAACCTATTTGGAGTCAATTGGTGGACTTTGAAAGATCAAAGTTTTTTTTGGGGGGGGGGGGGCTTTGAATCGAATTCGATAAAATGCGCTATTCCTTTGATTCGAACAATTCTAATTTGGCCGAATACGGACCTATTCGACCAAAAAAAAACAAAAAAACTTTGACTTAATTTTGGTTGGTCTTCTTTAACTTTCTGGATCTAGAACCGCTAACTACACATTAAAGGGCCAGTAACACAGAAAAAGCTAAAGATTTCCCTGACCTTTCCCAGAATCTTATACTGGTACAAAAGTATCATACGTTCTACACATGGTGCCACATTTTCAAAACTAAGTTCAACTTATAGGTGGGAACTGTAAATTTCTGTAGTTGGACATTCAAAGGGTACTGCTGCAAGTAGTGGATAGAGATGCGAGGAATAGATGGGGTCGCAAGTCATACACCCGCCGGGGCCGGTCTTACAAATTTACCGGCAATGTACCTGCTGGTAAATTTGTAATATCCCTAACTAAAGCCCTTGGCCTGCCCCAATCTGCACAAAATCTACCTTTTCTTCGGCACCTGGCCAACTGCCAGAATATCTGTAAGACATTTTATTTCATACACTACACACTGGTTATGACCATAAAATGTGAAATCCATTTACATGGTGGGCTGGGAGGAAAATTGTTCCTTGTGTATATTTTTTCTAATACCAACAGTTCTCCATTAGGGGTCTGAAGCTTCCAACTAACAGTGCTGATCAATTAATGTTATCTCCACCAGGTGGCACGCTAAGCTGATCAGACACCAAAATGAAGCAAAAGTTTAGCTTTTCCTTATAATCTGTAAATATGAGTGGGTTATTAGGAAAAAACGGACAGAAGTTAAGAGTAGATGAAATATGTGTATATTGTTTCCCCCCAGGTGCTCCTATGGGCATTAAAGAAGGGTTAAAGAATTGCTAAACTAAGATGGAAATGACTCCTAAGGGTAGAACTACACGAGCGCTTTTGCAGGATGGTGTCAGATCGACAAAATGCATCCTACAAGTCTGATGTTGTCGTGTGGGTTGAAATACAATAGAACTGATACAAAAATCGTATGCGTAAACTACATGTAAAATTTTCCATCCAACCTGACACGGCTGTCAGATGTGAATGCTGCATGCTGCGTCTTCATCTGACAAAATATGGATTAATTATATCTTGGTTGGGATCAAGTACAAGCTACTGTTTTATTATTAAAGAGAATAGTCCCTGCGGTGGCTTGAACAGCAATTGTCATAAATGAGTTATGTGCAGCTGTTCCATTTTTCATTCTCTCTCATGCATTCTGCTGCTCATGGTGTTCTGCCATATGAAATTCCATGAAACACATGGGAACATTTAGCCTTTAGACTAGAGCGAGAGAAAAAGCCACAGTGACAGTTCCACTGGAGAAGGAACTAAGCAGAACACAAAGTGAATAAAAGGAGGGCTTCTAAGAATTTAGTCATTAAACATTATAATTACAGGGTAGTCCTTATGTAGGCACAATTCAGTGCCAGTAAATGTATCAGATGTAGGGTAACTCAGTATTTTTTTCTCTAACGTTGTACTACCATCTTTTGTTAGTTTGGCCTTTTTTTCTGGAGAATTAGTGCTGTAATAAAAAATACAGCATAATAGATTATAATAGACTCCCATACCTGTAACAAACAAGGTGGAAAAAGGTAACTTCAAGAGGCATGCACTCCTTAAAGGGGTTGTTCCCCTTTGAGTTAACTTTTAATATGACGTGCAGAGTGATATTCTGAGACAATTTGCAATTGGTTTTCATTTTTTATTATTTGTGCTTTTTGACTTATTTAGCTTTTTATTCAGCAGCTCTACAGTTTGCAATTTCATCAGTCTTGTTGCTAGGATGGAAATTACCCTAGCAACCACGCATTGATTTGAATAAGAGACTGGAATATGAATAGGAGAGGCCTGAAAAAGAAAGATGAGTCATTAAAAGTAGCAATACCAATACATTTGTAGCCTCACAGAGCATTTATTTTTAGATGGGGTCAGTGACCCCCATTTGAATGCTGGAAAGTCAGCAGAACAATGCAAATAATTCTAATACTATAAAAAAAAATAATGAAGGCCAATTGAAAAGTTGCTTAGAATTGACTGTATGACATATGTTACACCCCTTTAATGTTGTATTTTAACTTTAAAAACCCTGAAGAAAGATGCAATATTATAACATTCTGAGTGCAATATTCAGGTTTATACTGTATATTATGTCTCTGTGCTGCATTAGCATGTCCTCAGCAAGTGTATGTATCTATGATAATTCAGCCTTATTGCTTCCCACTGGATACCAAATTCCATGTGATTTAGCCTTGATATACTTATGTTGTGTCAAACAACATCAAATGGTGTTCAGCTGTTATTTCCCATTCAGCATTCTCCAGCTATATTTATCCTTTCTCTCTCTCTCTCTCTCTGATATAACCAGTCAAGTCCAAGTTCTGAAAATGAATCTGATTTCAAAACTGTTTGGGAGACAAGAAGCAGGAGGTGAAAGAATTCCAGTAAATTGCATGAACCTTATGTATAATGAGCAGATAAATCAGGCTGCACCCATGGGTCTGGCAATGCATGACAGATTGATTCCCAAGGTGATAAAAGCTATGTCTAGTACACTATTCTATTTCCATACTGTCATAATGTTAAAATAAAGGCTGGGGGAGGTTCTGCTCCTGAATGCTCATGATATGTATATGCTGCTTGGGAAAAAACTGATTTAATGGTTAGTATGATTCCCCATTTAGTATCAATCATTGGTCGTATACATTATTAATTCACTATTGCAGTATTGGCACAGATTAAAGATGGACCCGTGTGTAAAAGAAATATTGGAAATGATGGGTTCAGGTTGTAATACACATCACAATTCCTCCCCATGCAAACACATGCTAAGATGAATATTGATGCCTGAGTTGCGTTCGATTTTTCGCCGGGTGTCGATCCGACGAAAAACGCTCATGTAGTTCTACCCTTAGTATGATGTAGAAAGTGATCTTCGGGGACAATTTGTTATCATATGTGGTTTTTGAGTTATTTAGCTTTTTATTCATCCGCTCTCCAGTTTGCAGTTTCAGCAATATGGTTGCTAGGCTCTAAATCACCCTAGCAACCACGTACTGATTTGAATAAGAAACTAGAATATGAATAGGAGAGGCCTGACTAGAAAGTGAGTAGTAAAAAGTAGCAATAACAATACATTTGTAGTCTTAAAGAGCATTCGTTTTTAGATGGGGTCAGTGAACCCCATTTTGAAAGTTGGAAAGATTCAGAAGAAAAAAAGACAATTAATTTAAAAAATTGACCATTCTATAACATACTAAAATGTAACTTAAAGGTGAACTACCCCTTTAAGCTGCCTATTTTTAAGGAGTAGTGATGGGCGAATTTATTCACCAGGAATGGATGTGCAGAGAGTTTCCGCACTTCGCCACCTGCAATTTCTTTCACAAAACTGCTTGTGATAATTTGCTACAACAAAAAAAGTTGTGCGCGTAAATTTTTATTGATGCCCATTGACTTTACTGCATTTGGACAAAAGAATCGCGCGCATTAAAATTGTTGAGCATCAAAATTATTTTGACGCCCATTGACTTCAATGCGTTTTTCAAATTTTTTGCCGTTTCGTGACTTGTTTCGGAATTTCTGCAAATTTTTTGGCAAAGCGAAACGGGACACATTCGCTCATCGCAACTAAACGGGCCAAAAATGAGGTGCACCAGAAACAGCCCTATTAGATTGACATTAAATTGTCTCATGCAAGTGAGTGTATAGTAACTGCTGCCTGAAAATGCCTTTTGTCTTGGATCCTCAAGATTATAAAGATCACAGTTTGTCAGCGGCAGATTGGAAACAAAGAAAATAACGTCTCCCTTGTTGTAATTCTTTGGAGGGTGCAAGATTACTGTATTCCCAGCAGTTTTAATTTTTTCCTACTTACTAGACATTAACACGTCTCTCACTAACTAACTCGTCTAGTCATTATTCCTTTAAATAACCACCACTGCAAATGAATGGGGAATTGGCAGTTTGGGAAGAACATACAGTGTGTGCTGGGATGCTTCATGCCAGTATGGAGCAGAGATTGGTAAATCTGACGACATCAGAATGGGAAGCATCACTAAATCGTAGTTCATTATAAAATGTATTTATTTAAAATCAATGTATATTCCAAATAAGTCTGTTTCCGACTTGGTGTAAAGGGTACAGCAATTTGTACGGAGATGCATGTTTATTGGCCAGCCACGCTGGACTGTTGCCTTATCAAGCAAATTCCCACCAGGCAACATTACTCCACAGCTACACATTTAAATGAATGAAATGGCTGTGAATCAGACACCCAGGTTCCAAAAATGTATGACATTTTTGGGCATGTGATTAAACTTTTCCGGCACATTTGGTGGGAGTCAAGATACAGCTTCAGATTCAGTTTCTACTCCTTCTGCCAAGTTTTGGGGCCACCCACAATATTTTACTCTCAGATCTCAGGCCTCCATCTCCCTGCAGCTGCGGGTAACAAGTCGGCACTTGCTGCTCTTAAGTAGGTGAGAGAATACTGATGAGCAAGAATTGCACGCATACAGGAAAGCTGTAGGACATAGAGTGCTGTATCTTCAGTTGAGTGTGAGAATGCAATGAATCAGACTGCACTGCACAATGGGTGGAATGTGGCTACTTTGCAGAATGTTAAGATTTACTATAATGGTATTATGGCTACATCATATTATTTGCTTGCATCTTAAAAAATGGTTTCTTGTTAGTAATGGCTTGGTCTACAATTGGAATTTTTATAGGCAACCACACATACATATCAGCCATTTGACTCATTGATGTATAGGTAACATAATTTAAAGGAGAACTAAAGCTAAATTAAGAAGTAGGGCAGGAATGTTGTACATTATGTTTTGGGCTTCTGTACCAGCCCAAGGCAACTACAGCCTTTTAGCAGTAAAGATCTGTGTCTTCAGACATCCCCCCAGTAACTCCCCATCTTCTTTTCTGCTGATTCACTGCACATGCTCTGTGCTGCTGTCACTTATTGAGCTTAGGGACCCACTCACAATATAATGAACCTATATAATATAAATGTCACAATATAGGACTGATGATTAAATAATTCAGATAATTTGTACATGACAGCTCAGAAGCCAGCACAATTAGCATGCTAATTTAATAGTCAGTCCTTGAATGCAAAAGCAAACATTTTCTACTTGATGATTTGCTTAGCTTCTCAATATCCGCTCAAAGCACACTGAGCATGTGTGTGTCACAGACACTCCTAACAAAATCCCACATGGGAAACTCCTGTGATACCTTTGAAGGTCTGGATCATTACTACGATAGATATACTGAACCTTTAGTCTGGTTCAATAAGCTCACTACATTAAATATGGTATTTCTAGCCATATTCATTTTTAGGCTTAGTTCTCCTTTAAGGAACGAACAGGGCTTAGATCTTTGCTGGCTCTGCCAACAATAGGGACAAAAAGCAATAGCTAAAGAACCCTAGAAAGAAGGACAAACAATGGATTTTCACAATTGTAGGGACTTAACTAGGAGCACAAGTTTTTAAGGATTGTAACAGACGTTAAAACGTAAGTAAAGCCCGGAATATCCCTTATGTATTATCTAGTGTCATAGGTTGTTATGCAACCAGCATCCCATGCCAAACTTACGTGTTCCTATGGCGTGGTCCTCTTGGGGTATAGTTTATGTACCACACCTTGTGTTTATTCCCTTACCTTTAGATTGTAAGCTCTTTTGCACAGGGCCTTCCTCACCTTTTGTAACATTATTGGTTGTGATGTATGTAACTCCATATGTTCTATGTATGCAATTCATGTGATTTCGATCACATTTACTTTACAGCGCTGCGAAATATATTGGCGCTATATTAATACATGTTAATAATAATAATTACAATACCCAACTAAAGGTGCAAGATACTGGCTTTTATATTCCTGGAGTCTAAAGGAAGGGGTTCATGCTGGAGGAATGCAGATAAATGAGGTTTGAATGGGAAGGGGTTTCTGCCCACTGGAACAGATGCAGTGGCCCCATGCCCTTAGGGTTTGGGCACACAGAGCTCTAGGCCCTGCTGCTCTCAGTCTGCATATTTTAGCAGGCGGAGAGAAGCGGATCAACTCCAGCAGAGGTCAGCCTAAAGATGCCTTTCGCTTGTGCAGTGATCCCAAACCAGTGGCTCATGTGCTACTCACCAACCCATTGGATGTTGCTCCGAGTGGCCTCAAAGCAGGTGCTTATTTTTGAATTCCAGGCTTTTGGTTGCATTAAAACCAGACGTACTGCCAAACAGAACCTCCTATAGGCTGCCAGTCCACATAAGGACCTTCAAATAGCCAATCATAGCCCTTACATTGCACACCAGGAAATGTTTGCATGCTTGTGTTGCTCCCAAAGGCCTTTTATTTTTGAATGTGGCTTGTGGATATCAAAGGTTGGGGACCCCTGCTCTTGTGTATTTGGGCTGACCTCCGCTGTGTGTGAATTAGCCTTATATCAATGGATTGATAGCAGTGATGGGCAAATCTGTCCAGTTTCGCCGAAAAATTAGTTAAACCCCGAAAAAAAATTGTGAAACGCATTGAACTCAATGGTCGTCAAAATAATTTAGATGCGTGAAAATTTTACGGTGTGACAACTTTTACAAAGGCAACTTTTTGTCCAAATGCATTGGGCATCAACATCATTTTGATGTGCAACAATTTTTATGCACTCAACAATTTTACATGTGCGGCTCTTTGTCCAAATGCATTAAAGTCAATGGGAGTCCAAATTATTTTGACGCTAGACAATTTTTACATGCTTAAATTTTTCCGGCGACGATTTTTTGCAGCAGTTTTGTGCAAAAAAACTCACAGGTGGTGAAATGTGGAGATATATTGCGAATCCATGCCTGCTGAATAAATTCGTCCATCACTGGAGGGTACAGCTTCGTGTGCCCATGCCCTTAGAAACAAGATTGTATTTATCAGTTATTTTAATGTCTAATTCGGGACATCTAGGTGTAGTTGTAGAAGTTGCACTCCCCAGATCATTTATTTCCCAAGGTTTTAACCTACTTCGTGTTTTTCTCTTCATTCTCCCATAAGAAAAGTCTCATTCATAATTATGGAAACAACCCAATTTATTTGTGAAATACAAACCAAATAATTGGTTCATATTGGATAAAAAATGAAAACTGTAATAAAAGCACAAATGTAAAATGTTACTTCATTAATGTTATGTAAGTGCCAGCAAACAGACCAGCTTCTCTTTCCTGGTTTGCAAAACCCCCAAATAATGTGTGATTGTCGTCATACCCATCTACCAGATGATGGACTGGGTGCTGGGAAATACAGACCAGACAATAGCAGTGAGTCCCAGATGGTAGAGACCGAGTATAGCACTGATAAGCAACCTTCTGCATTCATGCTGTTGCAAACAAGTTTACCTTGCAGTGGGATGCTTGGAAGAGTTGTTGCCTATTCCTAGGACAGAACTTACAATTTGTTAAGATGGTGAATGCCAGAATTGTACCATGTGAAATGGCATACTCAGCAAAACAGGCCTGCCATTTTGCTACCATTCCTAAGCTATAAGTGGAGAAACATCCACATGCATACAGGGGCATCCCATAAATGTAAACAAACTAATGATGCCTCTGTGTATTAAGAACTGATCATATGTACAAAAATAAGGGAGGTATTTCTGTTTTTGTCTGTAATAAGTTAGAATTGTGACCTCACTTGTCAGTGGTCAGGAATTTTGAACATACAATTATTTATGCTCCAGTCACTATATACATGTGATTATGCTGCTAGTTCCACTCACACATTCAAATCTCTTCACATCCTTTAAATATTTAGAAGATCCAGCTTTGTCAATTGCATGTATATTGGGTATAACCCATTGCCCCTGAGTGATAAAAACTATAATAAAATTAAAATTCAGGTGGCAACAAAGAGGCATCACTTATGCACCAAGATGCATATCAGCCACACAGTGAACCTGAAGTTGCAGGGGCTTACATCTAAAGTTGGACATAGATGTAAACATTTTTTAAAGATCTTTTTGTTATCGTAAGACCACAATTATCTTGAAACGATGGTTTAAATGTACGATTTGTCCATCATCTAAAAAAAAAAAAATTCAAACGATATTGCCAGGTAGCTGCCTGCTGGGCCCTGCAAACATAGATAGATTGCACTAGGACCAATACAACAGGACCTAGGACCGACAGATGTCGGATGAAAAATCGTAAGATGCACGATCGTTCGTTCCCACTAACCTCACGATAATTTGACGGATTGGTCGGATTGCACTGAAATCGATCGTAGCCAATGACAAAACTTTGCGCCTATGGGGACCTTTACATACAAGTCTAATGTACAGAAACTCCTGTTGTGAAAGTCCTGTGTCTCACTGTGTACATTCTACTGAGCACAGTTCTCATACATTGTTCCTCAGTTCAGAGAACAGATTAGTAATCAGCTGCTGTTGGGTGAGCACTAGAGCTCCTAAACATCAAAGCTTGTCTTTTCAGAGGTAGCACAAATGGCTTTCTAGTTCTGAGCAAAGTGCTGCAAGAAACCTGCACAGACAGATGCCTACAAGGGCTTTCACTGTAAAACATGTTTCTAAACATACCTATTGCCTCTAAAGTCACCAGCATGATCCCTAAAAGAATCATGGTGCCATGTATACAGTGTGCACATATAAAGTGATTGAACCCTTTAAAGGAGAAGGAAAGCTACCAAGGCAGTTTATTGTCAATAGATTAGCCACAACAGTGCAAGCTAGAACGCCATTTTTATTCATCAGAATTCTTTTCTATACTAGAGTTAACCGCTCTAGACACTATCTCAGTTTGTTTATGATAGTAGCTGCCATATTAGCTTGCTTTGACATCACTTCCTGCCTGAGTCTCCCTGCAGCTCATAGCTCTGGGCTCAGAATATAGCAGGGAGGGGAGAGGGAAGCAAACTGAGCATGCTCAAGCCCAAGAGCTGGAGGTTTATACTAAAAAACAGGAAGTCTGGTACAGAAGCCCATGTGTACACAATAGAAGGAAAGAAATGCAGGGTTTCTTTTGACAGAGGACTCAGAGTAGCATTACTTTGAGGGTTTACTAGTGTATTCACATAGGCCTTTCTAATAAAGCTTACTTAGATGTAACCTTTCCTTCTCCTTTAACGAAGGCAGATATCATACCATTGAGTAGGCAGAGAGCACTTCCTTCTTTTCTTCTAAAGCCTTTGGAGACTAATTATAAGGAATAAGCTATATTAAACTGGACCATGATTGTATAAATGAAGGCCCAAAGATACACCACTCTGGACAGTGATTATAAATGCCATTTTTTGGACTGATACCGCCCTCTTTTTGGCAGTCTAGCACCCAACATTGTTTCTAGCTAGGAAGGTGGCACACTATGCTAATACATTAAAGAGAGATTAAGAAAGACCATCTTGCCCATGAAGTGCATGTAAAGGCACAGTGTCATTCTCAGGGGAACCAAAGGCAATAAAATGCTCTGTAAAACATTTCTTACAGTGAAAATAATATATATTTAATTTGTTTACAAGCTGATTCCATGGGTGTAACAGAACATGATTCTCTCTTCAACTCGGCCTATTGGAGTGGTATTCCTAGCTCTGATCTTTTGTTAATTGGCAACACATTTTGTGGGAACCAAGTGAAAGTGTATTTCAGAATTTACGTGATGGTCACACCTATCACTGCTAGTGATACCACATTACACCACCACAACGTTTTAACATGACTATCTGTGTGTGAGGATATCAGAGTCTCATCTCCTGCAAATAGCAGTTCTGCCATGATAGAGAAACATTTTTGGGAGTTCCATGTTCAGGTTTCCACTGTATCCATCCAGCTGGCAGGGGAACTCAGAGACTGTCCCACACCCTGCCTTAATTCTAGGACCTGCCTCTCAAGAGCCTGATTGCGTTGATACATCTCCAGGTAACTAGATTGTATCTCCTTTTGGTACCTCAGCACTTTATCCTTTTCCTCCTTCCAGACTTTTCGTTCAGTCTCAAAAATTAATATCTGGGCTTCATTCTGACGCCTTTCAAGCATTAGCTCTGCCCGTAGGCGCTCTACGTCTATAGTGTCTGAGCTATCCCTTGGCAAATCTACTGGAGTTTGACTTTTGACATCTTCTAAAGCCTGGAGGCAATCTGAGAGTTCTGCAGATTCCTTTTCTTTTTCCTTCACTAGGGCTTTTGCCTCCCGAAGCTGAACCTTCAGACTGACCACTTCCCCAAGCTTAAGATTGATCTCTGCTTGTGAGTCTCTCAGCTGTTGCTTAAGGAAAGAAATCTCTCCAGCTTTCTGAGAAATCTGTGTGGGAGACAAAGGATAAAATCGGTAATGAGTTACTGTTAAGATATACACTGTATAATCTTCAGGAGGCTATTTAATGTTAAAAAGAGAATGCAAAAAAAAACCTATGGCACAGCTAGTGCTCTTTGAGTGCTGGTTCCTTTCTTAAAATGCAGCACCAATGCACCCAAAATCTCCTCCAAATGCTTTCTACAGGAAACATAAACACCAGTAGGACTATTCAATTGATTCTCACCTGATTTTAACAGACAGCAGCAAGCAGTGATAATGGGATTTTTTTTCAATGCCGCATTATGAGAGCACCAGGCAAAATGCAAGAAAACTCCATGTGAGCCATTGAGGTAGTAGATGGAGAAAACACTGGTGCAAATGTGCTTAACCTTGCAAAAGCACTTGAGCAATTACATTTTTTTTTTTTTTTTTAAAAGGTGGTCGGAAGGTAATGTTTTACAATAATAAACAAGAAGTAATTTGTGCATATAAAAGATTAAATTTTTTTGCATTTTTCTACCATTGTAGCATGAAGTTCAGTAAGATTTTACATTTTTTTCCCTGGTTAAGATTGGATCTGGGCTTGGCCAGATACTGACTGGTCAGGCCTGAAAAAACAGTCAGCGAAGGACCACACCATTCCATGTATTTCGTGCACATGCCTGTAAGGCAACCCACATAATGGCTTTAAAAATAAAGAATCTGAAATATAAGATAGAAAATGCCTTTTTTTCGATTTGCCTGAATACAGGATCTCCCCAAAAATCCTTCATATCAACAAACCAAAAAATAAGAAATCCAGCACTTTAAAGCTGCAAGACAGCAATAGGAATCCATATTGCACAGTATTTCTGTATGGAAATGCTCACCATATGTGTCAAATAAAAAGAGGAGTGCGTTCCTTCTGACACATATGTTTTGCATTTCTTTCTATACAGAAATACTGTGCAATATATATTCCTTTTGCTCTCTTGAATCTTTTAAGTGTTGGATTTTTTTTATTTTGGAACAACATGAATGGCCAAATTGGACAAATATTTGCTGGAATGGCAGCCCTGACAAAAGAGTGGGTCTTGATATGTATACCATTTATGTATTCATGACCTAGGTCATTGGCAGGACTGCTTTCTATAGATCTTTATGAATACATCAAATGCACACGTGACTGCTAAAATGACTTTAGCCTTTATGTTTCTAACCTTACCTCCCACTTTGAGTCCTCTAAGTTTGGGCCAGAATTATCTGACTGGGATTGTTTTTGTCTCAGCTCCTCATTCTCGCCCTGTAGGGAGTTGAGCTCCTCCTGAAGACGCTTCTTTTCCTGCTGCACTTTGTATAATTGCAATTGTAGGGCTCTTTGGCTGCGTAGAGCCTGCTGGGAAATCTGTTGCAACTTAGACATGTACATCTGTTTCAGCTCATCCAGCTCTTCCATCCAAAGCCGACGCTTGTCTTCAAACACCTGTGAGAGTTCCCGAGGGGGTAACAGTACATAAAGATGAATCATGTAGATCATGTCTGACAAGATATTGTGTAATGTGAACTTTATCTCATGTCAACTTCTGCACATTCCAGCGCTTAAACAGAAATCCAATATCATGTAATGGGGGGGGGGATTGTTTATTACAGAGAATGTAATTATCTTTAGAATATAAGGACAATAAAAATGTTACATAAATAACATTGCCTGTGGCCTCAGGACTTTATGTGATGATGCAACTCCTTAATGACTTTCTAATAACCTTATAATGACACACAAAATGTCTTAAGTGGGATCTGGAATGATCCCAAGGGGTTGGCCTTTGTAAGATTCAGTTTAAAAAGCAATAATGCATAGGATTTGAATTACTATTTAAAGATCAGAGTATCAACAATTAAAATTATGCAGATCAAATTTTGGGTCCGGATACTTGAGAATTCATATTATACATTCTGGTTAATAATGCCACATGACATGTACCTGCTACTTTATAATACAAAGATGTTAAGAGTTCTCTGATCTGTATAACAGCCTAGGACCTTAGGCTAGGCCAGTCTATTGTGGATTTTCTGCAGGCCGAGGA
The DNA here is from genome assembly GCF_017654675.1 of Xenopus laevis. Lineage (NCBI taxonomy): Eukaryota > Metazoa > Chordata > Amphibia > Anura > Pipidae > Xenopus > Xenopus laevis. Next base: position 99,289,935 of record NC_054376.1, read on the forward strand.
TCTGCTACCTTGCCTGCACCGGACGCAATGTAAATGTAAAACCATTCCATGAAAGCGCTCATACATGGTGCGCACTGACATCTAGAGACTGCTTTGTAGTCCTTGGTATGGGTATTGATACCTGTCCAGTTTATACTAACATACTAAAGATGGCCATACATGGACCTCCCTGAAAATCGGCCAGATATTGAGCTGAACAAGGACTGTATTGACTCATTGATGCACTCCTTACTTCTGATGGTTTGCATCTCCATAGCTGTGATGTGGTCGTTGGGCCACCCAACACATGGATCAGCCTGGTATCATCCACTTCAAGGTGGGCATATCAGAGAAAGATCCACCTGTTTGGCAACCTCGCCACACAATTGTATCTTTTAACATATGGCCAGCTTAAAGGGATACCGTCATAGAAAAACATGTTTTTTACAAAACACATCAATTAATAGTGCTGCTCCAGCAGAATTATGCACTGAAATCCATTTCTCAAAAGAGCAAACAGATTTTTTTATATTCAATTTTGAAATCTGACATGGGGCTAGATATTTTGTTTCCCAGCTGCCCCAGTCATGTGACTTGTGCCTGCACTTTAGGATGGAACTACTTTCTGGCAGGCTGTTATTTCTCCTACTTAATGTAACTGAATGTGTCTCAGTGGGACTTGGCTTTTACTATTTAGTGCTGTTCTTAGATCTTCCAGGTTATCTTGTGTTAGGGAGCCGTTAACTTGTGTTAGGGAGCTGTTATCTCATTACCTTCCGATTGTTTTGTTGTTAGGCTGCTGGGGGGAAAGGGAGGGGGTGATATCACTCCAACTTGCAGTACAGCAGTAAAGAGTGATTGAAGTTTATCAGAGCACAAGTCAGATGACTTGGGCAGCTGGGAAATTGACAATATGTCTAGCCCCATGTCAGATTTCAAAACTGAATATAACAAAATCTGTTTGCTCTTTTGAGAAATGGATTTCAGTGCAGAATTCTGCTGGAGCAGCACTATTAACTGATGTATTTTGAAAAAAATTTTTTTTCCCATGACAGTATCCCTTTAAGTCTAAATGGGACATTAGCAGTATACCATTGTTTTTAAAAGGGTTGTTCACCCTTAAATTAACTTTTAGTAGGATGTAGTGAGTGATATTCCGAGACCACTTGCAATTGGTATTCATTTTTTTATTATTTGTGGTTCTTCAGACATTTAACTTTTTATTCAGCATCTCTCGAGTTTGCAGTTTCAGCAATCTGTAATCCATGCTTTGTGCTGAATAAGAGACTGGAATATGAATAGGAAGAGGGCCTGAACCTAATTAATAAAATAATTAATAAACAGAAGCAATAACAATAAATGTGCAGCTTTACAGAGCATTTGTTTTTTAGATGGGGTCAGTGACCCCCATTTGAAAGCTGGAAAGTGTCAAAAGAAAAAAAGTCAAATAATTCAAAAACTAGAAAAAAAATAAATGCCAATTGAAAAGTTGCTTAGGATTAGGCATTCTATAACATACTAAAAGTTAACTTAAAGGTGTATCACCCCTTTAATAGGAGACAGAAATTTAGAGAAAAAAAAGAGCCACCAGAACCTTAAGACTATTCCTTAACCCAATGATCATTTCTAAAACCCTCAATGACCATTTGGATTAAGGGAATATTTTACATAAATTTATTGTTGAGTATTCAAATACCAACCTGAGTGAAAGGATCGTCATTGTCGCTTGCGTTCCTCCTCAGCTGCTGCGCTTCCATCCCTTTCTCTTGAAGTCTCTTCTCCAGTTGGCGCGCTACATCTTCTACTGATTCAGAATACTCATATGGTGGTGGTGGCTCCCCTGAACACTGCAGACGGCTCAGAGTGGCCATGTTTCTGCACGAGAGAGTACCTTTCTCACCAGCCATGGTGTCTCGGAGCCCTCGTGAAGCACGGTCCAGCGACCCTCCAATGTGATTTATATGTCCCAAGGAAGCACTGATTTGTCCCCTTGCTACAGTGAAGCTGGGGCTGTAAGAGTTTAAACTATTGATGGAGTTTTGTTTTGAATCAGACAGACTGTCATCGTCTTCATCATTTCCACTTTCACTCGGATTATTTGAGTGACTATTGCTTGGCTGTAAGGGACCACGGCAGGGCGGACTGCCCACGCAACCCAGTGTGTTCAGACTGCCATTGCTTTTGGATAGTTTGTTGGTAGACTGATGCAAGCTCTGAATAGACATGAAGGCCTTTACATTTGACTTCAAGGCAGAAGGTCCAAAGCGAGACTGAAGCGAAAAGAGGTTTAAAACCATTATTCTCTTAAACAGCACCATTTTTATTGTAGTTTGTGTTGTTCATTATTCAGTTATCTGCAAAGGATTGTCAAAATAAAGCAGTAGTAGAAGACTGGATTTATTAATGCAAGGTGCAGTTGTATAGATCCCTACGTACAGAATCCCTACGCAGATATAATTAGACCCCCTCATTAATCCTACAGCTCTCTCTCCTTCCCTGTAATTATTTATATAGCACTACATATGTTCACCATACATTACAAGGCATAAACACAATCTGGGTTATAGTTATTCTAAATTAGACAGAAAAAAATAAATATTTAAGTGGTAGGGTTTTCACAGTCGGGATAACTTACAACTAGATTCCTCTAAGGTAATGGTTCCTAAACTGTGGTGTTGGCCCCCTGGGGAGATTTGGACTAGTGGCGGGGGGCCTCAACCTAAAGGCAGATTAGGATGAATTTGGGGGTATTTGCTCTTCTACATACACCTGAAACCCCAGTGTGAAGGTCAGTGAGATGATGAAATTTGGTGTAAAAATGTATTTGTTGTCCTAGATATTCTTAGGACTATGGTGTACCTACAATATGCCTCTTTATATTGCTGCAAGAAGTAATATTTATTGTAGAAAGATTGAGATGCCAGAAGTACCTATCGGAAGCATGAGAGGTTAGGGTGAAAGTTTGCGGATTCCTGATGCAGGTACTGACCTTATCCGAGTGGCCTCTCTCCGGGAGGGATGACTTGCTAAACTCTGTTCCCCGGTGATCTTTGTGATAGAATACAGGGTAGTCATTCTCCTCTGCTTGTAAGCTATGTTCTCTTCTGAATCCCAGGCCAGAGGGGAACTTTTTGTTATTTTTACCTTCTTTCTTTGTGATGTTCAAGTAGCTCAGAAACTCCTTCTGGTGCAGTCCCCTCTTGCAACTGGGCTCAGGAAATGGCCTAAAGTCCAAGTTAAAACCTTCGTTTGGGAAGTCCTGCTTCTCCATCAGGCTGCTTACATTTCCCATTTTACAACTGTATGTCACAGACTCAGAGGGGTAAGACTGAAGATTATGGAAATTTACAGGGTCACAGTTCGCACTGAAGGTCTGAGCAGCTGCCATGGATATCTAGCACAGGTCCTGGCAGATCTAGAAAAGGAAATTGAACCTAAAATCAGTTTATTATACACATTTAACATTGCTATTTGCATTGGTTTCCTGTCCTCCAGGCTTGCAATGCAGTCATGCCTGACAATGGTACAGTGACTGGAATTTTCATATATGAGGGACAGATTTTTTTCATGACTGGCTTTAATTGTTTAAAGACACACTTTATAGCAGTGCTTTAAAGAAGTCTGTATTCAGGGCTGAATGAAGCTGGGGTCTTTGTGCAGGAGCAATAAGACAGAAGTAAATAAAGAACAAACACTGTAGAAACACACTCACAGAATGTGATCCATGACTCAACTGATTTGGGCACTGTGATTACCATAAATACCAAGGAAATGTATTTTCTGCAATTTCAATGTCGGCATGGGAGGCAAATCTACTGTATATTACTCAATATTGTGCATTATTCCAGGACTATCATTTTGACAACAGTGTCCTTTTAAATGGGCAGTAGAATTCCTTCTATAAAGATCTATATATTTTTTTCCATATAAGTGGATAATGACATATAGCCCACCCCAAGTTAAGGATGGATCCATATGATCGGATGGATACAATATGAACTGCCATTAGGGTTGTCACCTGGCCGGTATTTTACCGGCCTGGCTGGTAAAAATGATGGTTGATTCCAATGATATTAATAGGAAAAAAAGCTAAATATATAGGAAGGCAAGTATTTTTTCCACAAAAGGTGGCAACCCTAACTGCCATACATGTGTCTGGCTACCTTCTACTGTGTCATTCATTCATCTGATCTGAAATGATCAGATCTACAACTGATGTACCAGCACTATGGTCAAAATCTAAACATTAGCAAGAATTTATTTGTGTTTGTGAGTGCTTGAGGGTACATGTATATGGTGATTGTTATTGAGCCGGAGCAATAAATCATATGTGCAGTACAAATGTGAAGGAAAGGGATGTCAACAAGGCTAAAACATGAATTTTAATTACGACCAGTTAAATAATTGCTTTCATACCAATAAAAATGATCATTCTACCCTGTAGTGGGTCGATGAATAGATCCCTGAAGTCCTGAATCTATTTGAGTAGCTATTTTACTCTTCGACAAAAACGCTGAAATGTTACCACCAGTGTCAGGAAGCAGAGCGGTTAACTACAGGCTGCAGCAGGATTGAGGGAAACAGCTGTTCTATTTGCAAAGTTCAGATTTTTTTCCCCCACAGCTGGAGGGGAAGAGGCAGCCGCCTATGGAGCAATACACCAGCCATTTAACATGAGTCACTGATCAAAAGGCGGATAGGAAATATCTGTAGCAGCCACTTGCAGAAAATGACCTTCTCAAAAAGGCTATTGTTTTAGAGGAAATTGGTTAAGGTCCCTTTTTTTGGACATTTCGTTGATGGCAAAGGGCATTATGACTGGATTTCTTGAATGCAGGCCAAGCAGATAACCTTGCTAATTGCATTATCTAGTAGATGATGATTTAGTCAGCTTAATAAACAGAGAGAGTGAATGCATAGAATCAGTTATGTTCTTAAGACACATGAAACATTTTTGTTCTGTGTTACTTGAACAGTTATTAAATGCCGGAACCTGGTGCAGGGTTGTTTGCTACTATGATCAATTGCCATCAGCGAATGATTGTTGCTCTATAAACACACACAAACATGTTTGTGGGGTTGACACCTCATCCCTTTAATACGGACAGATATAGAATTCACAAACAACCTAATTATTACTAGTGATGAGTGAATTTATTCTCCAGCCATGAATTTGCGGCAAATGTCCGCGTTTCGCCATGTGCAAATTTTTTCATGAACTGTGGCAAAAATTCGCAGAGAAAACACACCCACAAGAAAAAACGCCCATAAGAAAAACTGCCCATTGACTTTAATACATTTGGACAAAAAAAGTCACCATAAGAAAAAATGCCCATTGACTAATGCATTATGACAAAAGTCTGCAATAAGAAAAAACTCCCATTGACCAATGCGCATCGAAATTTTTTTCCAGCAAATCGAAACGGGACCAATTAGCTCATCACTAATTATTGACAATTGTATCACAAGTATTTGCATGGCAGCAGAAAATCATTGAAGTTGGCTTTATGTTTCTGAACAAACAGCTAAATAGCCATGTGGCATGTGGATTTAAAAGGATAACAGCCCTAAGCGACTCCCGCTGATAACTGCTGGGTGATTATGCGACAGCCTGTTCCAACCTGAGCAGAACTGATCATCCTCAGCAGGAAATAACTTGTCAACAGAATAACAGAAGGACCCCTATTCACAGCACATCTGGATCCTCAGCAGGATTAATCAATAAATACACACGAATGTTCACAAAAACTTCTTGTTTGAACAATGACTGAAAAAAATATCTGTAATGCATTATGTTTTCTATGTTTGAGGCCAAGCTGCACCAGAATTGATACTTAGGCCTTTAAGACTGATAAGTAGATTACAGGGGTGTCTGCTTATGTACAGTATAGCAATAGTATGAATGTTTGCTCTATAGCGATATAGAAGCTTGAAAAAAAATGCAGATTTACCCAACATAAAAATCAAACTGAAGATTTAAGCAATGTTCTGGCACCCCTCAGTGAAATAGGGTTTACATTTCCTTTAAAAGAAGACAAAAAATAGACTGAAAGTGTTTATATTAGTCTGTTTATCATGCTATGCGATTTAATGACTTACAACGGTACATGCTGCTAAATAATTAAGGTTTGAATGCATAAACACTTGCTTTCTGAATATGGTTTCTTGGATGCCGAGCAGAAATATACTCCAGGTTCAGTAGCCAATAGCAACCAGATAGCAGTTACATTGAAGTGTTCTGCTGATTTTATAATACAGGTATAGGACCTGCTATACAGAATGATTGGAACCTGGGCAGTGGTGTAAGAGGAAGCAGAGCCTGCAGCTGCAGGGCGGCCAAGGAAGTATAGTAAATCATATACAATTTCAATAAATATTGGTAAAACAGGTGAATCTCTAGACATTTTGAAAAATAATTTGCTGTGGGGCCCAGGGCCAGAACTAAGGGTAGGCAAAGTAGGCACGTGCCTAGGGCGCAAAGCTGGGGGGGATCCAGGCACGTACCTTTTCTGCCGCCTGCCTACCCCTAGTCCGGTCCAGCATCGTTTGCGCATGCGCACCAGCGTCCATTGGAGCTAGCGCCTGTTCGCGCATGCACGCCAACGGCCTTTCACGCACGCAGCTGTTCGTGCACCAAGACGGCGCTGGGGCCTGCCAGGTTGCCTAGGGCGCCTGGCAGAGCTCTGGTGAGGCCCAGTGTTTTCTAGTTACGCCACTGAACCTGGGATTTTCCATAATTTGGATCATACCTTAAGTCTACTAGAAAAACATTTCAACATTAAACATACAAGAGAAAGCCAGATGGCTAGCACAGGAGCTGTGTTTGGCAGGGCTGAAATTACTTACTTTTTATAAACCTTCTTTCATTAGAACCTTTTCTTTATTGACATATAAAGAAGCTAAATAGATGGAATAATAGATTATAATATGTAAAGAAAAGAGACTGGGAGAATAGAGGTTGAGTGAGGAGAGGAAGAATAATAGTACTGAAAGTGGGTCCCTGCTCTAAGGTTTTTTTGGTTGGCCCCTGGTGTCTAGCCGATTCTGACTAAGGAGCCGCCTGAGGCGGCTCCTGCAATGCCGCCCCCCCTCACCAGATAACGTGTCGGGAGGGGAGGCAGACACACTATTGCGGAGAGCGCAATTGCGCTCTCTCGCAATAGTACAGCCGAATTTCCGGTTCAAAAACCGGAAGTTCGGCTCTTAAAGATGCAGGAGCGGCTTTTTGCCGCCCCTGCAATCCTTTCAGGCGCTGCCGCCTGAGGCGAGCGTCTCAGCTCGCCTCATTGGCGGCGCGCCCCTGCCTGGTGTCTCACTGCCCCATTACGATCCAATCATTAACTTGGGGCCCAAACGATTGGGATTTTCAAACTGTCCAGATAGCAACTGGGTAGGACCTGCTGAGGGCCCCATACATGGGCCAATAAGCTTCAGACTCTGCCTCTGTATGGCCATCGTAAAGGAACAGTGACACCAAAAAACAAAAGTGTTTTAAAATAATGAAAATATAATGTACTGTTGCCCTGCATTAGTAAAACTGGTGTGTTTGCTTCAGAAACACTACTATAGTTCATATAAACAAGCTGCTTTGTAGCAATGGCGGAAATTGAAAAAAGGCTATATGGCACAGGTTAAATAGTGGATAACAGATAACACCATTATGTTCTACAGAGCTTATCTGACATCTGCTGTTTAACCTGAGCCTTTTCTCCTTTTAATGGCTGCTGCCATTGCTACCCAACAACTTATTTATATAAACAATAGTAATGTTTCTGAAGCAAACACAGCAGTTTTACCAGTGCAGGGCAACACAGCATTATATTTTTATTACTTTAAAACACTTTCATTTTTTGATGCTACTGTTCCTTTAAAGGGGTTGTTCACACTTTTTTTCAGTTCAGTTGTTTTCAGATTGTTCCTCAGAAATAAAGACTTTGATACACTTCAATATTACAAAAACGGTGACACATAGAAAATAGAAAGTAATTAGAAAAAGTCGTTTCTTTGGGGATCTACCTGAAAACAACTAGTTGTTTGAAGGTGAACAACCACTTTAGCACTGGATTACTCAAGGACAATTGCATACCGCTCCCTATATCTCGAATTGAACAATATGGGCCATGCCCCTGGATCTAATTAGCCTGTTTAATCACAGCATTTTTCACTGGTCATCCAAGTCACCCAAATCAGTACTAAAAAATGCTGCCCACCTAAGCTTACACATGGGTCATACTGCACACTGGTGATGCGTTGACCAAAACATATGTATTTGCTGGAAGAACCAATGCAGTCTGTTCCATATGATGGCTCCCTGCTATGTGTATACATCAATGTACTGCATTTTTTCTTGATTGTTAAAAATTCCATTTGTCAAATACGTCAGCCATGGACATAACAGGTCACCTCCTATAGTGAGTGCAGGAAGAACAACTAAGCTCTCAATCGAGCAGGGGTAAAAAGTGTCCTGTGAGTAAAGGTTAGTAAAGGTTGACCCTGTTTACAAAGTGCTAAGCTAAGGATATACATTACGGAGGATCTGGATGGTTCCTGTAATTCGGAAGTTTAAACAGTCACTGAACTATCTGGAAGCTTATTTTGGGAAATTGTAAAATAAATGACGCATCACCACTAGGTTAAACAAAAACACAGCTGGGAACCACAAATAAATTGAAAATCTGAATTGTGTTTTTGTTTGAACGGTTGTGTCTGACTGATTGAACACCAAAACAAACCACGCCAGAGAGGGTTAAGTGTACTTATATGAAAATCCTGCTACCTGTAAGGATTCTTCCCACCAGAGCCTGCTTATCACACATTCCTCTACTGATATGGGGTTGTTTAATTAATTAAGATAAACAGTGCAAGTGGCTGCGACAGGGCTACTTGTTGATAGAATGAGTTGGTTTTCAATTGTCATACACACAATGAGTAGAGCCACTTGGAGTTAGAGAGCAAATTCCTTGCATGCCTCCCAGAACAATAATAAATTCACAATGTACAGAAGGCATCCCATCAGGCCATATGTGCTACTAGGCTTTCCAGGAAGAACATACCACCCAGCAATCTTGGCATCTGCCATTGATAACTCAATCCAGGCATCTGTACTGGCATATTCACATAAACATATGGAACTATTTCAACTTTATGACAGAATATTATGTTCAACTTTATTTGCAGGCAGACAATATAAAAACCTATATTTCCTGGCACATGGACTCTGTGGTCTGCAGAAACTGAATAGTCCTGGAACATGGAGGAGATTTCTGTGACAGTGTTACAAGCAACTGATATGGGAACCAGCCTTACAGGCTGACCCCAATGCCAGAGCACAGCAGACTGTAGTTCACCTAACAGACCTCAGCAACAGTGCAGAAAAAAAACCAACCTTCAATCACTGATTCACTTGTAGTGTGGCACTTTTGGTGAAGCTTGAGGACCATGGTGCCAAACACTGCTGCAATGGTTTTAGAATAATGAAATAAAATTAGATGCGTGAAATATTACTGCACTTAAACCATTTAGCAAAATATTACTACTAATTTGAAGTTAAACTGATATGTCCCAGTACACACTGATGATCACATCATCACACTCATAGCCATAGTATCACCATTTTACTGTTACTGGCATATGCATGAATAATCCCCAATATCACCCCTTCTTATCCCTTGAACTGGAAAGTACACCAATCTCAAAATATTCCACAAGCAGTAATGCAAAGAGTTTTCACTTCCAGGACAGACAGCAGCACCATACATCTACTGGTGAAATTCCTTGGCTAACCAGTTTTTAGTGATCGCTACCAATGTAATCATGAAATAAATGGCTAAAGGCCCTCAACGGGCACCCTGCTCTTGTGAAATGAAAGGCTTAGTTGTTTAGGGATAGAAAGGAGTCAGGGTGATTTAAACAAGTTAAAGCAAACTCACAGCACAAATGAGAAGATTAAAGGGGAAGCAGGTGAGGCTGTTTGGTTAGGACACTTGTAAAATTATTAATATATGCAAATATCTGACCTGACAGTTTTTACTACAGTTAAAATGCCCCTGTTCTCCATTGATCAGCCTTTTGTGTTTTTGTTTTATGATGTGTTTATGACACTGTGCAAAGTGCATGGATTTTATAAAGACATACAGTATTTACTATAGGGGCTAAGTGCAAGGTGCATTTAATATTTTTTTTTTTTTTTTTTTGCACAAATGAGTATTTTTTTCTTCAGAATACCAGCAGACCACAAAACTACCAGAATTGGCTAGAGATTCTCCAGTATCGACTTAAGCGATGGCAGATGGTGAGTGAAGGAGCGAACAAATATATATATATATATATATATATATATATATATATATATATATATATATATATATATATATATAGTGCTCTCAAACTCTGGCTCTAAATATATTTAAAATGTAAGTTTGGGGGGGGGTTCACAATGAATCAGCTTTAAACTTGCAGACGTCTCTTTCCTGCACTGGACAAAAATGTACGATCCAAATATTGTGTGTGGCTGGTTCAGATTAAAATCAAGGGATATTCCATGCATGTTACATAGTTACATAGTTACATAGTTAAATTGGGTTGAAAAAAGACAAAGTCCATCAAGTTCAACCCCTCCAAATGAAAACCCAGCATCCATACACACACCCCTCCCTACTTTTAATTAAAATTCTATATACCCATACCTATACTAACTATAGAGTTTAGTATCACAATAGCCTTTAATATTATGTCTGTCCAAAAAATCATCCAAGCCATTCTTAAAGGCATTAACTGAATCAGCCATCACAACATCACCCGGCAGTGCATTCCACAACCTCACTGTCCTGACTGTGAAGAACCCTCTACGTTGCTTCAAATGAAAGTTCTTTTCTTCTAGTCTAAAGGGGTGGCCTCTGGTACGGTGATCCACTTTATGGGTAAAAAGGTCCCCTGCCATTTGTCTATAATGTCCTCTAATGTACTTGTAAAGTGTAATCATGTCCCCCTCGCAAGCGCCTTTTTTCCAGAGAAAACAACCCCAACCTTGACAGTCTACCCTCATAATTTAAGTCTTCCGTCCCTCTAACCAATTTAGTTGCACGTCTCTGCACTCTCTCCAGCTCATTTATATCCCTCTTAAGGACTGGAGTCCAAAACTGAACTGCATACTCCAGATGAGGCCTTACCAGGGACCTATAAAGAGGCATAATTATGTTTTCATCCCTTGAGTTAATGCCCTTTTTTATGCAAGACAGAACTTTATTTGCTTTAGTAGCCACAGAATGACACTGCCCAGAATTAGACAACGTGTTATCTACAAAGACCCCTAGATCCTTTTCATTTAAGGAAACTCCCAACACATTGCCATTTAGTGTATAACTTGCATTTATATCATTTTTGCCAAAGTGAATAACCTTGCATTTATCAACATTGAACCTCATTTTCCAGTTTGCTGCCCAGTTTTCCAGTTTAGACAGATCACTTTGCAAAGTGGCAGCATCCTGCATGGAACCTATAGTTCTGCACAATTTAGTATCATCTGCAAAAATAGAAACAGTACTTTCAATGCCCACCTCCAGGTCATTAATAAACAAGTTGAAAAGCAAGGGACCTAGTACAGAGCCCTGCGGTACTCCACTAACAACACTGGTCCAATTAGAAAATGTTCCATTTACCACCACTCTTTGTAGTCTATCTTTTAGCCAGTTCACTATCCAGGTACAAATACTATGTTCCAGGCCAACATTCCTTAATTTAACCAGTAACCTTTTGTGTGGCACTGTATCAAATGCTTTAGCAAAGTCTAAGTAAATCACATCCACTGCCATCCCAGAATCGAGGTCTCTACTTACATTCTCGTAAAAAGAAATTAAGTTAGTCTGGCAAGATCTATTACGCATAAAACCATGCTGGCACAAACTCATAGTATTATGATTTGCTATGAAGTCCAGTATCTTATCCTTTATTAACCCTTCGAAAAGCTTTCCTAATACTGACGTCAGACTAACTGGCCTATAGTTTTGAGGCTGAGAACGGGATCCTTTTTTGAATAGAGGCACCACATTAGCAATTCGCCAGTCTCTTGGCACAATACCAGATCTCAATGAATCCTGAAAAATTAAGTAAAGAGGTTTGGCAATCACAGAGCTAAGCTCGCTAATTACCCTGGGATGAATACCATCTGGCCCTGGACCTTTGTTAATCTTAACCTGTTCAAGTCTCTTTTGAATTTCTTCTTGTGTGAACCATGCATCATTAGTTGTATTACTAGAATTGGGAGTGTTAAGAAGGAAACCTTCACTTACTGGTTCTTCATTTGTGTAAACAGATGAAAAATACGAGTTCAGAATCTGCGCTTTTATTTTGTTTTCATCAACCAGCTGATCCCCCTCTGATAGTAAGGGTCCCACCCCTTCCTGCTTCATTTTTTTACTATTGACATATTTAAAAAATAATTTGGGATTTTTTTTACTGCTTGCTGCAATATCCTTTTCTATAGCAATTTTAGCTTGCCTTATAGCTTCTTTGCATGATTTATTGGCCTCCTTGTACCTTATAAATGTTTCGGCTGTACCAGCTAACTTGAAAGCCTTAAAAGCACGTCTTTTCTTACCCACCTCAACACCAACGCTTCTATTGAACCAAAAAGGTTTTGCTTTGCAACGACGTTCCTTGCTTACAAGTGGAATATACTGACAAGTATATTTATTAAGCAGCATTTTAAAGACTTCCCATTTTTGTTCTGTGTTTAACCCTGTGAAAAGCATTTCCCACTTAATATGTTGCAGAGATGCCCTTATACTGTCAAAGTTTGCACGTCTGAAATTTAGTGTTTTAGTTACTCCCTTATAGAATTGCTTCTGCAACAGAATCTCAAAGGAGACCATGTTATGATCACTATTCCCTAAATGCTCACCCACACAAATGTTAGAGATGAGTTCAGTATTGTTAGTTATTACAAGGTCCAAAAGAGAGTTATTCCTAGTAGGTTCTTGAACGAGCTGGAATAAAAAGTTGTCATTCAGCATATTTACAAACCTACTAGCTTTTTCTGTCTTAGCAACCCCATTACCCCATGATAATCCCATGTTTGGTACGCCTTTCTATTTACACCTTTCTACTTTCCTGTGAATCATAAAAATGGTAACCCATAATCCACATGGTAGAGCCATGGACAGGTGTGATTCAGTGGAACAGCACCCAACCCTTGAAATCCACAGCCACGTATTTGTAAAATTGTTTAATTATCACATACGCACCCCACTGCCCTTATAACCCAGGTCTGTTCCCAGCAATGTTAAATTGTAAGCACCACTGGTGCAGGGATTGAATCGAATCATGAACTATCCCTGTAGAGTGTTGTGTAACAGGTCACCACTGTATCAGGATATTGCCCTTATTCCTCCATCCAAGTGGCACTGTTTTCAGCTAAATGCCAAAACTTATTAATGCTCATTAATAATTATTACATGACTCACAAGGCTGACTATGCAGTTCAGGCTCAGTTTACAGCTAAGCCCAAGGCAATATTATCACAAAGATAGGGAAACCTGCTCCCAGTGTAGAAAAGAATGCACTCTTTCAGGGCCCTCATTCTCTCTCTCTGCCATGGAAATCCCTATAGAGGCTTCAAAAGCAGAGATGCCAGAGATTACAGGATTGGTTGTCCTAATCTTCTGAGAACTGTCTTGTGGATAATGAGCCAGGAGTAGCTGTCAGAATAATGGCTTTCATTCTGCTTTGGGAAAAAAGTGTCTGCAAAGCTGCCGCATCACTGACTGTGGCTTTATAATAAAAGGTGCAGCCTTAGACAATGCTGAAACAGGCCCATAATAAAGGTTTCTATTTCCTCTAGCACAGATCTACACTTCACTGTGCTTTGTCTAGTAAAATACTAGATCTTTAAAAAAACAACAACACCCTTGTTGATGGCTCATCTTATTATTTTTCTCATAATGTTTTGGAACATAACATTTTCATTGCAGATTGGTTCCCACTAACATTAACGGAAGTATTGTGGGTCATCCTTCATGTCAGATTACTGGGTGATTGCACAACAGTAGACATTTTGAGCAATAATCACCCACACACAAGAAGACCCAAGATGTTTCCTAATCATGTCAAATGAAAACAACCTACAAGGTATGTTGACCAAATGTACCACTGCCTTTAAATGGGATCTAGGCCATAAATAAAATAATGTAAACTCACTTACACACTTTTGCAATTTGCATTCATTTTCTATTTTTAGATCACAAAAATTCCCTTTTCTGTATTTTAGAGAAAGTGGACAATATTGCTGCCTTTGTCTGTGCACACAAAAACCTGTGCCTTGCTTTACTATATGCAGTAACAGAAAATAATGGAACGTAGCGACAGGTCATACTTTTCCTTTAAGATTATACTATGTGTTAGGTCAAGCTCATCTACTATTAGAGGTTTAAACTTTAATGTCATCACCTGGTCTCACCCATCATAAATCACCTGGGTCTCATGGAAATCTTCTACAATATATTTATAATTATAAGGTGTCTTCTGCAATAATATTTTCATTGTGTGGGCCCAGATTGTGTTATATAATGAGAGTTAGACAAACAATGAGCAACCAGGAACCATATATAGGCCAGCTCTAGACAAACACAAGGATGCAAGAGCTGCAGTTTTGCAACGCTTGCCAAGTACAGGTTGTTACGTACATTAGAAGCAAGCCAAATAGTAAAGGTAATATCTTCAGGAGAAAGAAGCAGATGCAAAACATGGACTCTGAAATGCTACTCCATTGAACTGCAGGGAAATTCTACCGTAAATGGGTGGTTCACCTTTAAGGTAACTTTTAGTATGTTATAGAATGGCCAATTCTAAGCAACTTTTCAATTGGTTTTCATTATTTTTTTTTTTATAGTTTTATAGTTATTTGCCTTTTTCTTCTGACTCTTTGCAGCTTTCAAATGAGCGTCGCTGACCCCTTCTAAAAAAACAAATGCTCTTTAAGGCTACACATGTATTGTTAATGCTACTTTTTATCACTCATCGTTTATTCAGGCCTCTTCCATTCACATTCCAGTCTCTTATTCAAATCAATGCATGGTTGCTAGGGGAATGTGCACCCTAGCAACCAGATTGCTTAAAATGCTAATTGAAGAGCTGCTTGATAAAAAGCTAAATAACTCAAAAACCTTAAATAATATAAAATAAAAACCAATTGCAAATTGTCTCAGAATCTCACTCTCTACATCATACTAAAAGTTATCTCAAAAGGTGAACCACCACTTTAATCTATCTCAAAAACTCCTGCAATCATTTTAATTCAGTAGATTTTAAAGCCTATTCATTTAAACGGTATCTGTACTTAGAGGTATTTAAGGGGTGGTTCAACTTTAAGTATGTTACAAAATGGTGAATTGTAAGCAGATTTTCAATTAACCTAATTTTTTTTAATTTTTTTATAGTTTTTTAATGGTTTGCCTTCTTTTTCTGACTCTTTCCAGCTTTCAACTGGGGGTCACTGACCCTATCTAAAAACAAGGCTACAAATGTATCCAGTCCCTCATTTAAACCACTGTCTGGTTGCTAGGGTAAATCAGACCATAGCAACCAGCTGGCTGCTGACATTCCAATTTGGAGAGCTCCTGAACATAAAGGTAAATAATTCCAAATGCACAAATAATAAAAAATGAAGACCAACTGCAGATTGTCTCGGAACATCACTGTACATCCTACTAAAAAAAATCACAGTCCTCAGTCAGATTTTATTGCGGCAGAAAAAATGCAAATAGCATCTTGCGATTAATCTGGACTGCAAATTCTCCACAGAAGCACTGTAAGGCTGCAATTGTGTGCTCTGTGGTATTGATAAGTAAATTCCAGTTTGACTTTTACCTGCAGTCTAGGGAGCTGCAAGGCAGGTTTTTACACTAACAATACATTATTACCATAATCCCTGCAAATTATTATGGGGGATTTCCATTAATATAAATACCAATATCTGGGTATTGCCATTTGCCAGCAACTGGACGTACACCGGGTAATGCCTTAGAGACTATTAGTAATTCCAACTTTTGTGAGTCCTAACAGAACTGCAGTCGTAGCTGCATTTGTTACAGGGACTTCACATTCGCAACTGAAGACGTTTTATATGTTGAAGTGGGAAATTCCTAAGAACTATTCCCTCAAACCAGACTACCTTATTTGAATCATTCCTGATGATAAAGTGAAATCTACGCAATTTTCTGTTTAAATCAAAGTCTCTCAAGTCGATTATTTGGCAACAGGACAATTAGCCGATTTCTCTTAACATAAACTGCTACATATTTTGCCTCAGGTAAAAATAATTATCATTTGATTAAAAAGTAAAAATAATTAAACCTTGCAGGTCAAGTTTTGCCCAACAGTAGGTTGTTCCCCACGTGTGGTCATAAAAAGGTAAACAAAAAACAGTTTTCCGCAGCATTCTCTTGCGAAGAGTAAAAAATTAAGGCTACCGATGATTCTGATTTCTCTCCGAGTCAGTTGGGTTCCTGTTCAGAACAATGCATCCTTCAAAGTTAATTTATGCATTTACTGCTCTTTTACACAAGGTTTTATTTAAAGGTGAAATATACCTAAAAAAAAGATTTGGTTTATGAGAGAAAATATAATTCTTAACAACTCTCCAATATACATTATTTATTCTGTGGCTTTCAAGTTACTTGTAAATGTAGTTGCTATTGAAAGGTAAATCAGTCCCTTTCGGAGTCTGTATTACTAATTTTTCAAATAATGTAAAGTAGTTAAGGTGGCCATACACTATAAGATCTGCTCGTTTGACAAAGTCGCCAAATGAGTGGATCTTAACAACAATGTGAATGGGCACTGACCGCATCAACTAGCCGACACAGTCATGGGGAAAATTAAACCTTCCCAATCGATATCTGCTCGCTTTTAGGCCAGATATGGGTGGGGGATAGTGATGTGCAGGCCAGCCCAATACCCGCGACCTCGCACACCCATTTGCGGGTGGCGGGCAGGTCCGGGTTGTGCTCTTCTTTCTGCTCTCCCTGCCCACCACCTTGCACTGCTGGCTTCCTTTTTTATAGATGTGCGCCTGCTCACTGCGCCCCTTTTGTGACGTCATCGGCGGGGTGGGCGTGGGTCTATAAAAAGAACCTGGAAGTCAGGCGCGGGCTAAGGGAGAGCGGGTTAGGGTCATGTGCGGGTCGGATTTTACCCGACCCGCACATCACTAGTAGGGGAGGCCTGTTGGAAGGCCCCATACATAGGCAGATAAGATGCTGAATTTGTCTAAAGGACCCAAATCAGCAGTTTTTAATCTGCATGTGTATGATTGCCTTTAGTACTCCTCCAGCTGCTTTCTGCTACATTATTTTCAAAAGTCAGAGACACGAGGGCGGAGAATAGCAAGGGACAGACATATACAGTTTCAAATGGCAATTACATTTACAAATAACTTTACAACCACTGAAGATGAATGTATACTGGAAAATTGGATTTACTTTTACTGTGAGTTGAGGGGACACCTTAATGTAGGACGGGAAAGGGCTGCCTTAATGTTAACTTTATATTAACCTCTAGTATGGCGCAGACAGACAATTCCTAGCAACTTTGCATTTGGTCTTCATTTTACATTTTTTAATTATTTGCTTTCCTATTCTGTCCTATACTATTATCTACCCAGAATGCAGTTTAAAATGTAATCTGCTTGTTGGGGAGGCGGGGGGTCAATGAGCAAGTGCGCTGTGAGGCCACATATTTATTGTTCCTTTTTATTGCTTATCTTTCTCTATAAGCCCTCACCTGTCCATCTTCTGTTCTGCCTGGTTGATAAAAATGGGACTAGTGAACTGGAGAAATCCAGAAAAAAGTTAAATAACTTTAAAAACTGAAAAGGTTAAGAAAAATAGACGGTTTTAATTGTCTAACAACTCTATTTTCTACAACATACCTAAAATTCATTTGCATGTGAAAATCTAAATACCAATGACCAAAGAGTTGTGCTGGGGCCTTTTATCATTGACAGGGTCCAGTTCACAAAGTTTCATGACTTTTCCCTGAGCTTTGAATGTTATAGATACAAAGGAACACTCCGATAACTTCTCACCCAGAAAGAATGTATAAAAGAATTCAATGTTCTTGCAGCTTTTCATAGCCAAGGTTCAAGGTGAACATTAGCTCATTATTTAAGAATGATGTAAATATTTAGCAGCAGTACCTGATCTTGAGAATGTTGAAAATACTTTTTTTGTTATAGTGTGGCATTGTGTTTTATCTGCTAAACCCAAGCCCGTATGCCCCAGAAGATGCTCAGACACTCTTCAAAAGACCCATATGCATCCAAAAACAGAAAGGTCTCAGCCTTAATACAAGTATGTCGAAGGGTACTTCGATTGCAGTATCCAGTGCCAGCACATGACCTATTTGTTCTTTAGAGTGAAAAATTTTAGAAATACTCTCATAACTGAATGGGAACAAATCCCACCATCAACATCCCAGCATCCACTGGAAAACCATCCCTGAAGAATAGAGCCTAAAGGCTGTAACAGTAACAAAGGGAAAGACTAACTTCATAATACTCTTGGTTTGGGAATGAAATGTTGGAAAGGCAAGTATCCAGAAATGTTTGGCCATAATGTGCATAGTTTTTTTGTTTTTTTTATTATCGGGCAAAAACAGTTCTACAATGGCCTTAAAAAAATAACAAAAGCTTAAAAATGAATATGGCTAAAAATGCCATGTTTTATACACTGAACTTATTGCACCAGCCTAAAGTTTCAGCTTGTCAATAGCAGCAATGATCCAGGACTTCAAACTTGTCACAGGGGGTCACCATCTTGGAAAGTGTCTGTGACACTCACATGCTCAGTGGGCTCTGAGCAGCTGTTGAGAAGCTAGGAGGTTGTCGCAAATTATCAAGCAGAAAATGGTATTGGTCTGTAATATAAACTGATGCTACATGGCTGATTATCAAATTATGATGCTAGTTGCACTGGTTTCTGTACTGCCATGTAGTAATTATCTGTTTTAATTACAAATCAGCCTTATATTGTGACATTTATATTATATATAACTGACTGTACCACAGAGCATCAGGCCAGGATTTGTGGAAAGGCCACAAAGGCTCCGGAATAGGCCAGCAGAATTTTTAGGGGGGTGGCATGCTGCGCAACTACACCCGCATTGGTTTGGAAACATTGGGGATTCTAAGGAGAATAGTTTTTAAAATTTCTTGTGCACCAATACCCAGCACTCCGGACCCATGAGGGGATGGGTGCTATGAATGGCAGCGGGCCTAGGTGCGCCTGATATGTAAATCCGGTCCTGCAGAGCATGTGCAGTGAATCATCAGAAAAGAAGATGGAAGCTACTGGGTGCATTTTCGAGGCACAGATCTACTAAAGGGCTGTGGTTGTTTTGCACAACATTTCTAGCCTACTTTTTAGTTAAACTTTAGTTCTCCTTTAAGAGCTCAGTACAATTATCTTTTTTCATATGTGAGGTTGAATAATGTTATTTCTCAGTACATAGAACACTTTTCTATGCAGGAATAAAGAGACTGGATATGACACTGGATATGTCACTAGGGGGGCAACACGTATTAGGCACACCTCAAGCTGTAGCCACTCACCTCCTACCCTAGAACAGGGTCAGACTGGGCCCACAGGACACCGTGAAAAAATCTGGTGGGCCCCCAGCTCCACACCCTGGTTGTGCGAGTGTGCACGCTTGTGTGCAAGCGTATATGTACGGCGGGGGGTTGCTGGATGAGAGGTCTGAGGCCACAGCCCCCAAGGTCCAGAGGGGAAGCCCTGAGGCAGAAGCCCCCAGAGTCCAACCCTGCCCTGGAACAGAGCTTTTCCTTTTTTTTAAAAAAAACAACACCAACCCAGGGCAATTTATGCTGAGCATCATCTTTTTCCAGCCGCCCTGGTATCCCCAGGCAAAATGCATGAGCAATAGAGAACAACCTCTGTAATACATGTGTGCCCTATTAGAATCAAAGCAGGGGATTGATGGTAAGTCATTGAAATGGGGGCCAGTGTACCCCCTTGTGGAGGTATGTGACAATTTGGCACCCCACACAGATTTTGAATTTCCTTCTACTGCATAGGTGCACTGTCAAGAAACTTATATAATTAAAGTCCTGTTACACCTTTACACACAGGCTTAAGTGACTTATGTGAAATATATTGTTGCCTACGAAGGAAGCCCTTTACGAAGCAATAGGGACTATGTTTGTATATTCTATTACCTACCAAATGCTTTAACCCAAGGGTTCCCAACATTTTCTTACCCATGAGCCAAAGTCAAATGTAAAAAAAGTTAGGGAGCAACACAAGCATGCACAAGTTCTTGAGGGTGCCAAATAAGGGCAGTGATTGGCTATTTGATAGGCGCTATGTGGGCTGGCAGCCTAAAGGAAGGCTCTGTTTGGCAGTACAACTAAACTTGCCTCCAAGCCAGGAATTTACAAATAAGCACCCAATTTCAGGAAACTGGAAGCAACATCCAAAGGGGTTCAGAGAGCAACATCTTGCTCACTAACGCTGGTTGGGGATCACTGCTTTAATCTACTAAATTGCATTCCCAGTAACAGAATCCAGTCTATATACTTTTCATATGTTGATAGATCTACCCTACTTTTTAGTATTATTACTGATTCTTTTTATAATATATATATATATATATATATATATATATATATATATATTTATTAAGCCAACCAATAACTTCTCAATATCTGGAGACAAATCTCTCTGTCTAATTCAGCAGAGAAACATTGTATGAAATGCTAATCTTACCTTCAGGCAGCTTGTGAATTTGGTGGTAAAACACAGAACCCTGAGAGCTGTAGAACAACCAGAGCATTAGTAATGGTTGGCAAAGATTTTTGATTTAAACTAGGGAAGGGTTTGCCAATGTTTACAGAGCTGTATTTCTAATTTAAGCACACAACCATACAGTATAACCCCTATAACCAGGAAGGCATGTTGCAAAACCAGTTCTCTTAAAAACTCCTGGTATTTTAGACAAAACACATAGTTCAAGGCTGAAATACCAGATTATTAATAATGTCACACAAAGACATACAATAACCATTCATGTGATGTTTCTTAAGCCCTTCAATTCAAGCTAAACAGTTAGTAGGAGCACAATGAAATTACTCTACCCCAGTTACAACACATGAGATATGAAATATCATATCACATTCTTAATCCAGGCATTCACGCAGGCCACTAGGTGAGTGTGTTCTGTTCAGAGGAATGAAATAGAGATTCAGACAAATAGCTGGGGTGCTATATTAGTAGAAACATAAGTGTGCATATATGTATCAGGAGGTATATCAGAATGCATTCTACAGAGATGCAGGCCTCTAGCAGGTACTAGGTAGCTGTATTGTGAAATACCAACTACTTTGCACAGATACTAGCTAAGGTATTATTAAGGTATTTTTATTTACCCCTCCTTCTTTAAAGGATTAGAAGAAATAGTGACCACCTCCACTCACATTGGTATATATGCTGCTGGCTTATGGTTACCTCAAATGACAATGTTACATGCACTTTAGGACACAGCCCCACAGCTAACAGGGTGAGGTTCTGGGGAACACGGTTTTGCGGCCTTAAGGTGGCCATACATGGGCAGATAAAGCTGCCGATATCGGTCGTTTGGACCGATTTGACAGCTTATCTGCCCGTGTATGGGGGCTTCCGACGGGTCTTCCCGATCGATATCTGGCCACGATATCGATTGGGAAGGTTGGATTTTTACCCGACCGACCTGTCGGAGCCGCTTAGCGCATCGTAATTCGATCGTTCGGCCATACGGCGAACGTTCGAATTACCCCCGATATAGCCATGCAGTTTAGTGGCATATTGGGGAAAGATCCGCTCATTTGGCGATGTCGCCAAACGAGCGGATCTTGGAGTCTATGGCCACCTTTACTTATTTTTGGAACTACAGCAAGATAATCGAAAGTCCATGTTTTCATGTACTATACGCTACAAAGCAGTTGGTCCCTAACTAAATATTGTACTACTAAGGTCAGCCCCCCCAAAAAACGCCACTTTTGATGGTAATATGATACTTTGCCTTTAACGATGAGGAGTCCGTCTAAAGGAACAGATGTCCTTCCTGGCTGGGGCCCCATCTATGAAAACAGGGTTTTATTAACAAAAACGAAAAGATTTTCTGCTATGCAAGATTTTCTATTGCTGATTTCCTGTAACTCAGCGCATGACAATAGCCAAGTCAGAGCAATAGGTTTCTCCAGCAATGTAAACAACAAAAATCCAAGACCTACAAACAAATCCACCTGCAGGCAAAACTGGTCAGCTTCCAACAGAATCTATTCACGCAGTGACCTGATAGCAACGGCATGGAGAGGAAGCAAGCAGAGGTTTGTGGTTTAAATAATCCAGCCAGCACTATAAATAACTACGTTGTGTAGCAGCAAAAAGATTACACAATAAGCAGACAAGTTGGGCTGGACTTCATTTCATTACCATTGGAAATGTTTTATTGATATATAAAGGAAGGTTGCAAAATGTTGTTTTTTTTGTTGGACTTCCCCTTTAAAATAGAAATCAGCAGAACAGAGGTGCTCTCCAAGTTTTTCAGTGTCGTGGGCGGATTATCCCGTGTGCGTATAATTGTAAAGTCTGCATTTTTTTCTTTCCAACAACAGTAATCACTACGTACGTGACAATACCACAGCACATTTTAAGCCAGTAGGGTCATGCGGAGACCATAATAAAGTATTACTTTCACAGAGCAATGCAAATATGTTTGCTGACAAAAGGTCTGCAGAGAAGAACAAGCTAATGAAATCTGACTTGCCTCTGCATTTAACTCATGTAATGTACTGAGAAGCAGAATAATAAATATTTATTATGTCACGTGAACATTACTTTCCCTTGAAATGATCTGTTTTAGAATTATAGCTTATAAGGGCTAGTCCACACGGGGAGATAGCGACGCGTTTGCGGTCGCGGCGACAAAGCGCCGCGACAGTCGCCGCGACAGTTTTGTATGGGCGCCTATGTAAAAACGCCTGTGCTAACCACACGAGGCGATGCGCTTTTCAACAGTCGCCTGAAAAAGCCTGGCGAGGCATTTTCAGGCGACTGTTGAAAAGCGCATCGCCTCGTGTGGTTAGCACAGGCGTTTTTACATAGGCGCCCATACAAAACTGTCGCCTGCGCCGGTCGCGGCGACTGTCGCGGCGCTTTGTCGCCGCGACCGCAAACGCGTCGCTATCTCCCCGTGTGGAATAGCCCTTAAAGTAGTTTATTATAGATATAACTGGTATTGTAAGCAATATCTAAATGTTTAGCTATTTACAAATAACTTTCAAACAATAAAACATTGCAATGAATGTATATTGGAAAGTTGCTTATCTTTAATATCAAGCAACTTTCATTTTTCAGTGCCCTATAAACTTTAGCTCTTTTCAATAGCCCTATGGGTTGTGCAGCTTTGCACAGGAAAGTGCTGTGATATTTAAGTTAGAATCCCAGTCAAACCTAGTCTAGTTCTCCTGTCATGGCCTTCCATTCATATATTCTAGAGCACTGCTTATGAGCAACGCCCAAACTTAAAGGGATACTGTCATGGGAAAAAAACTTCTTTTCAAAAACACATCAGTTAATAGTGCTGCTCCAGCAGAATTCTGCACTGAAATCTGTATCTCTCATCTGTTTTTTCATATTTAGTTTTGAAATCTGACATGGGGCTAAACATATTGTCAGTTTCCCAGCTGCCCCCAGTCATGTGACTTGTGCTCTGATAAACTCTGGTCACTCTTTACTGCAAGATGGAGTGATATCACCCCCTCCCTTTCCCCTAGCAGCTTTGGGAAGGTAACCAGACAACAGTTCCCTAACACAAGATAACAGCTGCCTGGTAGATCTAAGAACAGCACTCAATAGGAAAATCCAAGTCCCACTGCGACACATTCAGTTACATTGAGAAGGAAAAACAGCAGCCTGCCAAAAAGCAGTTCCATCCTAAAGTGCTTCCTCTTTCTGAAAGCACATGACCAGGCAAAATGACCTGAGATGGCAACCTACACACCAATATTACAACTAAAAAAAATACACATGCTGGTTCAGGAATGAAATTGTATATGGTAGAGTGAATTATTTGCAGTGTAAACAATCTAATTTAGAAATAAAAACGAATCCATAAAAATCATAACAGAATCCCTTTAAGTAAAACTAGGTGGACATGGTAAGATCCTCTTGTTTCTTTACCTTATTCGGCCTACCATGTTGGTGATTTGATCATTTGGCACCCTGGCCAATAACTGGATCACAGACAAAGACCTGTCAGGAGGCGATGCATCTATGTGTTGATGCAGACCTTACCCAAATGGATTATCAAAATCGGGCAGATATCGATTGTGCAGGATATTAAAGGGCAGATAAGATGTCTACTGTTCCTGGAGGGGTTCATGTATGACTGGATTAACTAAAGAACAAAGGAGCTCTGTTCTTTCGCAGCCCCTGTCCAGTATCACAATAATTAGAGGCTGCACACCTGCCAGTTTCATACAGTGTATACAAGAGCCTGGTGCAGTATTGCGTCTGCCATACGTTGCACACTCAGATATCCTTGACTTTATTTTGCCATAGTCAGCTACGCATATTATGGCAAAACAAAATCAAGGGACATTCCCTCAATGATTCAGCAAGCAACCAATACAATTTGTACAGAAACAAATCTATTTTACAAAAACTACTGCTGTTATTGCAATAAGCCCCTTAAGGTGGCCATACACGGGCAGATAAAGCTGCCAATATCGGTCGTTTAGACCAATTTGACAGCTACCCATGTATGGAGGCTTTCCGAACGATATCTGCACACGATATTGAACGGGAAGGTTTGACTTTTCTCCTGACCGACCCGTAGGAGCCCATTGCGCTCGTCGTAATCAGATTGTTCGGAACGTTCAGATTACCCCCGATATAGCCCTGCCGTTAGTGGCATATCGGGGAAAAGATCCGCTCACTTGGCGATGACGCCAAACGAGTGGATATTATAGTGCATGTCCACCTTTAGTGTGCCCATTATGGTCCTTGTCTGACAGGGTATTGAAACCGAGCAGCACATACATGAGATAATATGCTGCTGACTTGGTTTGGAGCAGACGATTTCAGAGTTTTTATCAATCCGTGTAAGGCTAGATATACTATGCCTAATTTTCCTGCACAATGGGCTTTACAAATGAGATTAATATCGGTGACAATTAAACTGCTAGAGAAAAAGGTGGCATACTGACCACTAAACCTTCCCTGGTAGTATCTGTAAGTTTCTACAATGCATTGTCATCTCAGGAAATGAAAATTGAAAAGTGCCATCACAATACAATTAAAGTATATCACTTATTGATAAACTGAGGGTTTCTGGGTGGCTATTAAACAATGTGAGTGGTAATGATTGGCTAAACAAGATAACATAGAATAAGTAAGAGATTAACAGCTAACAATGTGGAGATTTCCTCCCATTATACAGAAAAGATTCAGGAAGGAGATTTCATCCCATTATCCCTCATTAATCAATCACTGCAACCCCTTCCATGTACCTGCATGGCAATCTGTCATTCCTGCTTTTGATTAATGCCCTTTTAGCAATACTTTTTCACTGCAGTTGCCACCATTTCTTCTGTGTCAAAACAAACTGTCAGATACCCTGAGAAATATGTTACAAGCATGCTGAAAATAATGAGCATATATATGTATATTTACCAGCCTGACAAGCATTTCCATGAATAAACCTGAATATTTACAGATCTCCCATGCTGATTAGCAGATATGCTCTATCCCAACTGTCTATCCACACAAATTATTTTTAAACCTAAAATAATAGAAAGCCAATGTAAGGATCAGTGATACATGCATTACAGATCCAATTACACACTGTAATACTACGCACAACACAACCCAAAAAGAAGTGGCCCTGAAGTTCTGTGGAGCCTGAGGGTTGGGGAGGATATTGTGACTAGGGTGAAAACTCAAACAATAGTCACACACTAAGATACTCCAATGTCTTCTTCACCCACAGACATACAGTATGACGGATGGACAGAAGGAACAAGTGCTGTGGCCATGTCTATACAGTTCTAACTAGATAATGCTAAGATTACATAGCTACACTGTAAATGAGGTTAGAAAAATACATACGCCAATGAACTTTAACCTTCTATCAAAGTGAAATCCAGAGGAAAGCAAAAAAAAAAAAACCCCAAAACATCTGAAGCCATTTTCAGTTTCCTAAAGAGGTAGAAAAAAATTATGTTGGACCAGTCCCTGTGCTTTACTGTGCTTTAATTAGGAAACTTTTATTTTGTGGCTGTTTTGTAACACAATTTTATATTTATACATAGTTAAGCACTCTTCTGCACTGTAAACAAACCCAATTTTCTAAGCTTAGACTTTCCATGGACATTACAATCTTTAGTCACCCTTCTCTGGAATCTATTTCAATAACGTTGAAAAATTGGTGTACTGGAGGCCGACTGCACTGAATATTGTAGGTTGAGCCTTACAAGCACTTTGTATAGAAGATTACAGGACTATTGCGCTCTCTCTATATACAGTACAGTACCTTGTTGGTCCTTCCTGCTGCTGAGTGGCAATGCTTACTATAGTTAAGTTTTTTATCCAGAAATACCTAGGTACTTCTCCATCACCGAGTTGCCCAACTTAATAAGGCTGTGCACTCTGCTTGTTTGGCAAAGTCACCAAATGAGCTTTTCTCTGCCTGATTTGGCCACCAACAAGTTACATACTGCACAGCCTTTAAAGGTAATAGCACTGCCTTTTCACCATAATTGTGAATAACTTCTATATATCCCTCAAAGAGTTCTGTAGGGTCCCCAATGCAAAAGAACAATTTCAGGGAATATATGTATCAATGTGGACTCAATATCCACAAAAGGGCACAGAGCTGGCAACCTGCTCTTTACATCTTTGTTATACCAATCCTGCTTTTACTATGGAAGGAGATGGAAGAAGTCACATATGTATTTATAAAGTTATAAAACACATAGATTATGTGGTAAAAGGCAGGCTACGAAGAACATTCCTGCCCCATAAAGTTGACATGTCACAAGAAACGATTTTCCCAGAAGCAACATTTGCAGAAAAACAATGCCTTCACAGCTGCCAGTGTCATTGGGCATAAATACTTTAAAAAAGAACACAACTTGCTTGTTGGAGTTGAATAGAGGCATGTGACAAGGTTGGGGGCTCCAACTTAAAGAAGAACAAACTGAAAGTATAAGCAGGGGTCTCCTGTACTGTGCCCTGTCTCCTCTTCTCAACTGCAGCAAAGATAGCCCCACTTCTCTTTATCACTCTTGATGATGCAGAGTTGTGCAACAGGGTTGGCAGTTTGCATGAGTGCCCACTTGACTTCCATTCCTCTGTTCTGTGGCACAGACTGTTGACTAGGAGCATGAGATTAGAAGCAAAGATAATTTTGTGTTACGTGCGCAAGCTGCTGGTCAGCAATTGCTTTCAGAGAGCAGAGGACGGGGAGTCAAGTAAACCTGGACAGAGGTGAAGGGGACCAATACAGGGCACCTGGTTATACATTTGATTTTTATTTTCGTAACATAATAGGGAAGGAAGCATTGTAAGTGCCTATAATCACTGTTGGACAAGTACCAGTGTCCATTGACACTGATAGGAGTTGAAATAACAGTGAAAACTCAATTTTACATCCCCTGACTTTCAGTTTTTTGGCATTAATTACCAGCGTTTGCTTTTTCCACTAAAATTTTTTCAAAAAATTTTAGTTTATCTTCTGTGAATGCTATTAATGAAATTAAGAGGGTTTTATGCAAGTGCATATTTCACCCTCATTCTGTCTGCAAATAGTCCGTTCCAATTAGTCTGCACTTTACTCTGCCATGTACAATGCACCTGTCTGCTTTAGGCAGTGTATGTGAATGGCAGAGAGGTATTATACATATCCCTGCATGTCGTAAAATGAATGCTGCAATGCTTAAGTCTAGTCATTAAAACAGTATATATTGTATTTCAAAGTAAAACAATATACTTGGAATACTTGAAGAATTGAACGCAATTCCCTTATCTTACATTTTCCTGTACTTTACACCATTTTTTTACACCATGTTTTACTGTATATAACACCTAAAAATCCAGAGTTAAGACATCACAGACATGAATACTCTGTACAGAAAACTAGGTAATATGTGATTTGTACTTTCAGCAATTATATGTTATTGGTAAGGGGACCCCTTATTGGCTTTTGTGTGCTCCCCTTTACAAAATAACCCGTGATAAAGTTGGTGCTCCTATAAGTTGGTACCCTAGGTGACTAACCAGCATGCCATCTGTAGAGCCAGTGGGCACCATGAGAATGAGCATTCCTAGAAGGAAAAGCAGGACAAGTGAAGGCTGGGTCCCCAGTAACATGCCTGTGCAGCCAATCAGTAAATAAGGAGGCACAGGAACTATCCCACCCACACCAGCTCTCTGATTTCCCCTATCCCACCCACACCAGCTCTCAGATTTCCCCTATCCCACCCACACAAGCTCTCAGATTTCCCCTATCCCACCCACACCAGCTCTCTGATTTCCCCTATCCCACCCACACCAGCGCTCTGATTTCCCCTATCCCACCCACACCAGCTCTCTGATTTCCCCTATCCCACCCACACCAGTGCTCTGATTTCCCCTATCCCACCCACACCAGCTCTCTGATTTCCCCTATCCCACCCACACCAGTGCTCTGATTTCCCCTATCCCACCCACACCAGTGCTCTGATTTCCCCTATCCCAATTATCCCACTAACACCAGCTCTCTGATTTCCCCTATCCCACCCACACCAGCTCTCTGATTTCCCCTATCCCAATTATCCCACCAACACTCCTGTGATTATATGCTTTCAGTACTTGAAGAAAATTGAATCACATATCGGAGTGCTGCTGGATTTATTGCTTTACTGTGGATATATTCCTTGGCAGAGTGCACCCGACGCTTCAAAAGGCGATTCAGTGTAAGCGTGGCACCTTTACTGATTTGGCTGATTTGTCATTACTTGAAGAAAAAGTTACTTTAACACATTTCCCTGATTTTACATTTTCCTGGATTTTACATCATTTTTTCCTGGTCCCCTGAAAAACGTAAAATGGGGGTTTTACTGTATTGTCAGTTGCATTGCCGGTAAATTTGCAATACTGGCCCCGGCCTTGGCAGGTGTTTTACCGGCTAGGCCGGTAAAATACCGGCCAGGTGGCAACTCTATCTCTGGGGCAAGCTCATCTCTGGGGCAAGCTCATCTCTGGGGCAAGCTCATCTCTGGGGCAAGCTCAGTGAGAACAACCTGTCACTGAATGTGGATAAAGCGAAAGAGATGATCGTCGAATTCAGGAGAACTCTCCCTGCTCACACACCACTCAACATCAACGGCTCCACGGTAGAGACAGTAAAGAACACCAAATTCCTGGGAGTCCACATCTCTGATGACCTCACCTGGACCACCAACACCGCCTCCATCACCAAAAAGGCTCAGCAGCGTCTTCACTTCCTAAGACGACTGAAACGGGCCAGTCTTCCACCTCCCACCCTCACAGTGTTCTACAGGGGCACCATAGAGAGCATCCTCACGAGCTGCATCTCCATCTGGTACAGTAGTGCCAGCTCTGCTGACCGGAAAAGTCTACAGCGGAATGTCAGAGCAGCTGGCAACATCATTGGAGCGGCTCTTCCATCACTGCAAGCGCTGTGTAAGAAAGGCCTCCTGCATTGCACTGGACTCCACACACCCCTCACATGGACTGTTCACGCTGCTCCCACCCGGCAAAAACTTTTGCAGCATTAAAGCCGAACAACCAGGCTGTGTGAAAGCTTTTTCCCGCAAGCTATCAGAATCCTCAACTCACTGCCTGCCCTCCCACTACATTCCAGACACACTTGAACTGTGAACTTAATTTATTTGCACAATTCTAAAGGTTTACACATGTATATATCCAATTTCTGCCAATATACTGCACATTTCATGTTTACATATTTATTGTGTATTTTTAAGTGCCTTTTTGTGATATGTACTAGCTGGAGCCACGTCGTCTCGTCTCACTGTGTATTCGTATACTGCTGAGATGGCAATAAAGTTTACTTTGACATCTCTGGGGCAAGCTCATCTCTGGGGCAAGCTCAGCATAGTGAGCACTGGGGCTGCTGAACAACCCGCAGCACAAACAACTCCTTCCAATACTGTACAACTACGACTGTTGCCAAACATGCGCAATGAAATCACCACCGACGGGCTGAGAAACGCTGCAGAGTCAGACGCAATACAACTGCGATCCTTTGCTTCTTCTTCTTAAAAGTAGTAACGAGAAGTTACAAAAGGGTAACAAGGAGTGATCATCACTGTCATGCACTAACCAACAGATCGCATCGGCAGAGTACGCCCTCCACTTGCAATTATCAACCAGGGAGACCCTCATATACCCAGCCCTGTATATAGTCCTAAGGAAATCTTCAGTCCTATACAACTCACCATTGTAAAGTTACTTGGGCTTCACTCGCTGCAGGATCGGATGCGACTTCACATGAAGGTGAGTGGCAGGCACAGAAAGCTGTCCTTACACTTGTCTCTCCCACCCATTCCAACAACCGCTCCTCTTGCTGCTCAGTGCAGGAATGAAACTCTCCGCTCCAACCTCCTGCCTCACTCACAGCCAATGGGAAGTCCCGGCCTGGAGTCAAGTTACTCACACAGCAGCTCCACTGACAACACACTAATCCCTCATAGGCAGTCAGTAAAACCCGCACTGGATTCACACACACCTCACGCACACCTCACAATCTCCAATAACTTTGTCTGGCTGGGATGTTAACCTGCAACTGCTAACTGTATGCAACACAGAGTGGTTAAATAGTTCCCCATAGGATGACTCTCCAGCTTTCTGTTCAGATGTATAGGACTTTTAGGAGCATCATGTTTAAAAATTATAACAAATACATACCGCCCAACTGTCCCGTTTTTAGAGGGACAGTCCCTCTTTTGACAGCTCAACCCCATCCCTCATTTGTACTGAAAAGTCCTGTTTTTCTCTGCACTGAACAGCCAGAAAAAGAAACAATGTTTCTTACTTAATTGGCTTTTGGCAGAGAGCCCAGAACATCCACAACTGCTTATAAGATACTTTTGTAACAATTTCAAGATAAGGAAATAAGTAATTGTAACAATATAATATAACAGGTCCCTTGGGAAAAGTTGCACTCCCTGCATTAAGGGCAATTCACCTTCATTAGCAAAACTGTAATAACTGAAAAAAAAACACAGAAATATGTTCAAACGTTCATAACCTGCCAAATTTTGTAGAATGGCAATTAGGGGTGTGGCCACAAAAAAATTTGGCTGCGCTACGCACACTTCTATATCTATATCTATATCTACTCTCTCTCTCTCTCTCTCTCTCTCTCTCTCTCTCTCTCTCTCTCTCTCTCTCTATATATATATATAGTGAATAAAGTACCCCCTCTTGTAAATATAAGGATATTCTAAGTTACCGAGGAGTTTCATGTCATTTTGCAACTGGGGGTACTTTATTTATTATAATACACAAGTTTCAGGGAGTCATGTGACAGAAATGACATCAGAACTCACCGTTTATTACTGATGACATCAGAACCGTTTATGAGGATATCATTTACAAGATATTCATAGCTTTTGTGTATTATATATATATATAATATAATAGTCCAGGCTGGCAATATGTGGGTTCTGGCAAATGCCAGAGGGGCTGCTATAAGGTCCCCATAGTGGGCTGGTTGGGGCTATTTGGGCCTCTGTGTGGGCTGATTGGGCCTCTGCGTACCTGAAATGCCAGGGCCTATTTTAATTCTCAGTCCGGACCTGTTGTGTAGTGAAGTACAGCAAGTACAGGTCTTTTGCAAACAAAAATAAGTTTTTTTTTTATTTCTCAAGGTCCTTGATAAAGGCCCTAAAGTCTTTGCTGGTGGGTAATTTACAGACACAAATATTAGGTGGATACGAAGTGCTACAGTATATAGTGCCTGTGACTGACTCACAAGTTCACAAGTACCAGTACTGAGTAAAACCAAGGAGGGGGCCTGGAGGAAGGCGTTCTTCCAGGCGATTTTCATTTTAGCTGGCAGAAGGCAGGGGGAAGGCAGCTCAGGGAGATTGTTGGCCTGAAGAAGAGGAGATTTGTCACTGGGGCGACTAATCTCCCCAAATTTGCTCATGTGGCCAGACCCTAAATAAAATGCAAAAAGAAACGTCAAAATTGTGGTGATGCCATTCACAGAAATGCTATCCTCTTTCAAGCACTCATTTTGTTTCTCTATTTGTAACCGCTGAAGTTTTTCTATGGTGTCAGGCAGAAAGGCATCCCCATAAATCTGCCTGAGAATAGAATTCTGTCAACTAGGGCTGCTGACATGGAAGTGCAGCACTTAAAGTCACTGCTGTCATTCATCAGGTTAATTGCTGATTAGCACCAAGTGGCCCCCTGGGAAATTTCATTGAGTGACAGTGACACTTAGTAAATGTACTAAAGTGGTGGTGGTGCCGTAGCTGCAACCTGCAGCTAATTGGGTTTGGCAAGTAACCTTTCTTATTCCTTGAGGAAGGGGTCTCCTAGTAATCCACTGGTAATTGTTATACTTCTAGTAAATGCTTCCTATGGGAAGGTTCATACATGATATGGCCAAATGCAGGGCAGCCATCAGGGGGGGACAGGGGGGAGAATTGTAGGGGGCCCGAGGGTAAGGGGGGCCCGCCACACTGCACTTTCTTGATTAGCTGGGCCCCCCCTGCTTTCTGAGAGCTGCTGACTTCGGGAAGGCAGGGTGGAAGCACAAGGGGAGGTATCTTCTGTCCATTACTTCCCCTTATTGGTCACTGAGTTTAAGTCCCGGTTCAGCTGCTCAGGGATTGGATAGCTGAGGTTTGAACTTCTCCTCCAGCTCATCCAATCACCATGCAGCTTTACCAGAACTTGAAATTCTGTGACCAATAAGGGAAGAAAATGCTGTTACTGGAAGAAGATGCAGCCACCTGTGCTCCCCTCCTCTCTTCTGTAGTTGGCAGCTCACTGACAGCAGGTGGACCCCACTAATGAAGTAAGTGTAACATGGTAGGGCCCCCCTAAAGGTAACCCTTTGTGGTCCCTGTTGTGTGGTGGGGCCCTGGGCACCTATTTTTTTTAAACTTCTGGGAGGGCAAGTTTTTTTACATGGACGTTTAAGGGGGGCCCTGGCCACCAATTTTCCTATAACTTGGGGGGGGGGGCCTGGCCATTTCCCCATGTGGTGTCCTAGCCACCAATATTTTTTAATGGGAGGCACTGACCACAAATCTTTTTTTAAATGGGGGGCCCTGACCACAAATTGTTTTTTCAATGGCGGGGGTCACTGACCACAAATATTTTTTTATTAACATGTGGGAGCCATAGCCACCAATGTTTTTTTTTTTTCAGTGTGGTGTGTGGTGGACCTGTGGGGTGGGCGGACCTGTAGGTGGGGCTTGTGGTGGGCACAGCCCAGGGGGCCGAGGAAATATTTTCGTATGGGGCCCTGTGATTTCTGATGGCGGCCCTGACCAAATGTATTCAGACCCTCTGTCTAAAATGACTTGAACTTAGTGTGAATGCTCACTGCCAACTTTTAGACCGTGTCTGGAACAACACAGACAGTTTAGAAACTTATTTAAGGCTGAATGGAATCAAAACCCACCAAAAACTTTATGGATTTTGGAACTTGTAGTATAAATATAAAGATGAACTTATTCTAAGCTAATTCTATTTTGTATATCTTTTTAATTATGAGCGTATCTATTCTGCCTCTTCCCTGCCAGCAACTGAAAATGCTTCAGGGACACTGAATCTGGTACTAAGAACATCACATGAGGGCTCATATGAGTGTTCAGCGCAACGCAAAACTTAGCATTTATTAAATATTCTGCACTTGATTCTGCAGGGTCCATTCCTCATGTTCCTTTACATCACTTGCAGTACGTCTATTGATGAAGGAGAACCCTGGAGCTACAGTCAACATTTTGAACACACAGCACAGATTTTGCTGGGGAGAAGTGAATGTATTTATTTTCTCACTAAAATCTCCTTGTATGTGTGCACACAGGCTGAAGCCTTGCCTATCAGTGCACGTGCAGTTTACTTTAGTAAAAAACTATGGTAAATTGAAAAAAATGATGCAAGTTCAAATATGGGGGACTATTTTTTTTTGACCTGTCAGAAATAAGAACATATATTGACATAAAGTCTGCTTAGAATAATGAAGTGGTGGGAGTAGGACACTATAGGGTCCTTAAACACAATTAATCATACTTAAGTCTACTAAAGAAAAACAAACAAAAAATAACTATAGTGTAAAAGAATTAACATGCAATCCTTCCTTAACTATTATTGGATCTATGGCTGAATGCCTAATACAGCAATGTTTTTATGTTTTCTGTATGTTTTTTATGAGCTTAGCGGCCCTTGACTAAATGCTGGACAACTAATGGGTGCTAGGATGTAAAAAGATGTGCTGCAGCTTTAAAAGTTACACATGCACAAGACCCTACAAAGGATAGTGAAGACAGCAGAGAAGATAGACATAGACATAGGTGTCTCTCTTCCTTCCATCACGGACATTTACACCACTCGCTGCATCCGTATAGCCACCAGCATAGTGGCTGATCCAACACACCCCTCACACTCACTGTTCACACTCCTGCCATCTGGATAAAGGTACCGAAGCATTAGGGCCCCTCACTACCAGACTGTGTAACAGTTTCTTCCCCCAAGCCATAAGGCTCCTGAATACTCAGGGACCGGACAGATTCCTCT
Organism: Xenopus laevis; assembly: GCF_017654675.1. Taxonomy (NCBI): domain Eukaryota; kingdom Metazoa; phylum Chordata; class Amphibia; order Anura; family Pipidae; genus Xenopus; species Xenopus laevis. The sequence continues at coordinate 99,324,746 of NC_054376.1, forward strand.
CACACACACACTCCATCTGACCTTACTATGTGCCATGGCGTTGCACAGCCACTGTATGCCATTGTATGGATGAATAGCCATTGGATACAATTGTTCTCTATGAGCACAACTGCATTTGTCATGTTCTTTATCATGTTCTTGCTACTGTCATGTCACAATGATGCACCCATCATGTCTGACGTTTAGCATTATTTACTTAACATATTACATCTGCTGAGTGTGCACTGTCTTGTCCTGTCCCTGCACTGTGCTGACCTGTCTTGCAGGAGTTGCATATTTTTGCACTTGCACTTTTCATCTGTTGTCCGGTACATCTATGTTGTGTTGTGCAGCACCATGGTCCTAGAGGAACGTTGTTTCGTTTCACTGTGTACTGTACAAACATATATGGATGAAATTACAATAAACTCACTCTTCCACACAATATTAGAGTGCTCAACCTAGTGCAAAATCCTTGAAGACCAGGTGCTCAGCAGTAATTAACCCAACCTGCCACGGGTCAAGAGAATTCAATACAGAGTCCAATGACTGCAGCACACTGTTAGTTATAGCCTCACAGGGCCCTTTCTCAAGGCTTGAGAAAGGGCCCTGTGAGGCCCGAAACATTGCCCCTTTTTTGTCTACCTGCACAATTGAGATAATAAAACCATAACGTTGAAAGTGAATTATAACTAACAGTGTGCTGCAGTCATTGGACTCACTCTTGACTCTCTTGATGTCCATAACACACAATACTTACAGTACATAAAAAAAGACAGAATCCGAGTGGGGTGTGCCATCAAAGTGCAGACATACCACCACTTTATCATCTTAATTTACTCTATAAATGGAGCATGGGAGGGTTTCTCTAATAATATCTAAAGCTTCTCCTGCAAATTTTTTCCCCATTATCCTGTTGTTCTTTTATTACATTAATTGTATAGCGCTATAGTAAACTGACTTTACTGTAGTCAGTTTAAGCTACTATCAGTGTGTGGTTATACCACATATGAGGCCCTCTCTCTCAGGGTTAAGCCCTCGCAGTGGGGTGGAGGCAGGGTGTAGTAACCAGGTGCAACTGTAACCAGGTGCAATAGCACAAATGATGGTCGCCAGTAGTTCTTTAACTCTTAAACAATGAACTGTCTTTATTTAACATAGCACATAGCACATACTGTAGCACATATCCACAAAGGAGTTTAGAACAATCAGACAGCATAAAGGTAGCATATACTCACAGTACCAATATAGGCTGAATACCTGCAGGCCAGAATATACAGCAGAGAGAGTTGCAACTTGTGAGGGGTATTGCCCAGTTTTCAGGATCTCTTTGAGTGGCAGTCTAGGGGAATTCCTATCATCCCTAGTCTCAACACTTAATCCCTCTAATATCCTCGGTGGAGCCTTGAGCTGCTCAACTAAATAACCTCTCTATCACTCCTAGAGTGATCTATAAAAGAGTATGCTATCTAATTACTAGGGCCAATGCACCTAGGGTCAACATGTACCTATTTCCTTCCAGCCTGCTTGGTTGGGCTAAAGCAATGGACCCAGACCTCATGGTTTCCAAGACCTTTATACTACTGCACAGTGCCATCTGGTGTACACTCTGAGAACTACAGGGGTTACTATAAGCAGAAGGTCCCCATAAGGACCCACTTAGGTGTCCATATTACTAGGGATGTGCCTGTCTGTAATGTGTAAGGGTGTCTAAATTTTCACATCCCTATATTTGAAAACCATGATTGTGACAAAGCGAGAGAAAGTTACTGTCCAGCGTGGGCCCATATTCATAATCAGTTCAACAGTAGTTCTTTCAATAGGCACAGAAAGGAAAATACCTTATTAAGTGTACAGCAGGCTACAGTTGAAGATAACTCTTCCATAAGCACCACAACTTATATTGTGCATGACTTCAGTGCAGGGTTTCTTAACATTTTCCCACCGGGACTCAGATTGAATCTGGGAATCACATTTGGGACCCAAGAGTTGGTACAGAATAATTTATGAGCCTCATTATATTGCACAAAGAAAATTTGCCCCACGAGGTTGCATTTTTAGATCCTGACCCATAGGTGAAGAATCCCTGCTTTAGAGAATTGAAATTCTCAGAGATAACCAATTATCAGAGCATATATAGGAAAAAGAAAAAGGAATAAGAAAAATAAAATAAGATTCTTAAATATGTTTCTAGACAAACTTACAGGTTTCATTAATATGCATGTTTCTGCATAAATAGTTTTTTTTGAATGATGCCCCCTGAAAGGGGATACAGGAGGCCAAATCTATATCAGGGGATACAGGAGGCTAAACCTAAACAAAGGCAAAGGTGGATATTTAATGTTTATTGCAAACAAACTCCCTCTGGTAAACAGAGGTACAGTGGCTTAGCAGAATTGCATTGTGTATTATTTATAAAAAAAAAAGCTAAGCAACAGCAGGGCACACAGTATTACTTAACTGATGTTTTTAGAGTCAATCTGTCAGTGACTATCCTCTTTGGATTAATCCTGGAAATCGTTAGTACGAACAAACACACTTTCACTTTTTTTTGGTTCTCAAATTGGGGGGTAGTTCTGCCCTTGCATGTAATATCATGATTTTGATCTTCTACTGAAGAACAGAGAATATAACTCAATTAACTAAGAATGTTATATAATGCACTTCATGCGTCACTTTTTGTTTTAGGTTAGCCATACATTGGCCTTTGGGCTAGTGGCCCAAAAAATCAGCTTCTTCAACAAACGAGTCCTTGGCTACAGTTAATGAGACTCTGCTGACATGTGTAGAAGAAAATGGGTAGAAGATTTACTCATTTGTGGGTAATTTAAGAGGGTCACCGCTGAAAAAAATACTGAAGACTGAGAAGGAAATCTTATGTTAAAGGGAAAGACTCACAAGTGACTAATTTAATCTAAATGGCTTTTTACCATGTGCATTAGCAGCC